>NC_134938.1:7951961-8566023 GCF_051020765.1 Lasioglossum baleicum
TTTCTTCTTCGTCGATTTTCGCTGAAAATAAATTTAGTAATTTTCTGAATCCTACCTTTGAAGGTGTTCCTTGCGGACCCCAGTCTTTCTGACATTCCTAGTCAACCCTGCTATAACATGATTAATTCGTACCGTGTTATTAGGCACTCAGAATTAGTACAAACCAGACAAAATTAAATTTGATACGAATAAAATTGCAATCTTTGCTCCGCGTTATAGGCAGAGTCTCGAGACTTGTGTCCACACTCTACCTTCCCCTTCTACCACGACCTTCTACGCGGCTGGTCACGTGATGCGTTCCCTCTCTGTCGTGGATTGTGCGGTACTGGCAGAGAGGGTAACCCTCGTCTTGTTATGGGTTTACTGTATAACATTTAATTCATCCAATTTAACAGCTAATCCTCGCAATTCTCGTAAAATCTTGCTATCTTCATCTGAAGACCCAATCCAATCGGTAAGCAATTTTTAAATTCATCATTGATCACTAGACAGTGAATCTGTGTGCAAAATAAAAATTTTCTAGCTGAATTGCAACAATCTGGAGTGAAATAGACAATTACTTCCTTTCTTAATATGTTCAATAAGTTGAAAACAATATAAAAGTATTATAAAATTCTTCTAATGATATTACTGTTTTAAATTACACCTACTCGTTTGTGTCGAAAATGCATAAAACCTACTGTCTTCTCATCATTCACCATTCGTCATTCAAGTTGTAAAAAACAAAATGTCGGTAGCAGAAGGTTATAGCTGTCGCTGCGGTGCAGATCTTCCGCGACGATCTGAATAAGACGGTCTAACTCTTCGGACTCGAGGACCTCTGATTGTGGCAGTTTCAGCTCCTCGCCCCGAGTAACATTACAGTTCTATTCCGCGGCAGCATTTCCACGAAGGCACAACTCCGATCGATGCGTTGCCATAATACCGAGTAAAGCTCGTATTAAGCGGCATTGAAAGGCGGTGGCGAACTGTGGCACAGCGGTTTCCACGCAGCTTGCTTCAAACATCGGACCGCTCATTGTCGGAACGGGGAATGACGCGAGCCGTTCATTTCGTCCCGATTCACTCAGTCGCTCGTAAATTCGCCTCTGTGACCTCGACTCGAACGCACGCTCCTCGTGTTCTTGCCCCGCGACGACCAATGCCAACTGCAATTCCATCGACGACTCGCTATAGAGAGTCACTCTTCCGCAGGAAAATTTGTTTTATCTTGCCGGATTGATTCCGACAACCGATAGGCAAAAATGAATGCCGATTTTTACGAGCGCTTTTTGCTCTGGCAGCGCTCTGGATTGGTCCTCGGGGCCAGTGACGCCATTAGCGCCTCGCAAACGGGGCACTGCATTTAAACGGCCCCACAATTCTTGTTAGTTGTTTTTAAAATCGCACACTTTCTATTATAAGGAAACATTTATACAGTGACTCCCATAAATATTCTGACACTCTTAGAAAGACGATAACATTTTTAAATATCGGAATATACAACCCGGATCTCTTTTTGAAAAGTTAGAAGTTCGCCACATGACGTGAAAAAGTTTTGAAGAAGTTGTAATTGAACGGAATTATACAGAGAAAATACTGAAGTTGTTCACAACTTTTTACTCGAGCCTATACATTGACAATTTGAAAAATGCATTTTGTAGATCTGTATCGATCATAGATATTTTAAAAATTTCATCAGGGTCGAATTCAAGATGAAATTCGCAGTCTAAGCGACAAGGTGTCACAGCAGTGTTTCAGGATCCGGGTCAGAATGGACCCAGCCTCGCGCAATGTCGATTCTTTGGATCAGCCGCTGGTTGCAACGCTTCTGTTAGAGTGTCTTCGAAATTGAATTCGTTGCGCTTCGTTTTCGTGAACCGGCGAATGTGCTGAGTTCACGCGGTGTGGTGTCGTAGCTTCTCCGATGTAACGGATCATTGGGAGCCGGGCCCCGGGATTGGCGAGGCGTATTAATGCGGACTGACGGTTTCGTAAAGTGTTTGACGTGATGTAAAAGGGATGCTCTTTGATATCGATTTTCGAGTGGGGTATTTTACTCGAGGAACGGGACTTCGCGTCCTTTAACCCTTAGCAATCGAGTGGTGACTCTGAGGCGCCACTAAAAATTGCTGTGCCATTATTTAAAATATTGTTTACATTATTAGATATGTATTAGGTATTTATGTTTATGCGATTTTCAATTTTTGCAGGCAAATTTTAAGAAAGTGGATACACGTATTTTCAGTGGTAGTAATCTTTGTAGTTCTTGAATAAAATCTAGAATAAACCATAAATGCATAAAGATCCGCAATCAACTAATCAATTATCAAGCATTTAAGTATTGTATGAGGTATTATATCAATTTCGTATCCACCAAATTTAAAAATTCATTCAGAATGGAAATATTCTAGGTCGGAAGAAATGTTTAATTTTCCAGTTAAAATAGCTCCGAGTGCAAATGGTTAAGTGGAGCTGATAGAGCTGACCTTATTCACTCGTGAATAAATAAACAATGCCGTGTTCAAAATTTGATCGAGTTTGCGTAAATTCTATTGCTACGAAGAGGACACGCGAGTCCAAGAAAACCGAAGTATCGATTAGCGGAAAGACCAGCGAATGTATCCATATTCCAGAAAAATCCAGAATACAAAGAAGTCCGTGTTCGAGCGATTCGGCTGTGAACCCGAAAAACCGTTGACGGTGCATCGCCGGTCCTGCATAGTCCGCGGCCGATTAAACTTTCGACCGTCAGTGACGTAATCGGGTGCGCGCGGGCCGTGGTAACGAAGGCGACCGTGCAATACAAAGATCCCTTCCACGTCGCGCACAGTTCTTGCCGAGTGGCGCCACGTATCCGCATTTCGGCCCTGGCACGTGTTAGATTAGAAAGTGGCGGGGATGCGGGATACCTTAGAAGCGTTAGAGGGGGGTACGAGAGCGCGAAAGAACCGATTGGGCGAGAGGGAGAAGGTACAAGGAGAGGGTAGAAAGAGAGACCGCGTTCGAGATAGCGAGCAAGAGAAGAAGGGGGTCGAACGTTAGATAGAAGAGGAAGGCGCGAGGATAACCGTAAAGCGATTGGACGAGGATGGAAATAGAGAGTAGCAAGAAGATCAGAAGATGGAGGAGGGGGTACAGAGAACCACGCGAACTAGACTTCTAGCCTTAAGCAATTTCTGCCCTACCCTCGCCCGAAAAAGTCGAATCTTATTCCCTCTCCTCCGCCTCCTCCCACCTACACTCTTTCCTCTTCCTCCAACCCAACCTGGCCTCCTCCCCCCCCTACCCGCCCCACCCACCGGATTCCCGATCCAAAACCTACCGAACTCACACTATTTCGTCTAACCGCATTTGCATCGGCACCGATGACCCATATTCACGTTTCTATTCCTCCGTGCGACACACCGACGTCTTCTCTCGAGGGACCCCCCTTCTCTCTCTCTTCGGCCAACCCAGGTTCCCTCGCGCGAGCGAGCGTACGCACGATCCTCCCGCGCGCGTATGTATGTATATCTCTGTTTCTCGTTAGCCGGCGTGCGCGCGCGTGTGTACGACAGAGACCGACGACGACGACGTCGAGGTCCGTTCCGTGACCAACGAAATAGAGAAAGAGAGAGGGAGAAAGAGGAGTGATAGAGAGGGACGAACGACCACGGACAGTTACGCGTGATTCGTTCCTCGCCGCGGCGATGCGCGATGCAAGTCGGTGACTCGATTTCGGTCGGGTGAAACGTACACTCGAGCCATCAGTGTGCACGCGTCCAGTGTCCCGATACACACCAGGAACCTAGTCGCGGGGAACTGTCCTTGTTCCACTGTTCCTATCGTTTCGTGTCCCGTGAGAGAAGAAGAGCTTCCTCGTGGTCCCCCTAATCGGAGAACAGCAGTGCCTAACTCGCTCCTCGAGGATATCATGTGCCGCGTGTGTACGCGGGACCGGTGCAGACAGCACGTCTATCAGTGAGAATCGAATCCGTTCGACAAACCAGTTCACGATCGTTGGAGAGTGGGTTTTGTTCGCGGGACCACTCGCATGAATGAAACGTGCTCGACCGATGATCCAGCGCTGCCTCTTCTGACGAGTCTCGATCGAACGGACGGGTAATACGGTCCTGAGCAAACCACGGTAGGTTTTAACCGGTGGTTTTTATCGCGGACCACGGATGTCCGGTACTTCTTCGAAAGAGATCTCCATGTTGCCCGGTCAGGCGACTACGATCGGGCACGATTTCGGTGTAACGCGGACCGATAACGACCCGATGTTTTCCTCCGGCTTTTATCGGGCACCGGACAATCCTTATCGATGGCCGAAACCAGTCGCGAAACCGCTGCGCTGTCGGCCCCCGCGGAATTTATTCTGTGTTCGAATAGATCGATTAGAGGTGGCTGAATTTTTCAATATTTTCTGTACAGCTGGACAAACTGTTGGGCACGAGCGCGATCAGGAAGAAAAATACCTACACGAAGGTGGCAGAGACAGGGGTGGCGAGGGTCACGGGGTTGGACCTAGGGGTGGCATCATGGACTCTCATCAGCATCAGTTCTGTCTCAAATGGAATAGTTTCGGCAGCAACTTAGCGACAGCGTTCTCGAATTTGTTCAAAAGCGAGAGTCTGACCGATGTCACCCTATTCTGCGAGGGTAAGTGTCCTTTCTCGTTTTTCTCGATTGTTTGCTCGGCTGCTTGCGGCGATACCCTTCGACGACGGACGACGTTTTAAATTGCTTCAAAATCGCCATCAAATCGTTTAAAAATTGATTAGACCTGGTCTTAATCACTCACTGGAATTTGAACTAGTATGCATTAAGTTGTCCGAAAAATTTCTTTCTCCATGTGCATCATTTTTGTTCACTATTTTATTATGTTCTAAACTTCCTCTTACTCCGAAGTTTTGCTTTCTTGAGAAGCTACTCCGAGCTTTTCTCATGGCGTGTGCCAATCGAGAGAAAAAAACTTTCGGGACTACGTAATAGTTATTATGATGATAGATTATTATAATAATAGATTACGGTAGCATCCCTAACGTCATGCAATGTACATCATACAGAAAGAGACTGACTGGCCGTCGTCCTCGAAGGTAAAATTTTCGTTCATTTAACTGTTACACTTGATTCTTTAGTTTATAATGTTACGTCGTGGCTGAACGCTTGCAGCGGTATAAACGCGAAACACGTTCCCGAAAGCAATTTCGATTCATTTCGCGAACCGATAAGCGGGACACGCGCGCGATATTGAATTGATTACCACCGACAACATTCGAGGGAGTTCCCTTTCTGTCTCTTGGAATTATATCGAGCGAATGCTCCGTTACGAATGGTTTATGGAATTCTCAAAAACAAGGTAGAGTTCAATAGTGCAAAATGTTTCTCCTGAATTACGACAAACCTATATAATAAGTTCAATGGGTCGAAAAAAAATATATCTATACATATATAACAGTATTTTTAAATTCATCTAATTTTTATCATAAATGCATATAACATCCGCAGTCTAGCAACAACACACTAGCGTCATTCATTACGAACTTTCCTGTGATAATCGCTAATTAATTAATATATTTTTAATCGTTCTAGATTAGAAAAAAATTGTTTGAAATACTCGTAAACATTTTAGCAAAATCTAAATGCAAAAGATTCAATAGTTTCATTGAAAAAGAATTCAAAAGGTTCCTGCAGAAACTTTGAAAATCAGAATACCCATTGTTTTCCCATTGTTTGTTGTAAAATTATTATGTTCCTCTTACGTACGTTAATTTATGATGGAAGTTTGCAAAGAATTAAATTCGTCGTCCGAAACCCACGTAGACTGTGAGACATAAATTTGTAATTAATAATTAGACTCCGGACTTTATGTATTTATGACAAAAATGAGTAGGTGCAGTTTAAAACAGTAAAAAGATTAGAAGACAGCGAAAATACAAATTCATTTTTAGGTCTTGTGTCTTGCGATTGATGCACAAACTTTTTACCTTGCATAAAGACCCGGAGTCTACTAATAATTAATATCAGACGAAAACATCGAATGATTTTCCGCGGGACATTATCGCGTAGTTCCGCTGGAAAAGCATCGAAGTCGCCGGGAGATCATGTCTGACCAAAGCAGCGCCATCACTCCTTGCGCTTGAATTGCACACCTGTGGGTGGGGGCGGTAGGGGGGCGGCGGCGGCTGCAGTAACGTCGCGGTGCACGTGTTCGATGCAGGCGAGCTGCAACGTCGCGGCGGGTTGTCCCGCCCCTACCCCTGTTTCGTCCAATCGCGCGAATCGCGGTACTCCGCTCGCGCAGAGTCAGTCGGTGTGCATGCGAATCTCGGGTTTGCACACCCGTTCGCGCGTATGTATAAGTGCGGAGACGGTTGTGCAGACGGTGCACGGACTAGCGAATACAGGAGGAGCGTGCGCGCGATTTCCCCCAAGCGCGAGTGCAACGATCTCGCGGATCCGTCGCGAGAAACCGCAGTCCGTGGCGAGCCGCGGTGCAACGCGCTCGGTGCATTCGCGTCTCCCGTTGCAGTTCGGCGACGATCGAACGTGTCTCCGGTTCGATCGCGAACGAGAGTGCCGGTTGTTTACAACGGCGAGATAAACGCGATACGTTTAATCGCGATCTACGCCGGTGTTTATCGTGCGGCGCGTAACTGTGCCACTTCCGGTCCTAATATAACACGTGGATGTAATGTGTATCTTGATTCGTAATGCATCGGCCGTTGCAACGAGCACCGCCCATGCACGTCGCCGCCTTTCTCCGTCGGAATCCCGTTTCGGGATGGGACCGCATTGGCCCGGCCCGGTACTCCTTTCTTCCTCGAACGGTAAGCTGCATAATGTATTGGTGACCGGGTTTCTCTTTTCCTGTTAAGTAACGAGGAGAGTTCGCGACATTGAACTGTGAATCAGAAGCGGATTAATTAACTGTTGATTATGGTAAATACTTGCAGCGTATCCCAAAAATGTTCTTCCTTGACAGAACTGATTCCTGAGGTCATTTGAAGTAACTTTTTCCTCTGCGGAAATGTTCTCCGAGGCTTCGTTGAAGAGTTATTCGCGAAAAACACGGACCAATCAGAGCGCCACTACAAAAGGCCCCGCTAAACGGATGGACTCCGGCTCGACCAATGCTCAGCGGGGCCTTTCGTAGACGCGACCTGATTGGTCCGTGTTTTTCATTAATAAATCCTTAATGGAGCCGCGCAGAACGTTTTCGCAAAGGAAAAAGTTTCTTCAAATCACCTCAGGAGTTCTCCCTTTCAGACTCTGAACAATTTAATATAAATATATTATTAATTTCCTTCAAACCCAGATAAAATTCTATGTTGGTTTCTTTGATGTACTGCTATTGGAGAACATGCAAGCACTCAATGGATATAAATTTTCTCTTTGCAAAAAAAGTTCAAAAATCATTAAAACATTGAAACGTTGGAATACAATATTGTATTATTACACTCGTTATTTCCACTCGTTAAAATAAAAGATAGAATTCACATTTGTCTAATATTTTTGTGTCTGGTAACGAGCTTAGTCGTCGAGAATTTATCGTTCTATTTTCTTCCTTCATGATCGCGGCGAAGTTTGCATAGCACGAGTCCATCGAGTCCCACGGCGAGCAACGTTGCCGAGAATCCGCGGTTACAGCGTCAATAAAATTTCGGTAGGACTTATCAGCGAGGCTGATAACAGCCACTATACACCAACACGTGGTGCCCGATATTTGTTCTTTTATCAGGCGTGCTGAATAAATAAGAATGTGCAACTCTCGAGGCTCCGTTTTTAGACCTTCTGTTTTTCGACTGTTTGTCGAGGCGAGGAGCTCGCAATCAAAAGATGAAGGAACTGTCGTCGAGGCGAGCGAGCGTAATCGCGCGGAAATTTTGACCCACTGACATCCTACGCTGCATCGACGCAGCGGTTACCGAGCTCTCATTATCAGACGTGCGAATGCTATCGTAGATATTCTTGTCGGTCGTGATTTCGAGTCATTCAAACGCTCGGGTGCTCGGGAACAACGAAACCTGATCGGAGTTGCGACAAAAATTATTTAACACGATCGTTTTCACGATCAAACTCTTTAAATGAATGGCGTGAATAAAACTTTATGTTAATGGCGTTTGCAATTATTCGAAAATATTCATTCACTTATTAGGAAAGTAATAGAGCATTTTAAAATAGTGGGGAGATTGAAGGAATTTGCGAATATGTTATTTTCAAATTGGTAAAATTATTAATGCGCGGAAAATATTCCTTCACCTGTTAGGAAAGTAATTACTAGTGGCTACTAAAATAGTGGAAAAATTAAATTTAAGAATATATTGTATTCAAAATGTTAAAAGTACTAATAAAAGGAAAATATTCATACACCTGTTCGGAAAGTATTTACTAGTGGCTTTTAAAATAGTGGAAATATTAAATTTAAGAATATATATTACTTTCAAAATATTAAAATTATTAATGACTGCAAAACATATATTCACCTGTTCGGAAAGTAATTACTAGTGGCTACTAAAATAGTGGAAAAATTAAATTTAAGAATATATTATTTTCAAAATGTTAAAATTATTCATGACTGCAAAACATTCATTCACCTGTTCAGAATGTAATGACTAGTGGCTTTTAAAATAGTGGAAATATTAAATTTAAGAATATATTATTTCCAAAATGTTAATATTATTAGTGACTGCAAAATATTCATTCACCTGTTGAAAGATTGAAGGAATTTAAGAATATATTGTTCTTAAGATGTTGAAAAATTATTAATGAATGGAATTGATTTCTATCGAATAATTGCATTTTCATCTAGATTGATTAAATACCTCGAACCTTTAAGTGGTACATTGTTCACCCTGATTACGAAGTATAAGGAAGAGTGGGGACACAAGTCTTACGCGTCTCTGGTTCAGAAGATATTCGTGTCAGCCTGATTCGGGGAACCCTGTTAGTGTTCCGTTAAGTGCAGTGGAGAAAGTTGTGAACGATCGAATCGATTAACTATCACTATCGCTTCTAGTCGACGCAATCGATTCATCAGTGGGCTAGCTGACACGCGAACACTCTTATTCCTAACGGCATTATGCTCGATCTGTGGCGATACAATCGAATGTTAACGTAATTCATCGTGTGTTACATGTTAGATGTCCATACAACGATTGCCTTAGGCGGAAATGATTTTGCTTGGTCACTGTGATGATGGCATGGATTCTGAAGGATTGTTTGGGGAGACGTTGCATAGTCTTCAACATTGTTGTACATCCTATGAGGTTCTCTTGTACTAGTGCTCGCTAGTTCCAGTGTTAACTCTGTCCCTTTTTTACGGAGTTCTCATTCATACTTCAATGTATCAGCTATCTGAATTGAGACCACGATCTCAGGAATTCGTCTAACTGTGCATTGGCTCGAGCATTGGGCATCTAAAGTCCACCGAGCGATTCGCGATAACCCTGACTGGGTCCCGAGGAGAGGACACTTCCGAGACGATATTCTTCGGGTTACCATGATCTCTTCTTTTTAGTCACGCTAGACGTACCGAACAGTTGAAGCAACTGACTACGAGTCTCGTAATCCCGTAAAAATAACTTGTAAGTTGTTTGTTGTACGAAAAAATGTTTCAGACAAATGTTATATGGTTTCCAAGGGGGATATACAGGGCTGCAATCTGTGTATTCTTACTTTGCTTTTTTAACAAAGCAATTATTAAAGAAAAACACGGATGGTGAGTTTTAAACCAATTTCTGCTTCTTCCCTTGTTCACTGCTCACCGCGACGTGACACCATCGCTACGCTCAGTAAAACCTGCTGCGGAACCCTGATTGGTCCGTGTTTTTCGTTAATAACTGCTTATCAAAGCCGAGACGAACATTTTCGCGAAGGAAAATGTCACTTGAAATGAATTTTGTGGCCGCCTGTGCCCCTCGCCACTCGGTTCGGCTCTTCTAACGCGCTTTCTCTCGGCGTCGCACACGCGCGTGTCCCGATTTCATGAAAACCTGGCTGATCTCGGCTCCGTTTTCGATGGGAAAGGAAAAGTCGCAGGTCTCTGTCTCTCTTCTCCCTCGGAATACCAGCGAAGGCCGATAGTTTCGCCCGTTGCGAGGCGAAAGTCGACCGAAAGCCGCGATACGGGGAGAGCAGTAACTCGATGCTTTGTCGCTTCGAGTGAGTGCTCTTTCTTTTCGAAAAAGCCGGAGGGTGAGAATCTAAAAGGAAGGTCGGTTGATGGGAAGGGTTCAAGGACGTTGCTGCTTGGTCGGAAAGGGTAGGCAAAGGGATCCGGGGAGGGAGACGACCGTGATTGAGCAACACGTGCACTTGCGTTCCGGATAGTCTTCGAACCATAAAAAGACTCTCCCAAAGCTCTATCTACGATGTTTCATTGTCATTTTGCAGCGGGTGTGAACCTTGAAAGAACCTCTACAAATTTAAAGATTTAATATGAAAGCTCACTTTCCGAAAACTTGTCTTGTTCACCTATCTTAGATCGTACATCGATAGGTGACAATTAGAGAATTTCTTAATGGAATGTATCAAATGATTGCATAAGTTCGTGCCCGATTGGAAAATAAAATTCAATGGTTACATTTTAAAAAATACAGAATACTTTATTAGTCAATCATGTAGTCACACCATTCTTTTCTAATTGTAGAAAAGAATGGAGCCTATATAATTTTTTTTACAATCATCTAATTGTTCTGCGAATTTTCGTTTACACATTTTCACGATGTTTATTTATAATCGTCACCTTTCGTACCTGTCTTTCTCGTACTCTATTGTTCCTCTTCACGACTACGAATAAAAGATGATTAGATCCAAAACAATTAAACAAAATTAGCGTGTTCATCATTCGAAAAGTGCACGAGGAAGAAGGTTCGCATTCCAGCATTCCTATGACCGTCGCCGTGTCTATGTGTGTTCGTATCTATGCGCACGGACGTATATGTAGTCGGTCGAAAGCCCAAAGGAAGCCGAAAGTAGGCCCGGGTTACAGTTAGATCTAACAGTCTTTTTCACGGTCTTCCTCGGTCGTGTACGCGATGCATACTGCCCGACCCTATTGACACGTGGTACACGCACCGGCATGGCACGAACTGCGTGTGCACACGTGGGACACCTCTCGTGTATGTACACTATGTACTTGCAGGTCGTGTAGGAATTTGATATTGGTCCGAATGGGTGTCACCGAATTTAAATATTTACCGTCGGCCACGGAAGTGCCCGCCCATCCTGGCCATTAAGCACATTTCGAACGAAACAGTACGGAGCATGTTCACTTTTAAGGATCACGCTCGGTCTAACGATTGTTTAAGAGAATCCTGCCATCTCCATTAGGGAGGAAGCGATAAGTAAGTCACATATTGCAGTGAATCACAGGGATTCAGGGAATCACTTGGATTTTTTTGAGAAATTCAGACAATTAGTTTGCTACAAAACGTGGGAAAAATATTTTTGAAAAATTGCATTTGGTCGGACTCACAAAAAAAATGCTGAAATTGTCTGCAACTTTTTTTCTGTGGCCCTATGTTGAACATTTAAAAAAGTATAATTATATTCCTTATATTATATAACAATATATAATTATAGTATATAATAATATAACAGTATATAATAATATATATTATATACATATTCCGAAAGTTTGAACGTAGGAAACTAGTTGTGTAAACAGTTACGGTAGAGGACTTTGCGACAGTTATGGATAGAATGCAAATTATTGCAACGTTGAGCGATTTCGTGAGCCAGAAAGTTAGTTGTGCAGTTTGAAATCCTTCTGATAACTTTATTTTAAGTACACCTACTCGTTTTCGTCATAAATGCTCCGAAAGTGAACAAATTCCTAGCGGCGTACTTATTGAGTCGTCGAGTAGCTGCATAACAATACGTTTCTCGAAATCGGACACGATAAATCGGAGTCGGCCTTTATCGGATTAGAGATCTAATCGCTGGAACAGCTCTATCAGAACTAATGTCTCGATTCAGATGAAGGTGAAGTGTTTTATAAATACACACCTATTCGCCAAGAAAATTAATTTACCGTTTCGAACGATTTTCGTTAATGTTATTCGACTTTGCTGGTCCCAGCTTCGGGAATAAATTCGTGGAAAGTGAATGATGTGTGATAGAAGAAAACTGGGTATGTAGTCGCGTTGATGCTAAGAGTGCTGATTATACATGAATCGTAAGTTGCGAGCGTTATCGGCGCACGGGAGGATGTATGCGTGTAACGTTACAAGAGATTAAGCAGAGTGTGCTAACGACACGTAGAACGTTAGACACGTAGCATTCGTACACTGTTTGATAGTGTTCGAGCGGAACTATCCCGCACACTTTGCAGAGTCGCCAAATCAAGACTGGTGTCCCCACTCTACCTTCCCCTTCCACGACGCTACTTTGGCGGGGAGAGGGTAACTCCTTCCCCTCAATTCGTGCTCCCCTCATTTGGCGACACTGACACTAACCGTAGGTCTCGTATTCGGCTGGCACCACGAATATTTATTTCAGCATGACCTAAATCATTGCATTCGCTCGCCTATTATTCAAATCGCCCACCATAGTGCTGATACCGAGGTCTCTCGACTCGTTCACACTCCGAAATAATTAACACTTCACGCTTCTATCCGAAATATAATTTATTCATCACTGAACACGAGTCTGAAGTTTTCTGATCTTCAATGTGACGAAGGGATCTTTTTATTTCTGATAAAACCAAACTACTTAGACAATTCTAATTGACAACAGTGAAAACATTAGAAGATTTTAAAAACTCTGTTACATTATTTGGAATTAATTAAACATACTAACAAAGAAAATAAATTTCTACTCTGCTCCACTTCGTTGTAATTCAGGCAGAGAATGTTTATTTCGCGTAATGTCTAGTTGTAACTTTGAATTTTCCATTTTCTAAGGCAACAAAGTTGCATACCCTCTTCTTTCAGCAGGGTGGTCAATTTTCTATATTATTGAGAAATTACCAAAAGGAAGATTATATTCACAACCCAAGAAATGAAATCGACAAGTAGATGCAAGAAAGTGAACCGAGATTTCAGGTTTTATTAGGTCACTATGTGTAATGCAACGCAGTGTACAGATATAGACAGACACAGTTCCAAGTGGCCATGGTATCTGGATGAACTATAAAAGAGTCCGACTCATCCTAGAAATTAGGTCGCGTTGCTGGTTCAATGTTGTATGTTGCAACTGGAACGTAATCTAGTGTTGAAACACGTGTTGCATGTGCACGCCTCTTGCGTAAACACTCTCGTAGTAAGAGGATACATCAAGCTTGACAACGACGAATCTTTCGAATTCTTTCGTCTCCGCCGGAATTCCGGGTTTCGTTGTAATTAACGAAGTAGATGTCAAGAGAATTATAAACGATCTTCGAGATGAACAGGGAATAAATCATTGTACAGTTAACTAGTTAGTATACCGTCTAACAGCTCGACGCAATCAACTGCAGCTCTCGAATCGTGAAAATCAAAATTAAAAATCAAAATCCCTTTGTACTTTGCAGAGATTGCTAAATAAAAATTGTCCGAGTGATCCATATTACTTTAAGAAACATTTTTATAATTTCAATAATTGTGAGAGAAAGGAAGTCATTGTGACCTATCGAAAAATGGCCGATAACTGGTTCAGATGATCAACGAAAGGCTCGAAGGGCTCCCACGCGATTTCTACCATTGATATGTACAATGCGTACCGAAGGTTCTGTTCATTGATCAGAAACGCGTCACGCACATAAATAAAATATAATGCGCGTTATCGTTCGATAAGGCCGGCCGAGCGCAGATACACTTCCGCTGTTCGAATTTCGATTCGAAAATACAGAGGGTCCTCGGTCGTACGTTGCTCTCGGCGCCTTCTATTTTTATTCGCCGGCATAAAAGAGTCTATGTCTGAGTTTTCGGTTGCCGAACTATTTTGCTCCGGTGAAAATAGTGCGAAAACTGTACACATTCGTCGGTTATTTCAACAATCCAGCGGGGGAAAGTAGCCGGCCGGACAGAAATCAAGAATTTCGCGCACATACTTATTATTTGGTTGGGAAACACCACCGACATTATTTTACTACCCTTAGAACTTTCTAAGGGAAGTAAAGTAAGTGGAAAACAAATATAAACTGTGATTGTAGAGAACATTTTTTTAGAACCATTTTATTTAGAATAAAGAGAAAAATAATCGATTATTTGATTTAGAATGAAGAGAAAAATATTTTCAAATCTTAGAAAATTAGAAAAATGTACACTAAATTAATTCAATGTAATTTTTACGATTTTGTGAAAAATGAACTATAGATAGTGCTTGTTATTTCAACATTGTACGGAATTCATTTAGCGTTATTTTCCTTTTCTTTTAAACATCTCGAAACAAGAAATATATGACTCGGACCACTTTCATAATTATGGGCACATATAATAGCACTGAAATTTCTGAAATTGATGAAAATCGATTTTAAATCGCCGTCAAATCGTTTCGTCGGAAGGCGAAATTTTTCGAACTGTTCATTTTACTGGATAGTTGTTGGTACGAAATATTATGGACATGAATGAAATCGCGAGGCACTCGAGCCAAGGATTCAGTGAAACGTCCGTGAACGGCCGCAAATCGTAGTAGCCGGGCACAAAGGCAGTCTGAATGGTTCGATAGGCGATCGATATAAAGGGGATCACCAAGAAATGGGGAGTGAACGTACTTGACTCGTACACTCGTGAACTCAGTCGAGCAATGTATACTCCTTAGAGTCAAGGTTAGCTCTGATGCAACAGGATGCCGGCCATTGACACTGTATCTGGTTTACGCTCCGATTCGTATTCGAACGACACGCGGATCGTTCACGAATCTCCGTAATCGAACTTGAAGAACAAACCAAACTTGATACTGAATTTGTTATTAGTTTAATAGTTAATAGTTTAAAATCTATATTAATTCTCAAACTCCTCTATCAGAATTTCTTTTTTATACAATTTTTTTAACGTGGTATTTGCACGTTTCCGTAAACTTTCCGCTTCGGCCGCAGAATTTTCGAGACCAGGGGGATTGAGCTCGATTTGGGTTAGGCAAATCTATTCTCTCTTCTAGAAGACTCCAGCTGCGGCTTCTGTTAGAAACGTGACGTCCATAACCAGAAACATTTGGCCGGTTCGCGAGCACATTATGCTTAGAAGCCGGGAATTCGTGGAATATCACGGACCTCTAGCGGCATAAAAGTACCGTAACTTCGCAATTACACGACCAGTAGTTTCGGAGATGCCGGTCTGCACGCGTTAGAAGATGTTTGACCGGAACAACGCGTGGCCAAATCACCTGTGTGCTCCATCTTGGCCTCTCTCCTGGAGAAGAATAAATTTGTTTGTTGACGTTGTTCGCACGGACTCGTTTATTGGCGTGTCCCTCGCTTAGAAGGATTAGGGAATGTAGAATTGCCGAACTGTCGACGCGTTCATGCAAATACAGAAAAACTAACGTTAAGTAGAACCGGTCAAGTTCCTTCGACACGAAGCGGCAATAAATTCTTTTGCGTTTTTTTCGGATTTGTATGCGTTGCCAGAGTCTCCAGATTGAGATTGTGTATCCACTCTACACAGGGTAACATTTCCCCTCAATTCGTGCTCCCTCCCCTCATTTACTTCTTATTTTACGAAGTTATTTGGCAAGTTTACGGTTCACATATGGGTGACACCGTGCTTCGACCAATTTTTATAAATCAATTGTACTACGTTCGAGTAAATTAAATTCGATTAGGATCCAAAGGGCGTAGAAGAGTGGGAAGAATATCCTACGATCAGTGTCGCCAGAATCGACCAAAGCTGGTCGATTTTTCCTCTCCTCCTTTTCCTCTTCCACTATCCCATTCCAGCACCATGAGCATACTCCAACATCTTCACTAAAAGACCGATTTCCTTGATCTGGCGACACTGCCTACGATAAATTTCATCTTCCCCGTTTTGGTTTCATCAAGTAGACCAGGGTTTCCCAAACTGCGTTCCGCGGAACACCAGTGTTCCGTTGAACCTGAATAGTTATTTATTACACAATTTGAAAAGGTCTGAAAAACGAATGTATAACAAGTATATTTGTGTATATGAATTTTGTAACTCGTAGGAATTACCCAAACCAAAAAATAAGCTAAGTGTTCCGTTAAGATTTCCGTGTTTGCGAAGTGTTCCATCGCAGAAAAGGTTTGGGAAACCCTGAAGCAGACTATCTTCATCGTGGGAAGAAAACGAATGTTCCTTGTAGTTTGATTGGTTTGTTTAGAACGTTACTGTTAGAGAGAACGAATTGGCCGCACGATTAGGTTACAGACGAAAACACGTTTAGGGTATTATTCGTCGGGGGAATCGTGTCTCGAAAACACTGCGCCGACCGTGTGGAGATGGTGATCTCAAGGACCGGCATTCGTTAGTATTACAAGGCAAACGCAGAGTTGCGAAAGCGGGTACGATGTTGATAGCATTGCTGCTGTTATCAGATTATTAGAGTATTACATACCATGTGGCACTTGTGGCGAGATCGATAAAATTATGCGTCGATTATGACTCGCGGATCTCGTGTATCGTTCGAACGGAAAAAACGAAGATGAACGGTGCGGTATATGTATGTATGTATGTACACGAAACACAACACACAACGACGATATTCGGCGTCGAAAATTTCGCGTTCGCGATGCAGGTGCCACCACGTGCTGATAATTTACTCGGATCGAGAGTTAATCATCGGCCCGGCCCGGCCCGAAGTGGGTCAATGACACAATTACACAACGCGCCGAGCTCTCGCAGGCCCGCGCGTGCATTTATGGTCTTTGTTGGAATGGTCGCAACACACATCGAACAAACATCGCTGTTCGAGCCGGCGATATCTCGCCCGTAGCTCTACGGGGCCTTTCGCTTTAATATCATCGTTCTTCCAGCGATATCAGCTACAGTCGCAGACAAGCTGAAGCTCGCCTTTGAGAAGCATCGCGTTTCTTACTTGTCACGTTCCGGTGTCAATGGTTCACCGTAACGTGATTATCGGGCCGATGTTTATGCGAATCGCGTTTCCATGGACCGTTTCGACGAACCTAGAAAGAAATAACCAGAAATTCAAAAAGTATTCGAAAATTTAAGAACATTGTAATATTGTTGCGAATGTAGCAAAGGCTGCTATTAGGGGATAAACATTTTTATTTTGCACGGAGATCCGCAGTCTAGTGATGAACACTCTGAACAGTGACTAATAAATAGACAGCGGATTTTATGAATTTAGTTGAAACATTAGAAGAATTAAAACATACTGTTATATTATTTTCAACCTATTAAACATATTCAGGAAGAAAACAGATTTCTGTTTCACTCCAGTTTGTTGCAAATCAAGTAGAACATATTTATCACCACGTTTTTATTTTTTGCATGAAGATCCCCTGTTTACTGACAAATATATATTTTATTAATTTCCTCCGAATCGAAATAAAATTGTTTATTGTCGTTGATGTACAGCCATCGAAGAACATATTCTTCTAGGATATTATGGAGTACGAAGAAGCTCTAGTAAATGCTCTTGTACACGTAGAAGCTCTTGTCCACGGGCCGCAATATTTATAGGAATTGAAACTATGAGAAGGGTTTTTTAAAAAATGCTTATACAATTATACATATAATATGTATACAGGCGTATTTTCATTATTCTAAACTGACTGATAATCTGGATTGCGAAGCTTTGAAGGCTTATCTGTACACAAAAGTTTGTTCAAAAAATGAAATACCAAAAATTCAATTTTGCCGACGAAGAATAAATGTCTAACTCGCTGTGCACCGTAACGATTCGATCGGCGGCGCTGCAGACACGTGCGATTGCACGGCGTACACGTGGTCGCGCGCGCCGATTTCTCGGAAACAGTTTCAAAGCTCACGGCCACCCCCCACCCTCCCCCGGCTCGTGGCCCACGTGTGTCGATTTTCGCGCGTCCGTTCTCCCGTCACTCTTGTTCCCGCCCTTCTCCTCGGCAAGACGATCGTTATCGTGATCGTGCAGCAGCTCTTACACGGCATATGCGAGCTTATCGACCTTGGTCCCACGCGGCCATTGGCCGGAACCAAAGGAAGCCGCCGATGACGATTGGCCTGCTCGCTCGTTCGCCTAATCTTTGCTCCGCTCTGCCTAGTCCTTCGAATGTCTGCGTACGTGTATACGCGTCTCTGTGTGTATGCATGTACGACGCGGGCCACGTATATCCGTGGAATCTGGCAGCAAAATTTCGGCGCACACTCCGAAACACTCTCGAATTCTCTGCATCATCGACCTTGTGCGGCCATTGACCGACGATCTCGCTACTCGGCTGCTTTCGTCGAGCTAACGCAACTCCGTCTTTCGATCGAATTAGCCTCCTTATCTGTTTCACGAGGCTTCGCGCCTTCCGTTACCCGCATGCAATCCAGAAACCCAGTGGCAACCGTGTTCTCTCGATCGTTAGATCGTCGATGTTTATGCAAATTCGAGTTTCTCGGATACACCTGACAGCCGAATTAATCGACTACTCGGTTCCTCCAATCGGCACTTTATCTCGCACCGAAATGAATTTATCGACCCGGTCGTTCGCCGGATCACAATCTCGAAACTCTTCCACGTAATCGTAATTATTTAATTAATCCGTTGACACACAAACATGTTCCACATACGACGTATACGTTCGTGCGGCATAAAAACGGTGTGCATATGTTGCAAAAATTAAGAGAATCCAATAATGTATGCCTACTCTTCAATCCTTGTAATATTGTTAACAGCAAGTGCTATTAGTAGACTGCGGGTCTCTTTATGCAAAATAAAAATATTCTGTGTTTATTGTGGTAAGCAGGAATAAAATAAAAATTAATTTCCCTTCTTAATGACTTAAAATAATATTACTGTAAATATTCTGAAATTTTTTCCTAATCTTCTACTGTTTTATATTTCACCCAGCCAATTTCTTCGTAAACGCATAAACGTATCTGTTTTGAATTTACACGAAATTCAATAATAATTGATATGTTTGGTCACATTGAATTTCATTTAATTCGTAAGGACGTCGTCTTTAATTAACTTCGGGTCGCTACAGTTGACTCGAACGATTTTTCTTTTCTAATTACGAACTCATGAATAGTAAATGGGTCACGAAAGGTTTAAGGATGTGGACGAGTGCCGCTTCCGGGTTCTATGTACAGTACGTTAGACGTGCTCTGAGTAATAGAATGATTGTGCGAGATAGAAAAGGAAGCGATGACCATCGTAGGAAACTGAAAACCGTAGCCCATAAAACTGTTCGCCAGCTGGCCTTGGTGTATGAATAGATTGCCTCCGATGAGTGCAATGAACATCATAAATTGATTCCCGAATACATGGCTAATGGAGTTTGTTAAGAGATCCTCGCCATTTGTTGTCTGCTCGCCAGATATTCTCTGCGTACATTCGAGCCTTGGTCAAATAAACATTTCCCTGTTCCTGGATGACCTTTCTTTTTCCATAAGAATCTGGGAAATTTCGGGAGTCACTTGTTCTTGTGTTGCTTATAGTAGATATTAAATGTAGAACAATTATAGGGAATTATATGTCGAGGCTATCATAAATAGACTGCGGATGTTTATGCAAAATAAAAATTGCCTGCGTCGATTGCAAGAAATAGAACCCAAATTGAATGTTATTTCTTTTATTAATAATTTTAACAGATGAGAAATCATACATAGACATTTTCAATTTTCAAAATTTTCCTACAATTTTGATTTTTCATTTATGTGAGCGTAACCCTACACGATCTATGTCGGAGCACGGACCGAGGATCCGTTAGATCGAGACTTCACTCCACTGTCAATATAACATAATGTATTCGATACTATTATCGCGTGATCTGCGCGCGCTATTAATAAGAGCGATTAAAAACATTATAGCAATGCTCCGCGATAAAATCGTTTCGATAGCGTATAATTACGGTATATAAACAAAGAGGAGCGATTGCTTATATTATCTGTTCATTGGTTCATTCAGCTGGATCTTCGGAGTCTCCGAATGATTCGATCACGGCACGTTCGGATCGCACGGATTACATAATCTGTCTCTTCACATTCTTTTTCGTTTTGCAACGTGACTTACTATATGTATAAAAAGCGTGTATTACATATTGGGAATCGATTAACGAAGAATTAACCATTGATAGGCTGTGACTCTATCGAAATGCTACTCGTGTTATCCTAATAGGTATCTGTTTTCACAGCTATATCCACATTTATTCGAATTAAAAAATTTATTAAAATATTCTTTCTTCATCTGGTGCAAAATATGAAAGTTGACCGGTATTAATATAATACAATAACAAATTGCAATAAGAAACTGAAATTTGTAATAAGAATTTTAAGAAGAAAGTGAAATTCTTTTCATTTTAAAATTACTTAATTAATAGAAATAAAAATATTTTTTTATTTTTTCTCGAACGCCAACGAACTCTACCACTGTGCGTCCTGTCAATTTGACGGCGCGAGACAAATTAAGATGGCGAAGTAAGGGATGAATCAGCGTTAAAACGGGGGAAAAGCGTCGGGCGAAAGGCACTCGGGAAACTTCTCGAGCAGAAAGTTACGGTGTAGCGGAGCGTTTACGTCATTCGGTAATGATCCAGCATACGTTGTTAATTTTTTCGGGAACCACGTAACCGTGGTACATCCGCGTATTATCCCTGTTGCGCCGGGCCACACGAAGGATGCGGGAATGCCACGCACGTTTCCGGGTATACTGCTGCGAGTCGTTGGTGTATGTGTAAGCAACAGCATAAGCGCGGCCACTGTACGCAAAACGCCTACACACCTACACGTGACTGGGTCGTTGGCCTCTGCACACCACGTCGAAGATATATATTTGGCTCCGGATACCTGTAACGATACGCACCACGCTATATTTGGGAGCTTGCAAATGCTCGAGTTCTCCTATTTTTGCATTGGCCACTTACAATTGTTGCTTAAACACAACTGGATCACCCAAACAACCCGTTGAACTCCGGTTCGGTCGCTTAAGGGGATATTCTGATCTTGAACTTTCAAAAAATCCATTTTTTTCGTAGAACTCTCTGGTTATAGGCGTTTGAAGAATGCAAATAATATTTTTGTAATTAAGACAATATATTATTGCAAGGCACAGGAGCCAAATCAAAATTTCTTCCTTCTTTCAATCATTAAAAAGAACACATGAGATATCAAAATTTCATTTAAATCCACAACGAGTTCTTCCTAGTTACACATTAAATAATAATTAGCATAATGAATAAATAATGGTCGTGGGTGGGTGGCTGCCCTGTCCAAGAACAGTGTGAAATGTTTCTTAATTATTTGTCCTCGTGTGGAAACAAGGATGTCCTGCTGCACGTGCGTTCTCTTATCCACGTTGCAGTTGTCCCTCCATTATGTTCAGATAACGTAGTTTCATTTGCGTACACGTGGAGGCCGCCTCCGTGGAAGGGTTAGCAGTTTCCTTTTTTCTACGAATCTTCGGAATATCAAGGAGCCTCGAAGAACACGATACGCTTTAGTTAGGCGAGCCATTCCGAAAGGCAGGTGGTTTCGGCCACCTGGCCGGGCGCTCCTCCGGTGTCCTTTTTCTTTTTGCTGCTTGATTTCCTTATTCGGAGGATATCGTGTTGTTGCGTCTCCTCGCATCTTCCTCAATTCGTGCATAGGAGCCCGTTGACAAGGCTTCCGACGAGTTTGCCCGGTGTTTCAGTAACACGATAGACTGTACCCTCCGAATTACATCATACCCCTTCCTTTATTTACAATGTACAGCGTTGCATACCTTAGATTAGCGTCGGCTAACCCATGTGCATCGTTAACGTGCACACAGTTGTTCCAAAAAGTGTTTGAAGTTCTTTTCTTTAGTATGAATAAAATCAGTCTGATAATAAAAATCTTTATCATAATTCTCTTAAAAGAACGGTTGAGTTTTCACCATTTCTTTTGCACTATTCATCCTTGTGATGAGTAGAATAGAATCGGGAGAATCACGAATTTCTTTACACCCTGTATGTACCGGAAATTGCAACTCAGATGTTACAATTTCAGTGCACACACGACAGTAGTATATTTGATCTCTTTCAATAAACTCTGGCAACGTGCTCGTCGAGCAATTAGATTGCGAATTACGCCGGAGACTTCAACGCTCGGTGAGGCGCGTAGTGCGACAGCAACTGCAACATCACGTAGCATCTTGCGCGCGTTGAAGTTCGCGAATTTGTCACCACTTTGTTAAAATTGCGATCAAAGGAATCACGAGTATATTTTATCAAAGAACATTTTCGCAGTTACGGAGAGGATCTTTAAATGTTTGCAGCTTATTAGAACGTTGACAATTTTAGTATTTTCTCTGTGATTCTCTGACCGAGATTGCAACTTTTTCAAAAATTCTTTACCACGTCTTGTAGTAAACTAATTGCTGTAACTTCTCAAAAAAGTATGGGCCAATATTTTCGCGATTCACAGTGTGTTTATCTCGGGTAACAAGAAAGGAAATATTGATAATTTCGTAGAAACACGCGCACGATATCGTATTACGCGCGCGTTACACTTGCGCACGTGAATCGGTAGATTACGGAAGATCGTGTCCGAAGATGACCTAGATATCCAACGGGCTGCAAGAAAGGGCATCGACGTCAAGCTGGCATGCTCGGGTTCTTTATGCTCTCCCGGAGAGGGAAATAGAGAACAAGTGGAAAAAAAGGGTTCGACGGTCACCACTTCCTTTGCACGCCAAAATTCCCGCGGTCCCTCGGGACTGATGAAAGCCGTGAGAAAAAAAGAAGGAGCCGGGGGATCCGAAATAGAAACACGCGTCCACGGAAAGTCGACCGTTTCGTGGAAAACACCCGGCCCCCGTACAATTCCACCGAATAATCGGCTCTCGTCCACTTTTCGTATTAACTTCTCCTTCGGCGTAGTTACTGTTATTCGTAATAGTTGTGGGGGACGAGATACGTTTAACCCTTAATTACCCGTTACCGCCCCATTCTCGGCCGATTTAATTACGGTAAGATTGAACTGGTTTTTAGAAGCTCGTTCTCCGGCCTAGATCTTCCTGTTTCTTACCATTTTCTTTCTGAATGGTTGATCACTTTGTTTCTTCACACATGTTTTATTGGTTTTTTTTTTAGGACGTTGCATTAGATGATTGCAAAAGTTCAATCAAGTTAATCAATTATATAGCCATCACTATTTTCTACAATTGCCTCCCAACATTTTACAACCTGATGTAATTTTTCGTAGGAGTTACATGTTTATTTTCAACAAAGGTCACGTGGCAAGTTGGGTACAAACTTTTGCAATCGTCCAATATATCCGATTTTTAACGGCGACGTTAAACAAACGCAACGTTTTATTCTTTAAGTTTATTTATTGCGCTACGGTGGAAATTGAATTTTTTTGTCGTTCACATTCATCGTTTGCAAGACTATTGAATTACTTTAAAATACTTAAAATATTTCTTCAAATAATCCTGATAATCGGTATAGTCTAGCACAATTCGTAAATCAGTTTGGATAGAAACTTTTCACTTGCAGTGAATTATACATAATAAATGTCGTAAATGGTGTAAGTTTTGAATTGAATTTTTTGGTCGTCCACATTCATCGTTTGTAAGACAATATAGATATGAAGATAAAAATGATTCATAAATAAATATTTATCATAGTAAATGTTGTAAGTTTTGAATACCAAAATGATTGTTTTGTTTTCGCCTATGTTTCAGGAGTAACGTTCAAGGCACACAGGTTAATCCTCGCAGCATGCAGCAAACATTTTCAAGAGCTCTTCGAAGGAATGCCTCCTTCTCCCGCGGGACTGATCGTTATTCTCGATGGGACGAGTGCTCACAATATGGCGTCCCTTCTCGAATTCATGTACCGTGGGGAGGTACATGTGTCCCAGGAATCCCTCAGCTCTTTCCTCAAAGCAGCCGAATGCCTTCAAGTATGCGACATATTCCTACCTACTTAAATAATTGCCCTACATAGCAGTCACGTGTGTTCAGAGGCGGAACCGATGTGCCACGCGTTCCCCGATTACCACCGACATTTTATTTCTGTCCACGATTTATGGTCAGCAGTTCCTGTTTTAAACTATCAGCCGGGAACGGGACGAAGATCAACGCGCATTTTTCATTCGAACCGCCATCTTTCGCGGTTACATTTGAATTCGGTGCTGCAGTAGAGATACAATGTTCAGTGCGCTACTGCAGCACTGCGGTTTTTGGTTCACGCACGTGTTATACTTGTTCTATTAACCCTTAGCACTCGAATGGTGACTAAAATATTGTTTACATTATGAAATATGTCGGTATCTAATCTATTATTGAACATTCAATTATTGTACGAGGTGTTACATCAATTTCATATCCATCAAATTTCAAAAATCATACGGAATGGAAATATTCTAGGTCGGAAGAGATGTTTAATTTTCAAGTCGAAGTAGCTCCGAGTGCAAAGGATTAAATTGGTCTATGCACGAGTATTTGTAGTTTAACGATGAAAATATTCGTGTTGCATGCGTTTGATAATGTCACGTGAGTTTGAAACTGTTGCGTGGAATTAATAGAAAGAATTAGTTCATTCTGATTTTTGGAAATCGGGCTTGCAGCAAACTCGAGATCAGTGGATCGTCTAAACTTCATCGAGCTGTTAGGGTTCACCGTATCTGTCTATAATAAAATCCATAAAATTTAAAAAAAATGATAAGAAATGGAAATATTCTAGATCAGAACAAATGATTAATTTTCAAGTTAAAATAGCTGCGAGTGCAGAGGATTATTTAACGATGAGAATAGTCTATGCACGAGTATTTGTAGTTTAACGATGATTAATTCGCGTTGCATACGTTTGATAGCGTCACGCGAGTTTGAAACTGTTTGCGTGGAATGAATAGAAAGAATTAGAGTAGATCCTGATTTTTCGAAATCGGGCTTACAGAGAACCCGAGATCACAGCTGTTAGGGTTCACTGTACAAAATTCAGTCGTCAGAGGTGTGCGCGAACTCGAAAATGTCTTGAGCATCTGTTTGACCTTCGGTAGTGACCTCCGGGGATCGGACTTTCGTTTGGCGTTGTGCAACGATTTCTAAACCTGTACGCTGCGTTTGATCCGTAGGTGAAGGGTCTGTCCATCGAGCACGAGAAGCTGGCGGTAGCGCAAAGGCACGCGGCGGAAAATAATAATGCGTCGACGGACACTGGGGGCGGCGGCGGCGGTGGCGGTGGTAGCGAGAACGGCGGCGGTGTCAGCGGCAGCGTGAACAACAACGTGGCTGGTAACGTCGGTGGCAACGTGGGCGGCGGTATCGGCAGCGGGAGCGGCATCGGAGGCGGTGGCGTCGGCGAGGTGAGCGACTTGAGCGAAGCGGGTGAAGCAACCATGGTGAGGAACACCATGAAGAGGACCCCCACACCGGCACCGTCGCCCGCCCCGGCCTATCCCGTGCCCAGCCTCTACTCTGCGTCTCACTATTACGAAAGTCCGCCGAAAAGGCTGATGAGGTAAGCCCTTTTACCTTACTGTCGCGAAGGACTACCGCGTGGAGCGAAAACGCGCGGCCTTCCTACACGTTCGAATCACGAGTAGGGGCCCACATTCCGTGCAGGGCCCCCGATAAGCATCTCCGGCACTGTCGGCCCTCGAAGTTTCGGACCCACGTTTCTGGGACGGAGAGATAGGACACCCTGTTAATTATTGAGTTTATTATGCGCCCGTGATTATGATAGTAAAGCGAGTTATTTCCTCTTTTTCGAGATACTCAGACGCGATAGTCTGATTTGGTACAAAAATATCTTATCTTGGTAAAAAAATTGAGTAGAAGAATTTGGATTTGAATTATATTTCTTGCAACCGACGCAGACGATTTTTATTTCGCATAAAAATCCGCAGTCTATTAATTACCTACAGTACATAATACGTAAATAGACATAATTCAAGTCCATCGGCAATCAAAGCCAATAAAAATAATAAATGTATGTAGGCTCCCTTGTAACGCGGTCAGAAAATTGTTTTAAGAAATTGAAGGTATACAGAGTGCCCCATTTAAAGCGAACCACTCGGATACCTCTGAAATTATCATTGCCATCGAAAAATGTTTCAAACGAAAGTTGTATGGTTTCGAGGAAGAAATTATTCTTGCTTAATGGTTTTGTTTATAAATGGAGTAGAAGAGGACGCATAAAGGTCACTTCCAATCTTTTAAACGAAACCATGTAACTTTGAATACCTCCAAAAAATGATTAATCTTCTTACATCCTAAAACCATTGGTTCAGATGATACAGTAGGATCTCG
The DNA here is from genome assembly GCF_051020765.1 of Lasioglossum baleicum. NCBI lineage: Eukaryota > Metazoa > Arthropoda > Insecta > Hymenoptera > Halictidae > Lasioglossum > Lasioglossum baleicum. The sequence goes on from NC_134938.1 coordinate 7,978,236, forward strand.
TTTATGTTTAGAACGCGCGCTTATGGGAGGAAACCACCGCGGCAACAGCCCGCTCGACCGGGCTGCCGGAACTACACGCGCAACAAGTACAGTATAACCTCGTTTATCCGAACACGTCGGGGTACAAGCTCGTACGGATAACCGACGAGTTCGGATAACAGAGTCTCACCAACTACTCCCACCTCCGGCATTTATTCGTTCCAATATATTTGTCCATCGTGCATTAATGTTATGCGACTGTCCGCATTTTCTCCTTTGTTAAAATCGGTGCATGGTGGTCAGTCATGCATGTTCCATGTACTTCAGAACACGCGTTCATGTAATTAATAGTAATGAAAAAGGGCTGCGGTTCGTCTAATGGAGGCTCGGTTAAAAATTAAGGGTTCAGTATTAATTGCTTCGTATAAAGGAGGTTCTACTGTATTTCAATTCTAATATTAGACGGTATTGGGCAAAGTATAATGTCATGAATAATTTCAGAAGTATTCGAATGGTTCATTTCAAATGGGACACCCTGTAGATCGAGACGTTATTGTTCTAGGAGTACCGCCAATGTCGCCAGATCAACCCTTAAGTGGTTGTATTGGGGTCACTGATGACTAGACAGCGGACTTTATGCATTTATTTATAACAAAATAAATTTGTAATTATATAAAATACATTATACATAAAAAGATAAAAACTCGTACAAAAATGAGACCATGTAATTTAATTAAAAATATTGTTAGATTAGTTCCAACTTATTAAACATATTAAGAACGAAAATAGATTTCTGTTTGGCTCCAGTTTGTTACAATTCAGGTAGAAATTTTTTATTTTGCATAAAGATCCGCTGTCTACCGATGACCCGAACAAAATCTCTGTACACTGATTGTACGATAATTGCAAATGTCAAGTTTCTTTAAATTCTTTCGAGCTTTCGGTTATTTAAAATATTCAGTTTTGAACTATATAGTAAAAGGTATCTTGGATAATTTATACAGAATTTTAGAAAGGTCCGGATATGTGTCCAGACTATCTTCACTTAAGGGTTGAAAGGTTCGTCGCCATTTTCGTCTACGCAGTGGCTATCCTATTATTTTCCCGCGACTCAGCTATTCTTTGATATTGTCTTGCTGCTCTTGGCCGGCTATCATGCGATCTCTTTTGGGGATGATATTTTTAGATCGCCCAGCGACATGGATACTCTGGGAAGGGCGAGCGTGTTGCGCGACGGCACGGCCTTCCGGCCCGCATCCGCGCCGCATCCGCTTCTGCTGGAGAACCACTTTTATCAGCCGTTCACTCATCCCTCAGAGACACCCGCACACCCCCATACCGCACCCCATACACCAACGGAATTGGAACAGGAACTGGAACGAGCGAGGTCCGAGGAACGTAGCAATTGTGATCTCAAGGAAAGCGTGGCCGAAGGTAAACAAACTCTTCTTTTAACAATTCGTACAATTTTTAACATATTTTAGAATGCAGTTCCAGTGTAATTTAAAAATTCAGTTTTAAAAAACAAATACGACATATCCGAATGGTTTCAAAATAAAATATTTTGTCTCCTAAGTGATTAATGTGATTAATTTAAAAAATTTGCATTTCCGATAAAGGGATGAGTGAAATTCCTAGTTTCAGTTCCGAAGTAATAGCTTCGTCACTCTATAGAATGAAAATGTTAATGATTATAGTGGCTCGGTACATATTAGCACATCATTGTCCGCGCTGTTTTTGAAAATACGAAATAGCATATACCATCTTCAAGTTCTGCTATTGTTGCAAATTGTGAAGAGAGTCATTCTTCGTAGATCTTCGAATAAAGCAAGAACCGGTGGCACTAACCGATCGAGAGAGGGCAGAGAAATTGGCGGAGAGATTGTCGGGGGAAGTGTATTCCGGAGGGAGAGGATTCGACGGCAGCCATTATGGGCAAAACTCGGATCACCTTCAGCATGGAGCACAAATGGGACCTGCTATGGTGCCGTTGCCACCGGCTCATCCCCCAACACCTGATCTTAGCCCCGCACCAACCACCCCCGCTATGTGGAACACGAAGATCAACAAGGCTGGCACTGTGTCCACTCCTGACGGTGAGTCATCCCATCATTTCTTTAATATATTTGTCTCATTGTAATCACACAATCTTGAACACGTTGGCTACGTAGGTTCAAATGCTTCTCCGATCCATCGTGTATACATATAAATTCATAAATACTACAAATTAAACATCGTGGCTCTCGGCCGTGCCACGTACGAATTAGAATCGACAGGGTTAACGCGTAACAGACAGGCCTTCTCACACATCTAATTCCGAGAGTGTTTCGTGCATGCATTCGAGGAAGGCCAGTCGAAATCGCCTCGCGAGGAGAGAGGCCTGTCAATAAGTGGAAGGGGCCGGAGAGTCGTCAGACACTAGTTGCAACATCAAGAAAGCTCCACGTGCAACCGATGATGCAACGATCAGCCTTGCATTTTGTAACATTAGATCCGGAAGGCCTTGCCTTCCGGCGACGCATTGGCCTAGATAGAGGCCCTAACATTTCGACTCCGACAGCCGTAAAACGTAATCGCGGCCAATAGTTGTTGCGCAATCTCTCTGACTTAAAATTTGAAACTCTGTCGCCTACAGAAAACAAATATTAAGCATTAGCACAATTATTAAAAATCCTGTTATTAGGCTAGACAAAGTATTTCGAGAAGTAGAGCACATCGATCTTCAAGCAAAATGTCACCTTTCCCGATACCAATTATTATGCGCCGTATTGGATCGACGAGAAGTAGAGAGTACCTTGATTTTCAAGCTAAATGTCACCAAATTTTCCGATTCCGATTACCGCGCGCCATATTGGGTCGGCGCTTTATTTTTTACCTGTCCGAGCGATGCTCGCTTGGCCGACGCGGCGCGGCGGTCTAACGCGCGGAAAGAGAGCAGAGCGGAGCATCGGTGGGCAGATTCTTGTTGGGAAAGATTTACGGACGCTCTGGCCGGTGGACGCCCACCTGGGGACACGTTGTTGTGCCTTACGACAGCGACCTCGCCTTCACGGTCTGAACAAAGTGTACAAAGAGGATGCAGGCGACACGGTGCAGCCACTGGGAACATCTTTTGCTCCGGCGAGCAAATCACCGGGCGTGACGCCGCGCGACGACACGACGTAAAACACCGGCACGTAAAACGGTCCCGGTGGGATGGTGTGTCGGGCCGAGTCGGGCTGGAGCCGGGCCGAAACTCCATCCACGGTGAAACAAACCCGGACACATGTATACGGCCGGCCTCCAGGCCTTGTCCAGGATCGTGCGACAGCCGCGGATCATGCTCTAACACGACCATTTTTAATCGGTGCTAGATGAGCGGCCAGCCGCGGTGGTAAAGAAAGAAGCGAACCGGCAACTAATGCAACGGTTATTGACATTAACCGTGCTCGAGCTGAGCCACTGGGAAAAGGAGACGATGCTGGAGAAAAGAGGGGCGGCGAAGGGGCTAGGGGCAGGGTCGAACCGTGTGTGTGTGTCCACGGAAGAGGAAAAGACCAAGGAAGCCGAAAGAGAAAGGCTTTTTTGGTGACCGGCGTCGTCCGTGTGTTTCGTAAGCGGCACCCGCTCGGTCGAATTGTCACAGAGCGCGGAGGTGGCCGCCGATCATGGAGATTGCTCCAGCATCCTACAGAACCCAACTACAGTTATGCTCGTTCCGATTTTGTTGCGCTCTTGTTGTCGCATGCTGCTCAGGTCGCTTAAAAGGCGTATCTAATATTTTTCCGACAATTACCTCTATCTAAAGTGTCATCATATCGCAGTGTTCAACAGTGGTGTGGTAGAACCCTAAATAACTGGTCGAAAATTTCGGGATTCCCGAAAAAGTAGGGTTCTCGAAATTCTTTATATATTTTTTTCATTGAAAGAGCGTCACCCATTACGAGATCTCTTTTCAAGAGTGTCATATATGTCGTATTCTCGAAATTTTCAGGAACCCGACCCGACCCTAGTTCCAACAGAGTCGCACACCCCTAGTGCCCAAGATTCTGCATCATTACCTTCATGGTAAATCAAATTTGAAGATTTGTAATTTCGAAAATTTCAGAATGGAGACCTCAACAACATATTTCAAGGTCATTGAAATCTGAGGGGAGGTTCACCAAATTTTTTTGACTCCAAAGAACCACCCTAGCATATACGTGTCCCTTCGGTACGCGTCCAAAATAGTAGACTCGAGTTTCAACGTCCGAGACTAGACAGTGTAACGGGGGGCTGAGGTAATCAATGAAAGGATTCTACGTTTCCACTGGCTTCGGGCCGTACAAGAAGAGCTGCTTTCTTTTCTCCTCGAACGCGATCAACTGCAGTTACGTCAGCCCTCGCCCGTTTCCTTTGGGAACGCACTTTCTCTCCCCCGTTTAGGAACGCGGCCTTCTTTCGTTATCGGCTTTCTCGCGGCCACCTGATTCCACGTTGTCCGTATCGACATTTGGAAGCTGGGGAGGCAGACCGGGAATTCAGTTACACGGGTTCGCGTTTCTGCCGATTGGTCGATTATATTCGCCACATGAATATTGATCACGCGAGTTCGTTCATTTTCTCGACGCGGGAAGCACGGGAATGCCGGCACACCATAACGGATGAAATAAATTACTGTTCTTGATGATGGAGCTATACCATGGATCCGGGAATTTTAACGTGATCTGCCAGCTTTCTAATCATCGCTCTCGGCGAGAGCTGCATTAGAGTTTGGGATTGGGTCACGGGGAAATATGCTTATTCATTATCAGACTCATTTTTATGCAAAATAAACTGTTGAGGATACTAAAGAATGTTTCAGACAAAAATTAAACCATATCAGAGTTCACATTTTCCTATGTAGAGGTTATGCGAAGGTCAACTTTGTTTTTCGAAATCGATTCCCTACATAAAATCACTAAATCGCTTATGGCAAAGAATCATTAGTTCAGTTGATGTTTTCTTTTTGCTTTGTGGACGCGTAAAGGTCACATGAAGGTCAACTTTGTTTTTCGAAACAGCATGGTATATTTTTGAATGCACTACTCAATCATTTCACACCTTCAACCTTCGTGTGCAAAGTTCCATAATTTTTTGACTTTGCAGGCGCGATAATTTCCCTTAAGGTAGACTTGTCCTAAAACTTTGCTTCCCTTGTGAAATTACACTGAATGATGTAGTACAGGCTCCGGCAACTGGTCGAATAACGAGAGTGAAAGAAAGTTGCATATTCTGGCGGAAGTGAAGAAAGTAGAAGAAGAATGAACTCTCGATGGTCGTAGCGAACTCCCTGAAAGCCTGTTAGACACGAAACTGTACCGATGAAGATTTGGGTCCGAGGATACCTGGAATATGAAAACGACCTGACGTGCAGACGATCCCGCATACGGAATTAATAGTCGGAAACAATGAATGAATGTTTGAACAGTGTCGGCGTAGTCAAGCGAGTTTCCGGCGCGGCGTCTAGGCGCGTGCACGCTTCGATGAAACTTTTACGAGGCACGTGGGCGAAATTGCAGTCTGCTCTCAGTCTCGAAGCAGAACTCGAAGACGGAGACGAGACATGGTCGCACGGTGCACCGCCAACATGCAAGTTCTCGCTTTGCCATGTATTATTGAACACCGTGGCGTGTCCGGTTTCCGTAACGGAAACACTCAGCTATTTCGCGACGCTCGAAGATGGTCGCTCGTATCGACGACAACAAACCGTTAAGCGTAACGATGGCACTGTGATATTTTTGCTCGTCGAAGCACTAGAATGTCACGGAGACAATGAATTTCCAATGCAAGTCTGTATATTCATCTCTGCGACGCCTAGAGGTCGTGTGAAGGTCAACGTCGAAGTGTCTTCCAAACTAATGAAAATAAATTAGTTCATTAGCTTATGATATTTTTGCTCGTCGATTCACTGGAATGTCAAGGAGACGATGAACATCCAATGCAACTCTGTAAATTCATCTCTGCACTAAAATATCTTCTAAACTAATGAAAATGAATAAACGAAACTCTTGCAAAGTAGATTTGACAAAGCGCTTACGCGTATTCCGTACAAAGTACATGATTTTCTGTAACAATGGTTTGATCGGTTGAATTTTGCTCGTCACGTTGATTTCTTGGACCCCACCGACGATTCCAGCAACAGTTCTTTGGGATTCTCTGGTAGCGGGAAGCTTCGCGGATCACGTGCGAATCAGGAAGGTCCAAGAATACCTAACGCCGCTCGATTTAGGTCACCGGTTCTTAGAAACGATTAGTTCTTCTCGGTTCTCGTAACGCGCAAGCGTCGAAATCGGGTTTAACCTTCCACCGCGCCGTTCAAACCATTGCACAATGCAGCGACAGCGTGGAGTCCTTGCTTGGCAAACCTCCACGACTAGATTGCCGATTTTTATGCAAAATAACAATTGTCTGCATCGATTGCATGGTGCGAAACCCACATAGACATTTATTACTTGCCTTGGTACAAGAATATTCTTGAATTCTTTGAACATTCTCACTGTTCTGCATTTGATCTATCCATTTTTGTCAAAAATGTTGTACTTCCTTGAAAGTACAGGTGATTCCTGAGGTAATTTCAACCTTTTCCTTTGCAAATATGTTCTCCACGGCTTGGTTAACCCCTTGCAGCACCATTTTCTTTAGAGTTACAGTGATCAAAACGTCTTTATGCACAAAAATGTAGAAGGGAAAAGAAAATGTATATTTTTTGTATGGCTACATTTATTTGAACGCTTAAATATTGATTGCAAACTGAATCAAACTTGAATCAAATTTTATTTCATCTAAAATGAAACGCATAACATTCATATTTGTTAGACTTTGTTAAAAACCTTCATCACGAGTCTGGCTCGTCAAAATACGGCAAGGGGTTGCGGAGTTATTAACAAAAAATATGAACACGCTCATTGGCCGGTGTTTTTCTTTAATAACTCCTCAACGAAGCCGCAGATAAAATTTTCGCAAAGTAAAAACTTGAAATTACTTCGGGAATCAGATCCTTCAAGGAAGTAGAACATTTTTGGGACGTCCTGTATAACGTAGACCTTTGCTCGAGGTTTCCATTAAATTATTGAAACGAGTAAACTGTTGTAAAATCATGTTTACAAGAAATCGTAATTGTAGTGTTAATTACGGTGTGGAAGAGCATGATTTGGGATCGCACTGGCGCCCACACGAATCCAGAGCGAGTCGAATGGCCGATCATGCGATCCGTTCCGCAGCGTCGTTTTTCAAAAAGCTATGTGGAAATATCGGGCGCGTCCCCTCGCCGCGATAAGACGCAAGAGAGCCTCCGAATGAGTTATGGGAATAAAGCGGTTGGATGTTTTTTCAAGAGAGGATGCGAAAGGCTGGCTCCTCTCTCTATGTGTGTCATGGCCAAACCGGCAACCAGTGTGTTTTAGAAACTGTTAGAAAAGTTCGGTTGACTCGCGGTCCCGCGCTGCTGCAAATTATTGTCGGACGAGAAAAGATTTGTTTAAACGCTCGCCTACTTTCGTCACGCACCGAACCCGGATTCGTGAAATCTTCTTTCTGTCCCGGTTCGGGGAACGTTGCCGCCTTACAACTTATAATAAATTGCCGATTCTTAATTCAACGGGAAACACGGAGACGGTCTACTCTCGATGACCCGCTACAAATAAAAAGGCATTCTTGAATAAATTACTGTGACTCACAATTGCTGCACGCACTTTAAATTCGAATAACTTTCTTGTAAATCGGCCTCAATTTTTCTGTGGAGCTGGAAGAAAATTTGTTTTTTTTTTCAATGAAGTATTTTAGGTTCGTGTTGTAAAATATATATTCTAAACACTTGTTAAATATTTATAAAACCGGGTCCGATAAACATGGAGAAACATTTACTTCTCACAAAGTGTGCTTACATTGTACAACCTGCATATATATATTTATAAAATCAATTAAATATTTATAATGAAACATGTAACAAAGTTGAATTTGCAAATATCTGCAATTCTTGGTCGAAATATTTTCACCCAGGTGCTACATTTGGAAATTTGATTGATTTGAAAATTAATACATAAGGCACGTTCTCATAAAACGGTTTAGTACTTCATGCAGTTCAGGTGCAAATAGTGAATACAACGGAAATCCAATGTGACAGTCATCCCCAGAACTTTTATTGATCGACAGAACACGATAGGATACAGGAGAATCGTAGAAACCCGAATTGGAGACGCGCGTCTACTTGACTCGAAGTTGGTCGGAAATAATTGAATTACTGTGTACGTTGGACGGAACAACTTCCTCTCTCTATCGAGAACAATCGAACAGTGGAGTCCAGAAAATCATTAGCCTTGTGGTGGTACAACATTTAGCACAATCATATTATAAAGAAACTTATTCGACCAGCAGTACGTTAATTTATTTACATGCAGGTTGTTCTAGAATGTTATATGAAATAGTAGAACTACACGATCTAAGAAACAGCACGGACCCGAGCGTTTACATCAATGCTTTTACTTTATTTTAGTGATTTCGAGCTGAGCGTTCGCCGAAAATTCGCCGGAAGAAATAGTGGAACCACACGATCTAAGAAACAGCACGGACCCGAGGGTTTACATAAATGCTTTTACTTTATTTCGTGAGAGACAGACTTTATTTTAGTGATTTCGAGCTGAGCGTTTGCTGAAAATTCGCCGAAAGAAATAGTAGAACCACACGATCTAAGAAACAGCGCGGATCCGAGAGGATTTAGATGAAGGCTTTTACTTTCGCTCCGTGAAAGACAAACTTTAAGTTGCTGATTTCGTCGAAAGCGTAATCTCTGCTAATTGGCGCGGCGCGGCGGCAGCGTGCTGAAAGCAGAGAAAGATGGCGATACGGGCGCAGAACTTGCAACGACTGCACGCGTATCTATCACAGAAAAGAATGGTGCCGGCAGAAGGTGCTGTCGGGGTGGGACTAATCGTTCGATTGATCAGCGACGGTGCGTAATCTCTTCGCCGCCGTGTAATCTGCGCAACGATTGGCCCGAACGGCGGATTTCTCCTTGTTTTTTTCCGTGTTCGCGCGCGTGACCACAAATGCACGGGATATATAGTTCGCATGCACGCGAGAAACCACGCACACCGTGACACGCGCGCGTGCTGAAAAGTATCTAACCGCTGATAGCACGCCGAGACCGGGTCTCATGCAGCGATCGTATTCGGGTCACGAAATATTTCGTGATAATGCTGTCAGAGGGTTTGTCGTACGAGTCAGCCTGATAAACTGCTTATTCTATATCTGTGAGCGAACAGTGGTCCGGGTCGAAGAATTTTGTGACGTTTTGTCGAAAACGTCAATTCTCCCCGACGATGTTGTTAGATTGATTAAAATAAACTTATGGATCAGAGTAAGCATCATTCTAATCAATATGTTCTGTGAATTAATTAATTTTCTTCATTAATGAGAAAATGCGCAGTCTACTCTGAATGAAGAAATTCATGAACATTTCAGTTACTAAAATTATTGAAAGTTTGTCGTGTTTGAATGAACACGTTCTACCTGAGGACACTGCGTACCTTCTTGGACATGTCCTGATTATTCTGTTGTTCTTATTCAATTTTTCTTATTAAATTTAATAATCGAAATCACACAACACTCGATGAAGTATTGAGGTTCCACCGACCGATTTAGATGGCCTTTGGGCGCTGACAATGAGGAATCATTGACTCCAATAATCATCTTCCATGGCCATTTATCAAGTGTCAGTATCTCTGAACAGGTTAATAGTATAAAAAATTTTTAGTTCATCCCCTGCTTCGAATATCACCCTTAAATTGCTCTAATTTTTAGCACAAATGCATAAAATCCGCGGTCTATCTTCTCACCCCTTTAATCCTCCATTTACTTGATCACCGACCTGATTGACCGTGTCCTTGAAAACGAACGCGAGATTTAGATTAACTTCCCCTTCTCGATCCCTTATCACGCGGCCGAAATTATTCATATTGCCAAGTCGACGATTTCTGCGAGGAACAATTTTCATTTTTATTATTCGAGAGCGGCGCGCGCGAGCCGGCTATCACAAAACAACCGGAATACATCTCTCGACCCTTCTGCAAGCTTTATTACTATGCTTCTCGCTCTGACAAGTACGAATAAAACAACGGGCCGGCGTGCTAGCCCGGCACTACCCTCCTACGCACAATGCGTAACCCTATCTTCGTTGGAAATACGCGCAACCCTCATACCCGCCCTTCCTCCTGCAACAGCTCGTCCTCCCCCTTCCTGTATCTATCTCTTTCCCTCCCGTTCTTGGTCCATGATCTATACACGGTTCCACGTTGCCATAATACTCCCTGTCGAACACGGGCGACCGTGGAAACCATCAAACATAACAATTGTCCCAGCAATTTTTATTAACAGGAACAGCGACAGTAACTTTTTCATTCCTTCTCACATTGCATATTCACAGATAATAATTGACCCAAATATTTTCATGAACAAAACTTATTTAACACGTTAATGGTCCCACGTCTTCCGTATGGGTCACGGAGATTTAAAATAAAAATTTGACTTTAACTGTTGGACTAGCGTAGACGTGTTAATCCGTCATTAGGAGGGTTGGTTATTTTTCATTTCTTCCGTGATTCGTCGAACTAAGGGAAAACTGTTTCATTTAATATTCTCAGGACCTACTAAGATTATTAAAAGAAGGGATACGTCTCCCCCTCCTTATTCGCGGCTTTTCCTAATTGGCGCGCCTCGAACGCGAAATCCTAGAATGTAGGGCCCTACCCGCGAGTGATGGGGTCTTAGCGCGACCGGGGGTATTCACATCACCCACGTTGAAACCCCATACTATTGGGTTGGCAGGAAAGTAATTTCGGTATTTTAAGGTGCAATGAAACCCAATTTTTTTTGTTCGATGATCTGTTGCCATCTTTCTGGTAGCTCCGCTATTCTGCGCTCGTAACACTTCTGGTCCTTATCGGCCAAACAATCATTAGTGAAGTTACTTTCTTGCCAACCCAACAGATGGGGTGAGTTTTGGTCCCGTGTCTCCAGATTGTTGGGCCAGTGCGCAGTGGTCCCATTTGCAAAGTACGATGGTTGAATGGTCGGTGGTGCGCGTTCCTGAGAACTTGGTCGTACTCGACGCGCGCAGAAAATATAAGGTATTAGTCGATAATCGATATGGAATTTCCTCGGGGAGTGCTCTCGAATCTTGCGAGCGGCCGTGCGGTCCGATAGAGGGCGGTCCGGTCCACCCGAAATGCTGTCACGAGCAGGAGAGTGACGTCGGAAATTTTGCAACGTCAATGCGTAAAGATCGACAGTCTACTAATTAGCAGCATATCTTGCCAGTTAACGAAATTGAATGAACTTAGTTTCACTGAAAGAGGGAAATCCATAATTTTAATAATCGTAGATACAAAAATGCGAAACTGATCATTTAACCAGTATGTTCAATATTCGGCAACAATATTAAGTTGTCCCGAAAGTTTGCTTCTTTCATTAACCCTTTGCACTCGGTTGTCCCCTCTGAGGCACCACTAAAAATTGCTGTACCATTATTTAAAATATTGTTTCCATTATTAAATATATCGGTATCTAATCAATTACTAAACATTTAGGTATTGTATGAGGTATTATACCAATTTCATATCCATAAAATTTCAAAAATCATAGCGAATGGAAATATTCTACTTTGGAAGAAATGTTTAATTTTCCAGATAAAATAGCTCCGAGTACAAAGGGTTAATGTCTTAATTGCAGATTCAGAGCAGATTCTTTAAGAAACCGAATAGAATGGACAAATAAGAAGTCTTGAACAAAACAAAACATCAATGAACAAATGATCGCGTTTTTTGCATTGGTATTCGTGTTATCGAACAATTTTGAACGCGCACAGTGCGGGAGAAATTTTTGGGACGACCTAATAGGTTTTATCGGCAAACAAAGAATCGTGTCACCTACAGTCAGCCGAAAAAGTCTCTCTGCACATTTTAAAACGGAGTGACTTTTCTAAAATGAGTTCAAACGGCTTGAGACATTCGAAAAGCCTTTAGATAAACTTTGGAAGAATTGCAATTGGTCGGAATACTAAAAATTTTTTAAATACATTTTATAGAGCTGTGCCAATAGTACACACGGTAAAAATTTCATCGAAATCGGTTAACAATGAACGACAAACTTCGCATAAAAATCCGTCATTGCTTTCGTTCTTGCGTTAATTTTCCATCGGACGACAAAAACCGAAGTCAGTTGCAAATTAAGTGGACGTTACGACGGTGATCCGACGAGGAAAATATATTCGACTTGCTCGGGAATGCACTGGGAGTTTTCCGGTGTGGTTCTGGGGCGCCGAATTTCGTAGAGCCGAACCTATCGCGGCACGCACCAATCAATAAACGAATGCGTGCGTGCACGGACGGCCGGGCTGCGGGTGTGTGCAGCCGGCGGGTTCGCTGTGTGAGTGCACGTGCCGCCAAAAGTTCGTGAACGCACAAGGTTGCGTGCTCCCCGGCCGTTTGTGTGCGCAACTACGTGGAGTGGGCCGAGCGTACACGTACACACGCACTCCGCGAGAGCCTTTGACGACTCTGTGCCTCGCACCGCAACCCACATTTCTTTTTCTATCTTCCCCACCTTCCCTCCCACCAACTCCTCCATCTCTTTTCCTTCTCTTTTCTTCTATTCGTCTTCTTCTGCCACTCTCCTCATCTTCTTTTTCGGGGACCGATTCACGTCACGGAATATTTTCGTTGCACCGGAGACGAGTGTCCCGGAAATCATTGCACGCACAACTCGTTCCATTTTCTCCGATCAACACCTTGACACGACGTCTCATTAGTTTCAATATTACGTCACAAACTTGTCACGTAATATTGACTTTCAAACAATGCAAATTATTTTATTTTCGTCGAGCTGAATGCTAACTTTCAGGAATTGTTTGCAGAGGAACTACTGAACCTCTTTCGCATTGGGATTTGAACAGCTTGGTTTCTGAACAGTAGAAATCATCGAAATTGCACGGGTTATGTATTTTTTTACCGAGTATGTTTTGGAAATCGTAGGTTGACGTTATAGACCGAACCGAAAGAAATATTGGATTGGAAAGAAAGTTCGTAGCGTTTTCAAATTAAGAATCGAAGATAAAATTAAGGTATTTATTCATATGTTTATTCAATGATACGAGAAGTTACCTCGAAAATGGCAAAAAGTAATAGAACAGAATGGAAAATATGTTACTGAATAAATCTATGAATAAATATCGGAAGTTTAGCTTTCAATGTTAATTTACAAACTCTACGAACTTTCGTTCCAACCAACAAGAATTTGAAATCGAATTGAATGCGCATAAAATTCGTAGTTCTAATAATCGCAGCACGTTCGTTGTAAATATGTAAGTGTTGTCAACATGCGGGTACAGTAAGATATCGAAATATAGTTCAATTATAGTTTTTAGCGAAAGACGTGTAATGCAAAGACTTCATATGTTGACTATCTCGTCAGCTGAAATTTCTCGTTTCCACCGTGCCTCGTGTAAAAATTATGCGGGTGCATTGTTCATAATTTCGAGCAATGGTTGTTCTAGTACGCACACTTCCGCTTGAAAGTCCGAACTGTCGAGTTTCCAGTAAGTGAAAGAGGTTGACGATGAACAGACACGTTCGAACGTTCGCATTCAATTTTTGGGAAATCCGTAACGTAACAAAATTTTGGTACAATAAAGTGAATTTGTTCAATTAAGATAAAAACGGAAAATTATCCAAGCTCAGTGTGAGACACAGAAAATAGATAAAAGTGAATTTTGTCTATTAACTATGTTAAAGAGTTGAAAACAGTGTATTTGATCTATTCATTGTTGTTACAAACGCATCAAAAATGGTAGTCTAGTGAACAGAAATGACGAGTGAACTCGTCATCCCCATTTGAAAGGTCAAGAATACGTGTCTCGAACATTTAATTGCTGGTTTGCATTGTTTGGTGAAGTCTCGACACAAGTAATCAAACGTTAAGATTAATAACATTACGGCAAGTGTAGATCAGATAGGGACTGTACAATGTTTCGCAGCTGACTCGGTCACTGACTTATCAGAGAGATCCTTATCTCGAGTATCGTTCCGTGCACGTAATACACTACTGTTCAAAAGCCTCGGAGCAGAGTGCGAGGAACACATAAATCTCTCGATCACCAAAAAATAAGAACGCCTGGATACAACTGGTTGTTTGCCGTGAGTGTACAGTGTACACTACCGCTCAAATGTACAGGGTGTACAGAAATTATACGTCGAATTCTTCATGTTCAGTTTGGCGGAGAAAAATCAATTTCAAAGTTGAAAAGTAGAAACATTTTCTTACTACTCATCACAGGGATGAGAAGTGCAAAAGAAACCACGTGTCATAAGTGAACCGTTCTCTTAAAAATGAAAATAAATTAAAATTAATCAATTAAAAATTAATTATCATAGAAATTTTTATTGTCAAACTGATGTGTTATTTATATTTTGGTCGATGGTTCTTTTTGCACTTTTTATCCTTGCAATAAAAAATTGTTGACCCCTTGAAATTCAAAGTCAATTAATTTCTATACATTTTTCGCGACGTATAATTTCTATACACCCTGTATATGGATAACTTCTTGAGTACGACCACCTAAAAATAGTTACGAAGTGATCATTTTGTTTCGTCAAATGTTCAGCGATTTTTACTTCAATGTATCATATCCGAAGAAATCGCAACAGTAAAAGTAAAGATATTCTGGTTGATCGATCGATTCTATACAGACATCGATCAGAGAGATCATTGGCTCAAGGCTCATGTAGCGGTTCAACGATCGATCCAATACATCCAATTACCGCACGCATTGTTGAATCTCTGATAGATCTCGGTAATCGGCCAAACTTTCGCTTGCGTCAACGACCAGCGCGTACACATCATCCTTACGTCATCGAGATAACAATTTGCACACGTGGCTGCATTATCGCGAAGCTAATGTGCTGAAATGTAGCCGTTACATTCATTACTGATTCGATGCACGGGAAGTGTTCGAATTTCGAACTAAATATTCAAGGATCGCTGTTGAGGAAGATCGATCATCAATTTCAAAAGTAATTAAATACGATTCTTGAACTGAATGATGCACGCGGATCAATGAATATTCATGGGAGAGCATAAAGCTGCATGGAATCGGCCATTTTGTATGCGTAAGTCTGAAGCAAGATATTCTGACTAGTTTTATAGAATGACGCCCGTTTTGAATGGGGGACGTTCCCGTGACATAACAGGTCTGCCTTCATTGACAAAATTTAGGTAGAACAGGACCTTTATGTGTGTTTTATTGCTTTCCTCTGGTATAGGTTACCATTTTTAAAATGCACGATTCATGGTGTACCTTTCAGTTCAAAAGTTACATTTTAAGACCGCGCGAGTTCGGCACTTCCGAGTTTACCCGAATACCGTTTCACCTCGGAGCGTGACGGATGAGACTAATTGCCGAGGAATTGTGTACGCGGTGCTCCTAAAGAAGTTTCCACTTCAAAAAGATTAGTAACAATAAACCTACCAAGCACTATTAAAATCCATTAAAATGTTTTACCTCACAAAAATGACAAAACTGTATTTATTTGGATCGGGTACAATTTTTATTACAGTATGCGCTGGAATAAAGAAATTTATTGAAACATTTCCCATAACAATGAAAAGAAAAATTATCTACACATTAGCTAGTAAACACCTTCTAACATCTCATGAAAACTCAAGCTGCGAGTTCAATTTTGAAAAAGTTATTCGTTTTTAAAACTTGTACGAATACTTTGTACACCCACTGTACATATATCGAGGCACCATTGTACATATATCGAGGCACCATTGTACATTCTAACATCGCGTGTTCGCGCGGAGCGTGGGAGGCCGGCCAGTACCGGCCGATGGGAGGTAAACACGAACGGAAACTTGAACTCGACCTTGGTTGGGGAGCCAGAGAACTTGAAGCAGCTATTTCCCCAAATACAGTGTCTGCCCGGCGCATCGAGATCGCCGATCTCCATAAATAATTCAACGCGCGGCGAACGTGTGTGTTGTCTTTCAGCTCGAAAACGAAAGTGACGAGTCGACACGGGTAGATCTGTTGTCAACCTGACAGCAGAAACAACAGGAAGAGGGAGTACCACGAAACTCCCGATAGATAGGCGTATTCCGATCCGCTGGGGTCTCGGAAGTGGACCGTTGTGCAGGTTATGGTTTTCCTATGGTCTTTGACGGGGGTGCAAGGGGAGCACCGGCATTCCTTGCAGCTAAGGGATCGACCGGGGTTCCAAGGAACAGGGTGGGTGATTCGGGCTCCCTTGATTTCGAGCTGCAGGCCACGTTTTCTCGCTGACATTGATTTTCTTCGCCCTCTCCTCGCCTTCGCCCCTCACGCCCCTTCGTCGCCAATCATCCCCATTCATTCCCCTCGTCCCGCTTTCCCTTCCCATCCCACGGGAGAGCCACCCTTTATTCGCCAGTTTTCCTGCCGTTCCGCGAGAAACGAATCACCTGCGGCCGATGTGTCGTACTGGTCAATCTCGAGGATTTAGGTGAAAAAATCATCTCTGGAGACGTTCTGAGGATCTCTCGACTGCAGTTTCGGTTTTCATGCAGATTTTTATTTTTTTCGAACTTCAATTTTCCAAGCAAATCGTAATTAACTCGGTAACCATTATGCAAAATAAAAATTGTCTTCATCAATTGCAAAACACAGAAGCCATATAAAACTTCCTTTCTATTTTCAACAATTTTAATAAATCGAGAATAACGTATGGGCGTTGTTAAATTGTCTTAATGTTTTTACTGTTTTTTACATCCACCGATTTTTGTCGTAAATGCATAAAATCCGCAGTCTGATCATGAGATAATATTACTTTTTTGATTATGATTAACAGAGCAATTTGGTGTTGGTTTTTAGGAAATTTTGATTGCTACATAAATGCAGCAAATCAATATTGTGATTCTAAGAAGAGATGATCAATCAATATTGTGTATATACAATTACATATCATGTTGATTTTAATTTTTAATAAAAGATAAATTTGATCATTCAGTCCGCATGTAATCATGATTCATTGATTAATGATTATGATTACTACGATCATTTGTCGGAATCAATTACAAAAGTAATCAGTGTAATCACGAAATAATCGACTGCCCAACTGTTCCACGTAACGCAACACAGAAAAGTCTATTTCATACAGCTTACAAAATTATGTCAACTACGCATATTTCTCTTGGGAAGCCCCCTCAAATACTACAGGATCGTCCAACGAATCCTCCATTACGTAAAAAAGCGATAAAACGAAAATAGAGAAACCCTTTCTTGAAAAGACCCCTCGACCAGTAACTTTCCATTCAATTAACCCTTTGCCTTATGATTTCTTTCGTAACAGTGTTCCTCAGCCGTACTTCGCGAGATTAATATTCCATTTTGAAAATAAAAGTCTCCTGTCATTATCGCGTATCTCGGTTCATATTGACATTTCAATAATTAATCAGAACAAATAGGAACTGACTGATAAGGGAGGTTATCGACCCAGTGAATCCAAAAAATTATGAAACTTGGCACACAAGTAGTTATGCCAAATACAACCCTATTCTTTCGTGCTACTTTTTACATTAAAGGGGTGAAATCAGCCCCCGAAATAATTTCAATATTTTCTTTCTCGCGAGAGAAGAAATAATATTTTTAAAGAAGTTGAAACGAAATAGAGTATTATCGTGTCTACTAAATTGCATAAAAATCCTGAACAACTTAAAACTTATAATTAGACGCGGTTTTTTATGCATTTACAGCAAAATTGAGTAGATGAAATTCAAAATTGTTGTAATATTTTTAAAATTGACATTAAGGGAAGAAATAACATTCGATTTAGTTTCTGTTTCTTGCAATCGATGCAGACAATTTTTATTTTGCATAAAGACCGCAGTCTACTTATAATTGTTGAAATTGCACAATTTATTTAACTGGACGTTCCAGCGATTTTCTAACAGCCGAGTACTGCTTTGTTCAATAACGAGCCGAAAGAAAATTAATTTTCGTGCACTCCAGTAGAGTTGGATTAACAAAAACATTATTGATAGCCAGCGTAATCATTAATGAGCCGAGCTACCTTGGTGAAAGTTATGGGGGTGTCTGTAATTCGAGAATCTGAGCAGGTTAGTAATCTAATCTAGTCCGCTGAATCACTTGCAGCGACAGGTGCACAATACACACCTGCTTCGAATTCGAATCCCATCGAGCGCTCCAATTTATCCTGGAACGCATTGTAAGCAAGCTACGGTTCAACCAAATGACCCATGACCATTTTATGTCACGGTGATCAATTATAAAAGACAATAACGAGAGGTAATATTTTCGAATTTTATTCTTTCCCCTTGTCAAAAATTCGGGACTTCTCTCGTCGAACCTGTAAGCACCTCTGGGTGCTATCCTTGATCGATAGAAAGTTGCCGCGGGTTGCGGTAGGGCTGTATGTATCTCGAAAACTTTAAAACTTTGTTCGCATTGTTCCTCCGCCCGATCCACTTCGGTGGAAAAGGGAAAAGGGTCAGACCAGTTCGGTGGGCGACAGGGGGAAGACCTTGAAGACGCGGCTGCTGCGTATCTTTGCCGAACCTTTCCATTTTCTCCTGACTGTTGCGAGATTTCCTCGCCTCGATGGCTCCTCGGCCAAAGTCGCCCAGGAATCGAAGGCCAAACCGGAAATCATCCCGGCCATGTTGCTGATTAATTGACGGAAACTTGCCGCTACTCGTGTCATTCGCGTCGCCGCGGTGAAATAAGTTCATTATTTCCTTCCATGACGAGAATGTGTAGCAATATCGATGTTTATATTGTAAACCAAGTCCGATTGCGAGACAGTTTATATTGAATTGGAATGCAAGTTCGTATCGTTTTTAAATTAAAATATTTGTTCATAGATTTATCCAATATTTTCCATTCTGTTCGATTACGTGTTGCCATTTTTGAGGTAACTTTTTATCCAATCAAATATTTTCCATTCTGCTCTGCTACTTTTTGCCATTTTTTAGGTAACTTTTTATCCAATCAAATAAGTTCCATTCTACTCTGCTACGTTTTGCCATCTTTGAGGTATCTTTTTATCCAACCAAACATTTTCCATTCTACTCTGCTACTTTTTGCCATTTTTGAGGTAACTTTTTATCCAATCAAATATTTTCCATTCTACTCTGTTGTCTTTTCCCATTTCTGAGGTAACTTTTTATCCAATCAAATAAGTTCCATTCTACTCTGCTATGTTTTGCCATTTTTGAGGTATCTTTTTATCCAACCAAATATTTTCCATTCTACTCTGCTACTTTTTGCCATTCTTGAGGTAACTTTTTATCCAATCAAATATTTCCCATTCTGCTCTGTTGCCTTCTCCTATTTCCGAGGTAACTTACGACGTTATTGAATAAACCTGTGAATCAATATCTTAATTATATCTTTGAATTAATTTAAAACCGCTACGAACGACTTCAGTTCACTTCAGATCGGACTGAGACAGCGTTACCAAATTACTACGATCCCATTAGAAAGTTACCATCAATTCTAGCTGGCCAGGTTCCCGCATCTGCGAGGACTCGAAAAAGGAACGAGACCGTAAACGTGTTTCCGAAACGTAGCTAGTCACGAGAGATCTGTCAACTACAGGCCACACTTATCCTATCGATAGCCGACGTGCTCATCGATTTAATCGTCTAAACACGAAACTAAACACGCCGGGAGGTCCGGTTCACTGTCGGATCGGTCGGCTCCTTGATATAATCGACGGATGTCCCATAATAATCGCCGACGCACGCGAGACCTAATCCGAAATCCATTTTCCAGCCAGGCTGATGGCGCCGACTTTCGCGGAACCGATCGTTCTCACGAAAGAAACCCAATTTTTATAGCGGAATAAAAATATTTCTTCCCTCAATGATTTTAATAGAAGAGAAACCATATCAGGTTGGCAACTAAGTTCGCGACCTGCACATTTTCTCAAACAAAGTCATTTATATACAGGGTGTTTCCTACTTTTCCGGCAAGATTGTAGGAGCATGATCTACAAGTGAAAATACAAAGACAATGTTATATGAAGTTTGTTTATAAACGATGTCAAGTTTGCATCAATGCAGAAAGTGGTCATTTTGCAAAGTAAACATCAAGCAACATCAGGCAAAGTAAACACAATCGACCTTCCGTATTATTCAGCTTTAAGTCTGCTGTTCCGCACCTATTCAGGCTACTTGCAATATTTGCCTATAATATTGTAATAAAGCGTTTATAAATAAACTTCATACAACATTTCTTTCGTATTTTCACTTGTAGATCATGTTACTACAATCTTGCCAGAAAAGTAGGAAACACCCTGTATATTTTTTAAGCACGAGTATTTTATATCAAATTAATCGAAAATTTCATTGCTTTCCAATGATGTACAGTTCAAAAGGAATGGTCACTGAATGAGGTTATAATGATACAATAAAAGAATTACGAAACAAAAGGTCGCGAATTTCGTTGCCAACCTAATATATTGACATCTTCAATTTTTTAAATTTTTCAACAATTTTCAATTTCGTCTTCTCAATTTTGCTATAAATGCATAAAGATCCGCAGTCTAGTTATCGCCAATGGCAATAGGATCTTATCCGGCGCCACTTTCTTAAAATTTGTCTACAAAAATGGAAAATTGCATAAACATCCGCAGTCCACTCATCATCTTCAGCTAAAAGCACAATGATAATTAGAAATAAAGATAAAAAAGTAGCTGCATGTACTTTCGGACGGATTGTTACGCGTACCAGAGAGAGAGAGGGGTGTATTTTTACGTACCCCGCGGCGTCCTATCCGCCCCTCCCATAACCGTCAATTTCTGTCTCATTTCCTCCCCTATTCATTTCCCTTGGTCCTCCTCTATCTCTCTCTCTCTCTCTCTCTCACTCTGTTCGTCCCCGGTTTTTTTCTGGTCTATTTGTCTCTGTCCAACTTACCCCCTCCATATTCATTCGAACTCTCTGTCAGCTTCTGTCTTCGGCTCGCACATTTCCTCCAGGCCAACCCCTTCCCCGGTTCCGCGTAGAACGTCTTCACGAATCCGCCTTTGTTTCGCCAGCGATCCTTTGTAAATTTCCTAGTCAGCTGCACGGAATCGAGCCCCGCGGCCCCGTTTACTTTTTCTAGGATGGCCCGGCTCTATTTTTAGGCGGCGACTCGCCGAAAAGCCGAGGCAGTTCCGCACATAAGCGGCCGCGTGTAGCGTGCACGCGCGTGGATGCGTTTGGCCAAAATGGAATTTTTCGAGCACAGTAACAAAGAAAATCCCAAAACTGGTGTAACAAAATGTTCACATCTGTTGATTAAGAAATTGTACACCCGGTACGATATTCGTACAGTGCTTCGAAAGACTTTGGTAATTCCTCTTGTGTTATCCGTTTCAATCGGAGGTCGAAAAGAACAGTTATTTTGAAAATGTTCTTCTATAAAAAGTCATTCAGTGAAAAAATTATTCAGAAAAATGAAACGAATAAAAAATATTGTATTTTAATATCCTGATTACGAATAACCATTTTATTACGTCGTTCGGAAAGTTTGCTTCCCTTTGTTGTTATTACTAGACTGCGGATCTTTATGCAAAATAAAAATATTCTACATCGATTGTGAAAAAAGGGGTTCAATAAAAATTGATTTGATCCCTTAATAATTTTGTTATATTGAAAACAATCTAGCAACAGTCTTCGATTTTCATAATGTTTTACTGTTTAACTCGCTTTCTTGTCTGTCTGTTTGTGTGTTTGTCTGTTCGGTACAATTTTGCAATTGATTTTAAACGTTTTTCGTTTTAAATCTTACAAGCATTTTGATTTTCATAGTTATTAAAAATTCACAATCACAAATTTTCAGGAGTATCTGTATGGGTTTAGCAATCTGTATGGAGTTAGGATAAATAATTTAATCCTTTTTAGTCCGTCTTAAATAATTTTATCTTTTACCTATCCAATTTCTTCATAAATGCATAAATATATTTCGGACGTAATTTCCTGGCTTGTGTAATTGACTGTAGCGTTATCGTCGTTCGAGAAGAACCTGTTAGGAACGAGAAGTTCGAACGTTGTGAAATAAAGTTCCCAGCCCAGCATTGATTCCCATATCGGTAATAACAAGATTGTCGTTTGTTCGCACGGTTTCACCGGGAGGACCGGGTCCAACGGGTTTTTACCCGAGGATTCTCGTGGAACGCTTAGTAAACCGGAGAAGAATTTGGAACAGTCATGGTCAAGCGGCGTTAACACCAGTTTCTAGAGTTAATGATCGGTTCCGCATCGCCTAAGGAAAATAGTATAACGTTTGCGTAAATGGCGCCCTTCGACCAGAATGAATCGTGACCGATGGTGATCGTTGTGTTGTTCTCGATCGGTCTTACACGTGCCGGCAATCTGGATGCCATTGGCCTGTTGGGAACTTCAATTCTTAAGGTCGGACAGATAATCCTTTCTCATACCTAGTATCGATCTATTCGATACTGATGTAAAAAAATTCTCAACAACAATTTTCTTCGTCGTGAACAATTTTTTGGCAAGTTTCACGAATGTCCACCAATCCAGAAGTTCAGATTCACCCCTACAAAGAATGATCAATACTCTTTTTACACCGTGTATAAACGTTTCTACCTTTTGTATAACTATTTTATAAAACATTCGCAAAACGAAGTTATAATTAGACAGTGGATTTCATGTGAATCACAACAGACTGGAATGAAATAGAAATTTATTTCTTTGCTTAACACTTTATCTACCGGAAGCCTATTAATAGGATTTTCAATAAGTGTGCTGTACCAAAAGAAAGCATAGAAATTTTCCCGCGATCTTAAATGTAAAACTATTAGATGACGTTATTGAGGGTGGTTTTTTTAATTCACAATGAAGATTACTGTTGCTATTGAAGGTTCCATTAAAAAGTGTTTAGCCATGCACCATAGATTTTTCAAAATTATGTAATAATCACCAGTCGGTAATGTGTTAATATACGTTTAATAGGTTGAAAATAATGCAACACCATTTTGAAATTCTTCTAACGATGTCAACCCATTAAATTACACCCACTCGTTTCGCCATAACTGCATAAAATCCGCTGTCCAGTTACAACAATTCAACATATAAATTACAAAAATGCTAACGATCGTCTCCCGTGTTTCAGGCAAGAAGTTGAAGTGTCCATTCTGCGAGAGATTGTACGGCTACGAGACGAACCTGCGTGCCCACATCAGGCAGCGTCATCAAGGTATCAGAGTGCCGTGTCCGTTCTGTTCGCGGACGTTCACGCGGAACAACACGGTCAGACGGCACATAGCGCGGGAGCACAAGTCCGAGCTGAACCTGAAAGCGTTCCAGCAGTCGAACCACTCGGTGACGGACACAGTACCGCAGTAAAAGGGAAGAGGACGTCTTCGGGTTCGTCGTCGATCGACGTCGTTACCGTCAACCATGTGGCACCTTGTTTGGGAGTCAGCATGGTTCCTCGAGTAACCCGCAAGTAGCGCATAAGGTTCGCTGGGGGGAAGGACTACGAAGATGGAAACGAGTAAGAGAGTAGGCGGGCAAAGGTGTCGCAGGATCCACCTTTTCCCTTCGTCGTTGGTCAACGCCGTACCCATCCCACGTCGCATCCGAATGGCGGTCGAAAAGATCGCTGGTCTCTCTCCACGATGCAATTGACAGCGGACGGTAGCCGGGATCCGAGAGGTTCCTCGGCCCGCAGGATTACAAAGGACGATCCTCGCGATCCCTGCTGGGTGAACGCGACGATCCGTCCGTAATAGTTGTCAATTACGAGGGTCCTCCGCGAGTCTACGGATGAAAGGGTCTCTGATGGAGCTCTGGCTTCGCGCAGACAGGGAGGACGTAGTCGCGAGACGTCTCGACAGGCGAGAGCATAGGATTCTATCGATCCTCTTTCGGTATTTTATCTATCGCTGCGATGGAGACCTGATAACGTTTCGAAAGTGATGCTCCCGGTTGAGGAAGACGAACGTGACTCGGATGAGACGGAAGAGGCGTTGACCGCGGAAATAGGAAAATTAGCACCGGTGATCGGATCACGAGGAGGAGGAGGAGGAAGAAGAAGTTGGAAACGGAAACAGAGAAGCCGGTGGTAGGAGGACACGGAGGAAGAAGCTCGGGGGAATACGTCGACGTCCGATTGCTCTGAGCAAAATAGTAGTTTGCGCTCGGATAGAAGGTGAGGCAGGCATGTGGGAGGGGACACGGGGATTGGGATTGGGTTGGAAGGTTGTTTGTTTGGGTACGCTCGCGAATACGCTGCAAATCACAAAACTAGTCAATGAAAGTGCAACGTCAAGTAAGAATTATTAACTATAACGTTTAAAGAAAGAGCGCGACGAAGAAATAGAAATAGAGAGTAGAGGAAAGCGGACAGAGCTGCAAGCAAACCGATATCTAGGAAACGGCGCGGCGATTAGAGTGGTGGTGGGGGGTGGTCGGTCCAGCCGTTGTGTAACGAATAGGAAGCCGCGTCTCTCAGGTGAACTCGTATACTGTAAGCGGAGCAATTTTTTTAAAGCAAAAAGGGGATGAAAGAAGAAGAAGATGAATCTGTTTTCCGTCTTTATTTTTTAACCGTCCTTCTTCGTACGAGGATGGGTCGACAGATGATATATATATACATATATATATATATATATACATACATATATATACATACATATATTGTATAGTATATGATATATATATACCGACCAAATAACACTTGGTGCAAGCGCTGTTGCGAAATAATAGATGTAATAGAAATGTGTCTACTGCCGCTACCTTATACTCTATATTAACGATAGTTCGAACGTTACCATTGATGATTAAGGGATTATTAATCTGCATATATTTGATGAGAAACCGCACTCGCCGCAGAGATAAACGGACAAACGCTGTTACTACTGATTTTATAGAACTACAGAGGTTAAACTACTTACCGGTACTATTATTGCTGTTGATGTCGAGAGCCTAGGGTCGGGAAGACACACGGGAGAACACACACACATTTTATACTTTCAAAAGCCGAAGTCGCTCCTGTCTTTTCTCCTCATTGTTTCTCTCTTTTTCCGTTTTTTTTTCTCTTTTCTTTTTGTTTCTTCATTTTTCTGTTTTAATTGCGCGTCAGTGCTCGCGATCCGAATGAAACGGTGTAAACACATATCCGGAGAGAGGAGAGTGCGTGTCTCTGATTCGCTTAGATTCTCGTTTTTTGTATAGTTGTAACCGTTTTATAGAAGGGATTTATGAGATTATTACTACGATTCTAGGACGGACAAGAAGTTACCAATGTGTATTCAACGTGGCCGCGAATCGTTCTCGGCGAGCGCGACCCTAACCGTTTCGAACGTGCACGCATTACATGGATGATCGTCGTCTAGATCGAATCTTGACGATCTACAAGAGCAGGTGTCTCTTCTGAACACGTTCGAAACGGGTTTTCTCTGTGCCGATGTTTTTTTCTATCGATCTTTTAACGCGTACCGGTCTCAGACCAGTCCGCGTTCGCCAGAGAAGGATCGCGACGCGACGTTGACGTCACGCGAACAATCACTACCACTTTGTTACCTGTTTACAATGTTTAATAACGGACTTTTGTCCGAAGCAATAGTCGCGGATCGAGATAATAAGGGGACGACAACCAATAGACAACCACGATCGATACATAGATTAATTGCTAGCTCGGTTGTATAGGATGTAAAATCAATGCAATAGTTATATTACATTTACCTATATAGATAGATATACATATAGATATACTCCTAGTCAGGATGGCACCACGATATTAGTTGTTGCAGTATTGACACGTTTATCGATGATTTTATTTTAATCGTTCCATTTTTTCTTCTTCGACAACCCGTTCTTTCGTTTCTGTTTTCACTTTCTTTCTTGTTCCCGCCTCTCCTCTGTTTTCCTTGTCTCTCTTCTTCCCTGCTTTCATAGTTGTTCATCTTCTTATTGCGTTACAGACGAAGTTTAAACAAAAGTTATTAATCTCACAACGATACGCCTACCGCGAAGGTATCAAAGACAATAGACGAATAGAGAATTTATTTAGTGTTTAAACGAGATCACACGCGAGCTAGGAGATTGTATATGTATATATTCGCAGAGATGCAACAGTTATAGACACGGTCGATCGCAGATATTAATCCGTTCCGTTTCTACTCGTGCCGATTCACATGTAATATCTTTCTTTCTACCCCCCCGTTTCATTTTCATGTTCGTGTTTCTTCTTTTCTCTTTGTTAGTCTTCTTAGAAACCGCGCGATACGATAACGCGGGCGGACTACGTTCGTCCGCGTCCTCTGCCAAATGAGATACGTAATGACAGTACATACTACCTCATCGTTTTTATAATAACAAAGCATTAACAAAACATAGGGAACACTGAGCGACTACGATAATTAATATACCTGTACATTCCGTACAGCCGAGATGATACTATTTGTCCGGTTTGCGTCGGGACTATAATTCTGCTGTTATACCCTGGGAAAAGGGTACGAGCGGGGATCTAGAGGCTTCTCCTGTCGATTCATCGAGCTTTCAATCTATGAATCATTATTCTATCGAACCAAGTTCTTCGAACATGAACCATTGTGAACGCGAACAAATGTTCCTGAGACTAGACTGCCGATTTCATGTATTTATCACAGATATTTGATATTAGATAATTGCAGAAGTTCGTGTCCAATTTTTTATTTGTTTCAAAAGTTTATACATATAGTCCACCATTTTCTACAATTTTCTTCAGATTCGTACAATTTTCGTACAGATTCGTAAAAACGGGAGATGTCAGAGTCTCCAAAAATCGAGCATGAATTTTCGTGATCATCCAATATTTACATCTCGACAGGAATTTAGAAATTCCTTTGTACTATTTTCAACTGATTAGCTCAAAGCATCTTGCAATTAACGAAGGCAGAATTTGAATTTTCCATGAAAATCTGCAGTCTAATAATTGGACAGCCATTGTGGAGGAAAAGAGACAATGTACGTCCCCTCGGACAGCGAACCATTCTTACAACTTTATTGTTTATAACTTTATTATCTTACAACATTCGTACACTGTTTTATTTATCTATTTTCTGAGACACATTTTTAGTGTGAATGTGGATGATTTTTAATACTGTGGTTCATAGAAGGTGTACTTAGGTTGGAGGGAAAGTTCTTTCGTATTTTAAAGAAAACAGTTGAATCAATTTATAAAAATATTAGATGGTTGCATACATTGTGCCCAATTTGAGATGCAAAGGTTAAATTTTAAAGAATACAGCTTTATTAACCAATTATGTAGTCACCATTCTTTTCTACGGTTAGAAAAGAGTCGGACACGAGCTTGTGCAATCATCTGATACATGTTTAATACTTAATATTTTTTGTGTTTTTTATTTACAAGCAAAATGACGTTATTTAAAATACGACAGAACTTTCCCTCCAATCTTATACAAAACAGACAATCATTTTTCAAGTCTCCTATTCTCAATGACTGTCCGCTAAAGCTGAAACAAATTGTACCAAAGGTCATCAAACTTTGCCACTGTACTATGCCGAACAAACGCACAAAACAAGAACGAAAAATCCGATCGGGAATACAATTCGAAACCGTGGAAACTCGAAGAATTCCGGGAAGCCTCGAAGATCGTCAGCACACGTGATATATAAGCTCTACATATTATATTATATATAGAATCCGTTTTTTTACAAAGCCGCATTATTGCATATGTACAACTATAATATGTAACTGACGACTAGAAACAGTGAGATACGTGGATGGATGCGTGTATCTGTGGAGGCGTGATTGGAACGATGCGTGTGTGTCACTGCGTGATTTCTAAGCTGGAGCGTATGTTTTACCTGGTGGGGATAAGGGGGAAGCAGTAGAAAAGAAGAAGAAAAGCGAAACAAACAAAGTAGTCAAAGCAAACCAAGCAAACAAACAGAAAGAGAAAACAGAAAAAAGCAATTCAACATTGTTCAACGGCGAGATGTTTGGCGTTCGTGATTCCTGAAAAGCGATTTTCGAGTAGCGAGATTCGGAAAAGTGAGGTCGATTGAAAGAAAAACGTGTCCACCCAGGGCCGTCTCAAGTACAGGTCGGACCACGTTAAATTTGGCAATACTGTCTGTGTTATGTCCGTGTGCGGCGTTGCCAAATCGCGTGTTGTGACCTGTAATGAAGACGGACGTGGTCCACCACGTGGCGAATGAAAAGAGGAAAGGAACGGAGCTTCCGCGAGACTGTGGTTCAGTTTCGTTCCCGAAGATGACCGTGACACAAACTATTTTACAAAAGCGACTCTAGTAACCCGTAGTCCGTAGAAACGATCGAGGAACGAAACGAACGATCGCCTCGAGGTTATCCGATCGACAGCGAACAGACGAAAGGGTTGGGCGGGGTGAAGAAAGGGTGGAAGGGTCGAGCGAAACGAAGGATGCAGGACGTCGAAGAGAATAAGCCGCTGGTCAGGTGCGAGGGTGTGATCACTTAACCAAGGATGGGCTCTACTGAAACACTTAGATGACGCGAAATTAATCGTAGACGGGTGGGAACGAAGGCGAGAACTCGACGACGAGTGCTCGCCGAAGGATAAAGGGATATTAAACGAAAACAAAAAAATGAAAAGTGTTATGTGTCGTTTACGTATGTGATGATAGGAACATACACGCGTGCGTGCGTGCGCACACAACGAGACAAATTGTACACGAAACACGGAAACATCACACGGGATACGTCGCGCGATCGAGTTTCACGTGTACGGGCCATGTATAAATATACATATACATGTACATAGTACATGTATATATGTATATGTACAGCGCTAGAACCACGTACGCGTACTTTCATTGAGTAAATAGGTTTTTGTTCGTTCGTTATTCCTTCGTTTTGTAAAATTAAGTTATTCGTTTTCGCGGCTACCCTGCCAAGCAGGAGCTAACCGAACGCGCGGCGAGTTAATCTTTAGGAAGTATGTTGAGCATTTTCTTAGCCGTTAAGTTTCCCCATTTCGCCGTGGAAGTCTTGTTCCACGTTCTCTTTCGGTTTATAGGGGCGCGTCTGCTGGCTGGTCCACCGAATGGTCACCGCCTGCGTATCACCTTCTCAGTTGACACGATGTTGAAAGTGAATATCATATTTACTTTGAAGTTTTGAAGGTTGGAGAGAATGTAATCTTACCAGTAACACGGAATAATGTATTTGTTGAACGTCGATAGTTGAAATAATAATACTAATTCAGCGTAGCTTCGTTGCAAAGTTATCTTGACACAGAAATGTCGGAAGATATCTAGAAATACAAACAAATAAGTTCATCGATGCAGTTTAATCCTGCAAATTTCTGCATTCTAATTTTTAGCTCCTTTAGAACATTCGGATTATTTAGTCTTGAATTCTCAGTAAATTTTTACAGAATTGTAGGAAGATACAATACTTTACAGTCTGAATAAACATTGTCGCAACTGAGGAGGATATACGTGCCCATCATTATGAAAGTGGCCTAAGTGAAAATTTAAAAGAAATTCGTTTATCTGTTATTTTACATCACGTATCTTCAAATCTAGAAGATTTTTATTGTGTGTAATCTTCTTTCCACTGTTCACATGAAATTGAACCTGTTTTCTCGTACATTTGGATTTGTACCAATTTCTAGAGTACAGAAAAATTTAATTATTTAAAAGCTGTTTCAAGAGTCACCATTTCAGTGCAAAGGGTTAAACCAAATTAATTCAATGTAATTTTTCAGTGCTTGTTATTTCAACATTATATGGAGATCATTATTAAATATATGACATAGACTACTTTCATAATTATGGGCACATAGGTGGCAACCATGTGGCAGACCGCCCTGTATGTATAAATTTATATATATATATTTTATATATATATTTCGCTTATTTTGTTCCTTTCATTTTAGGTTGTCGCTTTAGGTGCGTGGAGGGGCGCAAGGGTTGTGAGGTGACGCAAGAGTGGGTTTAGGGTTCCGGGCTTGGAAAGCCGGACGTTCTTTTTCGTTTTAATTGTTTCGTTATATCTTGCGTAACGGTATCGCGGTACGTTCGTGTGTTGCACCGTACATACATAAATAGAATTTCGATGGTTATTCGACGGGAGAATACGGAAGTTGTCGAACCCCGGTGAAAATATACATTTATCTCTCCCGGATCCAATCCGACGAGGTACCTGCGATATTCGTTCTTCGTTCTTCGTTCCGGAGAGCCATCGAATTCAAAATTTCTCGAATCGATCCGTACTATGAAGAAAAATGGCCGAACCGAATCGGACAGCAGCATTGATCTAAAAATCTTTGATCTAAAATCGAGGTTGAAGGGATTAGCGGAACTCGGGTTCATGTTCTCTCAATTTATTATGAATAAATCGAGAATCGTTCTCGTCGAGATGTCGACGAAATCTCGGCGCGCTCCTGGAAGGGTAGCTTCCTGTAGTGCTGTGCTGGGCACGGTTGGGGCCCTTCAAACGCTTGCTTCCCCCTTCAACGTTTCTTCCGTGCAGAGCGGACCTTCGCTAATGTTTCGTGTCTTCGTTGCCCCTCTGTAACGGCGCTTACTGGAAGGGGACAGTGAGCGCTAGGGTGGGGACGGTTTTCTCTTAATTGAAACAAATGTGCCCAGCACTGCTGTAGTGTCTTTCGCGTTTGTTAGGATCGTCGAGCGTATTCCCGTGTACACACACGAACAAGAAACACATACTGATCGTCCATCAGAAAATAGTGATCTCGACAGTGAGACCCCCACTCCCCTGACGTATATCGCGGAGTAGGGATACCACGTGGTACAAGTTCCTGCCACCTCCTGTCCAGTGGTGGGATACTGTGCACAAGATTTCTCGCGCATAACTTTCTAGACATTGTAAAAATTGCGGGGGTTCCAAAAGTTTGACACCGAGCGCATGCGTCGCAAAATTTAGAAAATACCGCTCTCGTTTATTACAAAATTTAGAAGTTATAGTTGGTCTGCGGAAAATTTTCAAAAAATGCGGAAGTATTAAATCCAACAGAATCGAATGCGATTTTTATTTATTTCGGATCTACAAAAGCTACTACCAATAAAAATAGAATTTTATTTGGCACCACTTCAAATTTCTCTACAAAAATTGAAAATTCCATAAACATCCACAGTCCAATGATGACGAGGTAGTGGAGCCCTGGGGCAGTTATACCGATATTTTAAGGGCTATTCAAGGTACCCCATTTTATCGAGAATTTTACTTTCCCAAGATTAAAATCGCCGCGCATACGGGGGAAATCTTGAACAATACAGTAAAGTCGTGATTTAGCTCCCTGAGGATCTCCACGATCACTGTCCCTTCCACTGGGGCATCCCCGCGAGGTGCCAAGAAGCTCAGTAAACATGCCGCATAATCTGATAGCTGTCCTTTTCTACGTTCGGCATCCTTTGAATATAAAAGAATAGTTTTGCTACACGATCTTTGTCCCTGCTCGAGCTAGATCTCCTGGGAGCTAGATCGCGACTTTACACCACTGCTTCTGTCGGACGATCAGTAAACACACGAGCAGGATACACACACACACGCAGACTAGAAGGGGCGCAGTACGTGCGTACGTGATGCACATCCACGTACGCACACGTATGTACCATTATTGTATCACGGCGTAGGATAAAATGTTGCATGTTGTTTCTATAATATGTGTTTTACGGATTGAAAATCCTTTATAGATGTCGTGTGTGACACAGCTTGGGGCGAGCTTCGCACCGCGGGTTTAGTAAGGACGAAGAGGTGGAACGAGATCGATCGATCGACGCGTCTCGATCGTTCGAGAGCGTAGCTCGCGGTGCGAACGGGGTTTCCGCGGATCTGAGAAAAACGAGATAGAAAACGAGGCGTAAAAATGGGGAGAAATTTTCCTCGGTCACTGCAATTTCGGTAGAAAGTCGCGCATCAGCGTCGAGGAGAAAGAGGGGTTGGGCTGGAGAACTGAGATGGAAAGAACGATTGTTGCGGGGGGTGGGTTTGAAGGGTTGGGGGCTCGGCGGAGTTAGAGAGATTTTGTTTAGCCGGGAACGGAAGAGAGAGAGACGAATATATTCGTCGGAGGGGTCGATGTTATCTCTGCACTTAGACGGCGCGCGCGCGCGGTGTGCACCTGGCAACTAACTATACTGTTTGATCATCGTATAGTATATTGATAGTACTATACCATAGTTGGGTAATTGATTGCATAGTACATGTATCACGCACGCATAAGCATATTTAAAAAGCATATATATATAGAGATTATATATATATATATATAATTATAAAAAAAAAAACATTGATAGAGAACGTAAGGATCATGGTACCGAGAGCATTAGGGCAAACGTGGATAATGGAGATTCTCTTCGGCGGCAAGGATAAAGAACAGAAAAATATTAACGATTTACGATTAATAATTATCGACGCCTGTAGGGCGTGGTGTCGCGGGGCGGGGCTTCGAACTCGGCGTGCAGCGTTTTCTGATCTGGAGATTACGTTGTCTTGATCGGATCGCTGTGACTTATAGTACAAAGTAAACTTAACGTTTAAGGGGTAAATTGAAGGAAATATGAACACAGAGGGGGACGACCGATCGAGCCGGCAATAAATCGATGGCCGCGCGGTGATCGCGAGTTTTTCTCGTAGGACTTACTACTATACACGCTGTAATAATCTTAACACAATAAGGGCGACGATAATGATAGATTACGGTAATGATGATTCATGGTTTGTATATGTATGTTATACATATATGAACGTTTATGGTCGAAACGGGGAACGGCGTAATGGCGGCGGCGTCGGCGGCAAACGGTCGAGGATTCCATGTTCCCCGTTTTTAATTAAGCTCATCATCACGCACATTACATCCCGATCGTTGACAAGGCGAGAGTGCCTCTAAAGTTTCTTCTCGCGTGACACCAGGTTCGGTCCCAGCACGAGTGTCGTCGATTCCTGATTTTTTTTAGCGTTGTTTCACCTTTTAGCTACGGTATGAAGCACAATTTTGCATAAAAATAAACAATATATTGATTTTTGTAACGTTACAGATAACGAAAAGACGGGTTGAACCGTCTAACTAACTCGAAGCTAACTATCTCAGACTAATTGTGAAAGTGGTTTAAGTGAATATTTAAAAAAAATGAGTTAATCAGTTATTTCTCACATTACGTTATCTTAAACTAAATTAATTCAATGTAATCCTTACGGTGTCGTGAAAAATGAACCGTTACATAGTGCTTGTTATTTCAACATTATGTGAAATTCATTTAGTCATTTAGTCATTTGTATGACTTACTTGGTCTACGAGTTAGACCACTTTCATAATTATGGGCACATATGGTTGAGTTTCAGTTTCTAAACATACGTCACCTCGAAATATCACAGTAGCTACAAGGTTACAGAAGTGCAATTAGTTCAGTTTATATTCAGGCGACACACGCGTCCTTGCGGACAGAACATAATTCTGTGATCTCCGGGAAGAAGAGGATAAACATTTGAGCAGTACGCTTCAAGTTTTCTACATATCAATGCTCTACTAGACTGTACAGATCGATTCTTTATTTAGTATCTCGTTAGATTCATTTTAGACGACTAGCAATTTCATCCGGATTTGTAAATGATAAGTGGACAGCGGATTTTGTGCAGATATTACATGAATGAGTAGATTGAATGCAACGTAGAAAAACCTTTAAATAAATTTTCATAATTAATAAACAACAAAATAAATGTACATGTACATTTTGTACAAGTACCCTTATGTCAATGACCAAGTACAGTAAAACTTTTTGAACACTAAACCTACTGAGCACTATAAAAGCGATTAAAATGTGTCTTGGTTTATAAAAATGACGAGACTCTGTTTATGTAGATTTTGTGCAATTTTTATTACAATGTTTGCTTGGATACAGAAATTTACTGAATCAATTTCCATGTAAACTTCATAGTTTCAATAATTCTTAGAAGAAAAATATTTTAATACTTCTGTTAACAAATATCAAAGTCATTGTACACTTTTATGTCCTCGGATGATCCCAGATCAATTTCCACAGAAACAATGAAGTGCAACGTCATTGAATATTGTAGAAAATTTTGATTATTAACATGATGCATAGATGTTCATCTCGCATAAAAATCCGCAGTCTAATAACATAGAAATCCATGGTAATCAACTCGTTAACAACAATAACTTGATCCTAGAGTCGATACACGACGATGTGTTACGAGTCGCCCTTTGTACACTACCACGCCTCTTCTTCCCCCGAGCCATAACTCGACTGTTACTATAATATTTTATATACAAGATAGCTCTCAATAGTTTACGGCTAGTTACGCGAATAAAGCGCAGACTGCTCAACCTCGTTTTAAGGTTACCACATAGACATATAAAGGTCGTCGCGCGAACAGTCGACAAAGAGACACCCTCGGCCGAATATCTCTCACGTTGAAGTGTGAACATGATCGTTCGACCCGTTTATACTAATCCAACCGGAAAAGACTGTAAGAACTCGACACTGCCAGGGACAATTGCGAATCCTTCCGTGACCAGTTCGTCGACGCGCGATCCTGACCGCCGTCCGTCACAATAACGGATCACAATACTTCGTCACACACTAGTACAAATGCTACCTCACACACGACATACAGGGTGCAGAGTGAATGAAAAGAAAACAATGGAAAACGAAAAAAAAGGGGAAAAATCGAAAACACGATGGGGAAACTTGGAAAAATGTTTCTCTGTCTCTCTCTCTCTCTCACTGTACATAAACTATAAACACAGTTTCCTTACGATAAAGTCGATTATCGTGAAGTCGTAAGACAAAGGAAACAAACATAAAGGATCGCAGACGATGGAACCGAGATCATAATTTGAAAATCGGGGGGCCGTCGGTTCGCGAGCGGCCCTTCGCCATGAGTCCTTTTCTCAGGAATATGAAAACCAAGTACAAACTACAAAGTATAATAGTCGATAAGATTTAAATAAACATAAATCAATAATCAAGCGATGCAATAGTCAAGTGTATAGTAGGGATCGTCGGTGTGCGTCTAGTATTACCGTTTCTCCATTCTCTCTCTCTTTCTCTGTCTATCTCTCTCTATCTCTCTGCGAGTCTCTTCACTCTTCGTCACTCTATTTCTCTGTTTATTAGCACGGTTAAGGTTGTTAAATAATGACTGCCATCGATTGTCGTCATAACAGAGGCCACCGTGTGGCGCTGATGATGGCGCCAAGTTTTCCGTAGAATGTTTACAGGCTGATTCATTGTTTGTGGACATCACTTTTCAAGTGAATCGAACATTTGTCGTAAAGAGCCTCGTCTCACTAGCTGTGTACACCGCTTTAGCGAGTTAACTGACAAATGATTTTCCATTTACGCGGTTCAGACAAGTCGATATCACAACACAAACGAGGGATGCAAGTTTCTGAGGAACCTACGAGGGTTAGGAAATATTACAAGTCCAATTGGTGCATAGTTGAAACTCGTTAAAGTGGCAGCTATGCTACAAACATCTAAACAAATTTGTTCCACAATGCTCATTTGTCGCATTCACCTCCAAAATAATGTTCACATTCATCGAAACACATCTCGAAACATCTTCTCTTTCTCCTCTCAACTCTGCGCTGTTTGCTCATTACGTTGATCGACGATTCTTCTCCGTCGATCGTTCAGGGTTGAGGGAAAGATTTTGTGAAAGGAACATGCGTCAGGAGGATCTCCAACGAACTACAGTCGTGACGAAATTAATTGACCGCTCAAGATCACTGATCTTGACGTTTTGCGACCTCGGAGCCTCTTGTAATCAGAAGTGAACGCTGCGCCGCTAAGCAGATCCCATCTTTACCGATCGAAGTTCGACGTAACTTGATGTGGATCTTCGACCTCAAAGAGCGAATTCATTTCCTTTCAACTATAAAGAAACGCTTCATTCGACACAGTCAAGATCATTCACACTCGTACTCTAGTTCGGACTGCACTCCCACAAACTCTTTCGATTTTTCGGATCCCTCACTCTCATCGAGGAATGTTCTCCGACGATTTTATTAGCGTCTAGTTCCCCCCCTCTTCGAACAACCAACCATAAAGAACGATCAGTTATTGTTTCTTGTTGACGCACGTTTGTTCTTTGTTGGCCGCTTTGGACGTACGCTTGGGAGGCTGATATACCGATAGATGTCCACGCGTATACATTTATTTTTCTATCGAACAACTGTCCCACCGTGAATCAACCTTCTCACCTTTTTCTCTTCGAGTATCGTTCATCTGTTCCTCGATCTTTTTATTTAGTTAAGTATTAGTTTAACGTTTAGTCCCCGACGGATCCTCAACAATCTGGGACGTCACTGTGTCAGAGTGCACGTCGAGTTGTTTTTAAGGTCCGGTGAACTTCCATCGGACGTCGAGATTTTCGATTCAATTCGGTTTCGATGTTTCTGCCTCCACACCTCCCGGGAAAGTAATTCTTCGAAAGAGGCAAAGCTTGCAAGATTCTTCGGCAGACGGTGGAAGCCCGATGCATTTTTCTCGAATACCGTCATCATCCACCATTTTGTTTATCTTGTACTCGGAGGAAACTGACCGGCCGTTATACAATTCTCACCGTTGCGAACGCAAATCCTGTCCCTTTTTTCATGACCACAGCTTACACCGCAAGTCGGAACGTTTGCTGTACATACATATACCCGAGTCGCATAGTATTAGGTTGGCAACTACATTCGCGACATTTTCTCAATCAAACTACACCCGTCCTTCAATTTACGCGAATATCCGTTCCACGTGGATTTGATTTACGCCAATAAAAAATGTGTAAATTGAGTCTGTAGACTTGATAAGGCTCCAGAGGCGACACTACTAATGTTTTCCTTCCTTTCCGCGTAAAATTCCGTAAACTTAGGTAAAATTACCTAACTAGGTAAAACTACCTAACCTAAATTACCTAAATTTAGGTAAAAGTTCTGCGTAAAACAAATACTTGCATAAAAAAGTGCCGCGTAAATTGAGGATTTATAAATGTCATCGAATAAATGTCACCCTTTCGCAAATCAGTTTAAAAAATCACAACGGTGAGGGTTGTGAAACGATCATCGTCAGTTCTCGTGCGCTCACGACCGCATAGTGTAATATAAGTGTATACGAAACCGCTTCTACCTCAATCAAGACAACACGCACACGCAATTCTACCTGCTGCTTCAAGGTAAAGGTCCTGCGAATTAATTACCGAATTATTCGTCTCGTAGAATAACGATAGAGAGAGAGATTTCGTCCGCTGACATTCATCTTCCACAAAATGGGACGAGTCTTCGTCTATCTTTATTTGATACGAGCTTTGATGTGGGTGATGCGTCGGAGGATGTTTATTTTGAAGCATCCTGTACATATTTAACGACATTGAATAAGACAGTACGACTATAGAATATATTATGGTTCCTTCTCGGTTTTCGTTTCTCATAAAGTATTATTTTCTTACTAGAACGTTGCTGGCGATTAACGCTGATGCGTTGTCGCCACGTTTTTCTTTGTTCCTTATTACGCACAGGGTGGCGGGAAACCTGTGGTACAATCGACGAGTCGATTCAACATGTAAACCTAAAATCAAACTGAAAGTAAAAGATGTAAAATCAACTGGTCAGTTGATTTTTAAGTCAATTGATTTTATACGAAATAGTTGCATAGTTAATCATTGTGGTATCAGAATTAGCCAGCCCAGCATTTTAGTTTTTCAATATTTGAAGTGGCGAACATATTTTTAGCAAAGCGTAATACTAATAATAATTGATAATGGTGATTCAAACAGACTGCAATAAATATCCCAACATTTTCCAAAAATCGACATAGCAAGTTTGATGCTGTAGTACTCGATCACAGGATAGTACTTCACCATTTACAGTGACTCCCACTAATATTCGGACACGCTTAAAAACACCATAACTTTTTAAATATTAGACTATGCGATTTGAACTTTCTTGGGAAGCTAGAGCAATTAGTTTACTGCAAGGTGTGAAAAGAAAGGTTTTCGAAAATTGCATTTGGTCGGGATTGTAAAGAAAATACTAAAAGTTGCATTTTACAACTTTCTTATGGGAGCCTATATTGAAATTTTAAAAAATACGTTTTGTAGATCTGTGTCAATTATATGCACTGTGAAAGTTTCATAGAAATCGGTTGATGCGGGAAAAGATAACAGGCATTGAAAGATGCAAGAATCCTTAGAATTACTGCAGCTGGAGGCCGAAAATCGTGAAAAACTGCAATTTTTACCATCTTTAAACGTTTGTAGCTCATTACAACGTCGACCGATGTCGATGAAATTTTCAACATAATGTTTAATTGATACAGATCTACGAAACGTGTTTTCTAAATTTTCCATATAAGCCCACATAAAAAAGTTGAAAAATACAGCTTTTAGTATTTTCCCTGCAATTCCGACAACTTGCAGTTTTTTTTTAAATTTTTCTCACGTTGTGTAGCAAACTAATTCTTCTAACTTCTCCAAAAATCTCAAGTCGTATATTCCAATATTAAAAAAGTTATGGTGTTTTTAAGAGTGTCCGAATATTAGTGGGAGTCACTGTACATCTCGAGTGATACGAGTTTCATTTATAATGTCACACTTTACAAAAATACATTTTGCAACAGAAAATATAAAAAATTGAACATTTTACAGCAGTAAACAAAAAAATTGAACATTTTAAAGCATCTAACCAAAAAAAAGAGGTGAAATCGCAACCTGAAGGACGTATGTCGATCGATTGTGTTTTACAAACTTTTGTCGTTCAATATATAACGTCATCTTCTGCTAATAATTACCAGACAATTAAAAAAGAAAGTTAATTTTATAGAATTTCGTCTTGCGCTTGCAATGTCGAATCGACTCGTTCGAATTTCGCGCCACGAGTGACCGGTCCTCCCTGCAAGTCACGTGACCGAAACAGAATGTTAAAGAATCAAACCGGAACAATATAAATAATAGAAAGACAACAATATAAGTAATTATACACATAAATATATAATAGAGATATAAGATAAACTATAGCTGCCGCGAATGAAATATATCAGATATACTGTATCCCTTTACATCCCTTAACCTTCTCCTTTGAACCCATCCTGAACCCTCCACCCCTCACCCACCGCACATCAACCCGACGGTACACCCGAGCATATGTATATACAAACCGTTTATATTTATTTATTTATGTTTCTATGCGCTGGACGCGTCTATGTTATACGCAATTGCAAAATGGATCGATACATTTTTCCTATCGATAACGAAAGAGAGTACACTCATTCTTTTCAAATAATGAAACAATATTATATGTACGTACATATATACACGCATATAAATTTATGAATGTGTATATATATGTGTATATATACATAAACATACATATACATATACAGACATATATTGGGTTGGCAAGAACGTAATTTCGGTATTTCAAGGTGAAATAAAAAACCGAATTTCTTTATTCGAGCGACGAGCTTTAATCAATAAGATATTTTCTTATTTATTCTTTGTGGCAAAAGCTCATATCAAACGAAAGGGAAAATATCTTACTCGTTAAAATTCATCGCTTGAATAAAAAAAATCGGCCTCTCTACTTCACCATAAAATACCGAAATTGCTTTCTTGCCAACCCAATATACATTATTATATATGTATGTATCAATTATCTATGCATATGTACGCGTACATATACGTGGATCAAAAATATATATATATATATTTGTAATA
Source organism: Lasioglossum baleicum (assembly GCF_051020765.1). Taxonomy (NCBI): domain Eukaryota; kingdom Metazoa; phylum Arthropoda; class Insecta; order Hymenoptera; family Halictidae; genus Lasioglossum; species Lasioglossum baleicum. The sequence continues at coordinate 8,017,951 of NC_134938.1, forward strand.
TTAAGGAGTACTTGTTTAGATCGTAAGTGAGCCCCGAAAGCGTCGCCCCGCAACGCGACACCGATTCGAAGACAAGAGGAAAAATCTAAATAAAGTAAATAAATAAATGAATAAAATAAATAATTAATTAATTAAATGATTACATGAGAATAAATGTATATTGTACACACGGATGGGAACGTAAGCAAGACGACGGGGAGGTTTACAAACGCGTCTCGTATAAGTATCGCTCGATACACGCGGTGCGCGCCGATCATTTCGAGTTCCTTCTCTGTCGCGACTACGAAAAAATTTCGATTGTAAGCAACGATTGGCGAAAGGGATCGTGGATCGACGATCTCATAGGGCATTTCTGCTTTTCGACACATAGAACGCTGAGAGTCGGGGGGCGGAGGGGAGAGGTGTTCGATGCCCATGCGATTCGAACAAATCGGTGCTGCCGATTTTTCAGGAACGCGAAGCACACCTTTGCGTTGATCCTCGGGAAAATCGGTTGACGCCTACCTCCCCCCGCCCCCGTTTCACGCGTTCATCGAAACGAGGAGGAAACAAGGGTAGGCTTGCGCCGCGGACTCGACGCGACACGGTGGTTACCAATCATTTTTGTTTCTAAGTTTTCGAAGGTTAAATTTACGTTATGATTATGAGATAATTACGGCGAAAACATGGACGGAAAAGTGTGAGACTGAGAATGCGGAAGCAGAGAGCGAACGGGGACACGGAGGCACCGGAAGCGGTGAACCTCCAGCGTGCGTGGATCGTGCCGAGCCGTGGTTACGGTTTCTCTTTTTCGTGTACACAAAATGACACTTCGCATTATTCATAGAACTATTTTATTTATACGGGAGAGAAAGAGAACGAGTGTGTATGTGTGTACATGTATGCTGTGTATGAGTATGTGTGTGGACATGTATGCAGCGTATGAGTATGTGTGCCGAGTGTAGGGGATGTCGGGAATCTCATTAATGTTCGGACGGTTTAAAAAAAAAAACGATAACTATAGATTTATGGGTCAACAGTCTTTTGAATGGAACCTTCAATGGCAACAGCGATTTTCATTGTGGACTAACAAGTCACCCTCAAAAACGTCATCTAATAGTTTCATTTAAGATTGCGATGTAAAAGAAAATTTCTATGCTTTCTTTTGGTACAGCAGAATCATTGAAAATCCTATTAATTGGTTTAAGGTAAAGTGTTGAAAAAGTTATCGTATTTTGAAGAGTGTCCGAATATTAGTGAGAGTCACTGTTTCTTTCCTTCTTTCGCGTGAAAGAATGGACGGACACAGGACAGAAGCGACACGTCGCAAAGCGAAAGTGGAATAAACGCGAACGAGTTCGACATTCTGTCATCGTCGAAACGTGGAACGAATGGCGACGAACCGCAGAAACAGAAGTTACGATTTTCTTTTTTTTCTTCCTTTATTTTCCGTGCGCGAACGAGGTGGCAGTGGTTCGTGCCACGCCGTTGAGTGTAACTCACCCTTTCTTTTTTTTGTTTGTATAAAAATTAATCGGAATTTAATTAGGCTATTAATAACTGTTCGATTACTATAAAACAAGAAAACTTTACCATTAATTATAAATTACAGAAAAATTAGACGAGACGCAGTTTCTTTTCGCACCCTATCTGCTTCACGAAACATCCCCTATCCTTTTCCGTCCAAAAGCTTCGAAACAGTTGAACAACATTTTGAAAACATTAGTTACAAGCTGTTTGTTGTACTGCTACATTATATGTATAAAGGAGAATCAAGTTGATCAAATGAAAATGTTATTACTAAATTCTGACTTGATCTTCTGATCATCTCTGAACGAATTCAGGTACTTTGTTTGTTAATTTTATAAAACACAATGGTTCTACATATTAGTAAACTCTACCTAAATCAAGATAAACATAGTAGTAGATACGTAACATTAAAAGAACCACACAGGAATTTATTAAATTTTGAATTTATTTACAAAGTAATTCAAAATATGCTTTCAATATGGGCTGTTTTTTTAATATAGTAACACATGATTACTTGTCCAACTAAAGTATATCGCTGGTTCTAAACTCTTGAGCGGTTCACAACCTTTCCTGCTGTTTCAATAATAAATACAATTTAAATATTGTCCTTCTCTCATTTTTGTATGAAGATCATTTTCTATTCTAAATATTACTTTAATGGATAATGCAATTAGACGTAATAATACGATTTTGTAAATCGTTTCATTCTGATTGTATAATTAAATATAAGTTTATAATGTGTGGAATCATATTCAAATGATTCGCTCCGTCACAAGCTAGGCGTTAGTGGCGCTACGTGTGCCAAAATTCGGAAGCTTATTCGGTGTTCCCACATTTCCTACATTATCTTTAGCCTGGATTAGAACCTTCATCATCTTTAGCCTGGATCAAAACCTTCATCATCTTTAGCCTGGATCAGAACCTGCATCATCTTTAGCCTGGACAGCAACATCTCGTCGGTGCCTACGTCACCGCATTCCTGCCGTGGACCTTCTTATCTCTGACCACACTATATACTTGTTTAATATTGTAATTTTTTTGGTAAAAAATAAAGAATGTTACTTACCACAGTTAATGTGTTCTTTATTACTCACCCTGTACATAAATACTCGATAGTAATGTTAGACTAACATCTTCGGAAAAATTGGAAAAAACATTTTCCAATTTTCGAGAATTTCGTAAATTTTCGACCGTCTGGCTTGTAGTTGAGTTTTACTACTGAATTTTGTGCCACCTCCTTCGATATCATGTTCTCCTAATACAAAGTTAAATTTTCGAGATTTTCGAAAATTTTCGACCGTCTGACTTGTCGTTGAGTTATACTACTGAATTTTGTGCCACCTCCTTCGATATCATGTTCTCCTAATACAAAGTTAAATTTTCGAGATTTTCGAAATTTTTCGAGCGTCTGGCTTGTCGTTGAGTTGTACTACTGAAATTCCGGATACCTCCTTCGATATCATGTTCTCCTAATACAAAGTTAAATTTTCGAGATTTTCGAAAATTTTCGCCAATTTTCGACCGTCCGACTTGTCGTTGACCTGCACTACTGAATTTCGTGCCACCTCCTTCGATATCATGTTCTCCTAATACGAAGTTCAATTTTCGAGATTTTCGAAAATTTTCGGCCGTCTGACTTGTCGTTGAGTTATACTACTGAATTTTGTGCCACCTCCTTCGATATCATGTTCTCCTAATACAAAGTTAAATTTTCGAGATTTTCGAAATTTTTCGAGCGTCTGGCTTGTCGTTGAGTTGTACTACTGAAATTCCGGATACCTCCTTCGATATCATGTTCTCCTAATACAAAGTTAAATTTTCGAGATTTTCGAAAATTTTCGCCAATTTTCGACCGTCCGACTTGTCGTTGACCTGCACTACTGAATTTCGTGCCACCTCCTTCGATATCATGTTCTCCTAATACGAAGTTCAATTTTCGAGATTTTCGAAAATTTTCGGCCGTCTGACTTGTCGTTGAGTTATACTACTGAATTTTGTGCCACCTCCTTCGATATCATGTTCTCCTAATACAAAGTTAAATTTTCGAGATTTTCGAAATTTTTCGAGCGTCTGGCTTGTCGTTGAGTTGTACTACTGAAATTCCGGATACCTCCTTCGATATCATGTTCTCCTAATACAAAGTTAAATTTTCGAGATTTTCGAAAATTTTCGCCAATTTTCGACCGTCCGACTTGTCGTTGACCTGCACTACTGAATTTCGTGCCACCTCCTTCGATATCATGTTCTCCTAATACGAAGTTCAATTTTCGAGATTTTCGAAAATTTTCGGCCGTCTGACTTGTCGTTGAGTTATACTACTGAATTTTGTGCCACCTCCTTCGATATCATGTTCTCCTAATACAAAGTTAAATTTTCGAGATTTTCGAAAATTTTCGACCGTCTGACTTTTCGTTGACTTGCACTACTGAATTTCGTGCCACCTCCTGCAATATCATGTTCTCCTAGTAGAAATCCAAAAATTTCCGAAAATTTTCGAAAACCACGAAAATTGAGTTTTGTATTAGGAGAACATGATATCGAAGGAGGTGGCACGAAATTCAGTAGTGCAAGTCAACGACAAGTCAGACGGCCGAAAATTTTTGAAAATCTCGAAAATTGAATTTTGTATTAGGAGAACATGATATTGAAGGAGGTGGCACGAAATTGAGTAGTACAAGTCAACGACAAGCCAGACAGTGGAAAATTTGTATTTTCTAAAGTTTCGCTATTTTTACAATTCCAAATCAGTAGTATAACTCTACACCAAATCGTCGGATGTTGGGGAAAATTGGTGGTTCAAGAAATATAGACGCAGATATGCTCTTTTATTACATTGTCTTTATTTATTCATTGTAGAGATTCGTACATAAAATGTTTGCATTGTACATGTACATAACTTACATTCTAAACATTTATAACAAGAATGTTGACTTGCTCAGAGAGACTGTCGTGTCTCCAAAATGTAGCTCCCTCAGAGACACATCATTTATGTTGCATCATTTATGTTGTGCTAGGGATTTTCTGCAGTGTCGGTAATTCAGAACGATAGACAGAAATAACTATGCAGGTAAGAAGTCTTCTGCACCGACGATGTGCTGTGGGTGACCTTCTGTTTCTTAATCCAGCCGCAATGTATCCTAGAGGGCGTAAGCACACACCGAATTATTCCAGGGACACGATCTTCCGCAAGGCTGGCAATCTTTAACACTATCTCATCAGTGCCCGAAGCGTCGTTTGAATTTGGAACCTCCAGATCATATTTCTCAAACCCTCGTAACAGAAATGAAATATACAGGATAGTCGATTCTCACTAACAAACCTAAGATCATGAACTGTCGATAACGTCGAGCGCGACAATAATCCGCATTCTAGTTATTACGATCAAATGATATCCTTCCAAAAAAGGAGAAAGCAGAAAATTATGTCCTCCTGTCTTCGTATTTAGTTTGTTTAGTAGTACAACGTAAAACGTAAAAATCTTTGAATCTAGAGTTTGCTCTTCATTTAAATCGCAGATTCTTACAATTTTTGCTATTTTCTCAATCACACACAATTATATGGTATATAATTTACACAGATAAACAATTTAAAAGTCGTCGCCTTTACTTTTTCCTTCTTAAATTTACAAAATACATGTTTTAAATTTTCGTTACACAGACATATATGAAAATGTAAAACTCGTTACTTTTCTTCTTCGATCGCAACTGTGACCAATAACAATTTTCATAAAAATTATTTACACATTAGCTAGGAAACTAATCTTTCTAACGTCTCAAAAAAAGCTCGATTCACCCATTGGAGATCGTTGTTAATGTTGAGTGGATCTCGTGAATTCATTTCTGAATGAATTTCTAAATTAGTAAAATATTCAATTATTATTAAATAGGAACTTCTAAATTCCTGTAACCTTACCGTTTTTTTAGAAATACCTCTGTGTCGATCGTAGCTTAATAAATAAACTTTTCATTAATGTTTTCGGCGCATAGGTTCGATCCAATTTTAACTAACAAGCAATTTTGCAAATTTTTAAATGATTCTCAACGTTTCGATCCGGGTATGGATCCTATTCAAGAGAACTTGCGTCTGTAAAAAAAACCCTCAACCGTTTTCTACCGCGACAGGGTACCTATTCGATAAGCGTGGATCGATCGATAAACATGAATCGTAATCACGGGCGAATAGTTTGATTCTCGATCATCGTTTTTCGTGGACGATCTCCGAGCTACCGTTGAACGCAACGAAATCCAGAAGATCGACCGTTGCGACGAGCATCGCGTGATCCACGGCATGGATGAAAAAGAGAAGCAGTGGAAGATTCATGGCAGGTCGATCGCATTATTCAGATTAGGGCATCGACTGAGCCACACGAATATGCGAGAGTACACGCGTTCCTTTGTATGCGTATAAACGTGTACATACTTATATCGGTGGAAGATAATACGGCCGATCGTGCACCACAGAAGAATGTTAATGGTGCTTCAGTTTTGTATGCAGGAAGTGACGGCGCGTCTCGCCTCATACCGTAGCGGGCCCCGGCGCCCCGGCGCGGCGTCCGAGCAGAAAAAGGCCCAATAAAACCGATAGAACTGAAAAACCGAGAAATTCACCCGTAGCCGTGTCGGACGAAGATAAGAAAGATGCTTCTTTTAAATCCCATCATAAACATACTGAGCCAGGGGCTCTCAACATTCCGAAAAAAAAGATATTCATACCACGCGTGGTTCTTGGTCAGCTCTTCTCGCAATTATCGTCGATCTTTGCCAAATTCGGCCCACTACCATCTTCCACTACCATACCGATTTCATTAAAATTATTCATATATATAATATAAGTCATTGTCATTACTAGACTGCGGATCTTTATGCAAAATAGAAATCTTCTGAGTTGATTGTGGGAAGCGGTAGTGTTAAATAAAAATTTGTTTTATCCCTTAGCAGTCTTTTCACGTTGGAAACAGCGTAACAATATTCTTGGACTTTTTATACCTTTCATCGTTTTATACTTCATCCTGTTAGTCCCAGTTAATTTCTTCGTAAATGCAGAAGGATTCGTAATGACTAGACTTCGGATCTTTTTGCAAAATAGAAATCATCTGAGGCGATTGTGGGAAGCGGTAGTTAAATAAAAATTTGTTTCATCCCTTAGCAGTCTTTTCACGTTGGGAACAGCGTAACAATATTCTTAGACTTTTTATTTCTATCACCGTTTTATATTTCACCCAGTTAATTTCTTCATAAATGCATAAGGATTACTAGACTGAGGATCTTTATGCAAAATAAAAATCTTCCGAGTCGATTGTGGGAAGCGGTAGTGTTAAATAAAAATTTGTTTCATCCCTAAGCAGTCTTTTCACGTTGGAAACAGCGTAACAATATTCTTGGACTTTTTATACCTTTCATCGTTTTATACTTCATCCTGTTAGTCCCAGTTAATTTCTTCGTAAATGCAGAAGGATTCGTAATGACTAGACTTCGGATCTTTTTGCAAAATAGAAATCATCTGAGGCGATTGTGGGAAGCGGTAGTTAAATAAAAATTTGTTTCATCCCTTAGCAGTCTTTTCACGTTGGGAACAGCATAACAATATTCTTAGACTTTTTATATCTTGCATCGTTTTATATTTCACCCAGATAGTCCCAGTTAATTTCTTCATAAATACATAAGGATTAGTAATGACTAGACTTCGAATCTTTATGCAAAATAAAAATCTTCCGAGGCGATTGTGGGAAGCGGTAGTTAAATAAAAATTTGTATCATCCCTTAGCAGTCTTTTCACGTTGGAAACAGCATAACAATATTCTTAGACTTTTTATATCTTGCATCGTTTTGTATTTCACCCAGTTAATTTCTTCATAAATGCATAAGGATTAGTAATGACTAGACAGCGAATCTTCATGCAAAATATAAACTTTCTACCTGAATCGCAAAAATCTGGAGTGAAATAGACATTTATTTCCTTTTTTAATGTGTTCAATAAGTTGAAGATAATATAACAGTATTTTAAAATTTTTCTAATGCTTTCACTGTCTTAAATTACACCTACTCATCTTTGCTATAAATTCTTTGCCATAGAAACACTGTCTACTCATCATTAATAGTAATCTTTTTATTGAATGAAATGACAATATGGCTGTAGAAAAAAGATTGGAAAACATGTAAACAGAAGAGGCAAGGAAAACGTTGATTCTCATAAAGGTATCATCCAGTTTATCGTGATCGATACTCGAACGGTGATACATGTTACGACTGGCACTTAAATTAATGGCCACTTGATTTACCGATCCCACCCTTTGGTGCTCGAGAGCTTCCATATGAATGGAGGGTCTTGATAAAACTCGAGGTGAATAATCATACCAAATTATTAATTTGCGGGTATGTAGTAATTATTAAAATTTAGAAAATATTTTGATCAGATTTGATTTATACTACATGTTCTCCACATTAGAAAGAAATTAGTCTGCATCCAAATTTGAATAAGTGTCCTGCTACTTTTTATTCTTTCGTTACAAGCACATTATCATGGGGGCGACGAAAATTGTATATCATTTATCGGCGGGACCAGGATAACGAGCGCAGCCACGCCATACTTTAAAAATCCTGTTGGCGCCGCAGTGGTCCCTTTTCTCGCGGTGGCGCCTACGGATTGCATAACAAAAACGATTCGCAATAATAACGATACGAGAGAGATCGAGGGGAATCCGTGTAAGAATTCGAAACGACGCACAGTGGGACCTTTCGTCCAAATCGGAGACAAAATCAAAGAACTTTCGATAGAAATGAGGTAGAGCGATGAAATTTTTTTTACATTAAAGCTGAAACATTCCAGAATATGAGAAAAATAGGGACATTATGGTAAGAACGTTTTTTAGCCTTGAGAAAATTCGTTAAACATGTAGAATTTCAAGAAATCGATTTTGCAATATCCTGAGGTCGTAGACAAATTTTGAGACCAGATTTGAAATCAGCGTGAAAAAATCTACGGGAAATGAAGTACAGCATGTTCAAAAAAAAAATTTTCCGCGCGTGGTATTGGAAAAACCACAATTTTCTCGAAATTGAGCAAGTTTAACGAATTTTCTCAACGTTAAAAAACGTTCTTATCATAATTTCCCTATTTTTCACATATTCTGCAATGTTTCAGCTTTAATTTAAAAAAAATTTCATCGCTCTACCTCATTTCTATCGAAAGTTCTTTGATTTTGTCACCGATTTGGACGAAAGGTCCCACTGTGCGACGCACAGTGCGGATAGAATTCGACACCTCTCTAAATTTGGTTACTAATGTATAGACTACGGATCTTTATGCATTCATAGGAAAATTGAGTACACATATGAAATTGAAAACAGTTGAAAAATTTTCAGAATCGAAGATGTCAATATGATTTCTCCTTTGCTAAAATCATTAAGGGAAGAAATAGCAATCAATTTAGTTTCTATGCCTTGCAATCGCAGACAATTTTTATTTCGCATAAAGATTCGCAGTCTGTCAATGTATACATATATATGCATGTATATTATCAGCTCCGAGTGTAAAGGGTTAAAACCAGTAAAAACATAAGAAGACTTTTAAAATACCGAACATTTATGAATGAGATATCAATTTCCTATCCATGAAAAGTGAAAAATCATGTAAAACGAAATCATTCCAGCAAGGAAGAAATGTTTGATTATCGATTTAAGATAGCTCTAGGTAAAAGTGTGTTGAAATCGACTTTTGGCCAGGTAAATCATTGAAAAGGACCACTGTGCGACGAACAACGCACGACGAGGAGCCAGAACTTTGACCATCTCTTCGCGCCAACCTTAATGTCTCTACTTACTCGAAACTGCTACTGGCTGCTGGCACCTTTCTCGTCCTCTTTCCTCCTCGTTCGTTTCGCCCCATTCCTTCTTTCACATCCGAAGAAAACGAGGAGTTCGCGTGCGTGCCTTGAAGCTATCTAACAGAACAGGGAGGTGATCCAGGGAAGCTGGGGAGAAGGGATAAACCAATATACCCGAGGCCGGTAGCGAAGAACTGCGTGACACGTCCGACGCGTGCGTGTGCGTTGGCGCCAGGCCGCATTCTCGCATTCGTTAACGAACACATCGAGTTAGCTCCCTCCGCAGCTCGTGCCTTCTCCTCCCTCGTATCGAACCGATCATATCCCCCCTTCATCTTATTTCCTCGGGACCCTCTTCGTTCCTCTCCCCCGCGATATTAAGAGCGGTCACGGATCCCAAATTTGCCATCGCCATCGACAACGGGAGGAGGGCGGGAGATATCGATTTGTCCTCGTCCCGTTTGCACGCCACCGGTACGTGGTAAAGATGACCGGTTTTTACCGGCACGAATCGGCCACAAACATCTTTCGGCACGAGAGAAGCGCAGTTCTCGTGAAAAGAATCGTCATCCAACGAGCTAGCCTATCGTCCATGCCTATCGAATCGATACGCATTGTCCCTCATCATCGACGATGATGCAATTTCCGTTCACCGGTGCCAGCCTCGCCCGGCATCGAACCACCGTTCGGTTGATGGAACGATGGTCGACCAGATCGGTCCGGATACACCGGCTTTTACCGGTAGTCGACTGTCGGACCACATCGATATTATCAATTGTTGGATCGACCGAAATTACACTGACAACACGATAACACTCGTTAACCCCTTAGCAATCGACTGGCGACTCAAAGTCCCCACTAAAAACTGCTATCTAATCAATTACTAAACATTGTATGAGGTGTTGTATTAATTTCGTATCCATAGAATGGAAAGTAATGTTTAATTTTCAAGTTAAAATTGCTCCGAGTGCTAAGGGCTAATACTAAACCTACCACCACCGCATAGTGTCGAATCCGACTGATTTCGTGGGCAAAATTCTTGGATCGACTGAAAATACACGGTCTTACAAGTAGTTACGGATAACTAGACTGCGGATCTTTATGCAAAATAACAAATGTTTGCATTGATTGCAAGATACAGGAGCCAAATAAAATTTTCTTTCTTCTCTTAATTATCTTATTAAGGTGAAACTAATACACTGGTGGCCTTAAATCTTTTTAATGTGTCTACTGTTTTAAATTTTACATATCTATTTTTGTCACAAATGCATAAAATCCGCAGTCTAATGATAACACGCATTAACCCTTAGCATTCGAGTGACGTCTCAGAGAGTCACTACTAAAAGGTAATGTTTTTATAACTAGACTGCGGATCTGTATGCAAAATAAAAATTTCTCAGCTGAATTGCACCAAACTGGAGTGAAATAGACATTTATTTTATTCCCCATTGTTTTTAGTAGGTTGAGAATAATGTAATAGTATGTTTAAATTGGGTCCCATGGAAATCACCGACACAGATTTCTCCGACACGGTTTCCACCGACAACGTTTCATTAATTATTTATTAATTAATTAATTAATTAATGTGAACTGAATGAAAATCAGTGGAAAAACGAAATATGACACCGAGTGTTCTTGAATGAATTAATTAATAAATAAAAAATTAATGAAATGTTATCGGTGAAAACCGTGTCGGAAAAATCTGTGTCGATGATTTCCATGGGGCCCTCTAAATTACACCTACTCATTTTTGTCATAAATGCATCAAATCCGCTGTCTACTTATAACAAATAAGTAATACCAGAATTAGATTCTGCGATCCCAGAAACCAACCAAAACCGTTTTTTCTTAATTATTTATATTTTATTAACATGGACTTGGCTTATAGATTTGGAGAAACTATGAAATAATTGCCGTGCTGACGGGCGAGCCACGTAGTACAACCGATGCATTCAAGTTCGCAACTAGTGTGTAGGTCGCGCAAATATGGTTGATTAACGAGGTGGAGGAAAAGCTTCATCGAGCTGACATTCCGGAGCTGACATTCTCGACGAACACTTTCGTCTTCGAACACTTTCAGAAATCCACCATCTTCCTGTTTACCTATGCGACACTCACTCAAAAATGGCAAACTCGCCAAATGAGGGGAAAAACTTACCCACTTTTTATCAGTACCTGTCACGTGTCACACTAGCGGGGACACAAGTATTGATCAGGCGATTCTGGTCGCAATTAAGCTCGGAACAATGATGTATACACAAGCATACACGCATCATTATTAATAATAAATACATGTACACAGTATATTTTGCATTGCAGACGCACCGGCTTAACGTAGTGGCTTGCACGTCCGATAATCGGGATTAAGATGGAATTCTGTGTACCACTCGGAGCCACAAGTGACCTGCGAGTGTTTATCAAGCAGAGAATGGGATCAACTACATTTACATTTAGAGACACTGTTCAATATAGCTAAGTGAAGGCGGTAGACTCGTTTCCAGAATTGCAAGGGTGCTGTATGCGCGTTCTCATTTCTCGATATGTAATAGAAAGATGGGATTTTTCCGTAGTCAAAAGCGCTGGATAAAAGATCGATCTAGGCCGCTATCGCCCTCGAAAGTCCTGTTTTTGTGTTCATGAGGCGTAATTTGCATTATTCGGCAGCATGTTGGCAACTAAATTCGTGACCTTTTGTTTCGTAATTCTTTTATCGTATCATTAAAGCTCTGAATTTTGCGATTAATTGAGTATAAAGTGCTTGTGTGCTTAAAAAATATATATAAATTACTTTGTTTGAGAAAATGTGGAGGTCGCGAACTTAGTTGCCAACCTAATAGCTATGAAAATAGCTACATGCGCAGTCGTATGCTTCCGCGAAATGCAAATTACGCATCGTAAACGAAAAAATAGGACTTTCGAGAGCGATAGCGGTCTAGATCGATCTTTTACCTAGCGTTTTTGACTATTGAGAAATCCCATTTTTGTATTACCGAGAAATGAGAACGCACATCCCGCTCCCTGGCAATTCTGGAAAAACGAATCTACTCCCTTAACACTTTACCTACCGGAAGCCTATTAATAGGATTTTCAATAATCGTTTTGTGTCAAAAGAAAGTATAGAAATTTTCTTTTACATTGCAATCTTAAATGATTCTATTAGATGACGTTATTGAGGGTGACTTGTTAGTTCGCAATGAAAATTGCTGTTGCTATTGAAGGTTCCATTAAAAAAGTGTTTAGCCATGTACCATAGATTTTTCAAAATGATGCCATAATCACCGGTCGGTAATGTGTTAATATAGCATCTTGTACATTTCACAAAGTAGAATGCTAAGCAAGCAGCGTAGAACGTGGAAGTCATCAAAAAATTCGAAAAGAAGGAAATGAAGTTGAAAATGAAAAATCAAGTTAATACAACGTCTTCTACATTTTACAAATAAGAATGAATACCTTATTCGACAGCTGAGCAAGCATCGTATACTATGTTAGAAATGATCAAAAAATTCGGAGATAAAAATACTTCGAAGTTAAAAATGAAAAATATTAGATCAAAGTATTCTCAAGAATTGAAAAGAATTGAAGAGTGTTACTAATCCGGATGCGGAAGTCGTACAGTTACGAGTGCGGCTTCCGGCGATGCAGTTTCGGACAGATGTAGTCCCGCTGTAACAAGATTTTGGATGGAATTAGTTGATGATAGAATAACTCACTGCATTCATGTTGTTTACAAGGTGTATGTACATATTGGTCGATTCACACGGTCGAAGTGTCGCTGGTTACGCGTCCAATAGCCGCAGAATCGGAGTAAGAGAGTCGTTACGCGATTCTGTAAAGAAAGAGACGCGAGTTAGGGGAAGGATCGAGAAAGAGGGAAGCAACGAGGAGAGCGTGAGAGAGGAGAAGACAACACCCGCGAGCGAATTATCTGGTATTTTCTTTTCAGCTTGCGGAGCGGCTAAGCAAAGGTCAAAAGTTGAGCAATGCTCTCGTTATCGGTGCAAACACCGCCTTCGGATGTGCAGTGCATCGGCATCGAGCATTCGGTGCTGTCGTCATCGAGAAAAAGCTCGATCGCGAATGTTCGCCTCACTTATTGCTTATTTTTATGTTCCCTCGATGATCCATCTCGAAGTGGCCATTCGGTGGCCGTTCCCTTGGCGATGGTGATCGTTACAGTGTCCACAAGCCGATTATCGGTTGTCACGATCCGTGACATCGCGCAAAATGATCCGCGTGAATCGCAAGGTCCACGCTCGAACCGCAAGGACGTGTTGACCTGCCAACATTACATTTCTTACTGTAACACGGAATATTTCATCGATTTTTCATAATTAATCTCATGTGAATGCAAGCAAAGATCGAGGTTGTGCAACGAAAGCTTTTGTTTCGATGTATAGTCACCGCGTATTCACAAGGGGAAAGTTACCCTCTCACTACCGGATCAGTCACGTGACCGGTCCATGGCGGAAGCGCTGGGAGTAGCGTCGTAGAAGGGGAAGGTAGAGTGGGGACACAAGTCTTAATCTGTTGGCGACTCTGGTCACCACAATCCCCTGCATGAATTTCTGAGAACTCGTGGTGGGAATTGCAAGCATTCATACTTATGCAATGAACGAGTGCAGTGCAGTAAACAAGGTTGCAACGAGCAAGCTTTTACTGTATATCTTTGTCAAATTTGATTGATCGTGCAGGACCTCGAAGAACCGAAAAGTAATCAATAGACAACGGATTTTACCGCAATTTTGCCTGCATTGCAACAATCTGGAGTGAAACAGGAATTTATTTTCCATCACAATATGTTTAATATGTTGAAAATAATATGATAGTATCTCAAAAATCTTCCAATGTGTTCACTGTTTTAAAGTAATCAATAGACAGCGGATTTTACCGCAATTTTACCTGTTTTGCAACAATCTGGAGTGAAATAGGAATTTACACTGTTTTAAATTTCACCTACCCATCGTTGTCATAAATGCATAAAATCCGCTGTCTAATTAATCAACGTGATCATTAGACTGGATTTGATACATTCATGATAAATATAAAATAGAAATATTGTTTGCAATTTATTTAATCTGCTAAACTATCGCACAATTCTAATCTATCGTAGCAGTACAACAAACACTAATCACATGTCGCGATTTCGGTGTAAACAAGTGTATCGGACAAAGTTGCACAACTTGTTGCACGATGAATCATTATGTCATCGTTATGTCATAGCACTTTTAACAAATTTTTTTCGAGAATAGTATTTAGGTGAGGATGTTTACTGCATGTTTATTCGCTGTCTCTTAAGTATCGTTTCCTGTGGCGTCGTTCGTATCCGCATGAGTCAACTTCGGAATTTATGTATTTATAACAAAAATCGGTAGATACAATTTGAAACAGTGAAACGGACGTTTCTGATGATTCTACAGATGGCAACACGTCGACATTTTTTAGCAGTTGTGGATTGATATAAATGTTTTGCCTGTAGCTGTCGCAAAAAATGTTTTCGCTTTTTCAAAGTGAATGTGACTTTAGGCGAGAGGTCCTGAGTGAATTACAAAATAAACAGGAGAAATGGTTACGTTAACTCCTTGTCGTATTTTAACTAGTCAGACTCACGATGAAGACGTTAACAAAGTCTAACAAATATGAATGTTACGCCTTTCTTTTTAGATGAAATAAAATTTGAGAACGTTATCATTTCAAGATGTCTGAAATTTCGGAGAATTTGTCGCTAAATCTAGGCAAAAATGTGACTTTTGTCAAATGAAGCTGAACAGGTTGGTAAAATTCAATTTGATTTTACTCGTATGCGTATTTTATCAACCCTTAGTGGTGACCCAGGAGTCGCCACTAAAAATTGGTATACTTCTATTCAAAATATTGTTCACATTATTAAATATGTCGCTATTTAATCAACTACTAAACATTTAAGTATTGCATCAATATCACATCAGAAAAAGAAAACAATCATATGGAATGGAATTATTCCAAGTCGTAAGAAACGTTAAATTTTCGAATATAAACCAGCTCCGAGTGTGAAGGGTAAACGTATCCCGTAATATCGTAATTTACAAAAGTTGAGATAGTTGAAAGTTGAGAGAGAGAAAGAAAGAGAGAGAGAGAGAGATTGTAGTAAAACATGAAAAAAACTGTTCGATTTGGACGAGCGTGTGGCGAGGTCCGCTGGTTTCGCGGGCCTCGGCTTCCGGCTGGATGTCTAACGAGAGATAAACGGATCACCGATAAAAAGAGGCATCCATGTAGGATGGATAACGCGATGGAACGGGCAAAAGAAGAGAGGCACCAGTTACGCACATAATGTACGAGTCCTCTCGGAGGAGCTGGAGGAGTCCCTTCCGGAGGCGCGGCGCCGCGCCGCTGCCACGGCACGACGTTCTGACTATAAGTAAGTCTCGCGCGGCGCGCCGCGGTTTAATGTCGCTGCCGCGTTCGTGGCGCCAAGAGGAGGGCCCATTGGCGACGATAAGCCTCCTTCGTGTCCGGTACGAACGGCAGAAAAAGAAGCCGAGGAAAAGGAAAGACAGAGAGTGAGAGAAAGAGAGAAAGAGAGAGAGAGAAAGATAGTAACACGGAGATAGACGCACAGCAGCCAGCTTTCACCCGCGTTTCAGCAGTGAGCATACGTATGTACACATATATACCCCGGTTCGGGGTGTGGATCGCGACAGTGTAGATAATAACGTAGCTGTCAGTCGTGTCCGTCCAGTGTCAGTCTAGAGTTAGTTAGTGAACGGTGAACGTGTCGACGAGTGCGACTAGCGCCGGGCATCGGTATCGGAGCGTTTCAACCCTCTGTAGCCAACCCTTTCTATCCGTCAGCCTCTTTCTCTTTATTTCGTTCTTCGTTGAATAGTGAGACAATTCTCCTCGGGTCTTTTATAATAATTATTGTATCGATTGCCAGTGTCGAGAACGAAAAAGGGGTAGAAGACGATACGTTGTGTTCGACTGGGCCGGTGGCAAGTGTCAGTGATCGAGAGACCGTAATCAGCAAGAGGTGGCTCGTTTTCACCCTCGATCGTAGGGGGTGCGCATGGTCCGTGCAGCCTGCACCGACGATCAGGCTAACCAGCGCGGGACCTTTCTACTAGCGGTTTGGATGGTGATCGTCGCGCTTCTGTCTCCACGCTCTTAGAACCACCATGTCCGGGCTGTTTTACACGCTTCTTGGGCTGGCGGCCAGCACGAGCCTCCATTGTGCCGTGCGACGCGAGATAAGCCCGTGCACCTGCAGACAGGAAGGGTTCTCCAGCCCCGCTATCAACCCCGCCGCGGCCGCAGCAGCCGCTGTCAACACCGCTAACAACCCCGGCCACCATGGACACGGGGAACGGATCGAGGTTCTGTGCGAACGAATGGACTCCTTCGAACAGCTTGCTGGTGCACTACGGGGTAAATTCACTGCGGAACAACAGATCACCCTCAGGGTGTCACATTCCAACCTGAGAGACATATCCCGGCATGACTTCAAGGAGCTGAGAATGTCCATCACCAAGCTCGAGCTGAACCACGATCATCTGGAGTGAGTGCACGTCATATTAATTCGTTTTATTCAGTAGACTATGTAAATGTTTCTTGTACTGAAATGTTCCTTAAACAATTCTTGTGAAACTTGTTTAAAAAGACTGTGTATGTACATGTACAGAAGATTGCCACAGAAGATGTAGATACACAGTAATTTTAACACTAAACATTTAACACTAAACAGAACAATTTTAACACTGCTGGTCAGATGATCGGTTTTAGATTTTTCATCTTACAATCATTGAAATGATGTAGTTGCTTACATGGAAATTGACTCGATAAATTTCTTTATCCAAGCACATATTGTGATAAAAATTGCACGGAATCTAAATAAACAGAGCTTTGTCATTTTTATCAGCTGAAACATATCAATCGCTTGTAGTGCTCGGTAGGTTTAGTGTTGAACAAGTTTTTCATTGCGTTGTATGGGAGTCTACAGTTTTGTTTAAAACTTCCTCATCTTCACTATGAACATTATACATTTGAGCGAGGATTTGTGTCATTCTTAACTTTCTGACTTAATTGGTGCCAATCACGTGCAATGCATTACGTTTTTACAGTTCAAAGAAATTAATACCGCCACATTACGCAGATAGCACGCGACGTCTTAAAGACGTCTTTTTTCGAGAACTCTTTTAAATTTCACGGAAGCCTAGAGCAATAACGGAATACAGTGATTCTATTCACTCGACGAATTAAAATCGCAGTAAAAATAAAAGTGAAGATTTCTGGAACAAGTTTTTGATAAATAGCAAACAGAAGGAACGCTTCCGATAACGTGTTGAGCATTAGTTTAACAGGCTTTCAGAGATTATGCGATTTTACGGTGCGTCAAACAATCCTCGTAAGCCTCGTTGTTCCTCATTGTTTTACAACTCTGAAGGTGTTTATCTTCTGCAACATTCACGATTAAATGCTGTATCTTGCAACTAGTTCGGACAATATTTGTTCCGCATAACAAATATGATCCTAGTGACTGTACGCTTGTACAAACAGCTGAACTATTAACGATTAACTTTTTCTTATCTTCGAAGAAGATTTCGCCTTGAAGATATGGTGTCAAGTATTAAATTATATGGAGCATTTCTCTGGTTTATTGGACTAGTAATAGGTGAAAGGTTGATGTTTCATCGCATCCGTTATCGAACACATTTTATCTGGACAGCTTCGACTATCTTCTCAAATAATAGCGCGCGTCACGTACGTGTCAATGGTCAGGTCTCAAAAAGGGGGCACGATTTTCTTCGAATAATCAAGTAAAAGTTCCATTGAAAAATGCGAAACAATAACCGAGTTTCAGAAACGAACTGACCAGTGACCAACAGTTTTCTTTTTTGAAAAAGGTGAACCAGTTCAAACTGGAAGCTCTTCGTGTTTGAATTAACTTTTCATCCTAAAGGATTAACCCCTTGCCCTAAAATTACGTCTCGGAGGCCTCGTGGGATTCGTACAATTGAACTTGATTATTTTTAATATTTGCAATATATAGAAATTGTCGACACGTCAGTCGTAAAAACAAAAGGTTACATGAAAATGCATTTCCCCTTTGAATAATTTCATTCAGCAACATCATTCAATTTTTCTAATATCTCTGTAGTTTTGTATTTGACCACTTTTGTATCATAAATGCATAAAATCCGCAGTCTATTAATCAGTAATCTGTAATCGCGGAATGAATGATTAGTTTATCTTTTAACACAATTAACGTTGCATGTAATTATTAGACTGCGGATCTTTATGCAAAATAAAAATTGTCTGCATCGATTACGAGCCAAAGGAACCAAATAAAAGATTCGTTCTTCTTTTAATTATCTTATTAAGCTGAAACTCACCGATGTCCTTAAATCTTTTTAATATGCCCACTGCTTTAAATTGTATGTTTCTCTTTTTGTCATAAATGCATAAAATCCGCAGTCTAGTAATTATATGTATACAGAATATTGAATTAGAATCATGATAAGCAGACTGATGATTTTATACATTTCTGGTAAAAATGGGTGGGTGTAACTTCAAAAAATAAAAAGAGGAATAAATTTTTATGTGGTTCCTCTATCTTGCAATTGTGATTCAAACTAATTGCAATAATATAATAGAACAACACTGTATCAGTGAAATATTGATTCGAGTCAGAAATGACTCTAGCATAGGTCTAGAACTCGCAGGAGTCCGAGGGTTAATGATTACCGAGTTAGTCATAACCAGTGATTACATTTGCTGGGGTTATTCAAGTGAATTAATCATGATTACTTAGTAATCGGAATTATTAATCCATGAACCTGATTTTCTCGTTAGTTGGAATCGTTGATCATTAATTAGATTTTGCTCAACTCTGCATCGGTTTTGCACTCCAAATTCACCCTTTTGCAAGTCAAATTCAATGTCTACAATGAATATACATACATATTTGCATAAATGTTGAAATTGATTTGCAAAAGGGTGAATTTAGAGTGTAAAACCTGCATAAAACATATTCACCCCTGCACTAAACCTACCACTATGATTTTATACTTCTTATGTTAAAACTATTGAAATTATGAAGTAGCTTACACGAAAATCGATTCGATAAATTTCTTTATCCAAGCCCAAACTGTATTAGGTTGGCAACTAAGTACGCGACTTCCAGATTTTCTCAAACAGACATTTATATATATTTTTTAAGCACGAGTATTTTATATAAAATTAATCGCAAAATACAGAGCTTTCCAATGATATACAGTTCAAAAGGAATGGTAACTGAATGAGGTTATAATTATACAATAAAACAATTACGAAACGAAAGGTCGCGAATTTAGTTACCAACCTAATAATAAAAATTGCTCAAAATCTAAATAAATAGAGCCTTGTCATTTTCGCAAACTAAACCATTTTAATCACTGTTAGTGCTCGGTAGGTATAGTGTTTAAAATGTTTAAATACGTTAGTATCTAATCGATTACTAAACATTCAAGTATTGTACGAGGCGTTACATCAGTTTCGTATCCATAAAATGAAGAAAAAAATGGTTAGTATAGAATAGAATTATTCTAGGTCGAAAGAAATGCTTCATTTTCAAGTAAGAATAGCTCCGACTGCAAAGGGTTAACACTAAACCTACCACTGCCGGTCAATGTTTTTATTAGGGCCGGTTTTATATTTTTCATTTCACATAAATTTCATTTTCATAAATTTCCTTATCCAAGCACATATTATCATAAAAATTGCACAAGATCTAAATAAATCGAGTCTTGCCATTTTTCTAAGCAAAAACATTTTAATCGCTTTCAGCGCTCGGTAGGTTTAGTGTGAACAACCGAAATACACTTCGATCTACGTAGATCCTACCGCAACGCAGTTTTGCAGGATTTCGCGATCGGCTCGTCCGCGGTCGCGTCGAGTTTTCAGCTCGGGGACCGTTCCGATTAGTTTCTGTTTTCTCGCGATGAAACGGTATATCTGGCCGGGCTTGTTGTGACGCCCGTGTATCGCCGATTCTTTTTGTGTTTGTTAAACACGCGGCGTCTGAGAGCCACCGTGTACGGTACACAGGCTTTTTTCTTTCTCTGTCTCCTGTTCCGTCCTGCGTTCGACCGGCGAGATCGAAAAGGTCGCGACAAGAACGTGATCGCTCGATCCGTCCGCTTCCTCTTGTCACCAAGGTGTACGCGTTTCTTTTTATTTTTGATCCGAGTAGAAAAAGAGGTTTTACAATCGTCGCCTCCGGGAGACAAAGTGGCCAGTCGATGTCGCGGAATACGCGTACTTTCGCTCTCGCGATCGACCTCGCGGCTTCCAGGAATCTTTCTCGATCATTTCGTGGAAGACGCGCGCGGGGCCGAGGAAATTGTTCGCGCGATGAAGAAAATCGTGAGACGACGCGACGATAAGCGATATCAGCCACGCTCGACGCGAACCACGCGCACACCATTCGACCGGCGAAACACGTATCGCGTTTCTACAATGCTTCGAGACTCCTTCGCCGCTCCACATTTTCGTTTTACAGCTTATCTCCACGGTGGGAGCTCTCCCGGACACGTGAACAACTCCTTCGATCGCACAGATCGACGCACTCGCTCCGGATTATCTCCGGCGAAATGGAAACAGGCGAACGCGTCTCGCACACACTGGGCCACAATCGCAGAAAGCTGAATAAAATTCGTGTCTCCGTTAGTCGTACTGTATTTTGCATCGCAGTTTTTAGGGGTGCGAGAATGAGACGCTGCCTTTAGAAAACTACCCTTACAACGGCTGTTCTCAATCTAAAAACTTGAAATTTTGCTAGGTGATTTCGAATGCGATTTTAACCCCTTGACGTATTTTAACGAGCCAGACTCGCGATGAAGGTTTTTAAACAAAGTCTAACAAATATGAATGGGGAAGCGTTTCATTTTCGATGAAATAAAATTTGATTCGTTTGCAATCAATGCGGACTTTAATGCAAAATAAAAATTGTATGTAGAAGAGACTGGAATCAGATGGATGTTTAATTCTTATCTTAATAATCTTGACTAACTTATTCACTGTTTTAAATGGCACCCACTCATTTTTGCCATAAATGCATCAAATCCGCAATCCAGCATTAAAATAAATGTAACCAAACAAAAAATATACATTTTCTTTTCCCTTCCACGACATTTTACGAAATACGTTTTAATCACTGTAACTGTAAAGAAAATGGTACAGCAAGGGGTTAATTTTGACTTAGACCACTTTCATAACCCTTTTCACACGGAACTATTCAAAAACTAAACGTTTCTTCTAACCTAGAATATTTCCATTCTATACAATTTGCTCATGCAATACTCAAATGTTTAGTAATTTGTTTAATATGAAATAATTTCATAACGTAACAATTATTTTACATTACTGATACAACAATGTTTAGTGGTATCACAGAAACGCCACTGGTGTTCTAAGGGATAATTATGGCCACCTGAAAAGCTCAACTGCTATTGGCGACAGTAGTAGAGGACATGTTAAGGTCAACTCTCCGGTTTTTGAAATAGAATGATAGGGCATTTTAAGGTTCACGCAGTGACCTGCGACTCAAGGTCGTTCAAGATCATCGAAGGTCCAATGCGATAGAAAATATTTTACTTTGAGTTGACATTTTTGTATGTCCTCTACGCGTTCACCTACAAAAAATTGAAACATAATTTTTTCTATCACCCATAGCAACGTAATTATTAGACTGCGGATCTTCATACAAAATAAAAAATGTTTGCATTGATTGCAAGACACAGGAGTGAAATAAAAATTTCTTTCCTCTTTTAATTATCTGATTAAGCTGAAACCAATACACACTGATGTCTTTAAATCTTTTTAACATGTCCGTTGCTTTAACTTGTGCTTGCCCATTTTTGTCATAAATGCATAAAATCCGCAGTCTAGTAATTACATAAAGTAATTCGTCTAATGTGTGATATCGAATCTAGTTCAATAAATAACAACAGGTTACGGGCCGAGGATATTTCTGCGATATCGGAGGAATTCAATAATTAACCCCTTGCCGTATTTTGACGAGGATGAAGGTTTTTAACAAAGTCTGACAAATATGAATGTTACGCGTTTCATTTTACATGAAATAAAAAATTTGATTCTTTTATGCAAAATAAAAATTGTCTGTATCACATTTGCAAGAGACTAGAGGCTGATGGATGTTTAATTCTTATTTTAATAATCTTGACAAGCTGAAACCATTATATTGGCATTATTAGATCATTCTAACTTATTCACTGTTTTAAATGGCGCCCACTCATTTTTGGCATAAATGCATCAAATCTGCAGTCCAGTAATCAATATGCATACAAAAATTATACAGTTTCTTTGCCCTTCTACGACATTTTTGGGCATAAAGACGTTTTAATCACTGTGACGTTCTGCTGCATTAGAGTATTTAAAAATTCATTGTACAATAAAAGAATGAAATTGCTCCTATTCAAACGTAGCAATGATTTCCTCAATAATTCGCGAATTAAACTCGAAATTACAGATTCAGGAATATTACCGTCGAGGAAGTATTGCTGCTCGAATTACAATGTTGGTCACGCGTCTCGCGCGTCTGACCATGAAATTCTTTAATCATTTAGAAACCGAGTGCAGCCATCGAGCATAGGCGAATAATGAGACACTCGCGTCGGTATAACAAAAACGAATAAAAAGAAACGTTTCCGTAAAGCAATTATGTCAGGTAGTTTCGAAGAAAATGGCGTCCGAACGAGAGAACTTTTAAACGAGCGTACGCGCTTCGACGCACCGCATTATGCATTGATACCAACGACAATATCTTCGTGAAAGGTCATCGTCTGATGTTGCGAGCATTCAGCAAAGTTGATTCTATATAACAGCGCGGACGGCTCCAATTAGTATAATTATTTCGCGAATCAACGACCGCCGGCTGCCGGAAACCGTTTTCGAACGTTCGCGCGCGTCACGTTCCGCAAAGTTTCCGGGAATTCGGGGAATTCTCGATCGCCACGCGAAATATACAGTTTATCTATCCGAAGCAATCGCTATAGCTCCGCGTTTATCGTCACACGTCGTTTATTATATTCGTACAGTCTTTCACCGTCGACGATAACGGATTGAATAATACGCGGATAACGAGACGAGGAATTTTTCGGCGACGTTTCTCCAGGAAATTTCCTCGCAACATCGGGGAAAGCCCATCAAAAAGTATTCGAACAATTAATTTCCTGAATTTTTCTCGAAAATTGTATTTAAAACGACGTCAAAATGAACGTAAAATGGACGTTAAAAAAGGTGTCTTTAAGACGTCGCGTGCTATCTGGAAAGTATGCAAGAAAATATTCTCTAGATCTCGTGTTTCTTGAATCGGGCAATGTTCGCAAATTGTTACCCTTAGATTATGACTTTATGTCACGATTAGACAGCGGATTTTATGCATTTACGAATAAAAAACTTATTTTCAACCTATGAAACATATTAAGAAAGAAAACAGATTTCCATTTCACTCCAGTTTGTTGCGATTCGGATAGAAAATGTTTATTTCGCATGAAGATCCGCTGTCTAGTCACGATATATTATTTCTTATATAATCATTGTTCAGGAGGACACAAATAAATTGTTATGAATAAACTACTGAGAAATGAGAAGGCGCATGCCGCACCCTTGCAATCCTGGAAACGAGACTACCACTTTAACACTTTTATTTGACAATTATCGAAATTGTAAAGGTGATTTCATGGGAATTTATTGAATATACTTTTTGTCTCCAGTATATATTATAGTAAAAATCGCACAAAATATAAATAAATTTAATCTTGTTATTTTTATGATACTACACACATCAGTCACTTTTGATGGTCGGTAGGTTTAGTGTTAAAAAGTAAAGAACCTTTACGTTTTCATCGTTTTTAATGGATTGCATGCATGGATCAAAGGATCGATTAGAAAAATGAATTACCTCTCCTGCAAATCTTGTCGAGGATAACTCGAACGGCGAAGCGCGCGTCCGTTCGCCGGTCGATTGTTTCGCGGAAATCTCGAATTTTTCCGTTTCCAGATAAAACGATCGTCGTTGCGCACAAAGGACGAATACTGGTCTTCCTTGATTATCCTGATAGGCCGCGCACCTCGCGGCTGATGAGTGAAAACGAAAGTCCTTGAGGGACCGCGGACGTCGATCGGGAATGCGTCTTTGCACGAAAGCCAGAAAAAGAGAGGAGAATGAGCGCGAGAATGAAATCTTAATCACGACTGACCTCTTCCAGCGAGTTATCAAGCGGGCCCTGTGCGCTATCGTTTCGGAATAATTAAATAACCAAATGCTATGAGCCAACATTATGTGAATAATCGAGCGATAATGACCGTGGCCAACCACCGCTTGTACGTTCCATTGTTCCTTGTATCTCGATCAATCACGCGACGATCTTCTCATACTTCCATCTTTTCGCCGTTGATCCTCGTGACACTTTTCTTTTTACACCTGAAACCAGCAATTTTTAAGATATTGAAAAATCTTTTGAGATTCGTTCATGGGTCACTAAAAACTACAGCATATTCAAATTCGAACAGTACTCCAAAAAGGACTATTTTACAGGATTGTCACGATTTTTCGAACGATTAAATGTGTATGGAATAAATAAACATAAAACGGAACATTTTGGTGTTTCAGGTTAGTGGATGGTGACGTTTTCGCGGGTTTGGGAAGAACACAATACCTCAGTCTCGCGGATAACGATGTGCCGTCTGTACCAAGGCACATTCTATCGCATCTCGCGTTACTGAGGACTCTAGATCTCAGCAGAAATCGGATAAACCGCATAGACTCGGATGACTTCAAGGTACGTGCACTTATCATGATACAGAAGAATTTGAGCTATTTATTTTCCACGCAACTATCCTGATAGAACGTTTAGAAAAGCCTCCAACATACGTACCATCTACTATATAACATTTCACATTAATTATTTAACAATTATTGAAACTATTAATTGTAAGTCATTGCATATGAACTGACCGATTTCAGAATGTAAATTTCACGACGTGTTTTAATCAAGAAATACTATAAATAATGAATAACGATATAATTTGACATTAAACAATATTTTAGAAAAACCTCTAACATTAAACATATCACTGCCAGTCAACTAACATTTCACATTAATTATTTAACAATTATTGAAACAGTTAGATCGTTGCATATGAAATGACCGATATCAGGACGCCATTTTCATGAAGTGTTTTAGTCAGGAAATACTATAAATAATGAATAACAATATAATTTAACAATAAGAGAAACATTTGAATGCGAACTTTCTTCCCGAGCGATGCAAACCGGCTCCGAAAAACGTTCAGATAATTATAGAACGGAGGAAGTGCTGAACGATGAAAACGTTGCAAGTTTCAATGGAAAGAAATAATGCAACAAAGAGAGCAATAAGAATAACTAGCATCGGTTAATAACATCAATGTGGAGCACCTTATAAACAGGAAGAATACGAGCTCGCCATTAATGACTATCAATTACGAACGTTGATGTAACCTTTCCTGACCGTAGTGCCACTTGCGCCTCGCGAAGTATGCACTGTGCACTGATCGAATCTAATCACATTTCAGCCGACTTTTGGAATGTACATATTATTGACAACATTGCCATTCAGTTTACACACACACGAGTTTCGAAATAGCTAGCCTACAATAGTTTACAGCGACCAAACAAGATTATATTTCGTTGTGTGTGATTTGAATTTTTTCATTTGCAAAAATTTCCAACCTCGACTTTATTAACTCGGTGGCACGTTCCACTGAGCGTAGTGATGGGTCGCGCCGCGGTGAAGCAATGAACAAAAGAAAGGCAGAGATTGATTTAATTAGAACTCACTTATTCAGCCGCAAACGCAGTTGCTGCTTCGAAATGTGTGTCACTGGGCCATTCGGAGACGAACTAAACAGCTGACTTCAAGTATAGGCAGTGCCGAAAGTTGAGAAACGTACGGTTAGGTCAATGAACTGCACAATGGTGGTAGATAACAACCGCGAGCTTCGAATTGACACGTCACTAAAGACGTTCTCTCTATAGCGGTTCGAAAAAGATACTGATTTTGCGCAAGATTTTCCCGAAGAGTTTAGGGAGGCATTACCCATGTCGAGCGACGGGGTGGTCGGGCAAAAAAAAGGATAGGGGAGGGACCGCTGTAAGAATTTATGGCAATCATATGGCAAAAAATCGTCTGTCCTTTTAGAAAGTAAGACAATAGAGAGTCATAAACGCCACGTATACCTGACAATTTCTAATAATATACTACCGCGATTAACCGGCTTGGTCGGAGACCCGAGCAAATAATTAAAATGTACATCAATATATTCCAAAATAAATTTCTTATTTTTGAAAATTTATTTCCCTTCGAATTTATTTAAACACATATTTATATTCGGGATCCGGTTAATCAAAGTCCTACTGTGTATTATTACTCTTAATATCTTTTAAACTGCACCTACTCATTTTAATAATAATAAGTAGACTGCGGATTTTTATGGAGAATAAAAATTGTCTGCATCATTTGCAAGAGACTAGAGTCAGATAGATTCTCATTTTAATAATCTTGACAAGCTGAAGACACTTGATTGGCGTTATTAGATCATTCTAACTTTTTCACCGTTTTAAATGGCGATCACTCTTTTTTGCTATAAATGCATAAAATCCGCAGTCTAATAATAAGTACTCAATCGACTGCAGATCTTTATGCATTTATGAAGAAATTGGTTGGACGAAATATAAAACGGTAAAATATTTAAAAAATTCAAGAATGTTGTAATGTTGCTTTTAACGTAACAAAGTCGTTAAGGGATGAAATCAATTTTTATGTTATTCCTGCTTCCCACAATCAATGCAAATCATCTTTATTTTGCATAAAGATCCGCAGTCTAGTAATCAATATATTCTATCAATGACCAAAGAGTCTTTTCGAAGAGAATTTTTAACCCTTTGCACTCGGAGCTATTTGTCTGGAAAAAATTAAACACTTCTTCCGATCTAGAATATTTCCATTCCCTATGATTTTTGAAATTGGATATGAAATTCGTATAATACCTCATACAATACCTAAATGTTTAGCAATTTTTTGAACAATAAACAATATTTTGAATAATGGCACAGCAATTTTTAGTGGTGTCTCAGATGAGACAACCGAGTGCAAATGGTTAAAAATTAGTAAAAAGAAACGCATTCAAAACTAGAGTATGTACTCCGTTAGAACACGATGATGTTTCAATTTACGGAACGTCTTCACCTTGAGATATCATGGTCGGAGCTCTTGTTTTTCCGACGAACGAACGAATCGTTTCTTTCTCTCATCGTGCAAGAACAGAGACAACAAACTGCCAATGTCTCGGCCACGAGTCGACAAGAGAAAGAAAGAATATTGGTAAACACACGCGTAATATATTTTCCGTAAAGCATGCTACACGTGGCTTTATAGTTAATACAGATTTAAAACCGGCGTGCATACAGGGTGTCCCATTTAAAGTGGACCACACGAATTCGCCAATCTGAAATCAATTTTTGAAATTATCAAAGACATCAAAAAATGTTTCGTAGCCGACACCCTTGTTTATGCTTTTTTTCTTTTTGGTTTTACGTCGCTTCTTCAACTGCTATGGTTATTAAGCGACCCTTGTTTATGCTTGAAACACTAAATTCAAAGTCTTTGAGTAATTAAAAGTTAAAAGGTGCACGGATACTTCGTACACTCACTGTAGATACGAACGAACAATTCATCTCGAGGAGAGGAAGACAGCAACGACATGTAGCTAGCCTGGTGGGGTTTCCCTGGCGCTTGTGCCGCACGTGACCGGCCACGTGCAGAGAATAGTCCGCCAATCGTTCTTCAGACGATACGTGCTACTTACGAGATTTTTTTATTCACCGTTGCCTCGGGTTGTTTATCGCACGTTTTAGCTGCAGAAAAAAGACATGGAAACGGAGAAACATTTTTCCGTAGCCGATGCGACACGAGCCGCCCCCCTCGATAAAAATAAACAAAAAACATTCGACAAAAAACTTCGGATTATTGAAACGGCTTATTCGAACCTCGAATAATAATTTGAATAGAAAAAACCTTTTAAAAACCACGCTTAAGAGAAAACAATTTTGTTCCTAGTTCTCCATAAAATGCCGAATCCAGTTTAAACGATTGATAATATTTGTCCCCTAAATTTTAAGCAATTAGTTCAAAATTTCTTCTGTTATAAAATTAGTGTCGGAATAGAGATAGAAAAATTTAATATAAATTTAAATAAAATCATGACATTAGTGACTATAAAAATAAAAGCGTGGAGCGTTAAACTATATTGACGTAATCTTCGTGGGAGCTCCACGCTTTTAATTTTATAATCACTAATGTCATGATTTTATTTAAATTCCTATTAAATTTTTCTATCTACTCCGACACTAATTTTATAACATAAGAAATTTTGAACTAATTGCTTAAAATTTTGGGGAAAAATATTATTGATCATTTAACTGGATTCGGTATTTTATGGAGAACCAGGAAAAAGATTATTTTCTCCTTTCTAGTGCATTTTAATATAAGCGTGGTTTTTATAATAAGCTTATTCTATATATTTTATTTTCTACTTTTATTGTCACCGGAAGCAAGTGTGTATACAAAATTTCAACAAGATTGGACTATGGGAAGAGGTTTAAAATTCGATTACAAGATTTGACGCATACAACATAAAACAACACAGCAAATTAATAATATAAGCGCGGTAAAACAAGCTAATATAAGCGTGGTAATAATAAAATACGAGTCGGCGCGTGTCGCAGGGAATTATGCGTCACCGTGCATTTGCAATTTACATCGCAGCGTGAAAAATGCGCGCTGATGTAAGTGCGATGACAATGTCGCTAATTATCGCGAAAAAAGAGGCTGAGTGAGAAACTGTATTCGATTCGAATCGATCGATTTCTTCGCGACTGGAACTTCTCCAGTTCGGTCGTGGCTCGAATCTCATCCATGCACTTGCAACACTCGTGCTGCGTAACAATGCTGCTTCAATATTCACACTCGGCTGACGTGCCGCCACGATTCTCGTTTAAATGTTGCGCGGCCTCGGTATTAATCGCTGTCTGCCGACGCTGCTAAATACGATCCTCGTAAACCGCCGTCGAAACACTCGAAATATCATTTTGACTTGACAGACGCGGGTGCTAGATCCTCCTGTCTTTATCGATCCCGTCTCTGTAGGAAAATCACGAATTTTCGTACGTAAGGCTACGGTCTGATACAGCCAGAGTTGGGCAAAAATTTAATTGACGATTAACTTCATCAATCGATGGAATCAATCGTCGATTTTTCAATTATTACATTCTTGATTAAAATTTTAATCGATTAATGCCCAACTCTGGATACAGCCATGCAAAGTTTAATGCACCACTCGAGTGCGAAGGGTTATGTTACTGCGCAACGCCATATTGTCTTTATTTCGGATCGCATCGAAAAAATTTGATGTTTGCGAACACTTATATGAAGACACTCGGAGACGGATATTTGAAGAAGTATAATTTTTCTTTCGGATTTCAGTATAACCCGACGCTGCAGCATCTCTCGATGGCCGGGAACGCGATTTCGGAAATGGTACCGGGATCGTTGCCGCCATTGGTGAAACACCTACACGTCGGCCGTAACCACTTGCAGAGCTTGAATCGGACTCTACGGTATGTCAGTTTCTTGGCTACTGAAAATTTTCGCGTTCGTTCACGAACTGTTCAGAACGAATCGGACATCCTGTTTATCGTTCTGCCGGTGCCTCTTATTTAATTGGCTCCATTCAACGTTGATGCAACCGGCCCGTTCTTCAGATGACCGAACGATCGAGGCAAACGCACACGCAGATTATATCCGGAGGATAGAACAATTAAACGATCTCCTCGTCACGTGTCTACGCCGCTTGAAAACTCTGTTTACGTTCGAATCGTTTCAAAGCAATGTTTACGATCGAGTGAGATCATCTCGCAAATCAAAGACATTGCTGTGGCTAGACTGCGAGACTTTCCGCGGAATAAACATTTTCCGAGCGATTTCTCCGACGCAGAAATTAATAATTCGAAAATAACTACGTTCAGAGAATCGTTCGATATCTTCGCGGTTTTCCGCCTCACCAATTCATTTTCATCAAGAATTAATTAATGTTGATCATTCCATGGTTTTGTCGATGTATCAGCTCATGCCATAAGTAAGGCAATTTTTCTCATATTCACAATCATTATTAGACAGCGTAATCATTATTATTAGCGTATGTTTATGCGAAACAAACATTTTCTGATTTGCAACAAACTGGAATGCAATGGAAATTTATTTTCTTCCTTAATACGTTCAATAGTTTGTTAGTGTTTTTAAATTCTTCTAATCTTCGTACAGTTTTAAATTACGCCTACTCATTTTTGCCGTAAATGCATAAAATCCTTCCGATCAAGAGAAATGCAATGATAATACTCATCATTAGATCTTCATGCAAAATAAAAATTGTTTTAACAAGAATTTATTTCCCTCTTCATTTTTGTCATAAATGCGTAAAATTCGCTGTCTAATTATTATGCACTGAGAACTGAGAACTTTCAAGAACCCTTTCAAGAACAACTTTCACATTCTTCATGCTTCCTCATATCATGGTTTCCTCGAATTATTCTTGGAAGGTTGAAGAATCCGGAAAATATGCGTGGCGTTGCAGTATGTACTTATTTCGCGTGCGAAATCCCTCGGGAAGTAAGGGCGCGCGTTCTACGTTGCTCGATTTTTGTTCCAGAGATTTGAATCAGCTGGAGTGGCTGCTAATTAACGCCAACGAACTGACATCCTTGGACGGTGAACTACCGTCCTCCGGTCACAACTTGAAGATGCTCTATGCGGTAGACAACAAACTGACTCACTTGCCGGCGGAATTCCGCTATCTGCATCGCCTGGAAACTCTGTTCCTTCAGCACAATAAAATCCGCAGCTTGGACGGCACGTTGCAGAAAGCTCGCCGATTGAAATTCCTCGAGCTTTCGTACAACGATTTGCAGGAGGTAATTAATTCTTTTTAATTTTAATCCATGCATGCTGTTGGAAACGTATCAAATACACGGGCAACTTTTAACGATGCATGTTTCTTGCAATCCTGGAAACGAGTCTACTTAATGGACTTTTATTCATTACAATTTATTTGTGTCCTCCTGAACGGAGGTATCTTATTATCAGCATAATATAAAAAATAATATATCACAACTAGACGGCGAATCTTTATGCAAAATAAACATTTTTTCTACCCTGAATCGCAACAAACTGGAGTGAAATAAAAATCTGTTTTCTTTCTTAAGAAGTGCATAAAGTCCGCAGTCTAATTACAGCCTAAAAGTCATAATTAAAGGGTAACAATTATTTTTGTTACACTTTTTCTAACAATGCCCAATTCAAGAAATTCGAGATTTAAATTCTAGAGAATATTTTCTAGTTTCTACTTCTAGAATATTAGAGAATATTTTCTAGTTTCTAGTTCTAGGACATTAGAGAACAGTTTCTAGTTTCTAGTTCTAGGATATTGTCTTAAAGATGCCTTTTTGCGTCCATTTTAAGTCTGAAAGTCTTACGTCCTAAAAAGACATCTTTTTCGACACGTTTTAAAGACGTCTTTTTACGAGACTTTAAAAACGTCTCTGTGGTATCTGGGTTAGTCTAAACTCGATCGTGCACAGGCTTGTTATTAAAAGATCTGAAAGAATGAATTGCAGAAAGATGTTTTATATGCCTCGCAGATTATCTGCAATTTGACGTCCGTACCGTCAATCGCATAGAAATACGCGTAAAGTGCGAGTGCACGATCACGGTGCATGATAACACGTGGAGGCGTTCGTTCAGTGTTCCGTGCATTAAGTCAATTACTGCATCCTAACGTAATTATTATGTCGTGCGCTTCCGTCCTGCGGATTAAATTTTTATTGAAACGGACGGGTATACGGCAGTCTTCACCAGTAATCCATTTCAACCAACTTCTTCCGAACGATCGATTCGAACGGTTTCGCTTTTCACTCTTGAGAAACCACTTCTTTCAAGAAAATCAATTCTGAAATTGTAGATCGAAAGATCTGTTCTTCAATTGATTCATTTGGCCGCAGAGTCTACAAATTTTACGAAAAATAGAAACATTCTAGTTCGGAGAAAATTATGTAATTTATCATTCTACGTATCGTCTATAGATTAACGCATATTTTCTGCTAATTCTAGTAAATACTTCCCAGAACTTCTGCTTCAGTTTCTTAGAATCTTAAAATCATTTCTTAAAATCAACAATTTTTAAGTTATCAGGAAATCCTTCGAGTTTCGAATAGTACATGCTCAAATTTTTTGTACTAGCTTTTAATTGCATCTATGATAGACAACGGATTTTTATGCAAAATTAAAATGTTCTACCCGAATTGCGACATCCTAGCGACATAGAAATGTATTTTCTCTCGTTTTGATCTTCTCTCGAACATAAATAAATTTTTATTGGATAAAATAACTATATACTTCAATGCAAAATACATATTTTCTGGTGTAGTCAACAGTTCTGTTTACGCATTTAAAGTTTCGAGATTGTATATACTGTAGTAATTAATATAGTAATTAAAAGTTAAATGATATTCATTTTTGTCATAAATACATAAAATCCGCTGTCTAATGATAAGCTATGTCCACACTGAAACAACATCGGCGTCGCAAAGTAGCTCGATCTTGCTTCAATGTGAATCGTAGACCAAAGACTTCGTAGCCTCGAAGGCAAAAAAATATGAACTTTTATTAGTGAAGCGTACGGGGGTTAACTCCGAGATCGTGCACGGTAAAAGCAACTTTTCCAACGGATCCGGAAAATTCTAGTTTATCGGCGAGAATTGTTTCGCAATCCCGTTATCAAAAGATGATGTTTTCCGTCAGTTGACAGAGGAGGATTTCGTGGAAGCCGAGATGCTGGAAGACCTCGAGCTTGGACACAACTCTTTGAAATCGTTAGGCGGCACGGTTGGCGGCGACAGCGATGGAAACGGGGGCAACAGTGTCCTTTACCCTCTCAGGTCTTTGAAGAGCTTAAACTTGACGCACAACGAGCTCCGCGAGTTCTCGTTCGCGTCGCTTCGTGGTTTGCGCGAGCTACGATTGCTTGATCTGTCGAACAACAGAATCGCCCGGCTTCACAGACGACGGACACCCTCCGAGGTACTTATCCTAACCTCACCCTGCTACAAGGTGAACCCTAGTAGCATTTATGGTTGGCATTTTGTCGGGCCTTGGTCGCAATATTGGTTTTTATGCAGGTGGGCCAACGATCATGGCCAATGAAGGGCCACCGTCATTACAAGACTTGCGGAAAAAATTTCAAAAAATGCTGGACCATTAAATTCAACAGAATTTAGGACGCTTTTTATTTATTTTGGATCTAAAAATGCTATTAATAATGAAAATAGAATTTTATTTGGCACCGCTCCCTTAAAATTTGTCTAGGAAAATTGAGATAATATACGAACGGCCAACCGGGCCCGCTGACGTATTATTTTGATCTTCTATTTTACGGTTATTTTTACAGTATATCATAAATGTTATACATTTAAAGAATGTATTTCCACGGTAAAAATTGAGAATAGAAAGGTAAAAACTTCATTACCCACGTCGAACTTACGTTGAACCTACTGGGCCAATGTAGTAGTTACCATACATAACTTTGTTGTTAGTTAACCAACTATAATAATTGTAGGCCCAACGTTGTAGGCCCTATGTCGAGGATTTGTAGACAAAGCCACCAACCAACCATAAATGCCACTAGGGTGCTTACTCCGGCGATTCCCGGATCTTCGGAAATATTGAAATTACGCGTGGCTAACATGTTTTCCATCGTTTTCAACATTGACAGAATTTAGTGGAAGAAGAAGGTGAGGAAATGGCAGGGAGCAACATACAGGACATGCGTCTTCAACACAACGAGTTACGGAGCTTGGAGGGCTCATTGTTTCTGGGGATGAAGGAACTCCAAAGGCTGAACCTCAGCCATAACATTCTGGGACCGACAATCGGACCACGCGATCTACGGGGTCTCGACGGACTTAAAGTGCTCGATCTCTCTCATAACGAACTCACCACTCTTGAGGACACGTCAGAGGTACGCATGAAAGCTGTCCATTGCCTGTAAAATTATACGTAGCCATTATTTACGCGGAATTATACCGAATCAACTTTTTTTAATGTTCTTTACAAACTCGTTTTGAATATCTTTTAGCATTATGCATCGATTTATATTTTTCAAATAAAAATTCTATTGAAATACCTAACAGATAGCGAAAACGTTAAAAGAACTTTAAAATAATATTGCATTTGTTCGAAACTGACCAGAAACGTATGCACGAGTATCCTAGACAAAGATAAATGATGATGATGATTCGATATTTATTATGATTAGACAGCGGATCTTCATGCAAAATAAAGATGTTCTACCTGAATTGCAACAAACTGGACTTCTTAATATGATTAATTGGTTGGAAATAATATAACAGGATTCTTAAGTTCTTCCAATGGTTTCACACCTATTCAGTTTTGTCAGAAATGCCTAAACTCCGCTGTCTAATTGCGATGAATGAAACACTAGTGTGATACGAGTACCGTACGATTGTAGACATGGCTACCGTCCCTGGAGGAGCTAAACGCATCGCACAATCGGTTGGTGACTCTGTCCGAGAGGGACTTCCGTGGTTTTCCAGCTCTCTGTTGGGCGGATGTCAGCACGAATCGGATACGCAGCCTGTCGCCAGAACTGGTAATGAACACACGTTGCACCGTTCACGGAGTTCAAGATGTACTGCGTATTTATCTTCAAGGTAAGTGCCACCCGACTGCGCGAATGACGAAACTTCGGATGACCTTCTATTAATTAGCGCAATGTTTGCGATCGATAAGAATTTCACGTCAGATTCGAGAAAACCGCGATCGTTTATCTCCCCTGACGCACGTCGAAAATCGTCCGAAAACACCTTCGGTGCTGCAACAAATGAAAAATTATTAATAGCGACAAACACAGGTGTACTCTCCTCAAGTATGAAGATAGTAAGCGAAGAAAGATTAACAAGTCTTCGTGTTCTTTTATCGCCCGCTCTTCTTGCTACCTTCTGTATTTGCAGAAGAATGTTCTAAATTATTCACAGAGGATTAGTAACTGGAATTACATAAAAAATTTCAATAAAATTATTAACAAGTCTTCGTGTTGTTGTATCGTTCGCTCTTCTTACTATGAATTAACTGATTCATAGAGTAGGAGAGCATTTTTTCGAACGGTGAATCATTGACGTTGATTGTCTTTATAGAATGTGACAGAGGAATGTAGGTAGCAACATCGCAACAGACACATTGACACGGTGTAGAATTTTTCTTGATGATCGTTAATTATATACGCATTCGCAATGAGTCATAAATTAATTCTTAGAACCCGAGCTTGTCCATACTGACAACCGAACATATTTACATAGGTACACTCTCTTCGGAAAATAATAAATTGACGATCCTAATTATTCTCTCGGGTTATCGCACACAAATAGAAACAATAATTTGATATTGGTCTTGAAATGCAACTGCTCACTTTCGTCATAAATAATTTGTTGTTTTAATAAACAACCTCATTGTTTCGGTTCAGTAGAAAGAGCGAAATGTTTTTCAAAACATATTCTATAAAAATATAACTCGTTGAATTTTAATTATCATTATTTGAAAAAATCAGGCACGTACTATGCATGCCAATAAATATGCGTGCAAAATCTTAATACAGACGGTCGAATAGTTTTCCAGAAAAAAAATCCGGAAACCAGAACTCCCCCTTGAAGCGTCGATTTGAAACGTACACTGCCGGACGAAACAGTGAGCTCGCTGCCTCGTTACCGTTATTTGACAGGTTTTGCACTCCAAATTCATCCCTTTGCAGATCAATTTCGACCGTTTGCAAATAAAGTATTCACCACAGTTACACAGCCCTTCGTTGCACCCCCTGCCCTTCTGACCTCAAGGGAGATGCTTCCGAGTGTAATTAATTTGAAATATTCTTAATGACTGAAGTTGATTTGCAAAGGGTTGAATTTGCAAAAGGGTGAATTCGGAGTCCAAAACCTATACGTATATTTGCACCTTCTGCAGTTATTTATTGAGCGAAACAATTGTCCGGTGGCGTGTATAATTTTCCCGTGGGAAAGCTCATTCGACGCAGTGCGTGTCGCGGCGCGGCGCGGCATGACAATACACGCGTGATCGGCGAAGATCGAAGGGCAGCGAGAAAACGGATCGTGTTGCGCGTGATGCGCAAATGCTCGCAATCGTGGCCAGCCCGTTGTAAACGAGCAAATCGATGCGGAGCGATATGTGCACGTGGGCCGTGATTTCGCCCTCCACCCTCGCAAGAATAACGAGACCGTCGTCCGACGTAGACGCGTTGAATGGGCGCCAGCTTGTAATTAATAAACGCGTCGTTAAGTGTCGCGAGGACGGTCGCCGCGCGTACGATGGAACAGGACGGAGAATGAACGGGTCATGAGAGTGGACGATGCCGGCGGACAATAAATTACTGACTGATAATCACTGTGGCTCCGTTCAGCTTCGGAGCCGCCGTTTTATTTTGTTATAAGAGTTACGTTTCGCCCGATAACCCCCGTGTTGGCGCCATCTCGCATTATTTATTGTATGTATACATATGGCCGGCGACGAACGGTTCCCCGCTGTTGTTATTGTTGAATGCACTGGTTTTTCGTGTGGCAGCCGGACGTTATCGTGTCGAATCCCTCGTTATCGCCGCGACTTCGTTATTCTGCTTGGCGAAACAGCTTGTTCCTCGTTCCCGGCCATCAACCGGCAGTCCTATCCCGAACCTTGATTCGCGACCAACGTCCCTGGCCGACGTTGTTATTGCATCTGCAACGAGGCGATTGTGTGTTTACAACGCGACGCACAGTCGTCCAAAATCGTCAAATCGCCGAGAACATTCTCTCCATTGTTATCTACGCGTTATCCGTTATGACGGAACGGTCTTATAGGTTTTTTGGGTAGCACTATTCGATTCAGTGCAGTTCACAATCAGATTTTGAAATAGCACTGCAGAACGTACGGTCTCTTGGTAACTTCGATAACTGTTTCCAGATTTCTCCAATTTTTAAGTAAGAATTTTCAGAATTCATAAGATCCCATATTTTCATTTCTATGAAACTTTAATTATAAATATTCGTAGCGTACGCAAACATCGTGGCGTTGTTGGTCCAAAGGCTTTATCAGCCCAATGTTTATGCTAACAAAGCAGTTCGTAGAGTAGTTCTTTCTTCAGGTATTCAATTGATTACCTTCTTTGTTAATAACAGAAAATATAGAATATACAAGTGATAAATAATTATTATGCTTACTCTTTCTTTACAAGTTTCATAAGACGTCCAACATACGCAACCGTGATAACTGGCAGAAATTACTGTTTGTACACAGAATGAGTCATTCGACTGACATGAGATGGATGATAGCTTCTATCTCTTCAACGGGAGAAAAAGGGAGACGAAATCGTGCTCCTTTCTTTTTATCTTCTAATTGCGATAGGTTTCAATTAATGCACAGTCTATTTAATAAAAATATAGAAATTCTCATTTCTTTTTTTCTACTTTATTTCTTGGAACAATATTCCACAGCCTCGTATAGCGAACTATTGGGAGAGAATATTGTATCTTCATCTCGTTTAAGCTATTGGAGGAAGAATGACCATTTTATTTGGCTTCCTTGCAATTGGCGCAGACGATTTTCATTTTCCATAAAAATCTCAAGCCTGTCACGTGATCGTCCCGTTTCACTCGGTCTCAAAATGACTGCTACCCACCATGGGATGGAATCCCGTTTTTCGTGGCCAAAAGTCAATTTATCAAGTTTCGTATATTGAAAAAACAATCGAATCCAAAATCATAAAATGTTATTGTCTCGGGAGAATAAGGTTTTAACTAATATTTTCTATATCTCAAACAAAAATTATTGTATGTAGTACTTTTGATTTATATACGAAGGGGAAACATCAATTTTCTTTTTAAAAATAAAGTAATACTAGGTACTTCATGTTATTTTCATTAAAGTCTAAAAAGTTTGTTTTATGTCCGATAACCGGGTAGGGACACGGATTCTACCTACCTTTACCCTAACCGGTATCGATACGAATTGAACCACCTACAATAATATAACATTAGACCTTGAAATAACGCTACAATAGTTTTGGCCACAGAAAGCGAGTTCCCAGCCCATAGTGCGCTCTTGACCATCATGTCCGGCCAATAATTACCTGAAAGTGTAAACATTTTGATTACAGCCATTATTTTACGGACGAACGATACTAAACTGCTTTTTACCTTCCCATCGTAACGCGATCACTCGATGTTTTGTCTTTGCAGACAACCCGGTGCTCTGCGACCCAGGACTGGCAGACTTGACCGTGGCCCTCGAGGTGAACCACGCGAAGGTGTACGGGGTTGCATACGAATGTCCGACGACGCCACCAGAACAGACGTCTCCACTTCCGCCGTTGCCGGCGACGTTGCTGTTGGCTGCGGCGGCGGCCGCTTCCGGTGGAAACGTTTCCTTCGCCGCAACCCTCGAGTAAACTTCTGGGGATCGTAATACAATCGCAACCAATCGACATGCAGCGATGTTCGAGGAGACGGAGGGAGTTTTATTCGGCCGTGCTACGGACATAGAAAAAGCCACCGGAAGTGCGCGACTCGACTGGCCGTGGTGTACCATGGTGCAACCAACCTCGCTCTCACTCTACAAGCTCGACACGAACGTTTTAATTTGTTCTATAAAACGAAACGTGAAGAAGCAAGAGGAAAAGAAAAGACAGGGAAGTTGGTCGACGAGACTTGTTCACGCGCGCGATTAAACAGCTGACTACCGTTCACACAACTTAGAAGTCAGCCTCTCCGATCCGCTAGTAGATATTAAGTGACGAGAGATATATATATTTATTTTAACGAGCTTCGATCACACGTTGTGATAGTGCGGTTCCTTTTGTCACCGGCAGGACAATTTCAGGCGGATCTGTGTCGATGCAGATCCACACACGGAATGAGCGAGATCGAGAAGACGGATACTTGACAATGGACCGTCGACACGCGGTAATCGTGATCCTGTTGTAGAAGTCTAGGAACAATCTGCGAATCTTACGATTTTGTAATAGGTGACGTTGTTACGACGCTGTATATAATTATTAATCCTGACGCAGTCCGACAAGTTGGACGAGACCTTTAACAGGGAAAGAAAAAATGAATGGCGGAGAAAGACTGTTAAGATACTTTTTAAACGTGTTGTTAAACTTTTTATAGGATACCTCTGTAATCACTTTACAGTACATATCTTGAAGTAAGTTCCTTTATTAATATTTCTAGAAACAACAGTTGGGATCATTGAAAAATTGTATTTTTAACAAAATGTCGAAGCTACATCATGAAGAAGAAATTTCCACCCGTTTTATCAAATAACTCTTTATGAAACTCACTTTAAAATATGTACTACAAACTGATTATACAGGTATTTTGTATAAAATCCAACGTTTAACAGGAACATCTTTAAAATGACGGTCTTCTTCTTACCCGTCATCCTACCTTTCCCCTTTGACTCAAGCTTTGAGTCACTGTATCTTAAAAACTACTTTTTAATCGAAGTTTGTCGTATTCTAATATCATAGTAGTACTTTTAGAGAAAACAAATCGAATCATGAATCTAATATTTTGTCGCAAAATCGGGGACCAGTCACACCGAACACTACAAGAAGTTTCAGAAACGAAGATTGAATCGATTGTATATATACATTTCGAGTTAAAATCTCTGAAGGTATCTTCTCGAACATGTCGGACCACACGTCTCAAAACGCCATAGGCTCCCTATTTCCGGTAGACGCGCGTTCTCTTTGAACTCGAACTCGCGTACACCATTCATTTCCGCCTACTTTTTATTCTGAATAACATGGTCGCGTTAAAGAAACGGCATATGATTTCGTGGAGATCGTCATTAACCAATCATCGTAGATCATCGTTAATCATGCTTCGAAGTATTATCCATAACGCTTGCGCGATGTATCGCGTTACCATAATCTTCATGCATCGATCGCATTTAGATTATTCGTCAGAATATTATCGGATGATACGACTGAGATCTAGCGTACGATTATAATATATATATATATATATATATATATATATATATATATATATATATATAATAAGATAATAATATAGGTGACAACTTCAATGAACATCGATGAACGCATAACATCATCTTTCTTTTCGATTGAGTTATATTGAATTAAGTTTTTCAAAGTTTTCTGTACATTACGTCAGTATTCGACTTTCCGAGGAACGATAAAAATTCTTTGAACGTTAATTTCCAAGAAATAAATGAATGAAACTCCAAGAAATATAAATAGCATTAATAAGAAAGATGACGGAAAATACCGAACACGAAGAAACGTTGCGCCATTGTGAAAATGAAGTTGACCTGTTCTGATTATTGCTAAAATCGGTGGTCAAAATGGAGCTATTAATAGCTAATTAATGGAAAGTGATTTTGCTAGATTAATAATCGTATCAAGGCCGACCGTTACCAACAATGTAAGCACGGCTAACGCGTTCTTCACATCATAGTAATCCATCGATTCCCATCGGCGCTTCGATCATTAATTAAATTCCTGAATGATCGAGTAAATGAACGATCGGTCAGGTCAATAGTGTAAGTGAAATCTGTTAACTTATGGTGTGTACGCGATATGGCCTGATTGGCAGTGGGCGATCAATTGACCCTCTCGTTAACTCGTACCAATAGGGACGAATTGTTATCAACGTGCTTCTATGCATACATAATCAATTGGCCCTTTCCATGTACCAGTAAGGCGCGCCAATGTTTCGTGCGTAAACTATGTTAGCGGTTTCAATGAACGTAACACGAGCCATGAATAAAGAGAATTCGATTCCCGATCGATGGTAAACTATTCACAGACTGCGAATGCTATAGCACTTCGTTTAGGAAATTTCGATTATCGTCGAACGAATGAAATTCTTCTTTTACAATTACAATTCAATTTTAGAATGAACCTTTCCATTGTTTGCGTTTACTGTTAATATTAAAATTTATGAACATTCGCAATCTGATTACGACGTTATACAATAAGGTACAGTTTTGCCGAAGTTCTCCGAGCAAAGTACAATACCGAACAAGGTCGACGAAATTATGATTAAAACATATTGATAGTGCTACACTTTCTTCATCTTCCTTTTTGTATGTCATTTTTCAATTATTTATAATTCTTTTTATATATATATATATATATATATATATATATATATATATATATATATATATAAATGTGAGAAAACAATCGTTGACGCCGACTGCTGGCTACATAATTAGCTAGGACTCGAAATCAAAATAATTTATCAGCTAAGTATTTTTAATTAAGCGCATTCTAAGCACTGCGAGAAGTAAGAAAGAAATTGTTGAGTACTGAACGATATTTATAACATTTGTTTTGGCGAATAAGCAAGACACGTATTTAAAATTATAAAATATTTCAGTTCCAAGCAGACTTGATGATTCTTCTACTCTGAACAACGTTTTATTCTGGCGTGTCTATAAAAACAGGTATAATTACAAATATATCTCTATAGGTGCCATATATAAAATAGAAATCGAATGGAAACCTGTTTGCAATTTTAGTACCTAAGTAATTTATCCACACTGTGATTAGCAGTTTACTGTTTCTGACATGAACTGTAGGCAGGTAGTATGTCAAAACGAGCGACACGATTAATTCTATGTAATAATACCAGAAAATGATTATACTAATGATAAATATTATATTTTAATAAGATACTAATTGTGTTAAGCCTGCGACATCTAGCACTACAAACTCTATACATGTAACAGACGTTTTAGATATCTTAGTTTTTATTAATAAAGGCTTTAATCTTATAACAAAGAGTTTTAACACCGTTGTAAACTTATATACCATTTCATTTTCAAAAATGGAGGAACGAGTAATATACATCTAATACTAATATTATATTATAACTTAACATTACTTTGCATTTAAATAATTCTTAACAAAAGTGTGTCTCAATTTATAAAGAAATGCTGTAATATCTACAATTTCTAACTCTCCGGAAGAACTAATGATCCCTTTAAAATCATTGAAGTGTTCTTTCTTCAGTGTTGGTCGAATCTCTTCCACTGAAAATATTTTATTTTACTTTCTTCTCACGAGTATTACAAGAACTTTAGTAATGAAAAATCAAATACCTTTCCAGTGATCGTTAGAATTGGTTAAGCATACAAAATACTTATCATTCA
Source organism: Lasioglossum baleicum (assembly GCF_051020765.1). Classification (NCBI taxonomy): domain Eukaryota; kingdom Metazoa; phylum Arthropoda; class Insecta; order Hymenoptera; family Halictidae; genus Lasioglossum; species Lasioglossum baleicum. The sequence continues at coordinate 8,060,659 of NC_134938.1, forward strand.
AATCAACATTGTGTATGAAAAATGAAATTTGCACACGCTCATGTTCTTTGGGTTCGAGTAAGGATATACGGATGTCTAGATGCTCTTTATAAATATAACACGCGTGTTTAATTGCGTTCCATTTCAAGATCTTGTTTTCCGTACATTTTTCCCTTTCTGGAAAATGTCAAGCATCGTTTAAAATCAATACATTGAAACCTTTATTAATGCAGCATATTCTCCATTTCATTTACAAATTGAAATGTGAATACTTATATCGATCAAACAAAACAAAATGATCTATACTAAATACAAAGACACTTTTTAAATACCTTGATTTAAATCAATTATTTCCAAAGACATGTTATCCCTTTTTGTTTTAGCATTGTCCACTTTCTCTGTCAATATTGCACTCTGTTTAGATGCATTTGCAATTCTCTTGTCCACTTTTTTAAGCTCTAATCTTGTTTCATCAGTCTCGGATTTCAATCTTGCGATTTTTTGTTGTGATTCCGATATTTGATTCAATCTCAACGCCCTTTCCTTTTTACTCTCTAAACAGATCGCAAATTTAAGTTACAAAAATGTTTCACATTTGAAGTCATTTGAAAAGTTCGCGGCTTCAGAATAAAAACATACAATTTTCATCCTTAAGGTTATGTATGAAATAAACGTCGCTCGAGATGAAACAATAAAATTTTTAATATCATTGTCATTTACGGACGAATCCGTGAACTTTTCAAATGACCCGCGTGTTATATATAAACGTTATGTATATATTTACACAAAAACCGATTGCCAGATCAAGATTAAATAACTAGAAATTTGCATAAGCATTACAAAAGGACGCGACGATTCGATTTGAACATACGACTTGATGTTTACTTTATGATAACCGTGAATAGGTTCGAGAGGGAAGACTCCAATGACTTATCAATTATTACGTGATTACACATGTTTCATCAATGTAATACACCGAATACTGTAAAATTACAATTGTACCATTTTCATAATGAATCGCAGTGTCTACATTGGCGGCAATATTCGCATGATAATTATACAAATAAGACACCAAACTTTGTAACACAGAAAAGTCCCTGTTCTGAAAAATATGCAAAATGTCACACTGCAGATCTTTCTTCGTCATTTTGTTATTTATACAACAAAACTCGCAAACGCTTCTCCCAAAAAACTATAACGGTTTCGGCAAAAGGTGTTTACTAGGATCTCCATTCAAGTTTGAACCAGTTTGAACGCGCAGTGCTGCCAACAAAATAAATAAAGATTACTAATCCTTGAAGCTGAGCTGAAGCTGAGCACACTAAATGTGTATGAATGTGTATTAAAATCCTAATAACCATGATTATATCCAATTATATCATTATCACTCTTTATGTCTCGTATGTTTACAGCTCTAATTGATATCATTTTTTAAGTTTACATTCCACTTCGTTTAAAAGAAATTCATGTGAACTGCCCTGATGTACACTATACACAATACAGTATACATGGTACTGCACTTGACAATGACATTTCAAACAGTAGATAAAATTTAATATTTCATAGAATATTCGTTTTTCTTGGGAATAAAAAATCATTTTTTTTAAAAGGGATTTCTACAATTCTTCTCGAAAGAATACGTGGAGGAACATTCTAGACATCGTAAAAATTGCGGGAGTTTCAAAAGTTTGAAACCGGGCGCATGCGTCGCAAAATTTAAAAAATACCGCTCTTATTTACTACAAAATTTAAAAGTTATAGTTAGACTGCGGATCTTTATGCATTTGTATAGCATCTGAAAATTTTCAAAAAATGCTAGAACATAGAATTCAATAGAAATTAGTACCATTTTTATTTATTACAGATCTACAAAAGCTACTACAACTGAAAATAAATGTTTATTGGATTCCACTGTCTTAAAATTTGTCTATAAAAATTGAAAATTGCATGAACATCCGCAGTCTGGTTATAGTATAAGAGTTAATACATTTATCTAACAAATTTTTGTTCTGAATAGCTATTACAAATGACTAAAATTGTTTTGGCTACCAGTAACCATTAAAACAATAATCATTATTCGCCAAGACAAAGTTTTATTGTTACCGCGTAAACAATATCGTCGGTAGTCATCATCGTTTAATTTTTATAGTGAAAGAGCAATTAATGGAATAAATTGAAATTATAGTAGTAAAGATACGACAATTGGCAATCCTTGATAAATTTTATTAATTTATATTTCTTATTCGAGTCAAGAGATCTTTCATGTAACACGATCATACAATCGTTATTTACTCTGCTTAATTGTTTCCCAACCAAGATCGAGTTAATGAGTTACAAATTTGCATTAGATAGTCGCATAACTTGTACTTTGTGGTAACGAACACATGTGATACGAATATTATTCAAACAAACCTCGCCGATTTGGTATACTAAGACATGTTATTGATACAGTTGTCATCCACAACAGATCTGGCCCATATAAAAGTCTGGCAAATCCGAAATACAGCACACATCATCAATAGCTTGTCATAGCTAGCCGGAGCAGAGCACAAGCCGAAAATGATCTTCCGAGTTTTACCAATCTTCGTCATCTTTGGCGTAGCAGCTATTCTGGTAACGTATACGTTGTACCTTTGTATTTTACAATATTCTAAATTTTACAAATATTTTTGAACTCGTTTTCGCATATAAATGTCCTCAATTGTGCTCTTCAAGTCATCGTTTACTTATCTTTTTAAAAAATGTGCGTATTCTACTGAAAAATACGAACTTATAAGTAGACAGTGGATTTTATGCATTTATAACAAAACATTAAATACATCAGACGAATTTAAAAATACTATTATATTATTTTCGACTCACTGAACATATTAAGAAAGAAAATCGATTTTTATGTCGCTCCGGTTTGTCGCAATTCTTCCGTCCATAAGTTACCGGACACTTATTCAAATTTGGATGCAAATTTTTTGTTATTACACAGGACCTATAATATGAAATAAAAATATCCTATATATTTTAAAAATTTTAATTATTATTACTTATATTTTCTAAATTTTTTAAAAATGTAAGTGGGGTAATTGTTTTCCAATTTGGCTTCTAGAACGGTCCATAAGTTTCCCACAATTTCTCAATCTTTTTTTTCCAACAAGTCTAATCAAAATAAAACAATAAAATCAAGCTGGAATAGTATAAGTGTCCGGTGTATTTATGGACGGGAGTGTACAACGAAACATGAATTTTAATTAATTAATTGTCTACAGGCTGCACCAGTAACCGAGAACGCAACTAAGCCTGCTGCTTCCGTAAGTATAAACTGATATCTTTGCCATCGTACAGAATAAACTGTTTAACGTCCAATTAAAATGATTAAAGTAATAGGATTCGTTCGACTAACAAAGGTTTTCATTAAAACGTAAACATCGTTAAAGAATCGCTTACAATCATATTATTCGCACAGAATGCCGGAAACTCTGGCAAGAACAACGAGAACAGCAACTCCAGCCAAGATGTTTTTGCAAGCCTGCAGAAAATCATCGAATCCGCCGAACATGCTGTCGAACTACAAATGAAGGCAGCCGCTGACGAGGCTGCACAGGTTGCGAGCAATGTAACGCAAATAGTCTCAGACATCCAAAACACGACCCATGGTGTCGTGGGTGACGCGGCAAATTTGCTGGAGAAGTCTCTTCAGGAAATCCACAATGGAACAGCTAAGGTCTTAGCCGAAGCGAAGAACATCACCCAGAACCAGATCAATCTGGCTAAGGCCGACTTGGTCGCATTGGCAGACAAGATCAAAGACGGCGTTGCTACTGCGAGCAATGACACATCCGGCGTTATCAAGGACATCAACCAAAAAATAGCAAATCTCATCAAGAACGGTACCGAAGGTTTGGAGAAAGCCAACGCTGATTTAACGAAATCTATAATTCAGGTGCAAAATAACGCGGCTGAGATCTTCAAAAACGTATCACAAAACGCGGAGAAAGCCTTGCAGAATGCTCTGAAGACTGCTTCAAATCTAACACAGGATGCGGAGAAGGACGTTGCTGGTGTCATAGAACAAGTAAAACAGAACTTAGACAAAACTAGGAATGAAACCCAAGCGGTCATGGGCTCCGTTATTGGCGACATTAAGAATGCAATCGAAGGAATCAAACAGAATGTTACTAACATCATCGACCAAACGAAGGGCCTCATCAATGAAACGATAAAAAACATTGAAAACGAAGCTGACAAGATCGCCGGCCGCGTAAAGGACGACATTAAGGAAATTAGCAAAGTTGTTGCTGATACTAAGAACGAGCTTTCCAAGATCGCCAACGCGACCGTGGAGGCCATCAAGAACACCACAAAGGCTGCTGCAAGCGAAATCGGCAAGATCGTTTCTGGAGCTGCCGACCTAGTCAACAAAACCCAGGAGGACATCTCAAAGAACATAGACAACGCCATCCAAACTGCACAGAAAATCGCTGACACCATCCAGAAGAACATCCAAAACTTGAATGAAAAAGGCAATGAACTCCTCCAAAACGTAACGCAGGCAGTTGAACGCGAAATCAAGAATGCCGAGGAGAATGTTTCCAAAATAGTAGGCGACATCAAGAACGACATTAAAGGGCAGCTGCAAAACGTGAAGGACGTTATTGGTAACATCACCACCGACGCCGATAAAGTCAAGGAAGCCGTGATAAAGAATATCGAGGAGATTGCCGACAATGTTAACAAGACTATGGGTAATTTAGAAAACGGTCTGAAGAACGTGATTGGCGATGTGAGGAACAATACTAAGAACATCTTCGACAACCTGAAGAACATCACAGAGGCTGGAGTTAGCAGTGTTCTGAACGGTATCCCGAAAGCGATCGAGAACCTTCAAAATGTGACTCAGAACATTTTGAGCGATGTGCACAACGTCACGCAGAACGCTTTGAACGACGCTGCGAATATAGCCTCTAGTTTGAACCATAACATCGCAGACTTTGCTGGTCACGTTGCGGACGAGGCTGGCGATTTGCTAAAGGGTGCTGAGTCTACCGCTCAGAACATCACCGCCGGTATTTCAAATGGTATTCATAATGTCTTCCAGGGTGCGGTCGGACTAGCTCAAGGTGTCGCGAGCCATGTTGCCAAAGGATTGCAGGACACGGCTCACACTGTTGGAGACGGTATAAAGGACGCTGTGAACGCAAGTGCTGATTTTGCTGGTAACTTGGCTCATGGTCTTAACGACGGTGTGAAGGACGCTGTCAACGCAGGATCTCATGTCGTTGCCGGCTTGGCTCGTGGTATTGGAAATGGATTGAAAGATGCTGCCACTGTAGGTAACCAGATCGTTGGCAACTTGGCCCATAGCGTTGGAGATGGCTTGAACGACGCTTTAAATGCCAGCAGCCAAATCATTGGTAGCGTGGCCCATGGTATTGGAGACGGCGTAAACAACGCTGTGAACGCTGGCAGCCATGCCATTGGTAACTTGGCCCATGATATTGGAGACGGCGTAAACGACACTGCGAAAGCTGGTAGCCAAGTCGTTGGTGGTTTGGCCCAAGATGTAGGAAACGGTATAAGCGACGCTGCGAAAACAGGTGGTGATATCGCCGGCAATGTGGCCAACACTATTGGAAATGGTGTAGCTGACGCTGCGAAAACAGGTGGTGATATCGCTGGAGACATTATAGACGGTATTGCTGACTTATTCGGTTAAATATCGAACGCATGCTTTTCATATCATCTGCGATGGATCAACAACGCCAAAAACGGAGAAACCATTGAACAATTAAACAAAATAATTTTTAATCAAGAAAGAACAGTAGCAATTTTTAGCATTAAATTCTTAATGAAACAAACAAACAACTGACCTGCTGAAAACTGATACAAGCTTGGTTGAAACGAAACATTATACGTTATTTTATGTTGTAAGTAAATTGTTACTTGTTGCATTAATAAAAATGAGTAAATAAAAACTGTGTTCGAATTCATATCACTGAAACGTTATGTTAGATCGTGGCTCCGATGGATGTATGTCATTCCAACATGCCACTTCTGTCATTTCCAAATTCCCATCTTCCGTCAACGTCAGAACTTGCTTTCCTGAGCTGTCTTTCAGCTTTATGGATAAATCCGAGTCGGAGTTTGGTATAGCTACCATTGTGGACTGCATGGGTGTTTCATTGATTTCAATCGGTTGCAAAACGCGTACGTATAACGGCTGTCCAGGTGTACCATTATCTATCGTCAATGTTCATAATGAAAAATAGGTTTTATTCGAATGTCGTTTTAAAGGGAATTCTTACCAGAAGCTAAAATGTTTTGAATGGGTAAGTGTTCTGAATTTGATAATCTTATAACAGGTATGTTCTCATTGTGATTTGACATTTGTGGCTCTGAGTATGCGCTGATTGTCATCATTGGTAGGCTAGGCTGCATAGATTTGTCTAGGATTGGAATATCCATCACCGTCTCGCTGATATTTTTCATACATAATTCTGTAAAACATTTATTACCCTACGTTAATAAGTCACAGGGAATCGAATCACTGCTACTATAAAAGTAAACATTTAGAGAAACCTGAATGTCCATTTTGATTCCCATTTTGGTCAGTTGTGTGTTTCTTTAGATCGCAATTATGGGATTCTTGCTGATTTCCAAAAAATTGTATACCACACTTATCGCAGACTACTTTCTGTATAATATGTTCTCTAACATGATGCACCATAAACGAATTATGAAGAGTGGTGTATTGGCACTTATCGCATTGCAACCAAATATTACTTTTCTTATTTTTGATGTCTTCGTTAACGTAGGAAGGTAAGGCAATGTCTCTTTGTCGGAACTGGTGATTGGCTACAGGTTGACCTTTACATTTCGTGACCTGCGGTGGCTGAGAACGTTTTTGTTTCTCGTTAATGTCGAGAAGCTCTCCTTCCTCTAAGGAATACTTCCGCTCCAAAAATCTTAGTACATTATCGCGCAGAGTAATCATCTCGACTTCGAGTCTATCGAGCGTGTTAATACGATTGGCACAACTTCTACAGATAACGTCATCTTCTGATATCACTACCATATATCTGTGGTACGTAAAGAAGATATTAAACATGAATAAACGAAGTGTGCAATTCAAAAATATAAATAAAAATACAACGTAATACCTTTCGCCAACTAGTTCTCCAAGTTTCTCTATTACTCTAGACCTGGACGTTTGTGTTCTACAAGTAGCCAATGCATAATGACGTCCTTGAATAACTGCATCGCAAACAAAGCATTGTAAATCACCTAATGTCTTTGATTCGTTACAACTATCTGGAATACTGGGAACTGTTACGTTTGTACAATTGTTAGTAACATCTTCCGGACATGTGTCAGGATATTGACCAATTGACAACATTGTAGCTGTATTTGTCATTTGGTGAACGAAAACGATTAGTTTGAAACGAAATCTAAGGTTAAGCCTAACGATGTAGGATGCTAACAATCACTGTCAGCAACCAATACAATGTACGTGACCAGTTTGTAGTTTATATCATCTATACTTTTGGTACATTATACAAAGATATAATTAATAAATGTTTTTATGCTGTACCATATTATTAAAAAATTGACGAGTTTGAATCATTTGAATATGCGAATACTTGCAGAAGGGAAATCTCCGATACTCGATAATTATATGCCACCTTGCGAAAATACTTAAAAGTAAAAAATATGAAGGTAAGTTCGAAGAAATCGATCTCTGAATTTTTCTTATGGTTTCGCAGAAATTTATAAAGACCGAGTTGTCTATGGTGAAACGCAAACATTTGTAATAAACATTTTATTGGATCGAAGAATGAACAGTATACGTAAGAGAAAACCGAATACCGAGATCTCTGTATAATAGTATTTATTGTAATTATTTATACGTGATAAGTTTAGCGAATTTATTATACGTCCATTTACATTAAGAATTAAAAATCGACACTTATAATTCTCCAAAGAGTTTCACCAAATATATTTTGATGCACAAATAATCGCTACTTTTACACAACTATACTTAGGATGCTTATACGAATAATTTCCTTTACAGTTATTGTTAACATTAGCGTCACTAAATATACTTAAATGGTGACTTCTTGAATTACAAAGGAATTGAACATTGTGAAGTTTACAGCGTTTACCGTACATTTCAAGCATATCCAATATCTCATATACGCGAAACCTAAAATTTAACAACTCCATTATGAATTTTTTCTGTTTTACAACTCTGTAAAACGTGTTAATGATAAACGATCACCGAACTTAAAATTCTCTACAATTCACTTATATGTACAAGAAATTCATGGGAACACGAAGTCCATCAACTGATTCACACTTTCGTTTGTTAATATTATTTAAAGTAGTTATACTTTAGACTTTGTATAAAATAATGCTGCAGTATGAAATAACGATCGCAAAACTTCTCTACAGCTAACGTTTACGATGTTTTGCACACCTTGTTTGTAGGAAAATAATAAAATACATACATATATATACCATATATGGATATGATTGAGACGTACTAATAATTCTTGGACTTTACATATCTATTTTCTCAAGTTTCACTACTTTCACTTCCTGTTTCTTAATGTTCTCCTTCTCGTCTATCTCATTTTTCTCGTTGTCTCTTTCTTTATCTTTCCCAGGATGTTGTAGTTTCTTATCAGAATTACGAAACCGATCGTAACGAGAATCTTCATCGTCGCTGGATTTACCTCCCGCCTCTGTTTCCCTCAAAATGTCGCCTAAATCTTTGTCGACGTCGTCCCACAATTTATCAGCACTGTCGCCATGATAAAGATCATGATCATCATCCTCTTCTTCAGCCTGTCCATTCTTGCTCTCATTCTTAATAGGCTTATCGGGTTCAGAAACGTTTCCTTTCTGTTCAACTGGTTTACCAGATTCCGTAGCGTTCGTGGCATCGGGTGTAGTAACCACTAATGAATTATTTGCAGACGGTGGCTCAGAGCTACTTGGCGATTTAATGTTTTCGGTGGTATTTACAGTATTTGGTGCGGAAGTTGTGTTAGCAGACGATGATGTTTGTAGATGTATTCTTTCCGCTTGTCTTCGCAATGCCTTATCATCGTTATCACGTACATACCTACATAAAATAATTCATATCAATAATTGCGTGAGCTGGGAAAATTTATAAAAAATTCATCTCCGAATTTATACCGTTTAAGATGACTTCTCGTCGAGCAATGAAGCGCTATCGCTCTTTCGTTGTTTTCACTTCGTGGTAAATAAGTCTTGCATAGTTCACAGAATTGAACCTCGACGCGTTTTATATATTCGGCTCCAACCTTGATCATCTGTTTACTCTTGGGTTTCTTCTCTGCCTCATTCGTACCTTCGTTTTCCAGTTTTTCTTTCTTCTTTTCTGGAGATTCTTCGTCCTCTGCTGAAAGTAATATTCTTAGAACATACATCAAGTACAACCAAGTCAATAATCACAATCAAGTACATCAAGTACATACCGTCAACATCACCTACAGAATCCAAAGTCATGAAATTATCAAGATTGACTTCTTTGTCATCTTCCTCGGGTCCGCTGGAGTCGGCTTCTGCTTCGCCGTTTCCAGCATTCATTCTCTCTTTCAATGCACTTTTCCTCTGAGAATATAATAGATATAGGATTTGTTAATTTATCAAGGTGATGAAACAATGCAGGTTGCATCACATCCATGTGGAGAACTAGATATACTATAGAATAGAGTAGAGTAGAGTATAGAGTATAGATTCCATACTATAAAAACGATACCTTAATGTGATCCAGAGAGCACATGTGAGTTTCAAAAAGCATCGGTGATCGGAATTGTATACGACATACTCTGCAGAATGGCGTGAGGAATCGTTTCATTTGACGATGAGACTCTGACAATTGATGTACCGCTTTCAACGACCTATAATTCAGTTTACAAATGGGACAGAACATGGTACGCGATGGTAAAGTGCCGCGCACTGCATCACGAGCCTCGACACGTCGTTGTTCTTGTCGTTGCAAAACCCGCATCCGTGTCAGAGTTGCCTTGTGTCGTGATGCGATTCGTCTCATAGCTGCGCTATGACGGCCCGAGTACAAATGTAGCGAGTATTCTTTAAATGTGACGCTACGGTGAGCGCAATGTGGACAAGTCAATTTAATGAACTTCCTTCCATCTCTCCTACTAGGTAGTTCATCGGAACCAGTAGTTCGGCCATGATCAGTTTTATCATTATCGTCTCTTTCCTCATCGTCACCATCGTCTTCGTCATCCTGACGACACACATAATAAAAAAAAACTTGCCGTGTAAAGGAAATACTCATATTGTCTTTTAAAAACAGGTTATTTCAATTAAGATATTGTGAAATTCAATATACTCTGTATAGCTAAATATTTCGTTATATCGATCGTAAATTTGTTCACATAAAACCTGTATTAATGCTACTCTGTATAGCGTTCAACATACCTCGTGCTTATGATCATCCTCATCTTCTTTCACTTCATCGTCTTTTTCCTCTTCATCTTCGGTATTTTGTCTTTCCCGCTCCTGTTTCTCTTTCTTTCGTTTGTCGTCTTTTTTCTTTTTCTCCTCCTCCTCTTCCTCCTCCTCCTCCTCATCGTCACGTTCATGTGGCTGAATTAATGTTGTTCAACATTATAGTAAGTATTGCCGTTGATAGCTTGTATTATGTTACACACAACGCGGAGGAGTGTACAGGATATATAAAAATGATACGTCGTGGCATCAAGAGGCGAATCTACACCTCTGATCTACATTTCGAAATGCACTCGTCGCACAACTATGTTCATTGCATATGCCTACTGATCCTAGGATGTACACTCCCATCCATAAGTCACCGGACACTTATTCAAATTTGGATGCAGACATGGTACTTACTAAATTTTTAAATATCCTGTATTTTTATTTTTTCTAATTTTTTTACATTTCAGTGGGAAAATTTGTATAATTTGGATTCTAGAACTGTCCATAATCATCCCACAATTTCTCAATCTCTTTTTTTCCAACATTTATATCCAACATCTAGTCAAAATAAAACAATGAAATCAAGCTGCAAGCTTTTATCCTTTAATTACCATTTTGTTGAAGACAAGTAAGTGTCCGGTGATTTATGGACGGGAGTGTAGGTTCATTCCGCCATGATCAATCATTTTTTGCATCCTGTAAAAATAGCTAATAGGAATGTTGTGGAGTTACCTTTTCGTCGTCATCCCAATTACTTTTATTATCATCATCCTCTTCATCGTCATCGGAAAATTCAGCGTTAATAGCTTTGGTCATCTCTCTATCCTTGTCCTTCATGCTGGTTCCTGATCCTGACTCCTTTTTACTTCCGGATAGCCTAGTAGTACCGCTACTAATGACACAGCAATTTTGTTTTGACTTACATTATTTCCCTTCATTTTGTTCTGGTTCCTTTGTCTTTCATTATATCGTCGACCAAAACTTTTTTTGTCTTAGTCGACATACGGTAAATATTCGCGATATATTACTTTTATACTTTGTTTCTGTTATCCCCCATTTAGATATGAATGAAATGCATTTCGTATTGCAATAAAGGTCTTTAACTATTCAGCCTTTTTGCATCGCATTTATATTGTGCTCTTACTTTTATATGTCTTTCGCATTTTCGCGCATCTTAAAATACATCTAAGAAACAACGTTCTTATACGCTCGTTTTTATACTGTTTTTTTTTTAGTCACCGCTATGTGTAAGAATGACAAACGTAATGATCTCGTAAAGTACAAGTATTATAGTAGTTCTCATATCAAAATTAATTACACTGTGTTTCGATCGATACACACACACACATATTGGTTATCTATGCGTATCAGAATTATCAATTCCCTCTTTATTAGAACCCTGCGAAAAGTTTTGCCTCTCGACAGTAGAATATTTGGTATTTCGTGCGATCATTTGTGTCATGTTTTTTTTTATAATTATTATTTATTTATTATTATGACAATTTATAATTACTTTTTTATGTATGTATATATATATATTTTTTCTGTTACCAGGTTTTTTATATTTTTTTATAACTTTTTATATGTCTATCATCGTCTTTCGACACTCATGTCATATAGTCGGATTATAGTCAGTTCATTTACTGACAAATTAAGCAAGCAGGCTACTAGGACGGTATTGCAGTTGGTAAGTGATTTATTAATTAATTACCTCCTGCGCATTTTGGTAGTTGTCATGCGCACACGCTGGATGTAGTCTCGCGATCGCGATCCTAGCAGCTTGCGTCGATTGTCGAGTGAGTGCAGAGTACGCTTGCGAGCCATGACGACGTCCGATCGAGAGCTCATGCGATGGAATCCACCCCCTCTTCCGCTGCCGCGTGTTGAAATGCGACCTCTGTAATTTGAGCTTTGATGCGATATTCGCCCTCGGCTCGAGTTATATCTTTGTGTCGGAGGTGCCATTTCGCTAATCCGAGGGGGTGGTGGAGGTGCATAGCTCCGTGATGCTGAATGACGGTCCTCTGAGCGGTGGTATGACGAGGCTCGCTCGCTCTGTCTCTTGTCCTCATACACGGCCGAGGATGACGATCCCTTATTGTCGTCATAAGGTGTTGACGCAGACGAGCCACCATACGACGAAGAATACCTCTGTGAGCCGCTACCGCTACCTCCACCCTGCCAAATCAAATTCAATTGTGCTCCTTCCCAATGCATCTTTTCTCTCTTTCCTGCCCTTCTCTCTTTCTTATTATTTTTTTTTCTATTTTGACTCTAGATACATTTCTCCCTATCTTTGTTTTCCCTCCTATCATTATTATCCTTCATACGCTTTTATACTCTTTTCTCTAATTCCATCTTATCCATTCTCTCGCACTCCCTTATACACCTCTCATTACAGTGCCAATCGTCTAGTACAAAATCATCCAACTTTTGCATCGTTACGGTCACTACACCCATTCCCGTTGGATCACCGAAATACATTTTTTTTTTACTTTTTTCCCTACAATTGAAAAGCACCTACCGTTATGTTCGATCTCTCATTATTTCAAATATAAATACCGCTCGATCTTATTTTGTTATGTAAAAAGGATCTTTACTTTTTTTTTCGAAAAACATTTAACAGTGTCCTTGCCGTTTTCGTTGGCTGACATGATCTCTGAATAGTAGCTATGACCAGCGCTTTTTTTTTATTTCACTTCCTCGAAGGTATCGAATAAATTGAATTCTGCGTAATTCTGGGTTAATCGCTGATAGACCTTTCCAATTTGAATGATACTCATGTACGTAAAGTGGCTTATTCGTATAATTGCTCTATATATATATATGTATATATCTGATGGACCAGAAAACCAACTAAAGCTAATAAAATTGTAGTTCTAATACACGTATTCCTTGTACAGTTTTTTCTTTAGGGATAAGGTACACGATGGAAAAATACTTTGTGTATCTCCGCTGCTGTGCAAAGCTTTCCAGCATGTATTTTAGTATCGAAGTCTACCCTGTGTGTACAAGGCAGAATGATTACATAGATGTAAAAAAGTGTGATCTCTCCCAGTCATCGTTAACTGAATTATAACACAGGATACTGCAGGTTCGTTAGATTGGAAAGGTCTACGATTATTCTGATATTACTGACAATTGATTTTTCTTTTCCTCCCAATGAACATTTCGGAACTGATGTAATTTGGAAAACTGCGTGACGCAGCGATTTGTTAGAAATTTGTGCGGTGTGGCAATGCAGCGATGCTTGTCAACAGCTCTATGACTGATTCTGCATTGTGCAGGAAATTGGTTCAGTCGCACATACTGCCGTACAGAAAGAACAATATAGATGTAACGTCAGTACTTTGAAAGTCATGCTTTTATATGTATATATATATACGTATATGTATTTTTATCTATCCATCTGTTCATTCTGATATTTTGCAGGTTGTTCTCGATATTATAATGCAACTGCGTGCAGGCAACAACATAAGTACCATCTAGGTGTATTTCATCTTTTTTTTTAATTATGTGATGTTTTCGCAGTGTTCCACCAGTAGTGTCCCAACGCAAAAAGAATGGGTGTTCAAGTAGCCGTTGGCTCGTCGCTTGAAAGGAAAGTATGACGACTTATGAATGCCTTGCCTACTACTTCAAAATAATTTTTTTTTGTTTTTTTTTTTAATATGTATATAGACGAGTGTCCTGAAAAATGCTTTTTCACATGAAACGCGTAACGATTCGAAACTACGTGGTTTTTAGTCTCCTCGATAAAAGTCTTTCAGGACCATCGTTTGTTCGTACTAAGTGGTTACAAAAAAATTGCAAAATTCTCTGTGAAACAGGACTTTCAAGATGAAAAATAGTTCTTGACCACAGCACTGCAGGAGATTCGAACAATGTAGACTAATATGTATTTGAAGTATGTCTCATAAACAATAACGTTTCTGCGTTCATTTTACAGCGTACATACCTGATAAGAATCGCTTCTCATCCTTTTACGGGTCGAATCACTGGACGATCTGTGCTCGTCTCTACCAGAGTAAGAATCCTGAAACAAAGAACGTATATGTCTTACGGTGAGTATTAGTATTGTCGCGGAGTGTTTTAAACATTTGATTTCACGACAGTAACAGGAATTCCGCAATCAAAATTTATACATACACATACCCTGGGTCTTTTATAACTGTTCGAATGTTCACCTCTTCCTCCTCTACTCGAGTATCTTTCTGATCCACCTATTGGGAATACAAGTATGGATAATATTGAATAATCCTGTTTGTTCGAGGCTAGTGTTTGTGTTTAATTATAAAATGATAAATTAGAACTAACCAGTGTTATATTTCGAACGAGAATCGTAACTAGTAGTCGAATATTTAAATCTCCCTCCTCTAGAAGAGGAATAAACTCCTCTACTAGATATGTATCCTCCCGTTGAACCACTGTTCCATTCATTTCCGCTGCCACCACCTCTTCCTCTATAAGAACTACCTCCCCGTGAACCGAACCCCCGTCCACGAGAACTCATACTAGAACTAAAAAGAAATATATATATAAGATATATTGTCTTGTAATATAGTAAAATCAAGAAATATATCATTCAGCTTTTAAAGGTTACCCTTTAAAATTAATTTGATCACAACAGTAGGATAAATTAACATCAAGAAATATATCATTCAGCTTTCAAATTCGAATTTATATAATGAAATTAATTTGATAACAACAGTATAAGAAAAGAAAAAATAATCTTATTCTCTTATAACTAGAAAATTTAGCTATATGTATATGCTTTACACTGTTACCAACCTGGATTTAATATAGCTGTAACTCATAATTACGACTTGTGGATGTCAGATTAGGTGCAAAAAGTCTGTATAGAGAAAACAGGAATTATCAAGACATTAAACATGATATACTAACAATTTCATTATCTATATTTTCTATGATCGGAGACAATAAAATTGCAATGATTCAACAATCTATAAAATGCGTAGAATGTGACAGCATTGTTGTTCAATAATGTAATTGATCAAATATGCAAAATCATTGCCTTGACTGCGCATCTTAATGCACTTCAAAAAATGTTTAAAAAATGCTAGAAAATAAAATTCCACAGAATTTAGTACAATTTTGATTTATTTCAGATCTATAAGGACTACTACCACTGAAAATAACATTTTAACATTTACAAAATTTGAAATACTCTGAATTCTGTGATTATTTAGCACTATTTTCTCACAAGTGATCATTCCTTTCGTGAATTATTTACGATATAAAATATCGAAACAACTAAATAAACAAGTGTCTCTGTCGTATCAAGAAATACATAAAAACAGTGCTTTGTAAAGAAATACTTCTTTATCAGAAAGGAATAATACACATACGTTGAAACTTTTTTATTGACAATAAAATTCCAATGATCCAGCAATCTATAAAATACGTAGAATATTGTTCAATAATCACGTAATATCATCCCTTTCGTGCATTATTTACAACATAAAATATCGAAACAACTAAACAAGTGTCTCTATCGTATCAAGAAATATATGCAAACAGTAGCGATTAATGTTACTGTTGCATTGTAAAGAAATACATTTGTATCGGAGAGGAATAATACATATAAATGAAATTTTTTCATTGATGCTTACATGTCTATTGCACGCATACCATTCCGGCATACACTTGTGATCCGTGTATGCTTGAATTTACGATCAAATATGTTGCGTGTGTTTCTAAGTAAAAATCTAGAATATATCGAAGAAAATCATCTGTGTTTCTATTGGCATAATCAATAACTGTTCGTTTACTATGTATTTCTTAAAACGAATGACTCCACTCGAAAATCAAATTTCGGAATAACCACTTATCTAGGAAAAACGTGTACTCGAGAATTCCAAGATGCTTACCTGATCGAGACGTGTCAATTTTCTTTCACGAGACGCGATTCGAAGAAATTTCGATTAGTAAACTTGATGTACTTTGCGTAAAATTTCTTACACATGCCGTGGACGCGCGATACTGGTAAAATGTCGTCTTTCCCTTGGGCTGTGGCGTCACTCTTCTTCCGAGTTCTTCGATCGCCGGGAATGATGGAATAGAACCGGAAGTTGTGTTACCACCGTATTTTACACACAGTATATATATGTTTCAACAATGTATTCATTTATTGATCTTACATAATAAAAAATACAGTGATTAATAATCGTTAATAAATTTATTCTCTCCGGTGTACATTTAATATTTTACTCGTCCTTACTATTCAGATCTATTGAACTTGAACCACGTTATACATATGCACATCCTGAATCGATCGTCATTTAAAGAATTTCAACGAATATAGCATAAATACTAAATATATATATATATATATAAGTCTTATCTCGTTTTCATTAAAAAGTAATTGAAATCGAGTATCAAAGTTAATTATTATTGTAGAAAATGAAATAATTCATTCTCCTCTCTGATTGCATACGTTGGGTTACAGGGGATGATAAAAGAAAGTTGCTGTCAGTCTTATATAATTTTTATATGATACATTAAATATATCAGGGATTTTTGCAAATTCTTTGCACACATACATTAATATTACATAACGATTATAGTAATAATCAAGTAGATGATGATTTATAGAATTTTTCTTGTCGAAGTTATCCAAAACGTATAACTAAAGTCTATATAAATTGATTGTAAGTCAGTAAGTAATATCTGTTGTTTCATTATTTTATTTTAGACGAGAATAATGTGATTATTTGAAAAAATTTTCATTGTAACGGTGTAGATGTACAAATACATAATTAATTTCGCCTTGTTGGTTATTCTTAGTTCTACGTGGACATGCAGTATACTAATGTATTAGTCTACAAATAAAATTCCACACAGTACATAATGAAACCTATGTAACGTGAAATATCAGTACATCATTGGCATTTGAAAAACAGAGAGATATAATTTTAGTAATATTAGTCTAATTCCTTTGTGTTTATAGTACAAGTTTACTATTTACAGAAACCAAGAACATATTTGAATGTGAATAGTATTTATAAAGATTAATAATAAATATCAAAAATATTTTTATCAGCCTAATAATTAAGAATACAGTAATATATCTTTTCACACTTTCTCCAGAAATATTCTGTAACACGTAATAAATAAAATATATAACGAAACATTCGTATAATGAAAGTGCGAGTAAGGTCTGTGTGAGCATTCATTCAATTTTAAATTTACACCTCAACGAATGATCATACAAGAAATATGAAGAAAGTGCATACTTTTTGTAATAGTCTTACTCTCACTTTTGTGCATAAGAGTGAAATTATTGAATATCTCTACTTCCAACGATGTTACGTTCGAAGTATAATCATTAAAATTATAATAATCAAAGTTATTTTTGTGTATAACACATCACATTTTCATATACGTAGGCTGCAAGTTCTCTAATACGCTTGTATGGTCTTGAATCAGACATTAAAGCCGTTAATTTCTCAGGACCTCCTTCTTTTACGAGCAGTTTGCAATACTTATGAGCTGCGGAGGAGAAATTATAATTTCATTAAATTAGACTTATTAGATAGTTCGATATTCAAATGAAGATTTCGTATACTTACGAGTAAATTACAATTTTATATACTTACGATAAACATTTGTAAGATTAGCAAGAGCCCAAACCGACCAATGCTGGCATTGTGGTGTATGATATACATCTAACAAGCGTAATAAGGGTTCAAACGAACGATAATTGATATTACGTCCAGTACGTATATCCCACTGTTCGATAGCTTGGACCATAAGTTCTAGCACTTCATCCCGACTTGGACTTGTCACTGTCCATGCCTCTATACCATCGGATGCTATGTGAGCTAGTATACCCGCAGCGTTATATGATATCTGAGACCAGAACATGTATATTAAATATTAGAGAAATATAATTGCTAAAGATACGTGTCCAAGATTGCAAGGGTGCGGGACGCGCCTTCTCATTTCTCGATGATGCATGCGATGAGGTTTTCCAATAGTCAGAAGATCAATCTAGGCCACAGTCGCCCTCAAAAGTTCTATTTTTACGTTTACGAGGCATAATTTACATTATTCGGCAGCATGTAGCTGTCGCAGCTTTATGAAAATAGCTAAATGCGCAGCTTTATGCTGCCGAATAATGCAAATTACACCTCGTAAACGTAAAAATACGACTTTTGAGGGCGATTGAGGCCAAGATTGATCTTTTATCTAGCGCTTCTGAAGGCGCATCCTGCACCCTTGCAATCCTGGAGACGAGTCTACCCCCTTAATCTAATCCAATCTGATTTCCAGAGGTGTGCGAGAGCCGAAAAATGTTGGGAACCCGTCCCGATCCCGAATAAAATTTTTGACTTGTCCCTACTTGACATTTTCGGGTTCTCGCACACCTCCACTAATTACTATACCTCGATGACTTCACAGTCCGTATGTAATAAACTTGCAAAAAGACTAATATATTGTTGCTGTGTTAAATGTACTCGGAGATGCGGCACCTCAGCTATATTACCAAAAAGTCCCATCATGTTCTTCAATAATTCTTCTCTGTGACGGTATTTCTGAGCAAACTTTATTTGTAAAAATTTAGTATTTTTTAAAATTATAATGTCATATAAACTGTGAGTGTGTATACCTTGATACATTCATGGAACAGACTCATGCCATCCTCATTAAGGAATCGTTCACAATTTATGGGAGTCTCGTCAGTCATGTTCCACATAGTTGACCATGCTACTTCCAAAACATCGTCGCATATATTAAATGTAACCCTATACCTAATCAACTCAAACATTGTCTTGATACAACCGAGACTTCCTAACAAACGTTTTTCTCTGCCCGTTACTTGACACGCTAAACTGTTCAAAAGAAATATTGCTATACGTTGTACGTAACCCTCTTGCTGCGAATGCTCCGCTGAATGTATTAGTAGTTTTACCAGTGTTTCATAATTCGACATCTTTCAAACGACAAATAACATGGAACAAAGTAAACAGATTTTTACTCTCTGAAAACATGTTACAGTGAAAACTAAATACATATTGCGATTCAAAGAATTTGTACGTACAACATCCTGCGGTATACGGAATTGGCTCAATGTCAGACAACCGTTACGCATCATAATTTCCTCGTCGTTGTAAATACTCATTCCAGTAAGAAGGATACGAACAATTCTTTCTTTCACTCTAGTTTCTATTTCATCTTTTTCTTTCATTTTTACAACATAAAACAATGTTGCACTGTAGGAAAGATGTATTTTGTATTCAACGGAATTCTTTGGAATTCATACTTTTCATTATGCAAAGTACCCTGTAATTTATGATTAAATACCTTCCGGATATTTGTATATATTTCTCATCTGGATGTTTCTCCATCGCATCCAATATTACACAAAGACCTTGATCCATTCTGTGAAAGTTTTCATATCTATATACATGATAAAGATCGTTTAGTACTTTTAATAATAGATCAACTTTATTATTCATGCAAACATTAGCAGCTGCCAGTATTTGGTCTTCGTTCGCATCTCCTGCAATCTGATAAGAGAAAACATGATTTATTTAACAGAACGAAATAGAGCAAATACAAATAATAATTATTATTCTGTTGTGATTTACCAATTTTGCTGGAATGTTACGTAGTCTACATGCTCCGTCGCTCGTCGCGTATAGCCCTAAAAACTGTAAAGGCCTGTTCACTCTAGAAACAAGACCCGGTATATCACATAGCTTATTGTCACTCGTATTATCCAATTCGCAGAGAGACGTCTGTTTCACATTTTGTACTCCGTTATCTACTTTATGTACTCCTGCTAAGTTTGTACCGCTAATATCCAAAGAACTCAATTGTGGTAAACTAGTCACTATGTTGTGTAGATCATTAGGGTTTGTAAATACTTTGTGTGTATTGTCGGATTGAGAAATATCCAAGTGGCTAGTCATAAATAAAACAATGTTATTAGATATTCAATATGAAAACATCACGCGTTACATGGGAACTGTTCTACATACCTCAAATTCTTTAAATGACTAAGATTCTGAATGAAATCCTTTGCAGAACTATCGATCCTGACATTGTATAGAACTAAAGATATTAGGTTTGGAAAGAAACTCAAGAACTGGAAACAGTCTATCGTGTTATAAGATAGATCCAGATGCATCAACTTCGGCAATCCAGACAATAATAAATGGTAGTTGATATAATCATGATAACGACCGACCTCTAGATCCAAGCTTCGTAGGTTCGGTAAATTAAACATTCCTTGTTGCTTGTATTCTGACAATCAAAGAATATGCGCACATTAGTCACGTGCGTTTCTCTTGTTTCATATTCTTTGTAAGCAGTTATTAATTTAAATATCAATTACTCGCATATAGTATTTACAATCTCTAAACATTAAATTTAGTGTTTCAAGCGTAAACAAAGGGGCCTTCTACACTAGCAAATATCTACTTCACGTTGAAATAGTGATTTTACTAACTAAAACTTGATTTATGTAGGAGCCATTACGTAGAAAGTTAACAGAAATATTTTACTCGATTTTATATTGAAAAGTAGGCTGGTAAAAATGATTTTCTATACTAGAATTTGAATTGTTCTCAACAAAAATATTAATTACAATCTTACCCTGAGGTATTGAAGTACTGAAGGAGTCTGATAATCTGCGTAATGTTAAACTTTGCAAATTCTCCCCGTTAGCGTTTATATAGTCTATAACATACGGTTCTACGAGAGGGCAATCGATTAGTTCTAATTCGACTAGCTTATGACAAGTTAGATACTTGGTAGAGCGGTCAGTCAAATTAGACCTTACGATCTTGACACGCTTCAATTTAGTTCTGGACATATCTCGAAATATGTGAAAAAATTCATCGTGCCAGTTTATCGTTTGGCTACGTATAACATATTCGATGAGTCTGTCGCATATTTCGCTGGGCAAGATCAATCCTTTGGACAGATTTCGTACAGAATCTTCTTTCAACCATTTTTCTTTTCCTGAAATAACATTCGGACTCTCCGTATCATTGTCTTCTTTCTTCCTTTCCTCTTTGACCGAAATGATATCGAGATTTTTGCAAATCACTTTGAAACAAAGTTCGGTCAACGTCTCCGAGCCAACGAATAGATCTACACGAAAGAAATCACATAGATCCGCCATTCTGTACGGAAATATGCACAAATTGCATAAAAAGGTTCATGAGAGAATGCTCAGCAACAATTATGCAATTTCAACTGTCAAAATGCATCAGCTGAGACGTTAGTGCCCAAAATCGTTGTAGCACTGTCTTTTTTTTGTTTACATCTTCTTCCGTTCTTTATCGGCAAGAAACCACGTCGATTTACATTAGCTCGGCACAGTGACGGATTGCTCACTGAATCAGGCGAAAATAAATGTTGTCGGGCCTTGAGAAGGTCACGAAATTCATCCACCACCAAATTGCTGCGCAACTACGTAGTATATGCTCGTAGTACTTGGAATTTTGACATTTCACTTGATCACCGTAGTGATGCTGATCCTGAATATATTCGACTATGAATATGTGTACATTACATATACACATATGTATGTAGATGCAACGTGTACAGTAAATTGGAGTAAATGCAGACTCAATGCAGACCAATGTAGACTGATGCAGACTGTAGAATTTAGAATGTAGAATCACGGCCACGGCCGTCCGGGCCGTCTCTACCTTAAACTATACATATTTATAGATCCGACACAGGTATACAGATTTTGCACTCCAAATTCACCTTTTTTCAAATGAATTTCAATCTTTCACTGGAGAAAATTCAAAATTTTATTTATTACATAGTGTAATTACTATACATATATATAGACTGCGGATCTTTATGCAAAATAAAATTGTTATACATCAACTGTTATACATAATATGAAATCTGTATTTAAATTATTTTCTCACAACTTGCTTTATTTAAATAAAAAAAATAGTAAGAACAATATATATGCGAACTTACTTATGACAAGATATATTTGTATCACGGTTTTGTCATTTTTCCAAATGTTTACGAAATAATGCATAAATATACTTGTATACATATATATATATATATATATATATATATATATATATATATATATATATATATATATATACACACCTCGCTTTTATATCGCTATCCACCATTTTGAATTATCTTGTGACGTCAGTTGTGGGAACTCAGTCATCGTGAAACACTGCGTCCTATGCATATCCTATATACGTATGCCGTATTTATAACAAATAAATATTTGTTTGCACAAACTCTTTAATATTTATACAAATACGAATATAAAAATTCTCTCAAGACCTCAACCTGGTGAATGTAATAAACAAACAAACCTGTTTTCATTGTATTCATTTTATTAAAGCAAATATTAATTAAAAACGATAATCGAAAATTTGTGTCAATATTTCAATTCCTACACGTTGAACGCGGTATCAAAACATCTACTGTTGTATGGAAGATATGCATACGAAGACATAAGAACCCGAGTTAGCTGTGCACAAAAGAATGTTTCACATCAGAACACACTTGTATCTTCTTATTCAAAAATGTGTACACTCACTGCTATCGGTTTTTAATGTTATAATTTCAACGAAGACCTGCTCGATTTTTTTCCTTCTCAACGTGTTAAAAGGTTTCAAAAATCACGCTAATATGAATTACTTAAATATTATATAATACATACAAAATTCGTAGAATACTTTATACGCACTTTATTCCTAATTGTGAATAAAAAAGATTTAATTTAAGTACTGTGAACAGCAGTTAAAATTAGTTACGATCCACAAGCTAGGCAGGCATCGCCATTTTCGCGGGAACACATAAGTATCTCTTCAATTTCCTCTTTAGTTTTAATATTCGTCCGACTATTCTCTTGTAGAGATGTATATTCATTTATCTCTTTGTCTGCATTCTCTGATTGAGACTGATTGTGAGATTCGTTGTGAGACTCGTTATGAGACTGATTAAGAGATTGATTAGGAGATGTGGTGGTGGTGTTTCGTAATTTTGATTTGTCAACTGTAAACTGAAGTGGATTCGCCGCCGGCTTCGTTCTTAAATAGTACATGCCAGTCTTTAAACCCTGCAAGTAAAAAAACATTTTATGGAGTTTGTTCGATCTTGGAAATGATGTCGATTTATTCGAATCCAACAATCGTAGAATTTTGCATATCTCTATGAATTTTACCATTTGCCATCCGTAAAAATGCATTGACGTTAGCTTTGCTGTCGTTGGTTTATCCATATAAACATTCAATGATTGCGATTGGTCTACAAAAGCGCCGCGATCTGCCGCCATTTTCAAGATCGTCTTTTGCGGTATTTCCCAGACTGTTTTATAAAGCATTTTCAGATCCTCAGGTATACGTTGTATATTCTGTTAAACATAAACTATGTTCATATAATATGATTTTTAAAAACAGAAATATCAGAGAAATAGAATGATCCGAAAGTATTAACCTGAATAGAACCTTCGTTTGCTATAACTTCATTTTTCATATCTTCGTCCCAGAGATCTCTTTCAGTTAAATCTCGTAGCAAATGAGGATTCACGACTTGAAATTCTCTGGAGAGTACTCGCCTTACATATATGTTACTAGTGTAAGGTTCAACCGACTCATTGTTTCCTAAAATTTGCGCAGACGAAGTTGTCGGCATAGGCGCGATCAATAGAGAATTTCTAACTCCATGTTTCTTTATTTTTTCTTTCAGCGCACTCCAATCCCACAAGTCAGTCGGACTAACGTTCCACATATCATATTGCAGGATCTGAAAATTTGTTAATACTCGTCGATATTCTTCCATATTTAGTGTGTCGTACTTAACAAACTTTCAAATTACAGTAAAGTCTCGATCTAACTTAGACCTCAAGCTGCCTCGGCAGCCGAGCAGTGTAAATATCCGAAAAATAAAGAAGCTTTGTTATTGGATTAGTTATGCTTATACTTCTCGGCGACCGAGGCCTCTCGAACTCTGCTGTCCTCTTCACGATCTCTGTCACAGCACAGAATCAAGAATCAGCTTAGATTGCGGGACTACTGTACTATCGAAACTTTTGCAATGACCCAACATACTTACTCCTTTACTAACTGGACTACCTTCGTATGTTTCGTATACACCCTTCTCCATGGCGATCTCACAACTTGCTTCTAAAGCACCGTAATACAGTGTTTCAAATATCTGAATATTCAGTTTCTGCGCTTCTTTGCTTTCAAACGGATAACGCATCAAAAGGAACGCATCAGCAAGTCCTTGCACGCCAATACCTAAAATAAGACATTAGGATATTATTAATCGAATAGATATATTTGTTTTGTATCGAACAGAAAGAAATATTTACCGATAGGTCTGTGCCTTTGATTGGATTTCTTTGCTTCTGGGATTGGATAATAATTGATGTCGATTATGTTATCCAGATTTCTAGTAACTACTTTAGTCACTTTCTTCAGCTTTTCGAAATCGAAAGTTTTCGAGCTTACAAACATATTGACGGCAATTGAAGCCAGATTACATACAGCAACTTCATCCGGACTAGAATATTGTACGATTTCTGTGCAAAAGTTACTACATTTTATTGTTCCTATATTTTGGTGATTCGATTTACGATTACAATTATCTTTATACAACATGTGAGGAGTTCCAGTTTCTACTTGTGCTACGAGAATAGCAGTCCATAATTCTCTGGCTTGAATTTGCTGTTTGTAGTTTTTCTCCTCTTCGTATCTAAGAAAAATATTTTAATTAGATCAAGTATATCCAATTGCTTTCTTTTGTACATTTACTACATTTCTTTCAACAATTTGTTAATGTTCCTCTAAAAATATTACAAAATTTCTCTGAATGTCCATTCTTTGCTCGCTAATATATTAATTTGTAGTCTTAAAATGAGAATTTGTGCGAATATGTTAAATACAAAAGGTTTTGAATAATTTATACATTTCAGTTGACTACATAAGGGTTAATTCTTATAGACTGTACCGTGTATAGAGAGCTTCAAATTCATCGCCCCATACATCAGCCAAACCAGGACAATCATGGGGGCACATTAAACTCCAAACTCCATCATCAAACACCCTTTTCATGAACAGATCAGGAATCCATAAAGCATAGAACAATTCTCGTGCTCTGTTTTCCTCTTTACCTATTAAATACAAATAATTATGTTACTATGAAAACATGAAAACTGTTCTCGGTAGTGAATGAATTAATCAATAATTTACCTGTATTCTTTTTCAGATTCAAAAAGTCAAAAATATCTGCATGCCATGGTTCTAAGTAGATAGCGAATGCTCCAGATCTCTTATTCACACCTTGTTCAATGCATCGTACTGTAGCATTGTATACTCTGAGCATTGGGACTAGTCCGTTGGACACACCTAGTGTGCCAGCAATCAGTGTTCCTCTTGCCCGAATGCAATGAACATTGAGACCAATACCACCACCTGATTTACTAATAAGCGCACATCTTTCCAATGTATCATAAATTCCTATTATGCTATCATCAGTCATTGACAGAAGGGAGCAACTGAAATCAGCGAAATAAAGTATGAGTCATTGAATTTCAAACCAGATTTCATTGAAATATATTATAAACATAAAAAATACCTAGACAATTGTTGTCTCATAGTACACGCAAACAAGAGTGTCGGCGATGCGTGCGTAAAGTAACGTTCCGACAAGTAATTATAAGTTTCTATAGCTTCGTCAATATTCTCCTGATGGATAGCAACTGCAACTCTCATTAGCATGTGTTGTGGTCTTTCGACAACTTTTTCACCTATCTTGAGCAAGTAACTTCTTTCCAGAGTTTTAAAGCCGAAATAATTGTAATTGAAATCTCTGTCGTAGATTATTGCCGAGTTCAATCTGTTTGCATTGTTCTTTACGATGTTGTAATACTTCTCGCTAATGATAGGTGTATGTTCGTTTGTATACTGGTCCCTGACATGATGCAAATCATGTATTATGTCTACAAAGAAAATGAGATAATTCGAATGACCATCAGATAGAAACTTGTCTATGTTCGAAATGTAAACTAAACATGTCTGTAATACCACTAAAACTTTTTTTCGTTTCTTTATGTAAATTGGATATAGCGATTCTTGCTGCCAATATAGCATAATCTGGGTGGATGGTGGTCATAGTAGCCGCAGTCTCTGCTGCGAGATTATCTAACTGGACTGTACTAACGCCAGAATATAATCCGCTGATAACACGGAGAGTAATCGCAGTCTGCAAAGAATTATATAAAAAAATGAAAAAATTATCGATTGCCCGAATACTTCGAATACTGGGGAAATGTGTATTGTTTTTTTTTACACGCTCAACACCAGTTTCGAGTAAATACTATGTTATCAGCTTAACGGTTAAAGAAATACAAATGAAGGAATACTTGGTTGTTGAACTTACAGGGTCCACATAATCAACATCCAAATTGTAACATAATTTTTGTAATCTGGTTGTTATTTTGTCAAAATGAACATTTTCAGCGCGCCCATCTAAAATCATCAGTTCAATGTCAAAGAATTTTATTAGTAAATTGAATAAACTTGGATATCATGAAATAACAATACAAGTATGAGAATAACTTATATTTTCTACTACTTACCGCGCTTTACTACAAACATCTTCCCTTTTCCAACCATTGTTTCAGTTAAAGTAAGAAAACTTATTTACAAACGAGAATTCCCTCCAAATTTCCGCCGACTATATCAGACTATATACAACACAAGGCACGCAAGTACAGTGTACAGTGAAGAATGAAGTGAAGAGATATTGGCGGTTTTTTCGCGCATGCGCGCCCAATACAGTAAAGTACTTATTATTATTTCTCTTGTGTATTTAGAATCGCGTGTTCGTAAATTATAAAGGAATGTAGAGGAAGAATTTTTAATAAACTAATCAAAACTCAATTGTTTTATAAACTTTTATTAAGAAAAATTGGATGTTGTCGAAATGATAAACAGAAACAGAAAGAATGAACAGAATAACACAAATATAAAAAAGAATGTTATCGCATGGCAACGCCAAACAATAACAAATAAGGGAGGAAACAAAAAGGCCGTTAAAATTTGTTTCCTCCTTCTCGAGGCGCCTGGAGCGCCAAGGCGGTGCGTGGGAGAAACAGCTCGCTGAGACGCTATAGTATACTATGAGGAAAAAGTGGGGTAGTGATATTGGCGGGAAAGTACCGGAACAATGTGTTCCGGATAGGGTTGACATCTATAAATTCGCGGACTCGGAACAAACGGTATAAAACAATAGAATTTTGTACAATTTTTATTTGTATTTCATTCCACTTTCTTGAAAGTCTATAAAAATTGGAAAGGAGATATTTAGGTGGATATATTTAGATATGGACCACCCTATGTATAGGAATCATTTTTTAATTAATGAATTATAATGAAAATTTATGGTTCAAGAGTTATAGTAAAATGTCACTAAATTTCTCAATCCAGCGCACTGTGTGCAGCGTTCACTTCATTTGAAAATGATTAATCATTTTAAATTCATCAATTTTAAAGTGTCTTTTTTCAAAAACTTTTTTTTAAAACAAGCCCGTAAAGAGGACACTTAGGGCTATATCCTTATTTATTTTCAACTTTTTAAAAAGATCCCTGCTATGAAAACATCGCATTTGTTTAAAACAATTGCAAAATAAATGGCGAAAAATACATTTTGTTCACATGACAACATTTTTAGTAGATACTCTTATGTTTTCACTGCAAGCTCCTGAAAATTCATTTGCATCGGTTTGTTAGTTCTAGTCTTATGATTTAATGAAAAAAGGGTGGTGGACAAATCCGGGGAACCCGGACGAATGGCAACCCTACTCACAAGGAAGACTCACGTTTTTCCAGGATTGCAAGGGTGCAGGATGAGCTTTCTCATTTCTGGATAATGCAAAGATGGGATTTTTCAGTAGTCAAAAGTGCTAGATAAAAGCTCAATCTAGGCCGTGATCGCCCTCAAAAGTCCTATTTTTACGTTTACGAGGCGTAATTTGCATTATTCGGAAGTAGACTGCGGATCTTCATGCATTTACGGCTTCTGAAAATGTTCAAAAAATGGTAGAATATATAATTCGACAGAATTTTGTACAATTTTTATTTATTCCAGATCTACAAATACTACTACCACTGAAAATAAGATTTTATTTTACTCCACTGTCTGTCTACAAAAATTGCAAATTACATAAACGTTCGGAGTCTAAAGCTGCAATATATAGCTATACATGCTGCCGAATAATGCAAATTACGCCTCGTAAACGTAAAAAAAAGGCACATACAGATCGAATTGAGTAACCTCTTTTTTCGAAGTCGGTTAAAAATAGGACTTTCGAGGACGATTGTGGCCTAGATTGATCTTTTATCTAGCGCTTTTGATTACTGAAAAACCCCATCTTTGCATTATCGAGAAATGAGAAGGCGCATCTCGCACCCTTGCAACCCTAGAAACGAGTCTACCTCCGCATCCAAAACCACGCCTACCCAGTGGATCACCCTGTAGTATCATGAAGGAGTTTTTCAGGAAGCTCTTCGGAGTAAGGATGAGATCCTGGATAAATTATCGCAGGACTATGGCATCTAGATAGTGTAGGTCTGTTTGAAATTTGTACCATGGACCAAGTCCAGAAATATCTCAACAATAGGTTGACACAAATGAAATGCTTCCTGCTTCAGACAGAGTCAAGATCAGACCTGGATCACACTCTGCTTCGAGCATGATCCTCGAAGAAGGGAGCGATTCGCGGTCATTGGTGTGGCACAATCGGTTATATTACGAGTTACGATGAACGATTCGAAGACTCGGACATCCGGATAGCAAGAGCCCTAGTTATTAGTGGTCTCTCGGGACTCTCTTATCATTCACATAGCACACCTAAATATAGAGTGACACTGTGGCACTAATTTGTTGAATGGAGCGATAGGTGTGTTGGTGCTTGGGGGACTGAACAGCATCGTGGGGTAGATCTGTAGGGTACGGCAGAAATCTCGGCGTCCGTCGTTCACGAGTACGATCTGTTAGCGCATCGTCGCGGGCCGACACGCACGACACGTACGTTTCCTTTTTTTTTTTTAAATTTTTCGTTTTTAAACACGGCGGTTCATCGGCTGTTTATTATCGACACAATTGTATCGGTCCAGTGGGAAAACTTGTGGTGAGATAGTGCACGTACGTACATTACTTGAACCGAAAGAGCAGCCACCACTTTTCATCGGCGAGCGAGATCATGATAATGAAGTGTCAGTTGTCAACTAGTTGATCAGTGACTTACATTGCGAGTCCATGCGGCGTTCAACCGTTCCTTTCAACGTTTTCTAGAACAGTTTCTCGAAGGGTATCGGGGAATACCCTTGGCGCGCTCATTGAACAGTGACGCGAACGTCTTCGAGCAACGCTTTTGGTCTCTCCACGAACGGGGAAATTTTCTCGATGTATGAATAAATTCACATTATAATACATGACGATTGTCGCTGTAGATTCGAAAGATTACTTAACAATTGAAACTGGAAACACCAACTGGATATATGTGTTCTAAACATTATATTTATCTCCATTGGTTCAAGTTGGTTACTATGCAATTGGTCTTATTATACAATTGAAACGTAGAAGTTGTGAATTGTTTCACCGTCGGGATTATCTTTAAAGGGCATTGCACCGCGAGTAAATTCGAACTACACGAAAATATTGTTTTCCACATAGAAACGCGGCCGATTTTTCTATCGGCCCGCGACTGTAGGCTACGATCATTTAATCGAGCACAAATTGAGCACTTAAGGTGGAACGACAGAGCCGTGGATGAATAATTTTCTACTTCCCATCTAACGAATTGGAAATGGTTGTCCGATGGTTAATTTAAAATGGGACAAGGTTGCCCGATGGGAACAACGTTTGACAAACGTGATTCCCGGAAGTGGCTCGTTGTCTATCATCCATCATCATCAAGACCCTTGCATAAAAGTGTCTCACGTAACAACAATGACCGTTCAACATCTAAAGTTCTTCGGTAATGATCGCGCGTCATGTCTCGCCTACTGTTTGCTACGGGTCCGTTTGCCCCGACGTAATTTCAAATTTGTTGAATCTTACGATCGGAAATAGTGTTGAATTGATTGATCCTTCGCTGGAATGGAAATTTGTGGACTGGTTCATCGATGCTGATGATCGGTGTTCCGTTAAATCGGGCTGTTGCGTTTGCAGATTCGATCGAGAGGTCTGATAGGATGAGGTGAATTGAATCAAACTTGCGCTCCCATAAAAAGATAATGCCTTCGAGCGGATCAACCAAGGTGTCCAAGGTAGATAGGTCCACAAGCCCATTGCCGTGTAAACCCGCGAACCCTGTTCAGGAATTGAAGACTTTGTTCGCCGAGCAGACCTTGAGAAGCACGAATGATGGCAAGGAGCAGGATTTTCGCTTCGAGGCGATCGAGTGTTTGCAATCGACCGTTCACAAGGAACATAAAGATGAGCTACCAGACAGGGGAAGTTGGAACAGTAAGGTAAGCTCGCGAATAATCAATCATTTCATGTAATAATATTAAAAACTGTCTCATATACTCGGGTATCTCATAGACTGCGGATCTTTATGCGTTTATGGCTTATGAAAATGTTCAAAAAAGGCTAGAATATAAAATTTGATAGAATTTTGTACAATTTTTACTTGTTTTAGATTGGCAAAGGCTGTTCCCATTAAAAATACGGTTTAACTTCATTCCAATTTCTAAAAATTTGTTTACAAAAATTGGAAAATGCATAAACATCCGCTACTCATAAGTAACAGCTCTAATAAAAATTATTATCGTTTCCATCTAGATCGAGTTCATCCTTTCGGTGGTGGGATTGGCGATAGGATTGGGAAATCTGTGGCGATTTCCTTACCTCTGTTATAAAAATGGTGGCGGTGCTTTCATGGTTCCTTACTTCATCGCACTCGCGCTCGCCGGTGTGCCTATGTTCCTAATGGAATTATCTTTGGGACAGATGATGACCATTGGTGGATTAGGTGTTTTCAAGATAGCCCCGCTTTTCAAAGGTTTGAATTCCCGATGGATCTTCGAGTGAATGAATATTATGCGATCTGTCCTTTATGAACAGGTATCGGCTACGGCACCTGCGTGATCTCCTGCTGGATGAACGTATATTACATCATTATCTTGGCGTGGGCACTATTTTATTTCTTGGTGTCGTTGCAAATCGGTATGGAAACACTCTTTCAATTTAGTAGGGAAATATAGCGGATAGATTGCTAGTTGTAACGCTTCGAATTACAATTCTCGATATCTCCTAGCAATAATATTTCCAGCTCCCAGCGATCCAATGATCAATTTTCTTTTTATTTATTAAGAAAGCTAAACTGGTCCCGCAGATGTGCCGTGGAGAACGTGCAACAATTCGTGGAACACTCGATTTTGCCTCACCCCTACGGAACGTGCGGAAACTGTGTGTTGGCCCGATGACAACGATACCACATGCGCCACTTCATTCGGCAATCTCAGTCACATGATGCTTACGGACCCGGTGAAAGAATTTTGGGAGTAAGTCTTTAGAACAAGAAACACTTGAATCTGTTCAAATGATAACAAATATTCAGCTGATTTTCCTCTCTGTCGAAAAGGAGACGCACCCTTCAAATTTCTGACGGCGTAGAGAACATTGGTACTATAAGATGGGAGTTAGCGGGTACGTTGGCCGTCGTGTGGATAATGTGCTACTTTTGCATTTGGAAAGGTGTGAAATGGACCGGGAAGGTATGCCAGAAGAATGATACTTTATCGTGAAGTGAGATACACGTACGATTAATTGTTAATGTTATTCAGGTCGTCTATTTTACATCGTTATTCCCGTACGTTCTGTTGGGGATTCTGTTGGTGAGAGGATTAACGCTTCCGGGTGCGATGGAAGGTCTAAGATATTATGCAACGCCGAATCTTTCGAAACTGAGCGACCCGGAGGTATGAAAATATCAATTCTTTCTCGTTTCTTTATACTACACATTGGTCACGCAGCATAATTAAATGAGTGTCCATAGGTGTGGATAGACGCGGTGACGCAAATATTTTTCTCTTACGCGCTGGGTATCGGTGCATTGGCTGCACTCGGGAGTTACAACAAGTTCAATAACAATGTTTACAAGTAACTGTTTCCCGTTATTGTGACTATTGGGTTGGCGAGAAAGTAATTTCGGTGGTTTACGGGGGTAGAGTCCTTTCCAGAATTGCAAGAATGTAGGATGCTATTCAGCAGCGCTAGATAAAAGATTAATCTAGGCTGCAGTCGCCCTCAGAAGTCCTACTTTTACGTTTACAATCCTAGAAACGAGTCTACCCCCTCAAAATACCGAAATTGCTTTCCCGCCACCCCAATATTTCATTGCTTGCTGAATAAATCGAAGAGACATAAGTGTATGTGTTTGTACATTTTTAGAGACGCGATGATTGTCTGCGGAATAAACTCTTGTACCAGTATGCTCAGCGGTGTCGTAATCTTTTCTGTAGTCGGATTCATGGCTCACGAACAACAAAAACCCGTTGCGGATGTAGCTGCATCTGGTAATTATCATTTCGACGGTGTATGTATGTATAATCTCGCTAGCCAGCGGTTATTGGCTAGCATTATGACGACGCTCATACTACTCATACTATTACTTTGTAAAACTTTGAAAATGGCTTCACTGTTTCTCCTCGATACGTACATTACGATTACAATGCGAATGGTAGTGCAAAATACGCTGGCGGCAGACGGACACAGTCGGATTGATTTGGTCTTTAACTTTTCTGATTTTCTAATTGCATCAACCAGGTCCAGGACTAGCTTTTCTGGTTTATCCGTCAGCAGTTCTAGAACTCCCAGGATCGTCTTTATGGTCCTGTTTATTCTTTTTTATGCTCATACTTATCGGTTTAGACAGCCAGGTAATTAAAAATACTTTGATTAAATCGTCTTTGGCAATTACGATCAATTATTATGTTTTATAGTTTTGTACAGTTGAAGGCTTCATAACAGCGGTGGTTGACGAATGGCCGCACCTTTTCAGAAAACGGAAAGAAGTGTTCATTGCAGTTGTATGCTTCATCTCGTACATCATTGGTCTCAGCTGTGTAACCGAAGTGAGTCTCTAACGATATTCATCAGTTCCAACAGGAATCACGCGTGATTCTTGATTGTGATTTTTGTTTCCAGGGTGGAATGTATGTGTTTCAACTGTTGGATTCTTACGCGGTGAGTGGATTTTGCCTCCTCTTCTTAATGTTCTTCGAGTGCATCTCTATCTCCTGGGCTTTCGGAGTGGATCGTTTCTACGATGGTATTCGAGATATGATCGGTTACTACCCTTGTGTTTGGTGGAAAATATGCTGGACATATACAACTCCTCTGATTTGTGTGGTAAAATATTCTATTACAAAGTTTAGCTTACATTTCTTTGATATAACGTGTAATGAAAGTATAATTCACAATTAGGGCGTGTTCACATTCAACATAATTAAGTTTGTCCCTGTAAAATACCTTACATACGAATATCCATGGTGGAGTCACATGCTAGGATGGCTTTGTGGTCTTTCGTCGATGATGTGCATTCCGGGCTATATGATTTATGTTTGGTGCGCAACACCAGGAACTACATCCGAGGTATATAAATCAACAATGATCCGCTGTTCCGACATTTTAATCCTGTAATGCTTACAATTGTTAATGTTGTATGTTTCAGAAATTTCGAAAATTAATAAGAATAGAAGATGACGTGGCCACTTTACGGAGAAAAAACCAAACCGCAACTGCCGCTACTAACGCAGACTTTGAATTATAAGCGTCGTTGTGCTCTTGTTTAATCACCATTAAAAATGCATGTGTGTTATCTCGAGGTACGGAGAAAAGCATTTTATACATTGAGCAATATCATATCGCGTAATCATGTAATCATTTACCATGTCGAATAAAAAGCGTTTGTATGAAATCATATTTCATTGACAATGACAAGGTACAAATTTATAGAATAAGTAAGAATTTGATATTTCTATATTTAAAGTATACGATTAAGATAAAAATAAATGATTTTATTTTCTTCTAATTCGCAATACCGTCGGATCTTTCTAATGTAAAGTATAAGCGTATCGCCCGAACGTATCTACAGAAACTTGTAAGAGCAAGGCAATGGAATCTTATTTTTATTAATAAGTTAATTAAATTTGTAACTCTACCAAGGAAAGAATGAAGTTTCCAGTTTACAATAAATTATATATCGCATTTTGATTCAAGTATATCAACTTATTTCTCCCTATTTTGCATTTCTTTGATTCGCCCGATTAGTTGTTCTTTCCATTGATCTTCGGATATAGTGTTCGCCCATTCTGGGATTGCTGTAGTCGGTAATGTGAAAGATGCCATCATAGATTTCACTTGGTTGATTTTATCTGCATCCATATCTATGTTTGATCGATTATGGGGTGACGACCAAACTTCGATTGTTTCCGATAAGCAATCCTATACAGAATACATGTGGTCATGCTATTAAAAAGATGCGTGATACAATAAGTCCTTGACTTAATCGTTTTGAAAGGAACACTCAAATAAACCAACTATGTTAAAGGAAAATTTATCACTAGACAGCAGATCTTTATGCAAAATAAAAATTTTCTACCTGATTTGTAATCAACTGGGGCGAAATAGAAATTTATTTTCTTTTTGAATATGTTTATTAGGTCGAAAATAATATAACAGCGTCTTTAAATTCTTCTAGTGTTTTCGAAAGTGTGTCGAATTACACCTACTCATTTTTGTTATAAATGCATAAAATCCGCTGTCTATTTATCACTCATAAATAGCTGAATGCCTGCCCTGTACACCAGCAAACGCTTATCTTCACTTCTGTCACATACGTACGAATGTATAAATGTATGAATTGGTTTTCTGATTCGCTTCTAAGAATCCATGTAAAACAAATCCGTGTAAGTCAAGGACTGTAATACTGTTGTTATATAAATCTATATGAATACGTACATGATGCGATTCTAATGTTAGCGATAACGTTTGACTATTTTCACCATTATTAGATACCCACTCGTCATCCTAAAAAATAATATACGAGTTACACAATGGGAAAATATAATAAACCTAAATAGAAATTAGAATACGAATGGTTTACTTCATCGTCATATAACATCGGATCGTTGTCCAACGGAACTTGAGACAGAGGTTCATATCCTGACATTCCTACGTCATCGTCCTCACTATCCGATTCATTTACTCCTCTAGCATCAAATTGTAAATTTGGTGCATTTAAAGATGCCTCTATTGGCTGTTGTGTAGGGTCAGGAGACATTTTGCATCACTTTTTTCGTAACATTAACAGCTCTTCTTATTTTATTTCTAAATGTATATATACGACATGGTCAGTATACACTGGAACGCCCATAACCTTGTCTAGATATAATATTTAAATATCTTGCACTGGGACTTACAAAAGAAGTTTCACGTGTGAAAGAAATAAGTACGTTCGTGATACCAGAGGTGATACTAATTGGCTACGTAAATATTTTCAGTGAAACAAATCAGAAGCATTCGAAGATAGAATCACAACACAGGCATTTGACAATTCACAGCTGATTTGCAGTGCTGTCCAAAGTTATCTTCCGGAAAATAACCGGAGACAAACTATATCTTCATCTCCACCTCCATCATCCGACCGCTTGCATTATGATGGCGCGGAATTTAAACCACAGCATTTAAAAAAAACATGATTTCCTTCCACAAATCTCTATTGTGTAAAATCAGAGTAGAATGTACGCTAATATTCACTAAAACTCGAACATTTTATCTTTATTTAGTTAAACATTTCTTCGGACCTACAATAATTCCATTCTATATAATTTCTTTTCATATCATGGATATGAAATTGATATAATACCACATAATACCTCATACAATAGTAATTGATGTAGCTCGAAGTGATCTTATGAACTAGCTTGAATAATATACAGTGGGAGTACAAAGTATTCGTACACCTTTCAAAAACGAATAACTTTTTCAAAATTGAACCCAACAGCTTGAGTTTGCTGAGACGTTAGAAGGATTAGTTTCGAAATAAGGTTTCAAATAATTATGAAATAATCATATAATTATAAGATCCGTATTAAAATCTTTCAATACATTTGTTCTTACATCTTATATGTTAGTTCTTACAAATAAATGAAATAAAGAATAATACAGATTGCCCAAATTGAATTTTTCGAGCATCAGCTCCCTCTGTAGATTCGAAGAAACGTCAGAATTCCCGGACGGGTTCTGTCGATAAAAGCCGGTCTCGAAATCTGCGATCGAATAACGTCGTTTCAGTTATCGACATGTGAGGAGTCACCAGGTTAGATCCGTCGAACAACAGATAGTGTACCAATCGTTTTCACGGAAGATCCGCAAAACAGTGAAAGCGGGCACACGGCCAAATACTGTTCCAGTAAACAATATGGCCGGTTTAGTTTGGTGCGCGGGTTATGTCGTCCTTATTGTGTTTGCAAAGTGTTTATTGTGCTACAGCCAGGATTAGTTGCCCCCGGTAAGTTTCTATTAATACAAACACCGTGAAATGTTCGATGAGAAGTTGAGTGAACGCGTGTTCGTGATACAGAACTTTGTGCACGGTGATTGACGGTTACGAGTGTGCCTTTCCGTCAATTACCGTCCGACCGTGTTCAAAGTTATCGGTGAAATCTTAATGATAATTTTTTCATTTGACCGCTATACTCCTACATGACTTATCGACGCGTTGAAAATATGTTTTTGTTTACGTGAAAGTGTCACGCGTCGCGTCGGGGCACGTAGCTTCTCGAAATTTTGCCGAGCAGTTAGTGATTGTTGAAGTCTCCGGTGTTGACGGTATCAGATTTTTCTTTTATCTTTCTACCTATATGCGAATGATGTTTAACCGACCGATCTATTACCGGTCTCGCGTCATTTGCCGACTTGGCCGAGGCTCCAGCTTTTCGATTGGCACTCTTCCTGTATGGCTACAATAAAGATCAAACTTCGAGACAACGTAACGCGAAGCAACAGGTTTTTTGCTGAGAAACTGCCGATGACCTCTCTCGTTTTAGCAGTCAGCTCGTTACATTCATGACTCTCGGACGTAATTGTCGTGTGTACGCTTCTCGTTCGCCTGTTTACGCGGAATAGGTAAACTGGCCTAACAACCGGGTCCAATGGAAAACGTAATTACATTCTGTAAAACATGCGACCGTGATACAGTGTTGAATCTTGACCGCACAATTATCCAAAGTGCATTGCAGCTTCTGCGGAACTGGTATGCGGCAGGTACAGCAAAGTTGTTGGCGTACTTGAATATTTTTAATGTTTATGGCAATATAGAATAAAAAGGGGACCACGCGCGATTAGTGGTGGAGAACTATCTATGTGAATAGGTACTACCGATGGTCATCGATTGTTCTCACTATCGAAAAGTACCGATGATTTACTTTTCGTTATTGGTAGCGAAATTTTGTTTACACGATAACAATTCTGCGGATAAACAAAATCTACGAATAAATTTAGCTAACTAAATATTACGCTACCTTTCACTCGACACGGTTAACATGAAAGCGTGCAGAAACAGTTTGTCGTTCGAATATCCCGCGTGTTTTCGAAATTCGAGTTCTATCGAAACGTTCCGGTTCGATTCAGTGATAAATTGTTTCTTTCCCGGGTGATTAATTCCTTCAGCCTTAACCAATATTAATTTTCGGACAATAGCGATATATTGCGAGAATAACGAGCAACCGGATGTATATGTTTATTATGTACAATGACATTGCTTGCATGCTATTGATTACAAAGGGGGAACGTACGAATATCTTGTGATAAATGCCAGGACAAAAGACTGGCTAGACTCGTTGGCGTGTGCTCTAAAAGACCGAAGAACATTGTTTACGATCAAACAAAACATTAACGACCCGAGAAATAGGAATTCTTCTTTTCATCCTTGTAAGTACAACATTTACGTTTACAGTTTCCAACCTCTTTTGTTTTTCGTTTGGTATAATGTCTTCTGATAAATTAACCATACAGCAGCGATCCTGGTCACGGAAATAAATCGTAAGGTGAGGGGGTTAACACTTTGCAGACGGAGCCATTTTAACTGGAAAATGAAACATTTCTTCATTCATTCGATATGCTTTTCTTCAATTTATTATGTGTAGTAATTGGTTAGTACACAGCGGATTTTTTTAATGCATTTATAGCAACAATGTGTAGTTTAAAACAGTAAGAACATTGGAAGAATTTATAAATTCTGTTATATCATTTTCAACCTACATATTAACCATATTACCCTTAGCACTCGAGTGGTGACTGAGGCGCCACTAAAAGTTGCTGTACCATTATTTAAAATATTGTTGACATTATTAGATAGGTTGGTGTCTAATCAATTACTGAAAATTTAAGTATTGTATGAGGTATTGTATTATTATGTACAAATTTAAAAGATCGTAGAGAATGGAAATATTCTAGGTCGGAAGGAATGTTTAATTTTCGAGTTAAAATAGCTCCGAGTGCGAAGGGTTAACAAAGGAAATCAATTTCTATTTCACTCCAGTTTGTTATAATTCAGATAGAACATTTTTATTTTGCATAATGATCCCCTTTCTATTGATCAGATACCAACATATTTAATAATGTAAACAATATGTTGAATAATGGTGGAACAATGTTCAGTGTAAAGGGTTAACATTTCGATTTCGATGGTGAAATCGCTGAGAAAATCGTTAAAACCGATTCGTACGTGTGCGACCTACAATACAACAGATTTTATGACCAAGACTGCGGCCAAACATGATCGTGCAGTCCGGGACAGGTTACGATTACCGTTCCGACGGTCGTAGCAAAGAAAATTGTATAACTCGCACGATAATTGATAACGTGCACGGGGGCCACTTTACGCAAAATTGCGTATTCGATCGACTGGCTAGTCGGTGTCCCTATTTTTCGGGCACACTCTGTATTAGGAAAAAATTGTTCGCCTAAAGATTGTTTTCCGGACGTTCATACAGTATGCCGCACACTACAATTGTATACCCATTTGAAACGGGGATAAGGAAACTTATTTAGAAGTACCGTAAACACAATGATCACAATGACCCTGTGATGTCAACTGGGAAGAATGTAAACCGTGCATCGTACCGTTTTGCACACGTGTTTATCGGTTACTCGATGGTAATTTATGAACATGGACACAATAAATTAATTAATTCATAAACAGAGGTCATAATAAGAGTTACTGGAATTCTGTTATTAATTCTTCCGGTGGTATTTTTATATTACAATAAGTAACTCAATAATGAAGTATTTTCGAGAATGTTCAAATTTAAACATTTGTTCTTCCACATTGATAATTGGACAGCGGATCTCTATGCAAAATAAAAATGTTCTACCTGATTTGCAACCAACCGGAGTGAAAGATAATTAAATTTCTTCTTTAATATAACGAAACTACTTTAAATTCTTCTAATGTTTTTACTGCGTCATAAAATAGTAAATAGTTAATTAAATGCTGGTAAATGGCAACTTTTAGCCGTATAAAAAAGGACAGTCAGTTTCGTCCACGATTGTGTATACAATTTTTTGTTTATGTTCAAAATATTTTCGGACTCATTTTGGAATTGAACCCGCGGAAGGTGATCCCTTCCGCAAAACAAGCTGATGTTGTGAAATACAGTTTTTTCGTAAGGAGGCTCGGTTACCGGGAAGATCGATTCGAAAAATTCGCTGAGTACACGTGCACTCGCCTCGCAAGGTGAATGCTCAACGCTGAAATGCGGTCACGTGATGGTGATGGTGTAGCGCCGAGACATCGAAAATATTGATCGAACGAAACAGCTGATCATTCGTCTCTGCTGAGATTGAGCTTTCAGAGAATTCTCGATTTTCTGTGCACGATAAAACATTATATTTACAGTAAACAATCTGGAAAAAAGCCGTGCAGTTAACTCCACAAGTATTCAAATTCTGTAACCCTTTTTTTTAACGTTTTCATTTGCGCGAGTCGTTCTTTGTTTAAATATTCGATATACCTTATCGTTAAAAATTGTAGAATAATTAACCCGTTTTTTAAAAGTTTTCATTTACGCGAGTTGCTCTTTGTTTAAATATTCGATATTCCTTATCGTTGAAAATGGTAGGATGATTATGCGAATTATTGCATGTTTTCACTAGACGTAACCGAGCAAGGTAAAATGATAAATTTTAAATTGTACTTTAGCAATGTCCAATATATCTATGCGCTTTTGTTAGCTACAAACACAAAGCACAATAAAATAATAATTTTAATCGTTAAACTACTATAGTTTAACGATGTCCAATATACCTAGTCGCAAAAAAGGCAAAGTGATTGCATAAATATATTCTGTGCGTTTTTATTAGCTGCAAGCAAAGCACAGTGAAATAATGATTTTAATCGTCCTTTAATGTGATATTATAGTTTAACGATGTCCAATATGCCTGGTCGCAAAACAGGCAAAGTGATTGCATAAATATAGTTTATGTGTTTTTACTAGCTGCAAGCAAAGCACAATAAAATAATGAACAATGTCCAATATTCTCGATCGCAAAAATTTGTAAAATAGTATCACAGAAACAGCAAATACGGGAAAACATTTTTTGTAGTTCCAGTAAACGCAACCAAGCGAAGCACCATAAACTAGAGACTTCAATAAACTTCAGCCAGAATATTATTTTCTTCGCGTGTAAAGCCGATCGTCGAAGCAATAAGTTTCTATTTCATTCCCGTGTTTACAATTTAATCTATGCACATTCGAAGTTGCATAAACATCCGCGAGCCGGTGATTATAAATATGTACTGCTCGTGAGAAATATCAACTATTGCATATGCAATGAAAATAAAACGCACAAATATTATCCCTTGAGCCTATTACTGAATTTTTCCATGACTTTGAAAAACCGTATAAACACTGCACAAGGTAACCCGTTAGAAATAACATAGTCATAAATTATTTATATTTGATTTCGAAGAACAGTTGTATGTATATACTTTCCGCGTGTGTAATTGTTGTAAAGCCCAACAAATACGGTGAACGCAAATAGAAAATAGTTAATCGAAGTGTACCTATGTAACACGCAATACACGTAATGCACGAATCATGTTCATGCATTCGTTACATACCCGGTGATTTGCATGCACGGAATAAAACGTAATTGCTTGACACGATCGCCGATTCTGAAGTGGTCTACTTTCGTTTTTCCTTTCTTTCTCAATTTGGAAAATACGACCACGGTCACAAACTTTTTCGAAATTTTAATTATGCTACGCGGTGCGTGTTATACGCACGGTGCTCGTGCTGTTGAGAAATGTTTTCGCAGCACTTTTACCAGTTATAAATAGAATATCTCTCAGTTCGGATTCAATAATAATTTTCGAACAACATCGGCCTCCGATTCTCGTCTACATTTTCCTTCGGGCTGCGATGCTGAAGAATAAATTCGGGTCACTTCAGAAAATAAATGAAAAGATCTGTTGATTTTCAAAATTCGGGATTTGTAGCTACGGATTCTTAAATATTAGTCGAGAAAAGGGTGGAAAATGCTTCTGCTTAGACTAAAGTAGCTTCTACATCTTATAACCAGACATCTTATATCTAATATCCATCTTATATTCAGACTGCGGATGTTTATGCAATTTGCAATTATTTTAGGCGAACTCTAAGAAAGTCGAATGTAATAGAATCTTAATTTCCGTGGCAGTATCCTCTTTAGATCTGAAATAAATTAAAATGATAATAAATTCTGCCGAATTTTATGTCCTAGCATTTCTTGAAAATTTTCAGCATCTATAATTGTTCTTCTGCATAAAGACCAGCTGTTTATATGTATTGGGTTAGAGGAGAGGATGAATGTTGACTTAGAAAAATCAGTTGAAAAGTGTGCGAAAGAAAATTGATACATCCAAATGGATCCAGTTGTGGTTTCCAGATTTTTCATTTCACAATGATTTAAATTATAAAGATGTTTCCGTGATAAATAATGAATTAAATATATTTAGTATAGCAGATATTATAATATGAACTGGAGAAAGTTCAATTAAATTTAATCTTGTACCGACTATTTGTAAAGCTCGGTAGGTTTAGTGTTAAACCGCAGAACGAAGTCCGAGTGCGACAGATTTATTCGGGGAAAGTAAGGTCGTTGTTATTTTTTTTTCGGCGTCTTTGTTGCACGATAGTCGAGCAGCGTCGGTTGCCGTTCATTCGGGAATTACGTAAGTGAGCATCGCATCTGCTCGTTGCGCTTGTCCGGTAGTTAATGCTCGGGCAAACGGTAAAGATTCCAATTGATCAGGGCCTCAGAAGGTGGCGCGGCAAGTGCTCATGATCCAAGCACAACAGTCACCGGCGAAATAAATGTCGGATCAAACGGGCCGATAAATTGGCACACCGATCTAATTCGGTTGCACGTCCTCTTAATTAACCACCTATGCCGTAATTCGCGGCGCCTGCATAAGTATGACGGCCGCATCACATCCGCAACTCAATTGCCTATTGTCGATCAAACAAAAGAACGGAATCTGTGTATTCGTCCCGATAATGCGTCGTCAAAACGTGCCTGTCCATCTGCAGTTCTTTAGTTAGTAGCAAATAGGCATCGGATCTTTATAGAATAATAAATGTTTGTACATCATTTGCATGGAAATGAGGCTGAATAACGATTTATATCTTCTGTAACTAATTGCAATCGATCGAAAATAACGTCTTCATGTTCTTACTGTTTGAAGTTTCACCAACTCATTTTTGAAAAATGATGGCCACTTATAATTTTCCAAATTTGTTGAAAAGTCCAGATCGTAATTGAACAATAATTTTGATTAACTACTAATGTAAGTGGTCCACGCACACCTTGAATATTTTCGTTACTTGTAAAAATATAAAAAAAATGATATATACATAAGTTGCATGGTATATAGGGGGAAATGTTGTGGTGTAAACATTTTTGATGTGCGTGAAGGCGTTTCGGAGACGTCAACGTCACCTTGAGTCATTTAAACTCCATTTTTCAAGAAAGTACGCTCAACCTGATTTATAGAATCAGGAATCAGTTTTATCGATGGTATCAGTACTCGTACCAAAAGGTATTTATAAAGACTTTCGCAACGGATGGTCTTTTTTACCGAATTCGTACCTGAAAACGACGAAAGTAGTCGCGATTTAAAAGTTGCGCAAGTCAGTTATGCAAGGAAACGGCGAAAATTCTCGACGATCCCCGAGTAACAGCTCGGTCTATCCACCGTTGAACACAGATCACGTACACATGTACTCCTTTCATCGAATGCATTTAATTGTGCTTAACATTCTTGCAGCAGCGTCGCGTATGCAAATACGTGGCCGGACAGCAACGCCCGGGCATCTTTATCTGCAGAGATTTGAATACGCCACCGTATCACTAATCTCTCTTTATTCGCCGGTCGCTGTAAAACATCGTACAGTAGCTACTCGATTATCCGAACCGTCGATATCCGAAGTCTCTATCGTCTCTATTGTCTTGAATAATTATGGGAGTAAGATTAACACTAAGAGAAGCGGTTAAAATGTTTCAACTTATACAAATGACTAGGCTCTATTCAATTATATGTTGTGCAATTTTTATTACAAAACACGTTTGGATAAAGAAATTTGCCCTGAATAATAATGGGGGTAAAATTAACACTGAACCTACTGAGCACCAGAAGCGATTAAAATGTTTCAGCTTATAAAAATGACAAGGCTCTATCCGTTTATATATTGTGCAATTTTTATTACAAAACCGTTTGGATAAAGAAATTTATCGAATCAGTGTCCACGTAAGCAACTTCATAATTTCAATAATTGTGCTCATAATTATGTAAGTGGTATAAAGCTATATGTTTCGAGATATCAACATGAAATGAATTTCATATAATATTGAAATAACACAAATCTAATTAATTTATTTTAAAATAATGTGATACGAAGTAACTGTTGAACTCATTTTTTTAAATTTCCATTTAGACCACTTTCATATTTATGGGCACAGTTGTAAAAAGAGAAATATAAAACCGGTCATTAACCCCACGTGGTATAGATCG
The DNA here is from genome assembly GCF_051020765.1 of Lasioglossum baleicum. NCBI lineage: Eukaryota > Metazoa > Arthropoda > Insecta > Hymenoptera > Halictidae > Lasioglossum > Lasioglossum baleicum. The sequence continues at coordinate 8,105,225 of NC_134938.1, forward strand.
GGGGACTTTTACTCACCTGGTTCGCAGAGGGTTAAACAGTCTACGTTCGAAAATTCGTGCGTGCTCGTTCGAGACTTGCGGAGTCGATCCTTTCTCCGACGAAGTCCGCGTCGATCGACCTTGGACTCGTAAGCGTTCCGTGCGTTTTCACTCGTTCGAATGTGTTCGAGTTATGTAAATCTCGTCATACTTCTCCGGTGCTTCGGAATGTTTACAGCCGGTTTGTATTGCCGACCGTTTCCCGCTCTTCCACCCTAACGTTATCAGGGAAACCGGCAACGGCACCCTTGTTACCGCTTATCGTAGCCGATAAAGCGACCCTCGGATCCACGGGATACGTTGCCTACCATTGGATTGACCGCATAGATCCGTCTTTGATTGCCTTAATAAAAATCAAGGACTGGTCCGATGCTTCTCGATCGGAGTACTTTTCCACTGACGTCTCCTCAAAATTATATAAACCGGACAATGGCGGCAGAGTTGCGCGACAAACGGGGAAAAGCAAATGTCGGTTACCGGAAAAAATTCTGCTGCTTTTTCGTCTGTAACTTTCTCGCAAACGGGCACTTTGAGATTTAACCCTTTGCACTCCGAATTATTTTTCAATTTTATTTCCAACAAAAACTTCAAATTTACTTCGAAGGACAGTTCCTTGACTACTACTTATTTTAAACAATTTTGTTTACTAATTATATTAAACATAGCTCTCAAACTTTATTCTAATCTATATTTGTAGAGCTTATCTTTGTTTTTAATTAAAGAAATTAAATAAATAAAGCAAGAACCAAATACATATAAAAACCCGTTTCATTTACATTTTTCTTTCTCTGGAGTGCAGAGGGTTAATTTTTGCAAACCGAAGATTTCTATGTCAATAGAGTATACAGTTAAGCTCGTGGATCGTTGTGGAGGAGTTATGGAAACAAGTGGCAATTGCTGGACTAAATTACATTGTCTTTCACAGAAGTTCAGCTGCGTCCTGAAGTTTTAACCTTTTGTGACTTTTCATCAACTGTTACGAAGTCGTAATAAACGATAATCAACGTAAATACAATACTACTTACAAGTAAAGACAATAAATACAATACTACTCTACTCTTACTGTAGTTAAAAGATTAAATTCGGTGCTCGCTGCCTAATACTATAAAGTGCACAACGAGAGTCATTCGCACAAAGCTTATTTACAATCGGGAAGATCGCGAAGTTCGTCACCGCAAGGTGAACACTTGAAAGCGGAGTGGTTCGTGTGTCTGGCATTATCGATCATTTCCACTGCCGTTAATGATTGTAAACACATGCTGGTGTGATATTACTATCCACAATCATTTAGCACACACTGGCAGTTAGGTTATTGCAGGATCGATAAAAAACCAACAACACCGAGCTGCTAATAACGTTCGTCCGAATTGGAAACGGTGATTAATGATCAGACGCTTTGAAATGTTCGAATTCAATTTTACCCGATAACGTCCCACATTCTCATCCATTATTTTCTTTTTCGTGAACGTTCGCCAATGATTTTCCCATTTCATGGTGAATCACGCCACCACCTCCATCATCAGACCACAGATAACGTTCTTCCGTTAATTTGCTGACAAGTGTGGACAAAATCCTTATATATTAGTAGACTGCAGATCTTTATGCAAAATAAAAAATGTTCGTATCCAATGCAGGACACAGGAGCCAAATAAAAATTGTATTCTTCTTTTAATTATTCTATTAACTCTCGTGTAGTCAACCGGGTATCCATTTATTAACTGAATTTCTTTCAACAATTTGTTAATGTTCCTCTAAACAATATTACAAAATTTTTCTGGATGTCCATTATTTACTCGCTAATATATTAATTTATAGTCTTATAATGAGGATTTCTGCAAACATGTTAAATACGGAAAGGTTTTAAATAATCTTTACATTTTGGTTGACTACACAAGGGTTAAGCTGAATAATAAATTGATGTCCTTATAGTGGGTGTAAAAAGTATTCGTACGCCCTTTAAAATAGGATAACTTTTTTATAATCGTACCAAACGATCTGATTTTTTATAATCAATTAGAAGCATTGGTTTACGAAATGATATGCAGAAAAGGTTACATGCAAAAATAAAAAAGGCATTTTCTAAAACTTTTTTATTTGAGCCCTTAAAGAAAATTTAAAATTTAAACTTTTTACACCCACTGTAAACATTTTTCACACGTCCACTGCTTTAAAATGTCGTGTCCATTTTTGTAATAAACGCATAAAATCCGCAGTCTACTGATTAGCTTCCCGTTATTCGTTTCAGGCAGAACTGTCTTCGGGATTGCATGATCTGTAGAATGCGATTTTGGGTGGATCGTCGAGATCCACGGCGATCTAACACGTTGAATCAATTGTTCGCGAAAGGTTATCGCCGTTGTCGATCCACGGACAATGTCGTGGTAATCTTTCGCGGACGGTCGATTGTTATTAGCGTGTCTTTTCATCTATCGTATGCGGAAATGATGGAACGTTGCGTTAACGATCGTATGGTAACCTCGGGTCATACATACACATCGATCCTCCTACACGGTGCCGGTAAATAATGAATACATTTACGTGACTTATTCACCGTGCCGACCGGTCAAGTTCCCGTATTCGATTTGCACGGTCTGTCAGCGATTTCCGCGGGGACCGAAACCGGCGGTGGATTTCCGATTTTTAATTTGCAATTTGCGATTTTCAATTACGCTGGCCCCGATTCTCCCTCTACTGTTCACTCGTCGTCCGCACTCGGTCAATTACCAGAATTTTGCAGCAGGTGTACCCTTCCGTGTGCATGTGTTTGGAAAGCATTCTGCAAGTGATCACTGTCCGAAAGAACAAAGGTTAAACAAACATGTGAACAGTGGCCGTAATTGTGCGACAACATTAATTACTGTTTCCTCAACGCGAATCCCTGTTTTGATTACAATAATTGATTATTAGTCGGATTAATATTTACGTCTTCGAAGAATCCTTTCTTGGTAGGATGAAACCGATGTAAAAAAATGTTAGTGCATATTTTCTTCCAAAGCTATGCCAAATAAAATGTTCCTGGATCGTTTGTAAGAATTTCCCCTGGTCTAATAATTTTAATTACTTGTAAATAACGTGTCCAAATTATTGTACTCTTCTTGCAGTTTGTTTTATTAATATTTTCAATTCTTTACGATTTAAAACATTTTTGAAAAGCGTAGAAATCGCAGTTTCTTCACCGGTTGTCTAAAATGGTAATTTTGATCATTCTAAGGAATTTTGTAAAATGGCCACCAGGAAGTATGTACAAAAAAGAAATTTTGAACGCGAACAGCACTTTGCCAAATTATGGGATGATCGTTGCCGTTGTACAATATTTAGAACATGAACGTTTCGCGTGTGACATTTCCGGTGGCAATTAATACGGCACGCATGTTACATTTTTTTCCATGGGGCGAACAAAATGATGGTCCCAAGGCATGAGACCATCTTAAGTAATTAGACTGGCAATCGTAGCGGCGAATCGAAAGAGAAAACGACTACCCTGACCCCGCATAACCAAAACCGTCCATATTTTCCTGGTAGCTTATCAAAAAACCGGATTACATACATGTTTGAACGTAACGAACTTGAAACGCGAAATCAGTGGCAACTGGAACGCAGATAAGCTTGACGCTTATCCGCGTGCTTGTATAATCGCGCGATTACGCGTCGTTTACCAGTATCGCTTAGTTAGTGATTTTATTTTTATCGGCGATTGATGCAGGCAGCTTCAAAATTAATTGTCCGGACCAGTTCTCGTATACACGGTGCCGGAATAACAGTTGTTCACTCTAGGATGCTAAGAAATTCAGAATTCGAACAAACAACTGTGACATATTTTGTTTAAGTAAGTTGACAAATGTAAAACTCTCGATTCACAGTAGCCAAGTGTATAGCCAGGAACTGTTTCAATCCACCGCGCAAGCTCGCTTCGAATTTGTTCGTAGGTATGTATAAATATATAAGTCGTTATGTATTTATGAAGAAGAAGAAGAAGAATGTTGTGTTGTTGCTTTAATGTGACAAAGTCGTTAAGGGATGAAATCAATTTTGATATTATTTCTGCTTCCTACAATCAACGGAGAACATTTTTATTTTGCAAATAAAGATCCGCAGTCTGCATATTATACAACTCGCAGTCATCCATAAAATTACTAGATTCGCATTTCCTCGATTCGTTTTACTCTCTTCGACAACATATCGCCACGTAATCGCTTTCGATAGCTCCCGACAACGATTTGATCCGCGGAATCTTTCGAATCCTGCACAATTGAAAAATTCGAACGATTTTATTTCTCGATCCGATTGCATATTGTATCGCGGATCCAGCGTCGTGGAGTGATGCCAGTTGGTGCATGACGTGGGTTTATTCAGTTTTCTTATGATTAGCCGGCTGGTGACCTTGACCATCGTCAAAAGGCCAAGCCCGAAGAAGAAACGTTATATCCCCACCGCAGCGGAATCGTTACATTTTTCATACTACAGGCCTACCGGTTCCTAATAGCATGGAATATTAGCTTCCATTTTCACCTTGAGATCTATAATGCAATAACAGTGTTGTCGTTACCGGCGCGTTCAATGGGAACCGCCGAACTATTGTTTTCGCCGTTTTACCGAACAGGGAGATTCACGTAACCGGCCAATTACGCCCGGTGTCCTGCAAAATCCTTCCGTGTTTTTCGCGAAACCGATTGTCACCGGCTGCGAAACCGCTCCCGTCGCGGAAACAATAACACGTGGTCGAGTTTTACGTGACTCTAAGTGGCCCCCTTGTACCCCGCAATTACCCAGGTATGCAACGCTTCGCACGTGAAACGCCACGTGGTCGACAATCGGCCGACGCTATGAAATTATCGAAAATGAGTTCGTTCCCCTCGCCATCAAGTATTGTAATTAGAGTGACGCGAGCACGACGTCAACCCTCGCACTTGCCTCTCCTGCGATCATTGAAATCTCCGGTCTTTCGACGCAAATTCATGTTTTCGGGTGCGAAGTCACCTGTGAAGGTGACGGAGCCATTTTCTGCAACGATCTTTTGGCACCGGCGTTCTCTAGCTTGAAACCATAAGCGTTTTGCTTAGATAGCCTCCAGCCCTCGGTCAATAGAAACATAATTATGCACAAGTTCTGTAGCATATTTTACTTTTGCGTCATTAAACTATGACGGAGCCATTTTGTTCAACAATCTTTTGACCATAAGCGCTCTGCTCAGGTCGCCTGGTGCCTACCGAGTCATACTCGTGATGAAGATTTTAAACAAACTAACAAATATGAGTGTTACGCCAATATTTAAGCATTCAAATAAATGTAGCCATACAAAAACCGTAAATTTTCTTTCCTCTTCTACGACATTTTTGGAGATAAAGACGTTCTAATCGCTGTAATTGATAAAGAAAATGATACGGCAAGGGGTTAATGGATCAAAACATAATTTTGCACGAGTTTCGCGTGATTAACATTTAATCTTTAAAGCAATTGCAGACTTGCAACGGACGCAGAGTAGCAGATTGTGTCACGAGAAACTTGTTTGCCGAGTAATAGAACGATTATAAAATGAATTGACATTTTTGACGGTGTCACATGACAGAGACTTACGTAACAGTATGATTATTTAATACAAGTTGGAGATACATAGCCACGTCGGGATTTCTATCAAATATCAATAAATATCCTCTTAAGTCTAATTTAGCTTGTTGAAAAGTTTGATAAAAAGAGTCGGGGTCACTTGGCACTTAGATTATAGACTATGTTACCGGGTAGTCTACTATTATGTAGTTCGACTTGCAACTTGAGTGGCTGCACATGCGTTGAAATATGCTCGTATCGATATTATATGTATACACGTAGATTTGTGTGAACTCATCGGACGGCATATGGCCGGGATTATCGAACGAGCATGTTTGATGTAACAATAGTACCATCGGTTTTTACTGCGAGCGAATAAGCCGATAGCAACGGAAGCTAAATAAAAATGATGTAGAATAAAAATTTAACTGCTACTTAAATAGAGAAAATAGTATTTTTGTTGGTATTTTAGTTTTATAAGTCTTTATTTTGTTTTAATATTATTTTGTTTAATGTAATTCAGTCTTCTCAACAACTCTCTCTCTCCTACCACACATTCTTCCTTATACATAGTATACACAGGTTAGCATTCATACCAACTTAAGCGAAAATTATTCGCAACAACTTTTAGTACGAGTTCGTCATTCTTCGCAGTCGGTGCAAAAAATTTAATCTGTGGCGTTTATTTTACGATCAGTTGTTATTTGGATATGTGGAAAAAGACTAGAATTAAGGAAGTAGACTCCTTTTCCCAGGATTGCGAGGGTGCGGCATTCGCGTTCTCATTTCTCGATAATACAAAAATGGAGATAAGAGATCGATCTAGTGCGCTATCGCCCTCGAAAATCCTATTTTTTCCGTTTTCGTTATTTATTTAAGAATTTTTACATCTTTCAATGCTTGTTCTTTTTTTCCCGCATCAGCCGATTTCGATGAAACTTTCACAGTACATGTAATTCACACAGATCTACAAAACGTATTTTAAAAATTTTCAATATAGGCCTACATAAAAAAGTTGTAAAATGCAACTTTTCGTATTCGCTCTACAATTCCGATCAATTGCAATTTCTGAAAAAATTTCTTTTCACATCCTGTAGTAAACTAGTTGCTCTAGCTTCCCAAAAACGTTCAGATCGTATAGTACAATATTAAAAAAAGTTATCGTCTTTTTTAGAGCGTTCGAATATTAATTCGTTTCACTGTACATGCGCAGTCGTATGCTTCCGAATAATGCAAATTACGCCTCGTAAACGAAAAAAATAGGTCTTTTGAGGGCGATAGCGTCCTAGATCGATCTTATATCTAGCGGTTTTGACTACTAAAAACCCCCATTTTTGTATTATCGAGAAACGAGAACGCGAATCCCGCACCCTTGCAATTCTGGAAACGAGTCTCGCGCCTTAAGAAGCGTGTAAAAGTAAAAGTAAAAATGTATTTCCAATACATGTAAAACGTCCCGATAGGTCGATAAGGGGTCAATCACCTTGGCAAAGTCCGGATCGAAGTATCCGATGAAATATCCTATCAGCGAGCGAGATCACGTGCAGAGCGAGGTAGTACTGGTCGACGCGGTGCCTCAAGAACGATCGAGAAATCGCAGAAACAAAGCATAATTGAGCGAATCATGTTCGCCAGCGTTACTCGATTGAACTGTCGATGGGGCAGAGTCGCCTTGACCGTGAGAATGAAAGGATAGAGACAGGAAGCAACGTTTCGCAATTTGCGCTATCATGCCGCGAAAAGGCGACCGATGACCAACGATCTCTCTAAAATATTCACGCTCCTCGCGTGTCGGATTCGAAACTTTACAGGTGCGACAATCGCGACGCGAAGCAAGGTTGAATAGAGACACCCGGACTTACTGACTTACTGATGTACGCCCCGTCCACGATGTATAGAACAAAAGAAACACCTGGAAGGACGCTCGGCTTCGCAAAAACGGGATAAGGAATCCATTGTCTCCGGCGCGACGACGTTTTCTCTCGTTGAATTCATTATTTCATTGAATTGCCTCTTCGGACACCACAGCGAGCACGTATTTGGCGATTCGAAAAACTTAATAATTGCCCGTGGTTCATTTTCCCAACTTATTTCTCTTGATTTTGTTCATTTGATTTTGTTCATTTTATGGATATAATACCTCATACAATACTTAAATGTGTAGCGATTGATTAGTACGCAGCGGATTTTATGCATTTATAACAACAATGAATAGGTGTAATTTAAAACAGTAAATTTCTATTTCACTCCAGTTTGTTATAATCCAGGTAGAACATTTTTATTTTGCATAAAGACCCGCTGTCTATGTTGTGAATAATGGTGCAGCAATTTTTAGTGGCGACCCTGAGTAAAACATTAAATGAATATTCGCATGTGTTCGACTTCGCTTATGATTCGATCTTATCGTTCTCAGCTTTGTCTCGCGACGAAAAGAAGAACGAGATTACGTAACGCCTTTTCTTCCCCTCTACAAATCCACGCGAACAATGAACTAGTCATCAAAGAAGTTGAAAATTATGCGTGTCAGAGTGACTCACAGAGCTCTTTTTATAACAAACGTCGTCACATTTCAAAATAGTTGAAACGGTTCGAGGTGAGGCGTTATCATCGGTCAGATTTTCTTCCGAAGTCGAGTGTCCTTGGACGTTAGGAACGAATACCAGATTTAATACGATTGTTTGTTCTATCATACGGTGCTGCTTGTTGGGCGTGTGCGTTTTTGATATACATATACACGTAGTACGCGTGTGTGCGCGGCTGCTAAGTAAATGAAATGTTACAGTTATCGCCGCATAAATCTTCGAGACAGGGGGCGAGAATTGATTCGAAGGAGTGAGTTGACACGGTTAATTCTCGCTTCTCCGTCAGCTGTGCGTCGCGAAATCGGTTGGACGTCCGACCTTCTCGTTACCCTCTTAAATTTAACGACTATTATCTCCACATCTTTTATCTTCTCAACTTTTTCGATGCTAGACCGTAAGTGGAATCATTCGAAGGTCGAAGTACGTACTGGCAAATAAATGACCGATCAAAATAAACTGGAGTATTCTTGTATCGTACAATAGGTTCTATAAATGTTCATTAATGTTTTTTCTAAAAGCTCGTCCCGAAAATGTGCTTCCAAAATTTTGCACTCTCGCAAAAATGATTACAGACCATTGGTTGCAAGATTTCCTGAAGGTCTATTAGCTTTCATTGTTCTCCCATCAAGTCCTGTAAAATTTGCACTTTGTATCATGCAAAATTCTTCCAGCCAACAATTCAATCATTAAATTGACAATAACGAAGAAAGTTCCTTCCATCAAATCCAGCGATCCTGTAAAATTTGCTCTTCGTATAGTCTAAAGTTCTTCCAGCCAACTATTCAATCATTAAATTGACAATAACGAACAATGTTCCTCCCATCGAATCCTTCGCTCCTGTAAAATTTGCACTTTGTATCATCCAAAGTTGTTCCAGCCAACTATTCAATCATTAAATTGACAATAACGAACAATGTTCCTCCCATCGAATCCTTTGCTCCTGTAAAATTTGCACTTTGTATCGTCCAAAGTTCTTCCAGCCAACAATTCAATAATTCAATTAAAAATAACGAAGAACGATGGATGATAGAAAGTGCAAATTTTGCAGGATCGCAGGATTTGATGGGAGAACAATGAAAGCTAATAGATCTTAATCTTAAGGAGTGAACTACGGTGTTAAGGGTGAAAAGAAAAGAAAACAATGAAACAAGGGGAATGACGGTGTAACAGGGCTTGACGCAAACACCACGCCGGATCCGCGTCATCGCGGGATGCTCGGAGGCAGCTCGGGGCACCGTTATTTGTCAGGATATTTTTACGCTTTCGCGTCCAGGAAAATGTATACTTATCGGAGGATCGATCAGGCTCGCTTCCTTCTTCGCCATTAGCCGACCTCCGTTCCGCGGAAAAGCGCGGAAAAACACCGCGTTAAACGGTTCCGCTCGGCGGAACGCAATACCGATACGTTATATTGCACAATACAATGCGGCCTATCGATGCAACTGTTCTCTCGTTTATGATAATCAGCATCGGCGCCAGAACCCGATCCGATTTCGTTCGAGCCGACTATCGTGTGGGACGCAGCGTCGCGTGGTAATCCATGTCGTTCTAGCACTTTGAGACTTCATAGAATATGTAACATGTCGTGCGTTATTCGAGACAACAAAAAGTCCAATTTTCTAAATAAATTAATATAAAATGGTTGGATGAAATATTAAAAAATTCAAGAATGCTGTAATGTTGTATTTAATTTTAATTCTTGCTGTCCACGATCATTGCAAAACATTTTTATTTTGCATAAAGATCCGTAGTCTACTGATAATAATTATTTCTCACAGTTTTTACCAAACATATGAATTCAGAATTTTTTCTAACAAAGTTGATAACAAGTTTCAATAAAAAGATTAGCGAAAAGCTTTTCACTTAATTAAAATATAATTTCATAATTTTCGAAGGTCTGCATATAGTCACATGGCTAAGGAATGTTTAATAGATCTTCCAACAGTAATAATAATTTTAATCAATTAGGACTATTGTATAGAAGATCATTTTTAATCCTGTAAAATGTAAAGTATACGTCCTTTAAAAATTCTGTTACGCCGGTGCGTTGAAACTTGTGCGATTCGTTGGCAGAAATCCGGTTGACATCATTAGTCCGGCGAAATTAATTAATCAGTCGGCCGTGAACACACGATACACGCTCCCGAATACAGATAGCAGTGGGATTGCACAATCGCGTGGTTAACCGTTTCCCTAACGCTGTATCGTCAACTTGTTCCGTTACTTTCGCAGTGCACGTGTACTAATGTCCGTTTATCGTTTGATCGTACATACTCGTGGATGGTCGTGTGCGTTGTGCCGTGGCCATGACAGCACTTGAACGTCCGATGAGCTGTTGACAATTAACACGTCAGCTTAACGCGTCCCATCGGCTGCTGATTTTCGTATACTACGAACAAAAATAGTCTCCGGTTGCCCGGAAAGTTGATAGCGTTTTTCAATGAATGAATAATGCACGCTCTTCACATAATCCATACCTGTTGTTAAGCGAGTTTTACGTAATGGATGGTGACAAATGAACTGTTTAAATGCATTTATGACGAAAATGATGAAACAAATAAGTAATTTATTAAAATTAATAGAAGAATGACTCTCAACGAAGCTCCCGTCTCCTGGAAAAATGCACAATATTTTTATGTTGTGATAAGTAGACTGCGGATTTTAGGCATTTATGACGAAAATAATGACTCGCAAAACAATGAAAATGTCGGAAGATTTTAAGAATGATGTAATTTGTGACTTACTAAATTATTAAAAGAGGGAATGACTGTTAACATAGTTTCCGTCTCCTGCAAAAATGCACAATATTTTTATGTTGTGATAAGTAGACTGCGGATTTGATTTATTTATGACGAAAAAGAAAATATTAACACTAAACCTACCACCGCCAGTCAAATGACCGGTTTCAGGTTTCTTATTTTACAATTATTGAAATTATAATGGTAGATCTAATTTATAGAACGACAGTGTATATTCCGAAGCACGTGAAAAAGTCATCGAATTCCCGGAACCCCATTTTACTATACCAAATTGAACAAAATCAAGCAGAAATAAAATCGCCAATTTATGTAGTCGCCTGAGTCGCTCATTTCGAATAAAATGGTTGAAAGGCAGCGAAGAACGTCTGTTGAAGTGTTGCTACATTAATATTTCATGAATTGGTTTAAACTGGAACCGGCGTCCAATTAAGGGAAGAGCCGAACTGGTGGCTTTAAATCAGTTTATGTTTGGAAGACGTACTTAAAAATAGAGGTATTTAAAAACGAAGGCGTGCTTCGAGGTCGAGTTGACTCGAACAATGCCGGAGGATTAAAATGGCTTGGGAGGTGTTAATTTCGTGCAAGACATTTATACTGGAACTGTTGATTCACGAGATATATACCAGGTAGACGGGAAATTACTCGGGTCAGGTTAGAGAGTAATTATCGACTAATTCGGCCGTGTTCTGCTAATTGGAAACGACACTTAATTGACTGTTTCGAACTCTTAGCGAGAAATATCGAATTCTTATCGACGAGATAACGCATTCTATTTTATCCAAGTGTATTTCGACCAATGATGGCAATCAGAAATGCCTGAGAAGGACTATCGGCTACCGAATCTGGAGAACTACCTTCTTTATCAGGGTTATCTCTCGGCTGGAATCAGTGGCTCTATTTTATACCGTCGTTGAAGTGGCTTCTTTGTCAAATTTATCGATCGGGGCTATCGTAAAAGTTGGGGATCTTATTGTTAGCAGCAAACTGATATGTATGCACAGTATTATTTATTCTTTCAATTCAAATTCTTTTTTCCAAATTTAAGATTTTATTACATGATATGTAATAAATGAAATGTAATAAAATCTTGTCTGGTGACTGCCAATCTTTCTGCCAATTCTTCTTGCGTCTGGGTCGGATTTTCGTTGAGCAATTCCTCCAACTCACCGTCATCGAACTTTCTCGGTGCACCTGAATGATCGTAGTCTTCCAAATAAAAATTTCCGACTTTAAATCTTCGGTACAAACGATTTCAGTAACTTTAACAGCTGATTTCCTAAGCTGAGAAGCTCAAATGATGCTTCTCGCACGCCATGTTGCTTGAAATTGTTGCATAGGACTGGAAACTCTTAGAGCGCTCATCACGATTCTTCCTAAAACTAGAAGAACACTCTTTCATATGGCACTAAAATCGGGAAGTAATTCGAATTCAGTCAGAAGTTACGATCGTAGAAAAGAAGAGGAAGGAACTTATTTGCACACCTAATATTTATTCACACGTGTTCACGAAATTAATATTCATCAGGACATTGAAATAGTGTATTACACAGGGTGATTCTGGGAACTGGGACAAGTCACTGCTGTTTTTCAGAAAAAAAATGATAGAGGATGAAATCACATGTCGTAATATGTACGTCCTAACTTTCTACAACCTCATTTTTAATGTAGATGCACCGATGCACCTGGTGGGTGCAGTTGCACTTCGTTCTTTGATGCAACCCAATTTTTTTTTGTTAAACCAATCGATCCCCTTTGTTATTCTACGTATGAAAGTACATACTGACAAGTAAAATTACAGAGTAAACACGGAACTCATTCCTACAATTCACATCGAGAGTTTGGATATTTCTTGTGGTTTCTGACACAATATGTTGAGACTCTGGGTTAGTACCTTTTTATTACAAATTGTTCTGTCGATAGCAAATTCACAATGTGCAAAGGTCATTACAACAAGATATTGTTTTACGATTGCCAATTTGAGAAGCATGCACGAATGGTTTTCGATGCTAAGAATATTCCATTCTTGATTTTCGATTAACTGCAATCGCTGTTTGGCTCACCGCGCGTCGTGTTGCTCATTAACATGTTCGGGACGACTCTGACAGCTCGAACCGACAATAAGCCTCGAGATAAGGAAAGTCGTAAATAAAGTTTTAAGAATAGACATCAATTGATGCTTCCGAGCTCGGGATTCGACGCGTAGTATCCTTGATGAAGACTCCGGAAGAAGTCGTACGTCCTGCAGGTGTTAACGTAGTTTCATTAACGTGCTCGTCATCGCTGTCGCATATGTGCCATCAGCACGATTCTGCATTTTGCGTAAAAATCAACTTAACCTTCCCGCAGCAAAACAAAATTAATTATACCTTTTGTTTTATTGTTTTACGTCGCTTCTTCAACTGCTATGGTTATTAAGCGACCGGCATTTTTATACCGGAATTGCAGCAAACTGGAGTAAAATAGAAATTTAAAAATAATATAATGTCTGTCAAATTGTACTTACTAAAAAAATGATAAATGTTTCGTATCACTTGTGAACGACCTTATGCAAAATAAAAATTGTCTGCATCGATGGCAAGAAATAGAAACTAAATTGAAAATGTGATTTCTTTCCGTGATGATTTTTATTTTTTTAATTTTCCAGCAGTTTTGAATTTCATCTACTCAATTTTCCTATAAATGTATAAAGATCCACAGTCTAATAGTTATACATAAACGTGTCAGGGTTTTTTCAGAGTTTTTTGTCGGATCGAAAAGTTAGACCGGAGCGAGTTCGTTATGCCAACTGCTTCGAATGATGAAATTGAATTACAAAATGCCCGTTATGCCAAGCACTCGATGAGCGACAACATTTGCGTTTATATTTTACAAGAGGCTACGCTGCAGTTGATAGAACGTTATGGCTATGAAGACGGTTGTTGAAACAAACGCAGGCGGCGAACGTGTTAATATCCGTTGAAACGGGTTCGCAGAAGTGAAACTCGATAAGTTGCGACGACTGCTTCGTTTGCAGGTTTCGTTTGTATCTAGTAAACCAAGCCGCGTTACGTTTTTCGGGCCCCGACTAATGCGATTATCGAAACATCCGTGCGACGTCGTTTACACTTGAGCGCACGGATTCCTTGGAAGCTTCTCCTAACATTTCCTTTTTATTCGATGTTGTTTTGTAACTAAACTGCGGATCTTCATGCGAAATAAAAATCTTGCATCAAGTGCAAGGTACTGGAACCGAGTAAAATTGTATTTCTTCAATCATTTTGCTAAGTTAATGATCAGTAGACTGCGGATCTTTATGCATTTATCTTCTAAAAATGTACAAATAATGCTGGAGTATTAAAGTCGACAGAATTTAGTACGAGTTTTATTTATTTTCCTAAAACCCACTTTAAGTCCCACTTTCTTAAAATTTGCCTACAAAATTTATATGCATTTAAAATTGGGGGGACATTTGCCTAAGGCCTAAAGGACGGGGCTTTAGTACTGGAGCTGAATAAAAATGTATTACTTTAATAATTTGACTAAGCTGATGATGATATAACGACGCTATTAAATTCATAATATGCATCAAATCCCCAGACTGTTGATAACTAATTTGCAAACCTGTTGCTTTATTGTACGTCTTTCGAAAACGGTTTTAAATGCGATAAGTCACGTTTATGGAGACAATCATCCGAAACAACGGTCTGTTTCTTGGGAAAACATTATCTATTAAGCTGCTTTCAAATCGAACGCTATAATAGAACAAAGATAATTGTCCACCGACAACAGGCCCATTCAGAATTCAACGACTATGGAGATTCACAGCGATTATTACGATACCTATAAAATCGGTTGCGCGTTACAGTGCCTCCGCGGCGCCGTGAGAGAAACCTTATCATTCTATTCTCCTTTCAGAACTTATCTTATCGGCAGAGGTTGCGCTTTCAATGATTCTTCGTAAATATCGCATCGAGTTACTCGGTGGAGGAAAAATCTGCTCCATCATTTCGGTACGAGAATAGATTGCCTAGGTGGCTGAATTTGTCGGACAGTCGTGTGAAACCATTGCGCAACGATATTCGCAAATACTCGGTCGCAGCTTGCCGTTTTCTATGATCGTTCTCGTTGTAAACAGTAATCAACCTCTTTCTGATTACGGAGACGATTTTTGACAACCTGCCATGATCTCGAGGATCGATGTAAGTAGCTGTGGCGAACTGTTATCAAGGAGCTGGGTTTTCTGGGTACATTTCTGGAAAATTCCGTTCGCTGGTCGAATTTTATCGACGAACTAAACGTAAGAGATTTTCACTATATTTCGAAACGTATTTTTATTGTTCAGGTGTAAATTTATACGATGAGAATATTACGATAATTTTGTAAACGAGTGGGCGCCAGGATATTAGCGTAGAGATTAAATTCGAAATCATAGTCGACCGATTCAAACGGTGACGTACGGCGATACACAGTGCAACTATCATTGTGTGCGCACAGATTAGCTCTTGTCAGAAATTAAATAAAACCCACAAAAAGAGACGGCGAAACTTTTTGATAAACTATTTATGGCACGACGATTTCATGATCTCATCACGACGAATATGGTAAAATGTTTCCGGCTCGTGTATCGCGTCATGTTAGTCTCTTTTATCAATGTTCTCCTGTGTCCTGTGTTATGTGTTTCGATATTCGATTCGTTTGGTCGATATATTTCGAGAATCTCGCGATCCGGTTAAAAGATGTCGGGGAATCGAAGATACTACTATATTTAGACAATATTGTTATCGTGGGAATGTGTGTCGCGATATCCACGATGATCGGATCGAACCGATCAGACGCTCGGATAATTTGACAAGCATCTATATGCCCATAAAAATTGTCTGTGTCAGTTGCGAAACACGGATGCATTCTTTCATTAACTGCAAAAATATTCCAGAAGTGGGATTGTCTATTTACATCCAATATTATTCTTAATATTATTCAATTATCTGAGAGATAAAGCCTTGATCTAAGAAAAATCCTCGGGTCCGAGCTGTTTCTCAGATTCTATCGTTCTACTATTTCTTTCTGATCTCGCCGATCAAAAAAATACCAGAAATAACTTGGTGTAAGTCCCATAAAAAATAATGAAAAACAAAGAAACGTTGTTATCGGATTAGTAGTGGTTCACACCGATGTACTCGACCCCGTATCGGATTACGCGACATGTTTACACTGCTCGGCGACTAAGGCAGTGGCCTAGATGGCCCCGAAGTAGAGGGGATATTCGTTTTTCTTAGATCAAGACTTTACTGTATTTATGTACAGTAAACGAACAGTACAGGTTAGCGCTTTGATCAGCTACCACTCTCCCCTAATTCTCTGCCGCTGATAAATCAATTCTATGCCAGAAAGATTTCGTGTTTCTCTATTGGTTGCGCAGAAGACCGGTGCCGGTTTTTTTTTATTTACGAGCCACCCTCCGTCGGTGATATCGTGATTGATTGCGTTTCTGGGTAACGGTGGCAGCGTGATAGGCAACCGATTAACGAAAAGCAAGGAAGTGAACGCGCGCGAGGTCGAAGTGCTTTATCGGAAACAGTCAAAGGTAGCTAAAATATTCTTTGTTTTCACGCGACAACCGACATCGATTTAAATCGAACTTGTACGGTTCCATTAATCTTCTATATCTCGCTCTGATAGAATTCTGACGGTCGTTTTTCCAACGTCTGAAATTAATCAGAAATTCACTCCACTTATCAAGCGTCGTTCTCCGGAAAATCGTGAACATTTCTATGGAACTTCGTACACAGATCTCCTGTAAAATCTGCAAAGAACACGTGTGTTAGGCCGTGTTAGATGTTCATCGTTTATTTAAATTAAATGTCCATATAAAGACTGGAGATTCGTAAAAATATATTTCGCGTGCATCGGCGAGATTAGCAATGACCTCCGGCTGGGTCGAGCAGGAATATCACGGACGATAAGCTTAGGTGACACGTTCGCTGTGCGCACTCCCAGCGGAGTAGGTTTTGTCGAAAACGGAGCAGTGCATTTTTCTGATTTTTTCTTATCGGGTCGCTGATAATCTTTTACGACTACAGGTCTAATAGAGGACGTCAGGATTAGGTCACGCTTAGATCGAATAAACACAGGAGGCTAAGCTAAATGGAACAGTATCTATGATTGCCTGCCGCGCCCATTTCTATCTCCGGCCCTACCCTTTTGGTCACCGTAGGGGGTTGCCCCGGTTACAACATGTGCCCGGTCGTCTTCGACATTGTCGCTCGCAATCCTTTTTTGCAATCTTGTAGGTATCGTGCCGGACTCGACTACGCGCGCCAGTTCATCTATTATTTACTTATTCCACTGTTCCTCGCCCATCCGCACTATCCGCACCAAGCGTATACTAATCTAATGTTCCATTACTGATTCAACTTACCATAAATAACGTCAATCGAGCCCGACTAACGAGAAACGACGCGTTCATTATTAACCACCCCCACTTTAATCAAAATAATTCCTCCTGCTAATGTGCCACGCGCGTTGATAGTTCATAGCTGCTCGAAATTGTACTGGTTCCCTCGAGTTGCTAACTGATATTCTGTTACATTTTATTTCCTTTAATTAATTATTTACTTTATTCAATTTTATACAGTCCATTCAAAGATGCAGACGATTTGTTTTGTTTTTAAGGAACCTATATTATGAAATAAAAATGGCACTTACTAATTTGTTCTAATGTAGAGAACATGTAAATCAAATCAGACTAAAATATTGTTTTCCAATTTCGCTTCTGTGGAGCTGTCCATAATCACCCTCTTTTCTCCAACATTTATTCAATTTTTCATTCAAATATTATCGTATAATAGCTAATCAAAATAAAACAATAAAATCAAGCTGCAAGCTTGTATTCTTTAACTCGTGCAGAATAAGTTAAAAAAAGAATGTTATTACAAATTGAACGTACTCCCTCTCGTGAGATAAGAAATATCTTCGAGTGCATCGTGCTTTCGCTTTAACAAGTGAAACGCAGATTCCTCGCGAATTTAACTTGTCGTCAATGTTTCGTTATACTTAGAAAGTAGAAATCGAACTTGTTGTTAATATTTTGTAAAATCTACTGACACGTTTTACGACTAAAAGCCTGACGATATTAGTGGAAAACAGTAAGCTGGTATTCCAATTTCTCGCGTCCACCGTACAATGGCAGTCTGAATAGGGCGGCCATGTTACCCGATACCGTATGTATACATACACATACACTTCCATTATTCGATCCCAATTCCCAATCGAAAGCGTTCGACCGTACCGACGAAAGTAATCGGTGTTCACAAGCGAACCGCCTCGCCGTGAATGCGTCCGAGATTCGCCAACCTGCAGTGTCCATTTCTCGGCCAGCGGCCTTCGGACGCGGCCATTTTGTTACTGCGGAGGAGCCCAGCCTTCCTCCTATATTCCTAAACCCCAAAATTTACATCCATCGCTTTTAGAAAGAAAGCAAATTAATTTCACGATTTTTTGGAAAATTTAAACAATCTGTTCCATCGGTCATTTTGGGAAACTCTGAATTTAATCGGAGGCCTAGATCAATCACATCAAAAATAATATAGACATCTAATCTGTCTAATCAATTTTAGCTTATCCGTTTCTAAGGTCGAAAAATATTTCTAGATTTTGTTGGGCGTGTAAACAGAGGATTAAAAGAAAGTTTCGAGAGAAGTTTTGGAACGTGATCGCGCGTAGAAATTCACAATCGCGTAATCGGCAGGCCGCGAATGTTTATGCAAATTCGGATTTGGTGGAGCACTTTATCAGCAGAGGATTTAAGTAGAAACTTGTTACTCGAACGAGCAGTTTCGCCGCGTAAAGAGGAGAATGAAGTCTATGTTAAACTGTATTACAGCTAACGCTGAGCTGTATTTTACCGGTAGCCTAATCATTAGTGATGTTACGCATGCGACCGGAGAATAAAAACTTATGGGAGAAATACTGGAATAGGAGCGACTTGCCATGTCATGTGTTACGGTATCACTTCGAACCTTTTTTTATGGAATTGATCATCATTAACGCCCGAGGTGGATATTCTCAAGTCTATAGTTAGAGAGGTATAGTCACGGATCGTCTCTACATAGACTTGTTTATATTTATGATTGCAAAGGGAAACTCGGATTAATGTAGATCGTTGTAAATCTGGAACACGTAGAGTTCATTCAGATGGATAGACACTTGAATTTTAATGATGCTGGGTGTTTTCTTTACTTGAAAAATGGTCAATTGTTTAAGTTTTAATAGTCGAAGGTCTATCTTCGAAAGACAATTACGTAATAGTTGCTCCTGTTCCCAAAAATCTTTCCTTACACAAATGTTGACCTTCTATCGGAATCATGAAGCATTTGAGGATAAAGTCACCTGCGGAAGCTTATCTATTAGTAGACTTCCACAATCAGCGGAGCAAACTTAATTAATCAAGCTGAACAGATTAAAAATTTAACGACATCCTTTACATCGCTTTACGACTTCACACTATCGATTAAGTCAATCTTTACAATGAAAATAAAATACTATAACGAATTTAATGTCCATTATATGTTGACGACGTTTAGCCTGCGAATTTTATAGATTCACGATAAAAATAAATTAATGAAACACCGAATTAAGAGATTCAAAAAATGTTCGACTTCTTAAACTGATTAATACACTGCCGATTTTTAATGCAAGATCGAAATTGTCGTTTCCCAAATTATTTTAATCAGCTGAAAGTGATACAATCAGATTTCTAGATTCTTCAGAACAAAATTACATTTCTATTGAATTTTTGCTTGGTTCCGCAGTCCGCAGTGGTTCTGCAAAGCAACAAGTCAGAGATGTTAGGTTTTTCGGAAATCGGAGGAGTTTCGCGAGGCGTCGCGCGTCGATTACGCTAACGTTGCCAACGTCGAGAGACCGTGCCGTTTCGCAAGGCCGCGTTGTATTATGAATGTCTAAAGGGGTAGAGACAGGCCTCCATTATGCTCTCGCACAATGGATACATATCTAGGCCTGCACCAGGTTTTATTAACCGTTT
The DNA here is from genome assembly GCF_051020765.1 of Lasioglossum baleicum. Classification (NCBI taxonomy): domain Eukaryota; kingdom Metazoa; phylum Arthropoda; class Insecta; order Hymenoptera; family Halictidae; genus Lasioglossum; species Lasioglossum baleicum. The sequence goes on from NC_134938.1 coordinate 8,125,171, forward strand.
GACAGCGCGGAGCTTGCGTTACCGTGTAAAAGTGACGTAAACACGAACCCGAACGACCCGTCAGCTGATGGCCACTCGTCAAAATATTCTTCCGTCTCGTTTGCCGTTTCCATTTCGCTCATTTTCACTCTGCCGCTCCTTTTTTATCATGAAGAATCTGCTTAAACAAACCGCGTGTCGCTATCGGCAGAGACTGGTTCTTCTCGACGTCTACGTGCGTCAGAGGTTAAGAGATTTCATAGTATTTTGTCCGTTTCTTTTTTCCATCGTCGAAGACGGGCGCGCTTAATTAGGCGAAGCGGGGGCATTTTCTAAAAATGTTCGGCTCAAAATATCTTCAGGCGCACCGCGTAAACAATTGCTGGGCAGTGAATGCGTCTGATCCGTCACGCTGCGAGGTGAAACGCTGTCCGTGTAAACTCGGGCGAGCCGAGTGCTCTTTTGCGCACAGTATTGGTCTGTTTTCTTTTGCAATTCGTGAAGCTGTAGAAATTTTTTCTTGAGAAATTATTTACTATGCTTCTTTATTCAAGTACACTTTACCATAGAAATCGTATGAAGTTTGAATAACTTCAATCCTGTGATTATATAGGAATTAGTTTCTCCATTATCCAACGTGATCGACTGGAAATAAATGTTTAAGAAGGTGCAATCGAATCAATAAAATAGGTTGCGCTGATAAAGTATGCATGAATTTGTCCCACGCGACGCAACTAATGTCGCGGAGCGGAAAGAAAGAGATTAGTGGAGGATAGCGATTACGTCTAAACTGACAAATGATCTAAAGACGAGCGAGAGTGATATATTAGATTGACGTAACAATTGGTAATCTCCCCGTGTACACGAATGTGTCCATACATGACAGCTCAGTTCCATTTCAATAAATCATCGTTGGTGACAACAGACGGTATCGTTCGAAAACAAATCTGGAAAATGTTCTGTTTTAAGGTGCCTCGTCATAACATCCATTACGGGCGACGTGAATGCAAACATCTATTTAAATCCCACTTTTATTTCATTGTTTGTCGAATATTTGTACTAGTTAACAGTTTGAGGAAGTACTGTTTGAATCGTGGGATGTATGCCCATGACTTGTGAAACACTAAACACACGACACGTGTGCTTGGTTGGTTTCTATTACGGTGGAGCATTAGCCTAATCCATTCACTGATGAGTAATTACACTGAAAGCAGAAAAACGCTTACGCACTAGCTCTCGCTGGACACCCTCGATCGGATGTTATTTAAAGAATTAATCGAGTTAATTAATTTTCTTCGCGCTGGCAGCAGTTTCGCTAGATGGCGGGAGGGAGCACGAATTGAGGGGGAAAGTTACCCTCTCTCTGCCAGTAGCGGACACGTGACAGTGACGAGCGCGTCACGTGACGGGGGCGGGGCGGAGCAGCGCCGTGGAAGGGGAAGGTAGATGGGGACACAGTTCTTGGCATTTCACGACAATACTTACTAAAATACACTAAAATTCAGTTCATCTTAGTTAGCTAATATTCAATTTAATAAAGAAGTTAAATAGAATCATTGGCCATGCTGCGATTAAATTTTAATTTGTGTAAATCGATTACCATTTGCAAGCTTGTTACCTCGGTCATGTCGAATATTATTATTAAATAGAATTGGAGCTGCAGGAACGACTTAAATGGCGAACGTTCTGCGACGAGGACTGGCGAACATCCGATATGCATATTTTCGACCTTCGATTGGATGAAATAATGTTACGCCGTCGGAGGAGGGGGGGGGGAACGGAATCGTGTGTCGTCTTACGATGATGTATTATTGGGTTTGTCGTGTCCACGCCTGACGTAATCACGAGCGTACAGTCAGAAGCGAGGGCCACGTCAACGATAGCACGTTTCGCTGAAGTTTTCATCAGTTTGCTTGTCACGCGATCCACGCGGACTCGTTCTAACCGTCGCTTCCTATTATTCATAAATATTGTTTAATATCGGCCAGACTGTGAGCACGGTTCGGGATCTCTTCTGAGATCCGCACAGCTGATACCGTGCAGCTGAATTGTGCCAAGGAGACGTGTCCGCGTTGCCATTGTTCGTCGATTCAACCAGCTGCGTCGTCCAATCGTACATCTTTATTTTGTTTATTTATTTTCACGCGGTTTTCATTCATCGAAACGACCGGTGTTGATAACTCCTTTCACTGCGATTTATTTCACGGCTGTAGTGGAACTTCTTTATCGTTCATGGTGTTCTGGAAGAAAAAGATTGTTTATTATACGGGGTGGACCACGGATCGTGTGATCAGTAGTTATGTATGTACTCCTATGTTTTACGCCTATCTATTAGACGATTTCAAGACGAATTCGGTAGGCATCATCACGTAAAAAGAATTGCAAATTTCTCATTCGAAAACCGTATTTTTCTTCCGGCCTGAAGTTATTCCATTTTATACGATTTTCTTAATTTGATCGGTATAAAACTGATGTACTACCTCGTACGATGCTTTCAGTAGTTTATTAAAATATTAAATACGTTTAGTAATTTATTCAATAGAAATTTAATAATGCAACAGATATTTTGAATAATTCGAGTGCAAAGTGTTAAGGCAGGTCTGATGTCCGATTACATTTTTATCTCAATTAATCTGGTACACCTCTCCTTCAATAAAGCCATTTTACTATGGACAAACACGATACGATCGTTCGAACGAAATAATTGCAGTGGATTAAAGTCATTATTATAAGCGTCATAGTAGTAAACAAGTCTTATTTATTGTTAAAATTCCGTCCATTTATGAATGTAGTTCAGTATGTAAATTGCAACTTTCTTTTACTCTGTCGCCATGAATTGTTAACGACAATAGAAATTTACATGAATTATTGTTGAATTATTGTAAGTGAATTCTTTTAGTTACTGAGATTATTTTTCGGGTTTAGAGCTGTTTATCACTCTCATTTTGGAGTTGATCTAATTAAATTGTAATTGTTCTAACACTCGGTGACGTCATTTACGAGGAGAGTAACGCAATAACAATAAAAGATCGCTTACTCAAGTCGTTCGAGCGATAACACCTGCGCTTTCCTAGTATTACTATTCGCATATTCAGCGAAAACGCTTTTAAGTCGTCGTAATAGTGACGCTTGACATTTACTGCAATTTTTTACTGCTCGTTCTACCATTTCGTCTCACTAATAAGAAATTACAAGCGACCAATAGTTATCGACGTAACATTCACATATCCCAAACGATTTGGGACAATAGATGTTGAAAATGTCGCAGACTGGCATTTGTCAAATGTCAGTGACGACGCCATTAACACCCATGTTTCGGGATGGTCGGTCTCGTGAGCATTCCGGAACCTTGTTCCCTGAAAACGACACCGCTCGAAATTATCCGCCCCAATTTTTCCTATTTATAGCACGATTCTAGATAACAATTAGAAAGACCGTTCAATTGTTCACTTTTCACAGTTGAACGAAACTATAATGCAAAGTACTTTCAGACAATCGAAATCTGACCAGTCCATTTTCTTTAATTTCCATACTGTAACTTCGTGCACAGCAATCTTACAACATTCCACATGTTCCTTACATATGTCTATTTTCAAGGATGAAGCTCCTATTTTCACGTCCTTGAACTTTGACAAACTTTATTTTATTGATGAAACGAAGTGAGAGATTGAAGTTGATTTCTTTCTTTTGAAACTTTACAGAAATTGCAGATCAACTTTTAAGACGAGACTGCTATTCGTATGATTACTAAAAATTTGTTTAACTTGCTAGAGTCGCTTGAATGTGTCAAGTTTCGAAATCAACACAAACAACTTTGCTTTATCCTTCTGATTCGTGTTGATTTATTTTTGTTTGTGTAACTTGAACTTTGACAAACTCTATTTTATTGATAAAACGAAGTGAGAGATTGAAGTTGATTTATTTCTTTTGAAACTTTACAAAAAAATTGCAGATCAACTTTTAAAACAAGACTGTTCTTCGTATGATCACTAAAAATTTGTTTAACTTGCCAGAGTCGTTTGAATGTGTCAAGTTTTAAATCAACACAAACAACTTTGCTTTATCTATCTGATTCGTGTTGATTTATTTTTGTTTGTGTAACTGTATCGCATTGTTTGTTTATAACAGTTTATATTTGTAGGGCGAGGGTCTTGTCGAATGTAGAATTCGCCGAGCGCAATGTGCGTTATGTACATAATACGACATCTTTTGCGGAAGCACATCCTCATTAGATCGCTCGCTGGGTTGGACCGAAAGTAGCCACGATTACGCTTTTGAAGTCCCACGGAGAACTTAATCGAAATACGTTTCTGCCGCGGGCATTAGGGTCACGTTCGACGTTTATCCGTTCTTTCATTTTCATTCCCCCACTCATGAATTATTTACATTCAATTAGAATAAATCGATTCGAATTAGTCCCCATATCAACGACGACATTGTTTCGTCGTTTAAATTAGAAAAGTTATCGTGAAAGGAGAATTCTTGGATAGAATTAATAATACGGCGAATCACTAACAAACATGGCTATAGCAAACGGAAGGAAAACACGGACAATTATTTCTGAACTTTGAATAATTCGAATGTGAAAAAGTTACAAATAGTTCTAAACATTACCTTGAACAATAATAAGAGATTGCATTAAATTTTAACGGCGAAACGAAATCATGCTAACTGCTAAAGTTAATAATGAATGTGTGACAGGTAAGATGTAAGGCATTATAGACGGCTAAATTTATGTAGTAGTACTAGGAAGTATCTAACTTGAACACAGAAGCTATGTTGTGTATCCTTGTACAGCTGTTTCATTTGTACATAAGTTAACAATTTCACCAAACTGAACCAGGAAAGCTTTACGACGCGGTCGTTTAAAGAACAAACTACTAAAAACAAATTTAAATTGCCGTCACGCATTGATCCAAAATTTAACATGTTGTTTATATACCATAGATAAAGGGTTAATAAACAAAAACACCCTTCGAGCAAGCCTTTGTTACCTTACACACAAGAAACCAAAGTTCAACCCCCGCAATAAAAATCTATAAAAAGGAATTGTAAACCTGTAACACAAAAAAATTCGAACTGAATCCAATATTTTTATTCTTCAACTTTTCATAAACTATAGAATAACGAATACTAAATCGACGAGTACGAACACAATCCCTTATACCCTGCCCATCTCACGACGGACCCTTACACCTAATCAAAAAATCGAATTAGAGAGGGGTCGCAAAAAATCCAATTTGAGTTACCGGTGCTTAAATTTCTGTCGGGTAAAGGGGTGACTCTCACCCTTGTAGACCGAAACCGTTACCCTTGTCCTCTGCAACCTGTAGAACAGTGCATACTGAAAGTAAGGGTTGTAATTACCTTCTTGTACTTGACCTCATAGAAGTACGACCTGGCACAATAATTCCCCCTCTCTACTGCCATAAAAATCGATCAACCCTTACCCCAGACCAAAAAATCTACTCTGTAAAGGCCCGCAAAAAGTCGAATTTGCCACAGCCAATGATGATCAAGATGATCAATGTAGTCCTGGTTGCTCCAATTAACCCTTTCCAGTCCGAGCTGTTTTAAGCAAGAAGGAAAAGTCGAATTTGCCGGTGGTCAATGATGATCAATGTAGTCCACGCTGCTCCAATTAGAAACCATGCGTGCGGTTCGAGTGCCATAAAAATCGATCAACCATTACACCACACCAAAAAATCTACTCTGTAAAAGACCGCAAAACGTCGAATTTGCGAAAGCCAGTTATGACCAAGATGTTGACCGATGTAGTCCATGCTGCCCCAATTAGAAACCATGCGTGCGGTTCGAGAGCCATAAAAATCGATCAACCCTTACCCCACACCAAAAAATCTACTCTTTACAGGACCGCAAAAAGTCGAATTTGCTGGGGCCAATGATGATAAAGATGTTGACCAATGCAGACCACGCTGCTCCAATCAAAAGCGATCCGTGCGGTTCGAGTGCCATCGAAATCAATGAACCCTTACCCCAGATCAAAAAATCTACTCTGTAAAGGACCGCAAAAAGTCGAATTTGCGAGAGCCAGTTATGACCAAGATGTTGACCAATGCAGTCCACGCTGCTCCAATTAAAAACGACGCGTACGGTCGGAGGGTACGCGGTTTTCTGTGTGGCAAACGAGGTGCACATGATTCGCACCCCACCAGGTGGACGCTGGTGCCGGTGCGGCGGCCTAGGCTTGCTTTCCGCCGACTCGTGGAGGGCGCGCACGAGACGTCGCGACGCGATTCGACGCGACTCAACGGGGAAATGTTAGCTCGCGGTTTTACCCGGCAGTCGAGAATGGCGTAAGCTTCCGACCGGACGGCCTTTCCGATCGGTGCCCGCCGCCAGTAACGCTCCATTCCATTCGTGGTGCACGAGGATCGCACCCGGCGACGCGACTTAACACGCGCTCACGCAATCCGGTTCCATTCCCGCTCGGAACGCTCGCTGGGAAAAACCAAGAGAGAAAGAGAGAGAGAAAGAGAGACGAACGAACCGGCCAGCTCGACGTGCCAAGTGCATCTTCCTTCGCTGAACCATCGAATACAGTTTGAATCGCGACAGAACCGAGGAAAGAGTTTACCGGTGTTCTCCGGAGTGTCTGTGATAAAAAGGATGCGGAATTTCTAGGCCGGAAGCGTCCGTGTGTGTCCAGACCCAGTGGAAGTTCAAGACAAAGTTCGTTTCAATCGAATTCGCTCGTTTTTCCCTCGACGAGGTTTGTCGAGGGTCGTTGAACCTCGTGGCTCGCTGTGGATGAGTTTTCTCGGGTTTGTCCGAGATCTATGTTCTCTTCGGTTCACCGGGTGATAAGGATCAAGGTGGATCAACGGTTACCGCAACTCCGGGAGTGCTCGAAGGGGATCCGTTTCGTAAACCGTGATTTCGTGCGCGATCTCTCTCTCTCCCTCTTGCTCTCGACACCTTGGTATTTCCCGAGTGAAGGTGGTCGATCGCTGCGAAGGATTTCTCGTAGCCTTGACCCACTGGGACCAATTCGCTGTTACGATCGCGGGCCTGCCTGAACCAGAACAATGCCTCGAACCGGAGTCTCGTAGGCTGATCGACGCTCGAAAACTGATTACACCGTCCGATTAGTACGATACACCCAAGGAAACACTCGGACAACGGGCGACCGGTTTCATTCGTGGTCTCAGGAACCATGGGACAACGATCCGGAATCCCACGGATGCAAACACGGTGAACAAGCGCGAAGTTTCCGGTTGCACGCGAGACAGCGTCGGATGAAGCTTCTAATATGCGAAGAGATGACCTCTGGTGGTTCTCAAGGTACTTGCGCGCTTCTTACCAGCGGATCGAGGGTGTTTATGTTTTCGTCGTTGCCAAAGTATTGCGGGCACCAAAGGGTGCACCATATGTTTTTTTCCCGGAGATCCTTCGGGATTAATTGCTAAAATTAAATTAGTTATTTCTCGGTCCTCTGTAAGAGCCGTAGAAACTTGGATTTTGGTACACAAGTAGCCGGTAGCACGAAGGGTGCACCATATGTTTTTTTTTCCCGGAAATCCTTCAACGGGAACTGATCACTTTTAGTGGTTCTTCCTGTATGTTCTTCAAGGGTTGTGTATCGACAACGATGAAATAGCATTTCAATTTCATGGAAATGAATAACTAGACTGCGGATTTGATGCATTTACAATAACATTGGGTACGTGCAATTTAAAATACAAGATCGATTAACGGAATTCAGAAATATTGATCTCCTCAGAATAATTAGAAAAAGAAATATCCTTATATTTGGCTCTGCCTCGGGGCTGTTTATTGTTTATGTTTTCGTCGCGTTGTCTTACCGAAGTACTTTTATTTTTATTGGAAATCTCGAGTGGTCGGTGCTCGAAATCTTATCGACTCGTTCGATTAACGCAATCGTACGAGCTGTAAAATAAACTGGCGCAATCTAGCTCCGTTATATGACTTTGCTTCTGTATTTAACTTATGCCGTTCGAGATACGTATCAACCTCTCGGAAGAAATTCATTTGTGTTGCATGTTTTTCGATATTCTTCCCGTCTACTCTCACCTGTTGGAACGTCCGAGACAGTTTAAGGTTGTATAAGAAGACGTATTACAACCCTTTGGAGAAGAATCAATTTAATGGAATGTTACGCGCGCGAAAGGTTCCACAGGAAGTGGAATTAGTTCGAAGTTAGCTCGATGCAAGATTAACGAAGTTTCAGAGACGCGAAACAGGATCCGCGTATCCGCTTTCGAACAATCGGAGTTTCGTTATCGAGTGTTCCGAATGTTACAAAGGATGATCTTATTTACGTGATACGATGGTTACTTAATTGAAATAGGATAATCGATACAAAATCTCTCTTTCAATTGTTAAATATGTCGAGCTTCGTGTTTTTCACCGTCCTATTTTTTATCTTATTGTTTACCGACGAGGGAACTTGAAAATTAAAAATTGTAGTTCATATCTTTAATAGTAGAATAATTTTTAACAATGATGCTCTGAATAAACGAAAATTCTGTAAAAATGTTTAACGTCTTTTTTGAATTTGAAATTGAAATTTTTTGACAAGTACAAGTGAAAAGAAAATTGGAAGGTATGGAAATTTTTGAAGAAACAGTGAAAAGAAAAGTGGGGAGTCCCGTTGGCGATAAAATAGCAGAAGTATATTGTACAGTTTTTTAATTGGATGCTGAATAAACTAAAATTCTGTACCGTTGAAATTTTCGAAGAAACAGTAAAAAGAAAAATGGCAGAAGTGTCGCATACAGTTTTTGTTATTTCGAATCGGCTTGATTGAGTCACAGCTTCTTTTACGACTTATCGGTTCTTCCTTGACTCACGTTTCCATTATACGGACATGTACTGTTAGCCGTGACTCACTGCGCACGATCCTCTCCGCGGTTCGGTAGGATGTTACTGTGGTCTGGAGACACGACTTCAGCGATTATTGATGAATAGGGTTCGGTGTCGGTGAACGCATAAATTTCAGGTGACGAAACACGCGATCCTCGCTCGGAGCCTTTACCGTGCAACGAGAGACACGAATAAGGATGGTCTTCTTCATGGTGTGCTACTTGGTGGCAATACTTCCTTGCCCTGTATTCTAGTGACGTAGAAGTTGCCGTTCTCGTTTCGGATGTCGGAGACAGTGATGGATACCGAGGAAAAAAATCTTCCTCACTCGACCGTGAATTTCACGTTCAATTGATACGGAACGAATGTGCGTGACTCGGTTCAATAACGTTTCACAAACGTCATCACTTTCGATGACGAAATCCTTAGCACAACTGCTTCCAATTTGTACTAATTGTTTGTAACTCCTCTGTCATTAGTAGACAGCAGATTTTATGCATTCATGACACAAATGGGAAGATATAATTTAAAACAGTGAAAACATTAGAAGAGTTAAAATGCTGTTATATTATTTTCAATCTATTAAACGTATTAATGAAGAAAATAAATTTCTACCTCGCTTCAGTTGGTTGCAATTCAGGTACAACAGTTTTATCTTGCATAAAGATCTGCTGTCTAGTCGTTAGGAAGATTTATATCACGGATTTGTTTCGGAAAAATATCCTCTACAGCAAAAATATTAATTTTTCACGATATTAAAATCATTCTTAATGAATTTGTAATGTGCGAGGTTCTAGACGTTATCTTTTTCATTGAAGCGTTAATTTGACTTGAACCATTTAAGCATTTCAAATGGAACATTTCGTAGCCACCAAATTGATAAAATCATAGAGAATGGAAATATTCTAGGTCGGAAGAAATGTTTAATTTTGTGAAAAAAATCGTGTTATATAATCGAACAGGAAAAAGCTTAAGAAATTCGGGAATTATGAAACATAGGATCGTTGTTGCGAGATTGCCAGCGCAATAGCATTATGAGCGGAGAATGAAAATAAATGACGTGTATTTAATCGCGCCGATATCGTATGACAACGGAGCATGCAGAATGTTAACGTTGCTCTGATCGATCGTGCGATACAATGAACTCTTTTCAGTGCTCCCGGGTCTCGTATATTGATCCTAACAAATCGTCGAGATGATCGTATGCAATAAGCAACGATAACGAACAACTGATATGCAGACTAATGTACCGAGAAATTATTCGTAAGCTGCTCGAATCGAAATGTACGCGGAAACAATTAAATGTAGAGAAACATGTAGTCAACATCGTTTTTACGGCGAAGAGTAGGTCAAGTGCATGATGCGATGCACGGAGCGAAACGTTTCGCATTATTATCTCGCGGAATAAAAATAAAAGGCGAGATCAATTTAGAAGTGAATTGTTTGAATCAGTATTATCATTGAATATTATTGAATAAGTACCCTTATAGGCACTCGAGTGGCGATTTTAAGGCGCCACTAAAAATTGCTGTACCATTATTTAAAATATTGTTTCCATTACTAGACGTTCAATCCACCAAATTTAAAAAATCATGGAGATCATAATTTTCCAGTTAAAATATAACTCCGAGTGCAACGGGTTAATATAAATAGTCGGAGTTCATGAATGCGCTAGATTTATCTCACGGATTTGTTGAAAATATCCTCTTCAGGAAAAATATTAATTTTTCACGATATCAATCCTTCCTTATATTTTAAAAATTCGCAAATGCCATGAATTCATAATGTGTGATGTTCTAAATGTAATCTTTGAAGTGTTAATTTAACTTGAACCATTTAAGCATTTAAATTGAAACACACATTTCGTACCCACCAAATTTAAAAAATCATATAGAATGGAAATATTCTAGGTCGGAAGAAATGTTTAATTTTCCAGTTAAAATAGCTCCGAGTGCAAAGGGTTAACTCGAGAGATCCGTAGGAAGATGATCGAGCTGTTTCGGGCTCGATCAACGAGAGGTTAAAGTTAAAAACGATCGGGACGGAATTATCGTGCGGAATGTTCGCAGAAGATACGATAGGTCCGTGGTAAAAGCGGTTAGGTGCACGGATACAGTTGGCAGCCGGCCAATCGTGATATCATGAATGTATGCATCATGCGTGCCGTCTGTTTTCTAAGTCGGCTTCCGTCATTGATGGCGGGCACCGGTATAGTGCAATGGTAACTTTCGTTAAACCGCGGAACAGACGAAACGCGTTACGCGCGAACGCGAAACAGGTTGCACTCTCATCTATCACCTGTCTAACGACCTGTCCCCGGAGAGCTTCTTATCGGATCGCTGATATCATCGAGCACTATACAATTCTATCACGCCGCCGAATCGATTGTCCTCCTATTTAGATCTTCGCTGCCCGGTCAAATGATAATGTATTCGGCGCGCACGCCACAGATACGGCAGCCATGCGTCCTTCATTTAAGAGAAAACACAGTGCAACATTTAAGGAGTAGTCTCGTTTCCAGCATTGCAAAGATGATGGGTGTTTTCAGTAGTCAAAAGCGCTAGATTAAAGATCAATCTAGACCGCTATCTCCCTAAAAAGTGCTATTTTTACGTTTACGAGGCGCAATTTGCACCATTCGGCAGCATGTAGCTGTAACAGTTGTATGCTTCCGAATAGACTGCGGATGTTTATGCAATTTTCAGTTTTTCTAGGCAAATTTTAAGACAATGGGTTCAAATGAAATCTGGTAATAAATAAAAATTGTACCAAGTTCTGTCAAATTTTATATTCTACTATTTTTTGAACATTTTCAGAAGCCATAATTGCGTAGATATCCGCAGTCTACTTTCAAATAATGCAAATTACGCCTCGTAAACGTAAGAATAGGACTTTTCAGGGCGACTGCGGCCTAGATTGATCTTTTGTCTAGCGCTTTTGACTACTGGAAAACCTCATCTTTGCACTATCGCCTTAAATGGTGATTTTTAAATGGGGATCAATATTTATTTCAAACTTCAAACTCTAACCACGGACAAAGGCGTTTGAACGAATAATATCGATTTAGGGAACTATCTTTCCTAAAAATTGTTGCATCTTTTACTTTCATGGGCAACTTTTACTTTCAGCATCGTATTCGGATCAATAAGACCGTGGCATCGAGTTCGATATTTACGAATCCGAGTCCGTTCCAATAACCAGACTTGATTTCATCGGTTTCGATTGATACTGAAGGTTTACAAGATTCCTATAAGTTCGCTTACAATGTAACCATTAGACTGTGGATTTTATGCATCTACATTTAAAAGAAATTTGGAAATATTTTGCGCTTGAATGGGGCTGACAATAATAATAACTTTATGCAAAATAAAAACTGTCTACATCGATTGCAAGAAATAGAAACCAAACTGAATGTTATTTCTTCCCTTAATGATTTTAATATAGGAGAAATCATACATCGACATCTTCAATTTGAAAAATTTCCCAACAATTTTGAATTTCATCTACTCAATTTCGCTATAAATGCATGAAGATCCGCAGTCTAATGATGATAATTTTTGGAAGGCAATATTTACTCAAATCGATTACTATGTTGGAGTATAGACGCCTCTAGCAGGTTCTGCCAGAGTTTACTCAGATTTTCTATACCATCGGGGCGATCGAGTAAGTAGCAGCTTAGAGGCGGCTTGTCTACACCTAGTGGCCTAATTATTTCAAGCAAGCTGTCATGCATGCTAGTTCGGGAACGGTCTCGTAAAACCGACTTTTATTAGTCGATAATTTTAGATTGGTTATTCGTATATCAGAGGGAAGTGAGTCATCAGGCTTAATGCGCGCAATCGAGACGTCTACCAAAAGTCCCGTTCTCTCCGTTGACTATACCCTCCGGGCTACCACGCCGCAACGGAGACAGTTCCACCATTAGCCACGGGTTCGTTTTTCTTAGGAGTTTTCCCTCTGATCCCCCATAGGATAGCCGGGAACACCGGCTACGAAAATACCCCGAAGATACTTGTCTTTATTGTCTTCTTTACTTCCCTCCGACGACTATTGTGTTTCTCGAAACACGACCAGTCTTCATGGAAGCCGAGCGAAACCGTCAGACCAGAGATTGGTCCGAGGCCTATTCCAGCTACGAATTACCTCTGGGTCAATAGTTGCACAATCGAGCAATATTAACTCGGGATCATGGTCGTTGAACACTTATTAGTCGTTCATGCGACTGGTGCCAGTCCGTGGAAGAGTTGAGACGGGCACAATTTTATTCGAAGACGGCGAGCGGCAACCACAATGATGTTTAGTATGTTTGCTATAAATATAAATATCAGTCTGTTCGTCACTAGAACTACCCTAAACGATACTGATGTATAGACAGCGGATTTTATGCATTTACAACAAAAAACAAACAAACAGACATACAAGAAAGCGAGCTAATGAAAACGTGGTAAAATGAGGAATTTAAAAATACTATTACATTATTTTCGACCTATCGAAGTTTGTTGGACCAGTTTGTTGGAATTCAAGTAGAAAATTTTTATAATAATGACAGGATTGAATTTAGTCGGATCTCGTGGAATTTTTATGGGGTAACATTTTCGTCATCCCCTCTTGACGAATTTTTAAAGAAAAAATCTGAAATCCATTTTGAATTCTAGTGCTAAGCGAAGCTCTTGGAGCACACTCGAAATTCTCGAGTGCTACATACTGATTCTCTTCTTCTTCAATTTTACGAGCAGAAGTTTTATCATAGATATTTATGCAAATTCGCGTTTTCATATTCTATAAAATTCATGTGGCACAAAGTCAATGAACAGGGGAGCTGTTCCACATTTTTAAATTACGTAATCCTTTGTGCAAAAGAGTATTTCGTTTTTCATACACGGCTCGGATTTCGGGGAAACGAATTTGAATATTAATTCCACACGCCTGCTGCGAAATGCGAAGTGATTCGCGCGTACGTGCGCCTGTGTGTGTCCATTGCACAGTGTTTTTACTCTGGAGCATAACAGAGATGGTTTAATATTCGTTAACATTATTTTATTCTGAATTTCATTACTAGACTGCGGATCTTTATGCAAAATAAAAATTTCTTACCTGAATTGCAACAAACTGGAGTGAAAGAGATATTTATTTTCTTCGCTATTATATTTAGTAGGTTGAAAAAGTATGTTTAATTTTTTCAAATATTTTTGCTATTTTAAATTACACCTACTCATTTTCAATAAATAAATGCATAAAATCACAAAATATCCAAATATAATAAATCATAAAATCATACAAATAAACGCATAAAATCCGCAGTCTATTTATTAGATACACGCGCTTGATTAGAATATGAATACGTCAGGTAAAAATAGCTGCGATCTTTGTTGGAACTAATTCCAATTCTTTCACAATTTTAGCGAACCTTATAAAAATGTCAAGATAAATGAAAATATTTATTACTTCAACTTAGACCGGTAATATTATTTTTGAGGGTTGATTTCACCCTTTAAAACCGCGCTGTGGTGCAGACAAAAAAAGGATTGTGTTACGAATGGCTTGCTCTACTTGTATGTATATACGGAGTTTCATAATCTTCGGAACTTCCGGGTTCCCTAACCTTCCTTGCAAGATGCTATGAAATGATGCCAACTCTGGGACATACTATCTTTAGTTGCGAAAAGAGGAAGTTTCGTCATACGCACGCGACATGTGTTCTTTTTCCTCTTGGCTAGTGCACATTGCCGTGTTTTCCTGGAATTCTCCATTTTCGCAGAATATTAACCCGTAGCACTCGAGTGGTGACTCAGAGAGAGAGAGAGAGAGAGAGAGAGAGAGAGAGTCGCCATTAAAAATTGCTGTACCATTCTTCAAGATATTGTTTACATTATTAAATATGTTGGTATCTAATCAATAGGCTGCGGATGTTATACATTTATGAGTAAAACGATTAGGTGCCATTTAAAACAAAGTTACAATGATCTAATAATGCGAATCTAATGTTCTCAGCTTCGTTCAAATGGTTAAAGTAAGAAAATTAAACGTCTATCTGACTCCAATCTCTTGCAAATGCTGCAGACAATTTTTATTTTGCATAAAAATCCGCAATCTACTAATCAATTACTGAACATTTAAGTATTGTATGAGGTATTATTGTAGATCAATTTCATATAAATTTCATATAAAATCATTTCAATTTTATTTCAATTTTATATAAAAAAATCATTACATAGAATCAAATTATTTTAGGTCGGAAGAAATGTTTAATTTTCGAGTTGAAATAGCTCCGCGTGTTCAAAATTGAATTTTTAAAATTGAAGAACTAAAATTCTACTTTGGTTCTGATAATGTAAGTTATTGGAGAATATATGTATAGGCATAAAGCATTGATATAAATTTTCTCTTTTTTTAAGAAATTACGAATTACGAAAGAGTTCGAATCACTAAAACCGTAAAATAAATCGTGGGGCAAGGGGTTAAGGCGGTAGACTAGTTTCCAGGATTGCGAGGGTGCGGCATTCGCGTTCTTATTTCTCGACAATACGATCACGGAGTTTTTCAGTAGCCAAAAACGCTAGATAAAAGATCGATCTAGGGCGCTATCTCCCTGGAAAGTCCTATTTTTCCGTTTACGAGGCGTAATTTTCATTATTCGGCCGCATGTAGCTATGAAAATAGCTCTATACGCAGTTGTATGCTTCCGAATAATGCAAATTACGCCACGTAAACGAAAAAATAGGACTTTTGAGGGAGATAGTGCTTTAGATTATCGAGAAATGAGAAGGCGAATCGCGAACCCTTGCAATCCTGGAAAAAGGAGTGTACCCCCTTAACTCGACGATTTTCGAGAGATGAAAGGATTGAAAAGTGAGATTTTCGCCTAAACGAACCAGTGTGCCCACGATCGTTTGTAAAATAGTGTATCAAGGCGACGAAACGCTACAACACGTACGACATTGCAAGAGAAACATCATGGCCCTGCTGTAGTAAGAGCTCCCGTTCCGAGCTGACCGGCGGACGTGAAAGAGAAACTGAAAAGGGTGTGAGGCTCGAGAGTTCGTCGCGAATGAAGTGGCTTGTGTAACGTGCACAGCCGTTTGTAAGCACACGATCGTTCGAGAGGAGGTGGGAAATCGTTAAGGTGTGGAAAACGTGCTCGCCGACACGAGCAGGATAGGAATTATATTGGTCAGCTTTCAGACGACAAACGGTGACTCTCTCTCTCTCTCTCTGGCGCTTATGCCGGGTAATACACTGCGTGAATTTCGTTATCTCGACTGCTTTACAACGCGGGATGTTTGGCGTTGATATATGCACCGGCTCGAGCCGCGTTTACTCCTTATCGTCGTCAAACATTTGCCACGATGATGCGGTACAGAAATACACTTTCTTTCGAACGCGTCGGCCGAGTTCGCCTTCAACCCTGTGGAACGTGTGAAGAAACATTAGCTTGGTGCCCTTAGGCAAAATTTATTATTAGGCTGCGGATGTTTATGAATTTATACCAAAATTGAGTAAATAAAATTGAAATTTGTTTGGAAATTAAAAAAATTCAAGTTGCCAATTTATGATTTCTCCTTTATTAATTGTTAGCACTCAAGTATCCGACTTCGATTTTGACAATTTTTTGTGGGATGATGGTATATGGATCCCTAATTATGTATACAAAATATTAGGTGTAGTTACTCCATAGTTTTAAAGATATAAACAATTAAAGTTTCGTACCTTCTATTAGCCGTGTAAGCAGATTCACAGGTATGAAACTTAATTGTTTATATCTTTAAAACTATTGAGTAACTACACCTAATATTTTGCATACGTAATTGGGGATCCATATACCATCATCTCACAAAAAATTATCAAAATCGAAGTCGAACACTTGGGGTCCTACCCTTGTCAGAGTCGCCACAAAAATTGCTGCACCATTATTCAAAATATCGTTTACGTTATTAAATATGTTGCGAGCTAACCAATTACTATACATTCAAATATTGTATGAGGTATTATATCAATTTCATATAGGAAATATTCTAGGTCGGAAGAAATGTTTAATTTTAAAATCATTAAGGGAAGAAAGAACATTATAAATTTAGTTTCTGTTTCTTGCATTCGATTCAGACGATTTTTATTTTGCTTAAACATCCGTATCTACTTATTCAATATTATATTTCCGCAGAACAATTCGAAACAGTTGAGACAAGTCAAGTTTTCCGAGCTCTCCGGCGAATCGCACAATGAAATAATGAAAATTTTCTATTTCTCTTCAAAATTTTGTTCATACTCTTGTTGGCAAATGCAGAATGTTTTTTCACAAAATTAATTGCCCCTACGAATGGCTCTGAGCACTCACTAGTGGGGTGTCTCTAAAGCTGGACAAGAAAGAAAATTCCTGATCGTCAATTCCTACGAGAAAAATATTTGTGATTGCCAGCTAATTAAATAAATATTTGGATCATCACACTGTTCAACGATGACAGGCGAAAACTGCGTCGAACGGTAGTTCGCACAGAGCGACTAATATACCATATTTCGCGCGAAGCAATTTTATCTGTTATTTGCTACGGCAATTTGTACAGGGTTGGGCCTATCAACGATTACGCGAACGATTTCTCAAATATTGATTTTAGGAACGTATTTATCCGGATAAGTGTTATATACACGGTGTTCACAATGTTGTAGCTATGTTCCTGGTAGTAGACGCGTAGAAATCAAATAGAAGAAGGTACTTACGCGTTCAAAATTTCGTAATGATATGGTGCAGGTCTTTCGTTTCACATGAGAAGGACTACGTAGCGATGTAGCAACGATATTACGCTGATTAAACTAAGTTTCAAGGTTGCAGGTGGGTATAGGAGAAGTTCTTACAAGATTTTGCAATGCTGCACCCGGTTGCATGACGCTCTTCATTACGTCAACTTTCTGGTACCTACAACAAGAAAAACTTGGACGCAACAAAAGATTAAGGACTCCAAGAGTTGACGGAACTTTCAAGTTCAGAGTATAATTTTTTTAAACATTGGAAATAAGTAAACGAGACCACTCCGCTGTTTTCTATTTTATGATTTATTTACAGTTTGTTTTAACGTGGTCGCATTAGCAGAGAACTCATTAGCGATCACATCTTTATGCATTTATCCTTTATGTATTTATTATGGCTTTTGAAAACTTTCTAAAAATACTAGAATATAAAATTCCACAGAATTTCACACGATTTTTATGTATTTCAAATCTATAAAGGCTATTACCGCTGAGATCAGATTTTATTTGACACCACTGTCTTAATTGCCTACAAAAATTGAAAATTGCATAAACATCCGCAGTCTAGTCATAACATATTGGTAGACAGCAAAACAAATATTTTAACTGCACCAATCTGGTGCGAAATAGAAATTCATCTTCTTTCTTAATATGTTTGACAGGCTGAAAATAAATTCTTCTAATATTTTTACTATTTTAAATTACACCTACTCATTTTTGTCACAAATGCATGAAGATCCGCAGTCTACATATTAGATATTAGGATGAGCAACAACCACTATTCTATTTTGACTCCTCGCTGTAAGGGAAAAAATGGGAACTCTTTTGAGTGGCTTTGTTCTGTCCGACTGGCAACGGTGAATCGATAAATCTCGATTATTCAAATCGAGTTTCATAAACGGCGACGAAAAAAAAGGCATCGACTTACTTTTTCCTCGTCCGCGCCGAGCCCACGT
Source organism: Lasioglossum baleicum (assembly GCF_051020765.1). Taxonomy (NCBI): domain Eukaryota; kingdom Metazoa; phylum Arthropoda; class Insecta; order Hymenoptera; family Halictidae; genus Lasioglossum; species Lasioglossum baleicum. The sequence continues at coordinate 8,143,692 of NC_134938.1, forward strand.
CCCCCGGCTTGTTTTCAAACGAACCGGATCACCTTGAGTGGCCATTTGCCCGCGTATCAGAAATTAACTCGCTCGGTCTCAATCTTCCCGACGATTCCCGCCATTGGAACAATTAATATTTCCCGCAATTGCTCGAATCTACCGCTGTTTGTTTCTTCTTTTATCGTCGACCTCGTCGCCAACATTTTTGTTCCCCGCGCGGCTGAGAACCGTCGCGTTGCGTCGTCGCCATCTTGAACCGTAGCGTTGTTGAAGCGCGATCGGTACGCGTTTCCCTGTCGCCGTTTAGTTTACGAGACCCGGTGTATAGTATTTACATAATAGCTCGCCTCTTATCGGGAACAAACGCTTAATAAAACGAGACGATTCGAGATACGGTCAGAATGGAATGCCACAAATCTGCAGCGTCATAATGCCGCGGAGGATCTGGAAATCTCCGAACGATCTGTCTACCGATTCCTCTCTATCATTCTGTTACGCAACACATCAAGCAATTACTTCATGGTGAAACTGTAAATTATTATTGTTCCCTCCGTGATGCATTTTCAATTTAATAGCGTTGACGGATACAACATTTACATATATCGTTATACAATGTACAGGATACACGTTCACTTAACGACACTTGCAAACGTGTTGTACTCGAATTTGTCCTTTTATTTCTCGTTATAGGAAAATCATTCTCTCGGCTTCCGGGAAAATTGAATGTGATGTTTGATCGCGTGTGTTGTTAGAGGATCTATCAATAGACTAGCCTCGGGTGTTATTGAAATAAATTACTTGAAAAATAAAATCATTAAAGTAATACATTATTTTGTTTTGCTACATGCCGTTGGGGATAATCATTTCACCAATGGAATTGAGATAAAGTATTTGAAAATGATTCATTCGATAAATGTGTTACGTTATTTTTATTTTGAAGTACAAACAGCAAAGTATTTTAATTAATTCATTATTTCAAATGAGACGTGCCCAACCCTGATATGATCTGCTGCATTAGATCACCCGAAGAGTTCGTGTCTCCAACGCGCGACATTTTCCAGCTAAAATATGGATCAGTGTTGCGCAATCTTTTTTACACGCGGTACGTAATGCGACTGAAGTACACCTACCTCGTATTCTTTTATTGGTTTCCTTCTAAGCGAAATAAAAAGCAGTCGCATCTCATTGACATTTGTTCGCCGCGTTCACTTTTTGCACGCGCAGTAATTACAATTTCGAAGTGAATTTTTCCGCGAAACGGAGCTTCGAATAAGAAAATGTCGACGCACAATTTTCATTGCTTTTCCTAGCAGAGTTGCGAATATTAACAGATGACGAACCCGATAATTCTCAATATCCGGAATATCTTATCAGAGCCGTCTTGTATAATCGGATAAACGGAGTCCAGTCGTACATCATGTTCGCCGACGTGTCAAAACTCGATCGATTTATCGTTAGCCCGTAAACCGTGTCTTTTCACGCGTAATTCCGAATAATTGATCAGCCGAAGGGAGAAACAGTTTGTTATCGATCACCTTTCGCTTGCGTGCGATACTAATAACACACACGTGCAACAAATATCACACGCTTTTCTTAACATCCAACTTACAAGCAGCCAGAAAATATCAATTTCCATGTGCACAAAATCTTTTTATTCTCCATGTGCAGGGAAAAATTGTTTAGACAGCGGATTTTATGCATTTTTGGCAAAAGCGAGTAGGTGTAATTCAAAGCACTAAAGACGTTAGAAGAATTTAAAACCACTGTTATATTGTTTTCGACCTATTAAACATATTTTGAAAGAAAATTAGCTTCTATTTCACTTTGTTACAGAGGAGGTAGGAAATGTTTATTATGCATAAAGATCCGCTGTCAACTAATTTTCAATCCAACCACTCTCCAAGCATAAACATGCACTATTAAATTAAATCAAATAACAAAGATCTTTTAATTTCAATAACTGTAAAACAAAATATATGAAATCGATTTCATTCACAAGTATTCCAATTAAAAAGGTCTCATGGGAAATTGTTATATTTTTCTTCGAGCACATAGTGTGATGCCATTTTTATTTTCAGCGGTCGCTAGATTTACTGTCAAAATGAATTCATGATAATTATTCAGGAAAACAGATTTTTCAGATTTTCGTTCTACGTACAAACGCGTTAAAAGTTAGATGTCGAAATGCGTGACGCAAAGCGTAATACGTGGTTCTCATAAGGGCGCTCTAGAGCTTGCTATTGTTCGTCGTAAAAGCTCACGACGTTTAATATGGCATTCCCCTCGGTGTGTACAGAGGTTAGAAGGCGGTCGAACTTCCAAGACACATAATTTCTTGAAAAACTCGCTGTATTCGATCGATATAATTTCCGGCCGATTACATACACTTCCCGCAACGTTCCGTTGCCCCGGTTACTCCACTTCGATGGAAATCGCAAGTTCCGCGGGTTCAAGAGTCTTTCAACACCGTCAATCCATTACGGAGATATAGAACTATATAGGCATTCGCGTGTCGAGATTTTTCCGACTGGAATGAAAACCGGACACGATTTTCCTTAGGTTATTTTTGTTCATTTATTTTGTACTTCTACTTAATCTCGAATTCCTCTTTCGTGCTATTTGCTCAAGCCTCGTCGTTTCCTTCATTTAATTTAAACAAACAAATTTTTTTTATATGATTTGCGTGGACAGCGTTTAGTTGTTGTTTACTCTTCAATTTTCTTCTAAAAATTATGAGGTTCCACCTTCGTCGATTTCACAAGCTGAATGTTAATTTAATCTGAGAAAAGTAGATTTACTTATAAGAACAAGATTAACGTTTTAGTATTGAATATCTGAGAGCGATCGTTCGAATGGTTTTTAATCATGAGACGCCAGTAAAAGTTGCCATTCCATTGATCAAAACAGTTTTAATGTTATTAAAACAAGTTCAATTCGATCTGCACAATCTAAAAAAGATTGCACAGAATAAAAATGATCTGGGTTGAAAGAGATGTCTCTGATTTTAGAATTAAAATTGCCTCGAGTTCAAAGGGTTAAGGAAAACGTATACACAAACATACGTGATACGTTACTTGATCTTGATCACGCTGGAATCTGTTGCAACGTTCGCAAAGCCTCAAGTTGCAGATTACATTCCGCACACAGCGTTCACGGCGTTAACTCAATTAGCATCGTGGGGCGGATAAAGCACACGTTAAACTCTCATTCATGCCGATCGCTGAAACCTTCGAACGTCATCGCGAGAGCACCCTGATCAAGCGCAAATCCCCGAAATATTTGCACGCACGTTGATCGGAATCTCTGAACGTGACTTTCCTCGCATCCGCCGCATCTGGCATAATTAAGCTATGCAATTAAATTACAATTTCAATGAAATTGGCCAAAGATACTATTTACTGGCTTATCATCTTTGATGATTTTAATATGTGCCCATAAATCCTCCAAGTTGATTGTAACAAACCAAAGTGACATGCAAAAATGTATTTTCTCGTTCGATCATTTTAAGAAACCAAACATAACATTGCAGAATAACCTCCTGAAATTTTTGTAAAATCTTTTCAATTTTGTATTTAATCTTTTCATTCAATATGGAGTCTACTGATTAATGTATTAACGTTCCAACAGTCATGCTGTAAATTTTCATGTTCGTAATTCCTCTTACCTCACCAGCGAAAGGCACCGTTTTATAAAATCATCGGATGCAATGTACAGGGAGGGTGATTCGCAGGCGAGAACATGTCGCTGAGGAATCCGGGAGTTTCTCCGCGGCATTCGAGAACGCAGGCCGCAGCAATAAATTGTTGCCAGCGTTCGCGCAACACGGTCCGTGGCGAGCGGCACGAATCATTCCCGGAGCGTGCAGCAGGTATTGCGATACCGCCCTCGTATGAAAAACTGTTCGATATTTCGCTCGTCGATGCGATTACAGGTGTATTTCTGTCCTATGAATCACCGTGCTAAAAATATCGGGCGTACAATGCATTTATCCCTTCATAATTCGTGCAAATATCCAGGAACGCGGCGAGGCGTCCGACAAAAGGCACAGTTAAAGATCGATTAGGCGTTGCTCGCGCGGCGTTGATAGGGCTTTGCTGCCTGTAGGGCTTACGGCCTGTTTCTGCCGTTTCCATCGTTTTATCGAGGTCACGAATATATAGAGGGGGATGAAAAATGCCCGTCAATGGCGGCCACTCCTCCATGTAGGTCGCCGGTGGTCAGCGTCGTTAGCGGCACGATTCCGCTTTTGTTAATCGCGACAGGTGTGATCTCGCTCCATCCCTTTTCGCCCTGACAATAGGAAGCCCGAACGGAGAAGTTACGTAAACCGGTATCCAAACTGTCCGACGCTTCCTCCGTAACCCTAATTTCTGAAACATTGTCCCGTGCCGAGCTTATCGAATCCGTTACGATAGTGCTCACTTAAGTTTCCAAAGTTACCGGAAACCAAATTCTTGCGTTACAGGGTGGCGTGTCCCTGACGGACATCGATTCGACCACAATTCGACTAAGTAAGCGAATAGATGCGACATCGATACGAGCGTAATTCGGCCATTTTTGTCTTATCTTCTCGAATGTGGCGCCATTAGATTGCTGAGATTCTTCCGATTAAAACGAGTCCAAACACGACGTAAATCGGACTAGTTTCATAAACTACAGCAATCATATCCTTAATTATATTATTTACATCGGGTCTGTAAATCTAGTCCGATTTGCGTCGTGTTTGGACTCATTTTAATGGGAAGAATCTCAACAATCTACTGGTACCACGTTTGAACAGTTAACACAGAAATTAGTGAATTTGAAATTTTCTTTATTTATATTCTTTCTTAAAGTACGTCCTTTTTGCTTTCCTTTTTTCAGTAGTTTTATTTTATACTTTTGTCCACTGAAGTGAACATCCGCTGAACTCTATAAGTGGTGGGGGGAAGAGTGGACATGGGCCGTGAAAATTTAAGTGTAACAGATTTAGCAAAGTTCACTGAGCACTACTGTATACCGTGCCACGCTCGTTTGAAAGCCGCGCGCGGCGGGGTTGGAAACGCCATTCAATGGCCATACTGATTCAAGGCTGCACTTCACAATTCATTGTTGTTCTCGTATCGCTCATTCATGCCGAGTTTCAATGTTCCGAATTGTTATACTTCGCAACTACGTCACGGCGACCCTTGAACACCAAGGTGAAACTAACTTTTCAAATTTTCAACAAGATCTCGCATTTTTCTCGCTGGAAGTCACTTTAACACTTTAAGCGCCGCGTCTCCCGGAAATATATGGCAGACGGAATTATTTCTCCGGATTTGTTTCTCTTTTATTTCTCCATCAATTACGTAACATTCAAACTACTCGAGTAATCAAAATGTGAATAATTATCTCAGAATTCTTTCCCTGAAATGAGTTAGAAATTAATTTTTGTGGGATTTTCGAGCCTATCAATGACGAAACATTCAAACTACTCGAGTAATCACAGTATAAATAATTATATCAGAATTCTTTCTCCTGAAATTATTTAGAAATCAATTTTTGTGGGGTTTTCAAGCCCATCAATTACGAAACACTATTCAAGTAATCAAAATACAAATAATTATTCAGAATTCTTTCGGTTGAAATTATTTAGAAATTAATTTTTGTGGGATTTTCGAGCCCATCAATTACAAAACATCAACTCAAGTACTTAAAATATATTGTATAAACAATTATCTGAGAATTCTTTCGCCTGAAATTATCGAATGCAAGTCCAGTTCGAAAGCGGTCGAAGCTGATCTTGCGCGCGTATAGTTTGCTAAAGTTACTGCACGCGGAACAGAACTCATATTTACTTATTAAATCGTGACCGAGCAAGGTAAAAAAGAAGTTTCCTGTGAAACAGTATTCGACCTGTTTTAGCCTCTTCCTTGTTCGTGAACATGTCACAATGTTTCGGAAAGTTTTCAGTTCGAGCGGGGATAGTTGAATAAGAAATGATGTTGTGAATAGTGTGCGCGTCTTTAGTTCGATTGACTGGTTAAGCTCATTTGTTCGTACGACTTAAAGTCGATTTATACAATCCGCACAAGAGTGCATGCTTTGTTTGTTTAGCTATCGATGCGCTGTGCTGATACACTACGTATAAACACTTATGTTTGTCTGATAAGTGCTGAACGAACACGTTCTGTATCTGTGCGGATAGTATAGCTTTCTCTGCCCTTTGAATGTTTTGGGTCGCGTATAGAGACAAGCATCGTGCGTGGAATGTGATTGGGCTTGTTATTCGATAAAAGATCACGGTTCAGATTATAGATCAATCATTAGCTTATCAATTTAGCCTTCGTCAAAGAAATAGTAAGTATCATTATTGGCCTATAGTCTGTATAGTGCATGCACAATCCAAGAAAATATATTCTACCTCACGTGTACGCGAGCGACAGATGGCAAGGGGACATCGTTTTCGAATCGATTCGTTCAACACTCTCAATGTCACATTTAATAACGCGAAATGTCCGACAATCACTGCGCAGTTTTCACGGGGAACGAACGGTTCACAGTTTTGAAGTATCGCCTTCTATTAGCTGATTGGACGATCCTCCCGGTGTTTGTATAGGGCAATTTATTGGCCCTTTTTCCTGCACCGGTGCGAATCAATTCGTTATACTATTATATCAATTCGTTAAAGGCTGTACAGCCTTTCCGGCACAGTTGCAACGTAAAACACAAATCGGAACTCTGCGGATAAACTATTTTTGCCACTATTTTACCACCCCTGCGTAAATGAATTTTTGGTTCATAATAATCGTCAAGATAAAATACATGATGTTCCATAGGTGTATGTACTTATATTAACCCATCGCACAATGATTTGTTTTACGATTGTGATCAGAACTTCTTTGACGTTCATAACTTCTTAGAAACAGAAAGAAGCTTCTATTTATTGAATGCCTATGTATTCTTTAATGAATATATTTGTGGTTGCAAGGAAACATGCCCCATGACACACAATTTTAAACAATTTGAATTTATGCATCAATTGTGCTTTATAGTACAGGATTTACGAATGTATTTACCAGAAAACATACGACATGCGGCGTTCTCCCTGACAACGACGAAATTGAATTTGATTTGTGTCTCAATATCATACTTACAATTAGTAGATTTTGTTCGAAATCTTCATCACACGAGTCTGCCACGAGTCGGTTGTTCCAGTGCAATGTGTTGAATGCACAAGGGGCAAGTGTGTTCCGCGATTCGCTCATTTGTTATTCTTCCGGATCCATAAATCCGCGGTCTGGTAATAACTATTTCAAAAATCCGGTAGAACCATCGTCGAACATAGCGCACCACCTGGATCCCGCCCAGATCTCTAAAATACCGGAGAAACGTGAAAAGCCGTGTTTCCCGTTCTCCGCGGAAATTGGTCGTGTATTAATCACCCGGTGTCGGGTGTGTTTTGTTTTGCAGGGTGTGTGCGCAACGTTCAGCGTGGGAGGAGGGGGTAGCTGAGGGTTGGCTGGAGACAGGGGAGGTGTTCCGGGACACCGAAAGCTGGGGCACCCTGACGAGGAGGTCCTGGCGGAGGAGGTGGGTCGTCGGAGAGAGGAAAGAAAGGAGGTGACCATCCACCCCACATGGACGCCACCCCCAAAGGACCCCCCGTACCCCCCACACCGGACATCCTGTCACCATTATTTAGCCGCGGAATATCCGACCTGAACTTGACGCGCCGTGGTCAACGTTACCGTCGACTATCGAGGCATCCGACGCTTGATGCTGCTCGTACGACGGAAACGACCGCCTACGCGTCACCGTCATCCTGCACGTGCCTCTACCGTCTTTCTCGCCGTAAACTGAAGCAATCTCCGAGCCCGTATCGCCCGGTGCCGCGGATCCGACCGGCCCGAAGACGAAAGTCGATTATCGCGTACGAAAACGGAAGATCGAGCCGCGATATATCCGAGAATCGTCGTTTCCGGTGTCCGTCGTTGGCGATCGGCAACGTTCAATCGAGACCGTCGACGAACACCGGCACACCGACCATCCTCACGATATTATACCTCCCGTCGTCGTCGGACGGAAACAGGAGAACGTTTTTTACCCCCGTTTTTACACAACGGCCAACGTGCCACGCGTTTGATGCATTTTCTACGAGGACGCCAGCCAACGACCAACCCCATCGGGCCAGGAAGCTGCGTCTGAGAGGCGTCGACTATCCCGTGAAACATATCTACAGACTCCGTCCAGATACGCCTAACTACGTGCCGCCGCAGCCTAATAGAACACGCGAACAATGTCGCGCAGCGCTGCCACGCGTCCCATGGAAGGTGAGTCTGCTCTGCTAACATTCGATTAATTGCCATGCACCGCGGACACCGAGATCGTCGCTCATCTCCGGCACCTGCCGATCCGACGCATTCTCATTACGATAATACATTACGATCGATGATTCTCATTCCCGGCAGCGCGATCGACGCGAATGGTCTCTGATCAGCTCGCTAGGGATTGTTAGTTAGGATAGTTCTGTGTGGGAGGTCGTCCATAAAAATTACCACGTACAGGGAAAAGAGAGTGTGGAATTGAGAACTTGGTTTCAGTTGAACATCACCTTTAATAAATACGTATTTATTTACATGTACATACACGGTAATGTAACTTATTTTGTTTTCGGATTTAGTCCGTCGTCCTAGAATGTCCGAGGTGAATACAGCAATCGTAACGGGCTGATAATTATAATGCACTTTATTTCGGATAATTACGCTTCATTTATTTAAAATCAGACCGCAACAAGTACTTAATAATGAAGTTTAAAACTTCGTTCAAACACCGCGGAATCCGGGCGTCTAAATACGTCTTAGGCCGCGCTCACAGTGGCTCCGATATCGGCCGATTTGGCTGACGTCCGACATCGGAGCCACTGTGAGCGCAGCCTTATTTTTGAAGAAATTTTGGCCTGTGCAGAGAAAGAGAGAGATCAGAAATGTAAATTGATGTACGTTGTGTTATCCTTGTCTGGCATTTATTATTCTTGTCCACAGTTAATTCTTCGTTTATTGACCTTTCCCCGCTGAATGTCGTCATGTGAGGACCACGTGTATATTATCAATACTATGTTGTAAGAAGTCGTTTATTTGTGTTGAGAAGACTAATCCCTATACACCGTTGCTTTAATGGTTGGTAGTAATGAGCATTTTCATCCATACATTCTCGCATCCTGTATATGGATGTTTTCGTAACGGCGGTACTGCAGATTAATGAATGAGGGGAGATGATTGATTAACTTTGTTTGCGAGATTTTCAATTTTTATGAAAAAATTTATTCGATGGGTTATTCGGTCATGAACTCATGGGTGGATTACGGTACCTTCTGTTATGATTTGTATACAATACTACCATACATTAATAGAGTACTATGCAATACCGAAGGGAGGAATTATAATGTACAGAAATATAATCGCTTTTATTGAACTGACTTTTAATAATCCCATCTATGGTTTCCCAAAGGGATCTTCAGCATTTTCGTAGATCGTTGTTTTATTTCTTTAGTCGATCCATCTTTCTAAGATTATAAATTTAAACGCACAAAGAAGGTACAGACTAGCCTAAATAGTTGTTAAAACCTGTAAATTAAATATTGAACTCGAAAAATGAAATTGGAGCTTACAAATATATACGTACAGTGAAATTTATTATGCTTATCGTAAAAAAATAGACTGTTCCATTCGAAAAATACTGTGAAACATAAAAAATCTGAGAATGTTGTTTTCAACGTGGGAAAACACTATTTAGGGATAAAATGAATTTTCATTTTAGTACTGCTTGCCATAATCGACGCTAAGAATGTAGTTTTCAACGTGGGAAAACGCTATTAAGGAGTAAAATGAATTTATATTTTAACTACTGCTTCTCCCACAATCGACGCAGAACATTTTTATTTTACACAAAGATCCCCACAATATCAATTTTCTTTACTCTTCGACGACATTTTTGGGGATAAGGACGTTTTAATCATCGTAACAGTTGTACGGGTGAAATAATAAAAATGACATTATTTACTTCAAGATATATATTCTACCAATATAACTTTCAACGCCTCTAAAATATTCAATTACGTTACAAACAGTTTCTCGCTGTTAAAAAACCACGTATTTCGACTCGCGTCAATTTTCCGCAGGGGTGGGGCGTGTATTCAACCCCGCGTGAGCCAGGGACCTCTACCAGGAATCCGAATAAATTCCGACAATCCCTCCGGTAACCTTGCGGAATCGTAATTTCCCGGTCGCGACCTCACCGACGGTACAACAAAAGTCTTCGAACATGGAACAATGCTACATCCGTCGATCGTAAACGTAGCAACCCTCTTTACCCCCAAGCGATGAGAATTTCTCGTATCGGGGCGGTGGTTGGTTGGTTCGTATTGAAGTTCACGGCACCACTGTTGTGGCGACTTGTGGCGCCGTCAGGGGACGACGCCTCGAAGTCTCTCAGCGATGTTCGAGCAGTAGTAGCAGCACGTAGGACGACTCGCCTCTTCAGCGTACTGTTCGAAGCGTGTAGCACGCCGTCGTGCGCGAGAGACGTGCACCCTCGTGCAGTTAGTTGCGTGCTTGAAATACAACGAGACCGAAAGAGATAGAAATACAGTGGTTATAAATCAAGAATAAATCTAGTGAATCTGTCCAGTTTCTCGATAGTTGATCGAGATTTAAACGTCGTTCCCCGTGTTTTCCGGGTTTGTGTGTCGTGCTTGTGTCGCGCGCGATGATTCTGGTGACAGTGATGCTGACAGTGGCGATGGGAAACGAAGAACGCCGGTGCCGATGGTCCACGGGTTCGGAGACGAGGAACGGTGGACGCCCAGCGCTCACCGGCTGATCGTTCTCACCCCGGAAAAGTGGGCAAGTGTGTCGCGATAGAACAGCCTTGTCTGCATCCCACCGTTCCTGTCAGCGACGACGAAGACCACCAAGAGAAAACGAAGAATCCACGACGACATTGCCTATACACGCTTCCTTCGTTCTCGCATGCCACGTTCTACGTGTCTCTCGAAGGAAGGAAGCAGCATCCCTCGTCAAACGATCGATCGCACCCGTTTCGAACGTTTTTACGTGCGTCGACCAAGAGCGTGCAGTGGCTCGTCGTAAAATCCGCGTGAAACGGCCTCGATATGCTCTCCCGTCAACGACGACGATCGTTATAACGACGTCGCCCTCGTCGACGACGCCGCCGTCGCTTCGACCGCCTCTCTAGACCCTTTGCAACCGCTGCGAAAACACAACGAGGTAATCCGATTCATTTTCGAAAAGGAAACGAAGGTCGTCTCTCGGTTGTGTACATTGTGTGCGTGTAACAGAGGGTGTATGTGTACAGTGTCATGTCCGTGTACGTGCCCCCCGTGCGTGCGCGTTAAACCGTCGATCGGACGAAATTAGGGAACGATTTTGATAAGAGAAAATCAAACGTGTTACGTGTCGATGACACCTTTAGTTATCCGTCGGTGGGACGAAATCGGGGAACGATTTTGATAAGAGAAGCTCGAACGTGTTACATGTCGATGACACCTTTAGTCATTCGTCGGTGGGACGAAATTAGGGAACGAATTTTGATAAGAGAAGTTCAAACGTGTGTTACATGTCGATGACACCTTTAGTTATTCGTCGGTGGGACGAAATTAGGGAACGAATTTTGATAAGAGAAGAAACGTGTTACATGTCGATGACTCCTTTAGTTATTGGTCGATGCCGGTAATCGGTTTTCAACGATCTACTAGAAGTTTTATAAATAATAGGGTTTGTTCACACGTTGCGTGTGTCGCGGCGTGTACCTGTCGAAAAGGGAAAGCAAGAGAGAGGAACATCGTAATGTATCAACCGCCAAGGTTTACTTGTTATGATCGTAAGCACATTGACGCGGTGTGTGGACGGTTCTTTTCACTGCGTCTTTCTTTTGTACGCGCGTCAATAGGGTGAGACATCTCTCGTAAATAACGTCCGTTCGGTCGTGCCTTTGCGCGTTCCGTTGTATGTATAGTCGCGCATTTAGAACGCGGTCAGTCCCGCGTTATTAAATTCTACGCGAACGAGGTTAGTTTTCCATCTATATTAGCATTTTATCGATGCTGTAATGCGAGAGAGAGGGAGAGAGAGAGGAACGGGTGGAACGAACGTTCACCAATGCCTCCGAGCAACTCCGACGCCGGGAACGTCGCCCATTCAGTAATTTTCTAAGCGAATGTAAACCCAGACGCAAATTACCTGCCGGCGTAAACGAATGAAACTCGCTGTATCGTTCATTACGTGCCGTTCGAAGCGTAATAGTCGTCGAAGTCGACCGGTACGGAAATATCCGGTGCGAGGTTAGAAGAATAACTGACTTAGATTTACAAAATACACGTTTGACATTTTCATTACAGGCACAGATCAAAAATTTAGAAATCGTAACCTTTACTTTTTTTTCCTCCGCAATCGCGACCGATAACAATTAAAACAAACTAATAAACTATTCGGTTGGCAAATAAGTTCGTTCGGTTTTTTACATTGGAGTAAGTCACAAAAACCGAACGAACTTATTTGCCAACCCGATAGTAAACTAACAAACTAATCCTAACGTCTGAAAAAAACTGAAGCTATTGGGTCCAATTTTTAAAAAGTTATTCGTTTTGAAAATGTGTACGAATACTTTATACATATTAGTATTAGCCTAGTAAAGATATTACGAGAAAAAATTTGTTAAAAATTGTCTACCTGGTTGGTGCAATACTGGTAGAGAATTTTTATTTTGCAAAAAGATTCGCTGTCTAATGATTAGATTCAATCGACGTTCGATTCAGGTCAACTGATAAGTTGTTTTCACGAACGACGACGATGGATCGGTAAACATTTCATCAACTAGTGGCGCATTGTCTTAGAACCGTTAATTATTGCGGATTTTAAGAATTCCACTCTCTCTCTCTCTCTCTCTCTCTCTCTCTCTCTCTTTAGGAGACCATTATCGCAACGGTGATAGCGAAGTGGAACGCCGTAAGCGTCGAAGACGTCACGCAAAATAAATACATTCTGCTGCGCTGTTAACTGGTCTTGCGATAATAGATTGCTAACGCTACAACCAAATTCAGAAACTGTTGCTAGACTGCGGATCTTACGCGAACTCTGTTTCATTTGTTTTATAATGACCTAGGAACTAATTCGATTTAGCAAATTAAACGATTGTTATGGCAAGCTTTAGGGGTGGGCAGGTACCCTAGGTTCGGGTCGAGTCGCGTCCCGAAAATTCGAGAGACTCCGATACCCGCGGAGTTTGGGAACCAGAAGTCGAAGTCGGGTCGGCTAGTGCTCGGAAACCCGAAAATCTATGATATCAAAAGTATCTGGTACACATGCTCCCTTATAAAAATGACGGGATTGATATTATTTAGACTTTGTGCAGCTTCTATTGCAATATGTGCTCCACTAAAGACATCTGTACAATCATTTCTAAAGAAATTATTTTTATTATATCAATAATTTTCGTTCATTTTGACCGGTGATGGTAGGTTTAGTGTTAATATGATAAAATATACAGGGCGAACGAATCGTGACCAGTAGAGATTACTCTGTTATTAGCAATCCGATCGAAAATGTTTCACGTGACTAGAGCAAATTTTTTGTAAAAAAAGAAAATAAAAAGGCAACTTCTTGCAATTCTTTTATCTTATGATGCTTACCGAATTAGCCGTGAAATCCTCTGACAAATAGGCGTAAGAAAATTATAGATGTATTTGTAAAAAATTGAAGGTGACCATAAAAAATCATGAAAAAACGAATTTATGAAGAATTTTCTATAATTACGTGAAAGCTCTCGTGCAGCGATGCTATATCTGATAAAAACATGTTCGATCGGACTGTTAATAACAGAGTAATCTCTACTGATTACGATTCGTGATTCACTTTGTATACAATGACTCGCGTTCATATTCGGATACTATTAAAAAGATGATAATGATTTTTTTTTAGTTAAAAAATAGTCTGAATTACAAAGAAAATGCTAAAAGTTGTTGTTTACAATATATTGAGAACTTGAAGTGGAATATTAAAAAAGTTATCGTCTTGTTAACCCTTTATTCAAACCACTTATTCAAAATATTAGTTGCATTATTAAATTTGTATTCAATAAATTACTAAACGTATTTAATACTTTAATAAACCACTCAAAGTATTGTACGAGGTATTATGTACATCAGTTTTACATTGATAAAATTAAGAAAAGCATATAGAATTATACATATAATGAATCTATCAGTCATGAATCTGTCAGTCTATATGAATAATATAAATTCCGGGTACCCGCCCACCACTAACAAGCATAGAACAAAGACGTCATAAATGTTTGCTACTATACATGCTTTCTCGTATCGTAAAATTGTGCACATACTGTGTAAACTATCGTGAACGCATAAAAATCCGCAGTCCGTCCGAGCGTGGAATTTTAAACGATAACAAGTCCTTTTTTCCGAACGTACTGGGTGAGGCCACGCAAACAGGGACGTAGGGTTTTTCCATGAAACTGAGAAAGCCGACGCAGATTTATTTGCACATATACGCAACTGCGAAGATTTAACACTAAACCTACCGCGAGGGGTCAAGACCCATTTTAGATTTTTTATTTGACAATTATTGAAATTGTAAAGGTGTTCTCATGGGAATTTATTGAATATATTTCTTGACTCCAGTATATATTATAGTAAAAATCGCGGTTCGTATAATAATGAACGCGTACGCATTTAATTCGGGCAGATAAGGCGAGGCCCATGATCAGTATTCTGCGAAACACTTTACTTGCGACCTATTCTTTGTGTCGAATATCGATCTGCTAAGAGATTTATGGTAATTCCGAATTCTCCGAACCGAATGTGTCATCGTTCGTAAATATACGTTTATTTTTTCGGTGAACAGTGATCTTTCCATGAACTTCTATGCAGATATTGCAGAGTCACCTCTGCGCCGGTCACCGGTGACCGACGTGTAACATGCAATTTTACATGCTTTCGCATAATTGCAACTATTTTTAATAATGTCAGACAACGAGCAAAGTGCAGTACCGTTTTGTGAATTACTCGGCTTACTAATTAACTATAAAGTTTAGATTATAACTAAACAAGTAATCGAATGAAGATTATTAGACTGCGGACCTTTATGCAAAATAAAAATTGTCTGCATCGATTGCAAGGAATAGAAACTAAATTCAATGTTGTTTCTTCTCTTAATGATTTTAACACATTACCGACCGATGATTATTGCATAATTTTAAAAATCCATGGTACATGGTTAAACAGTTTTTAATGGAACCTTCAATAGCAACAGCAATGTTCATTGTGCACTAACAAGTAACTCTCAATAACGTCATCTAATAGTTTCATTTAAGATTGCAATATAAAAGAAAATTTCTATGCTTTCTTTTGGTACAGTACAATTATTGAAAATCCTATTAATAGGCTTCTGGTTGGTAAAGTGTTAATAGAGGAGAAATCATATATTGACATCTTCAATTTTTAAAATTTTCCAACTGTTTTGAATGTTATCTACTCAATTTTTCTATAAATGCATAAAGATCCGTAGTCTGAACCGACAACCGTAAAACAATGATAACTAAAATTTAAAAACACTCGGAGCAGATAAAGTGGAAATCAGGCTGACGACATCGCGGGAACAATTAGATTGAAAATGCAGGATAGACATTTTTTCATAAAACGCACCGTTTTCGAGCTAATTGAGTTTGAATATTGGCCGAGTGCACGTGCACTCGAGTGCGTTACTACCAGCAGCGTCAAGAAGCGCCCCCCTTATCCATGGTGCTCTTTGAGCGTTGGAAAGAGCGCTTGAGTGCACGTGCACTAGACCAATATTTAAATTTAATTGTCTCGTGAACGAAGCTTCTTCCGAACATATTTTGTATTAAACTTTTCCCCCGTTTCTCTTCGTGGAATGATCGCTCTTCGATTCGCGTCGATTGATACCAGAATTTTATTAAATAATTCAATCAACCCCCGCATATGCAGCTAAAACACACGAACAATGGTAAAGCGTTCGATGTTGGTGATTTTTTTAGAAGCACCTAAAAAATTCACTCGACCATATTTGCATGAAAACAATCAATTATTTCTGTTAGTCCATTCTTAATTAAGTATTTGAAGGACCGGTTATCGGACACGAAACAACCTTTTTCGAAATGAATAAAAATAACGAAGTATTCCTAGTATCGCTCTATTTTTTAAAATAAAATTGAGGTTTCAGATTTTACTATATCATCGTACAATTTTTGAAATTTTTGAAATTCACCACTCGTGAAACTTGTTGATGATCATTGATTGATTAACAAATTTCTTGCTTCCGGAAAATGGGACCAAAACTTTGTTAATACTTCTTTTGCTTTTTAACAAATCGCCCAGGAAAATTTGACGGTATAGAGAAAAGGTTGATAATCGATTGTTTATCACAAATAATGCCTTCAAATTGATAAAAAACTTCCAAGATCTAACTCCTTCGAGTTCTATCTGTTTCTTGGACAGATTTTTAAAGAAATCTCTAAAAGTCTGTATTTCATTAAAATCAGGAATATTTGTTTATCCCAGTTAAGCTATCGATTTGTTTAGCGACGAGTACGCGCACTAGAGAATCGTAGAACGACCGTCACCAATTACAAACGATATTGAAGGAAAGCGAACTTCTAATTGAGAATGCAATTGCCGGCGGATTGCAATGCGCAAGTTGTTCCGCGAACGTGTCAGGGCGCACGGGTTTCGATTTATCAAATTTAACACGGTGTGCTGCGATTGCGTGAACGATGCGTATTGGCACAAACAGTGTGTCATGTGACCCTTATTTTACCTCTAGAATCATAAAGAATTCACCGACTTCCGACTGCAGTGGCATAGTCGTGTGATATATCGGTGGCATGCGCTACGAAACGTGTTCCGAAGGATTTTTACAGGGAGGACCTGTCCGCGTTTGTACGTCTTCCACTCGTTTCCGGTTTCAAGACTCACTAAACTCGTAACACGATACATCCAATGTTTCTCGTGCGTATTAAATTCCATTGGGAACGTTCGATGTTGACCGGATCAATTTTTCTCTGCGATATTTACCACGATTTCGATAATAATCAAACGTGTTATGATTCCTGCGACATTATTTCGTTCATATTTACAGAAACGGTGCTGCCACCGATGTTCATAATTCTTTAATATAAATATTATAATCAGACAGCGGTTTTTAATGCAAAATACAAATTTTCTACCTGAGCTGCAACTAACTGGAGTGACGTAGAAATTTATTTTCTTCGTTAATGTGTTTAATAGGTTGAAAATAATGTAACAGTGTTTTTAAATTCTTTTGATACTGTTTGAAATTAATACCTACTGATTTTTGTCATAAATACGTAAGATTACTATATTCTAATTAACAATTTTCTATTATGTTCGAAAGGCATTATAAATTCGCTCTTTCAATTCATAGATTCAACTATAGTTATTTAATTTATTTCTACATTTTGGTTGTCCACGCTTGAGTTGATAAAAAACAATCTAGTGGTAGGGTGTACTTTTGGGAGGGTCAGACTTGATAAAATATTTTTAAAATGATTTAATTAATTATTTTGATCATTTTCATAATCATTAGAGAATCTTGGTTGAATGTACTACCTCGTAGAAATTATAAATAAATTTGAATTCCGTCATTCTCGTATAGAGAAAACAGGCTAGCATAATCCGGAACACCGTGATCAGATCTCTCTAAGTTTCCTTTACAATATACTCGAGTATAAATGTCCATCGGCAATTAATAGCACGGTGCTGAATTGTTAATCGCTGCCACGTGACCCGGCTTAGGTATCGTCTGACAGACCATGTCGCATGAAAGTGGCATTGAATGAAGTCTATAAACGAAAATCGCGTTTCTTAAAGATCTTTCACTTTCACCCCGTCTGAACGCTTCGGCACAGTACCGCGGATTTATTTTCCGTTTGCGATAAAATTCGATTTATTCACACGCATCTGTGATTTAGTTGCCAGCACAGGTGGTTAACTCAACAGCGTTAGGCGAGCAGATAACTCCGGTGGATTTTCTAAATAAATTTCTTGACATGTGTGTGTGATCACGCAAAATTGCACTTCTTTTCTAAAGTTAGAAAACCCAACGACTAAATCCAGAGATTAAGCGACTTGTCTGCGTGCACAATTCACCTTAGAAAGTCTGCGTGTAAAGATTAGGCAGTTCGCTTTTATCATTTCTTTAAAAAATGTCTCCGCTAAAGTAAGAACTACCTGGAGAACGTGCAATAGTTTTTTGAATGTTCTAAATCGCAGTATAATATTATTTTGTAAACCTAAACCTACCACTGCCGGTCAAATGACCGGTCTTACATTTTTAATTTAATAATTATTGAAATTATGACGTTGCTTACATAGGAAATGATTCGATAAATTTCTTTATCCAAGCACATATTGCAATAAAAATTGCACGAAATCTAAATATATAGAGTCTTGTCATTTTTATCAGCTAAAACAAATGACTGGTTTTATATTTTCCAATTATCGAAATTATAAAAATCCATTTATGGAAAATAATGGAATAAATTTCCTTGTCCAAGCATCTATTATATTGTAAATTACAGACAGTCTCAATAAATTTAGTTTTGCCATTTTTCTAAGGCAATATTTACCAGATACTTTTAATGCTTGGTAGGTTTAGTGTTAGAGAATCGCGAAGCTGCCTCGAGTTCTAATTTCAACAGGAATCTATTCCGCAAAACTTGAAATATCGGCGCGAAGGTTAACGGGCAATCTGTGACGAATATTTCTACGTTACACTTTAACGAGCCCACATAAACGTCCGCAGTCTAGCGCACGTTAACAAAGGGAACAGCGATTCGAACGTCGGATAACCAGAGCGATGCAATTAAGAGGACGTTTCTCGTTTGTATTGATAACCGAAATGACTGGATTAGTGCCAAGCATCGGTTTTAAGGCCGGCGTCGTCAGGGTAAACGTAAAAAGTTCGCGGGCCAGGGTTTCGCCGTATCCTAGAGATGGATCTTTAACGCGGCTGTCTCTTCGTATTGAAACTTGAATTATTATAACGTTCGTATACGTTCTGGTGAAGTACAACCCGGTGGATAAGACGCGTTATGTATTGATTCTTCTTGATACGAGCGCACCACAACGATAAATTCAATTTTTTTCCCCGTCTTTTTTCTCTCGATCGTTGCGCGCGACCGAGAAATATCGCGCGGAGAAGGAATTGAATCGGTTTTGCGCGACCGTTTTGTTTTTCCTGTAATAGATTTACGCGTGCCGGCACGCGGCGGTGATTTCGCAGTTTTCACCGGAAAAACGCCTTCCCCACACTTCTCGAGCTTCAGAATTTTTTGAAACGTTTTCCGTGAGTCAGCTCATTGAATTTGAAAATTGTATATTTTTCCTTTCGAATAGATCGGGTGTAGAATAATCTTTTTTCTTAGTGTTGTTCGTTCTATTTTAAGATTTAAAATTTGTGCCCCCCATAAGTTAATTTTAAAAATCTGGAATTTTTAGAATTTGCCCTCCTTCAGCCCAACGAATTTGAAAATTGTATATTTTTCTTTTCGAAGAGATCCGGTGTAGAATAATATTATTTCTTAGCTTTGTTCTCTCTATTTTAAGATCTAAAATTTTAAAATTTGTATCCCCCATAAGTTATTTTTAAAAATCTCGAATTTTTAGAATTTGCCCTCCGAGATTCAGCCCAACGAATTTGAAAATTGTATATTTTTCCTTTCGAAGAGATCCGGTGTAGAATAATGTTATTTCGTAGCGTTGTTCGCTCTATTTTAAGATTTACAATTTTTAAATTTGTGCTCCCATAAGTTAATTTTGAAAATCTTGAATGTTTAGAATTTACCTCATAAAAATTAAATTTCAAAACGATGAAAATTTCTATAGGTCTCTTTTCCTTTTTATTCTACCCCAATCAAGTAGCTTATGGGAAAACCTAGTTTGAACATATTTCTTTGCTTGGAAATTTATAATTCCACCTATTTTGTAGAAACGGCACAGTATGTGTCGGTCCCCAGGGACTGACATACCATTTAACGTGTTAATCGAAGAGGTCTGCGCATAGCTGTATAGCCGAGGTTCGCCCTATCCGGACAAGTATTCTCGAGCAGCCCGGATTGTTTCGTAATGGAGGAAAGGGCGTGGAAAGGACAGAGCCTCGCCGGGTATTCCCCATTATCATCGAGACGACCGGCCGCAATTCCGAGGAAATTACAAGCGGCGCGCGCGCGTGTGAACGAGTGAGAAAGTAAATTGCAGAACGGTCTTATTTTAAACGCGTGCCCGCGTCAGAACACTTAGCAGACCCTTGGTTAGCCGAACATTGTTGTTGACTCGGACTCGAATGTTATCCCGTAGACATCGCGCACGCTGCGTCACGCTGTTCTCCAAATGACCGCGGAAACCTCTAAAATATTTAATGAAACGTAGAACCTACGTGTAACAAGCGTATCACGCCACCCCTTCTACGTCTTCTCTTTCTTTTTCTTCGTTTTTTCCTCCTCTTTTAAACACACCAAGCCGTTTTACACCGTGTTAATAATAGATCAGTCTTTCATCTACGGCTGAAAATAAAGTTCGAACCAGTTCGAATATTTTTTGCTCGAGCTGTTTGAACCGAGAACTTGTAAATATTAGGCTCTGCGGTGAACACACAAGCATTGTTGAGTCTTTCTGTGAAAGATCGGTTCTGCTGTTTTTAACGCGAAAGAGTATTTGTTACTAATACAACGCGCGTATGGTAGAAAAGCTGAGCTCTGTGCTTTGGATCAAAGTAATCTTAGTTAATGAGTTTCCCAGAGTTTCTCACAGTGATTATTTTTAGATCCTATTAACTCGGATGTATTTCACGAGAATCTTGTAGAATGAAAGTTCATTTTTTAAGGTTCACAAAGAATGTTGTTACTCGAATATAATTGATGCGGTAGTCCACGTGTTAATCTTTTGCGGATGGATTTCATTTATAAAACTTATTTGTCATTTAAAAGCTGGAACCTGCAATTAACCCTTTAACCGCGGGTGTGGTTTATAAACCACGTACTAAAATTATAGCCAGAGGCGAGTGTGCTATACAGTTAGGAGCAAAACTGATCACACACTTTAAATCAGAATAACTTTTTTGTGAATAGATCAAAGGACTTCAATTTCTCTGTAAGGCTATAGGAATTAGTTTAGTAAATGACGTCTGAAACATATGTTGAAAAAATGCATTTGGGTCGTGATTGTGAAAAACAATAGTAAAAATTGAGTTTTACAACTTTTTTAGCTGAGCCAACAACGAAAATTTAAAAGATGTGTTTGGTCAATTCGTATAAATTATATACGTTCTGAAAATTTCATTGCATTTGGTTAATTGGTTTACGAGTTTTATACGATCAAAAATGGTAATAAAGTAAGAATATTATTTTTTGGTTTAAAGTTGTTCTGTTTGGATTTAAAAGAAATTTATTCCCCAGCGCCGGGGTATATTGTGTGCTTCCATAAATTCTTATCATAGTAATCTCATGTCTGCCCTCAACGCTAAAGAACTTGCGAAACTTTGATTTTTGGTAACTAAGTAGATCGACAAGTTTGATAGGAATTCGTAACAACGTAATACGCCGCCGAGGTAGTGAGAGAAAGTTTAAAAATGTCCGAGCGAGTATTTTAAACTGATAACGCGAAACTGCATGATAAGAATTCTAATGCTCGAATATGGTTAGAAATATATGGACGTAGATATACAATACATACGTTCAACAATTAGAAGGTAACATTGGATATAATAGTCGATTAAACATTCCGCGATAAATTTCGCGCCTCACTACCTACAAAACATTCACACATTCTTAAAACTGTCGAACAAAGCAGTTTACAAAACAAATTGCTATTTTCATAGATTATCTTAAAGAAACTAGAGTAAGGGGAAAATTACTGCGATCGATTGCTAGACTCTATAACCCAATTTTCTTCGAGTCCGCGCACGCCGACGTGAAAAGGAATTGAAAATTATGTAATGTGACTGAAATCGAGAGAACTATAGAACCAAATTGAAAGAAAGAGGTGGAACAACGAAGAGTTACGCTAAATACGATCAACTAAGTTATATGTAACTTGATCCACTAAAATAACTAATCACTAGACTGCGGATTTTACGAATTTATGATAAAAATGAAGAAACGTCGTATTTTGAAATAATTCAAATTAAGAGAAATTAATTTTTGTGTAAGTCCCATATATCTTCTTTTCTAATCCATCATTATGTGGTCATTAGCGACCACAAGAATTAAATTAATTAGATTAATTAAACGCAGTTATACGTACATTATGGGGAGATCAGTTTACAGTTGTTACAGCCATAATTACAGGGTGTGGTAAATATTTGTGGATTTTAGAGATAGAGAGGACAACTTGGGTGATGTTCTCATCAATATTAAGGCAAAAAATTCTTTCGCGGAAATATAGCTCATTACAAAAGACCTAATTAAAACAAAGCGATTAAATTTTCAGACCAGATTGGCCCAGAAAAATCTAGAGCCAATAGATCCGGGGGTAGATCTTTAAAATAAAGTGCATAGGTTTCGATAAAAAAGTTTCAGTGTGGTTGTAAATTCTTCCACGATGATTCTCCAAGGGTTTCTTAATAACATTCAGTAAAGAGATGATAAAGACATAATTAAAAAAGAGTGACATTTTATTAGAAATATCCGCTACAGCTCGACCTAATATTTTACAAATTTCGTTGTGACAAACGTGAAAAAAGCTGTGGTCGAGGGGTTGAAAACGTTCGTCGAGGCTTACATCGGTAAAAGAATGAGTTTAGAGATAATACACTTGTCCTGGTGCTGTGAATAGGATAGAAGACAATGAAAGTTCCTGAACCGATCAGTTCGCTTCAATGAAAACCGTCCGGGATTGGTGTGTCACGCGTTTCGCGGCTGATTCGTGGTGTTCGGTCCCGTAAGCCAGCGGGTCTCAAAGGGCAAGAATCATTCAAGCATTTTTTTTCGCATCGGTAAATAAAATTTTCCCCGGAATTGGTTTTTCCATAGGCCGACGGATTCCACGTGGGTATACTAGTTGGGACTTGTGAAAATGTAGTATTTTTTTCATAGGGGTTTTACGGGAAATCGAGGTTCAGTATTGGACGAGTGCGCGTGCACTCAGGACACAGTGGAACGCTCTTCGATTCAGCAGCCACGTCGCGCGCCGGTAGTAGTGGTGGTGGTGGTGGATTCCTTTCAACCCATGGGATCCCTGGAGTGACCCGACCGGGTTCCAAGTGCACGTGCACTTGCTCGATATTTAAACTCGATTCTCTCGAAACCAAAGTCCCTCTAGGAAAAAAAATGCCATTTCCTAAAATCGATATATAGCTTTTCATACGATAAATTAATGCGCTGCGTGCAGTCTCCGCACAACACCCCTTTGACGACGGATCCAGGCATAATGATGTCATTAGGACTGCGCACCCAATCTCTAAAATTCCGAACATTTCACTCAATCCTCGCTCGTCCTTCGTGCCAATTTCACACATTTTTTACTGGCATTTAATAAATCGTTCTACGCTTTTATTAGTCGGGAACGACGCGAATAGAGTAGTACGAGGACGAAGTTACTAAATAAATTAATAAAAGAAATTGCTAAAGAAATTACTAAATACCAAATAAAAATTAGGGCCAACAGATTCTCCAACATCTTAATTATTAAGAGAATTGATTCCGAATGGGAAATGTTCGGCATTAGGCAAAATGGTGTCGTTTCGACCAGAAAAATGTCTGTAACATTTCGTTCTCGATATTTTTACATCATTGAGAAATTCCCATATGTAGTAGATGGGTTCTACACTTTGTTTTACTAGTTGTGAACGAACAATTTACTCAATCCTCGCTCGTCCTTCGTGCCAATTTTACACATTTTTTTACTGGCCTTGAATAAATCGTTCCACGCTTTTATTAGTTGGGAACGATGTGAATAGAATAGTACCTGGACGACATTAAGTCCACAAAATAAAAATTAGAGACAATAAATTCTCTAACTTTTGACGTTCTTAATTTTTAAGGGAATTGATTTCAAATGGGAAATGTTCGGCATTAATCATTAGGCGAAATGGAGCCGTTTCAACCGGAAAATTGACGCGACGAAATCGGTGAAAAAGATTATTGCAAGCGAACAAGTTATAGAAGAGCTCGGGGAATGTATATTACATTTTGTTCTCGAAGTTTTCACATCATAGAGACATTAGCATATGTAGTAGATACGTTCCACACTTTGTTTTATTAATTTCACACATTTTTTTACCAACATTAAATCAATTGTTCTACGATTTTATTAGTTGGGAGCGACGCGAAAGAGTAACACATCGACGACATTACTTTTTGTCGTTCTTAATTTTGAAGGAAATTCATTGCGAATGTTCGGCATTAATCATTAGGCGAAATTTCAACCAGGAAATTGGCCCGACTGAATTGATGGACAAGATTATTGCAAACGAACAAGTTCTATCAGAGCTCGGGGAAAGTCTGTCACATTTCGTTCTCGAAGTTTTCACATCATAGAGGCATTACCATACGTAGTAGATGCGTTCCACATTTTGTTCTATTAGTTGCGAGCGACACGTGTAATTCAATTTGAAAGTTCCCTCATTTTAAAAAAGGAATCTGCAAAGTTTATTCCCTCTACCCTCCGATCATTTCACTAACGTGAATTCGATTTAAGATACTGGCGCGAGAGGAGAGAACAGCAACGGGCTGCAGCGAAAAAGAATAAGTCATGCCTGCACAAAGAAGCTCGCGTAAGAGCAATTAATTTTTACAGCGCTTTTTTCCGAGCGATGCTCCGCATGAAGGAATTAGTTCTACGAATTCTACTTTACAGCGTAGAATTATCTTTTTGCTCGTTACGCCGGTACTTTGCACCGTCTTTGACAAGAATGAACATTTTTAAAAGCTAAAGATCCTGTGATGTCAGTACCATTTTCTTTTTTAAACGAGTTAAAGTCTTGACAAATACGAGACGAATAGAAATGTAATTTCACACGACACGCGGTCTTATAATTCAAACATATTATATTTTACGGATCTTGCGCAGCGTTGAGCAGTAAAACAAAAATACCAAACGACTCTTTCGAACAGTCATTGCGACATAAAACTGCACGAAGAATGCGAATATCCAAATTTACCCGAGCCATGTTTGCTTCATTAATCATCGAAACGCTTCCACATTCTATTTTTTTCGACATGTTTCTCCCGATTCTTTCAATCGAAAGTTCTTGTTCGCCGAGTTGAGGAACATCGATTTTAAAATTTCAATACTTAATGAACTGCTCAAGTTACAACCTTCTACTGCGCCGTACACGTTTCCCTGAGAGTTGTTGTTAGCGTCGGTAGAAGTCATAACTTAAAGACTTCAACAAAATGTTGACTATTTTAATCGAACTTACACCATTTCAGGAAAATGGTTCTTTTTTCATTTCTACAACAGTGAAACACAGATTAACACGTTGAAAGATAATTTCATTATCAAGCAACTATTGATTGTTATTAATAGACTGCGGATCTTAATGAATTTATGGCTTATCAAAATGTTCAAGAAAGGCTGGAATATAAAGTTCGATAGAATTTTGTACAATTTTTATTTGTTTTAGATCTACAGAGGTGTTGTTCCCATTAAAAATAGGATTTTATTTTATTCCACTTTTTTAAAATCTGTCTACGAAAATTAGGAAATGCCTGAACATCCGCAGTCTAGTTCTTAATAATGCTGATTCCTGCGTTCGCCTAAGGATTGCTCTAATCCCTTCAAGTTCAAATTTATCATAGTGGGAAGTGTGGGAACTAGATTAAAATTTTGTGTTTTCTCGTGGCGTTTAACGTGTTGTAGAAAAATCACGCTATATAAACGAAATTCTCTCGAAACTGTCCAAAAACTAGAACAAAATTCGTAGAAACCGAGCGGATGACACCACAAAGTACGACCAAGTGCGACAAAGATATGTGTTTTGTCCACGTTTTTCCGAAAATCGAACACTATGCGTCCTCGAGATCACGCGCTCGCGTTCGCGCTCGGATTTCCTGTTCGGTGTGTTCCGTAGCACAAAAATAGTTTCGGTGCATAGAGAGTACGGTTTTCGTAAGCTCCTCGCGATCCGACTGTTTCCGATCGTTATAGTAGGGCTCGTTTAAATATGCCTAAATCTGTTTGGGTAATTACACCTAAATTTGCACGATTCATCCCCACTCTTGCTCCACTAATTACTGCTCTGAGCTCGGCACAAGTTAATCTACTTCACAGAGGCCGCGAGATAATTCAGTCATTTTTGTCTCACCTTCTCCAATGTGGTATTTATCAGTATATTCTTTAGGTATTTGTAATAAAAACGAGTCCGAACACGACATAAATCGGACTAGTTTTACAAACTTAAAAAAAAGATGGCGGGTATAGAATAATATTATTTCTTAGCGTTATATTCATATATTAGGTTGGCAAGAAAGTGATTTCGGTATTTTACGGTGAAGTAAAACCGAATTTTTTTATTCAAACAATAAACTTTTAATTAATAACATATTTTCTTATTTATTCTTTTTGACAAAAGATCATCGAACGAAAGGGAAAACATCTTATTCATTAAAGTTAATTATCTGAATAAAAAAATTGGGCTTTATTTCACCTTAAAATACCGAAATTACTTTCTTGTCAACCCATAAATTATACCATACATAAATTAATTTAAAACATTTTTTAATTTAAGTGTTTGAAAACTTTAAATGACTCCGTAGAGGAAAATCTGGAGCCAATAGACCCGGGGATAGGTCGTTAAAATTTTCTCATTGGTTTTCACAAAAAAATTTTAGTATATTACTAAATTCTTCCACGATGATTCTCCGAGGGTTTCTTAATAACATTCACTAAACAAGTATGATAAAAACAATATTAAGAAAAAGTGATTCAATTTCCAGACTGCTCGCGATTTTTGGCTCACCCTGTATTTGTTCTCTTTCGTTATCTACCGAGATAAGACTCCGTCGAGGCGCTAAGTGGTAGAGGGTAGGGGGGCGAGTGGGTGGTGGAAACGTAGCCGTGTGAATTCCAGAGACATTTAACCGTGGATTACCGTATTTGCCGCGAAAAGCATTTCCGTTGAAGAACATTGCTCATCGGTTGAGAGTCGCTGGCTTACGTAAGAGCCATTATCGCGGTCCGCGTCTTAGGAGATCGGCTAGCTAGCGTCGTGGTAGACGGTGTCTGTCTTGATCTTTACCGGCGTGGATTCCCTGGAAATCTCGGGCCGGAGGAACGTATAGATCGATGTCGAGGTCCGTTCATATTTCGAGGAAGTGCACACCGACGGGTATTTTCGTTCGTAGACGCCCAAAGCGGCTTGCTCGAACGCTGACATCATTCGTGCATGTGGAATCAAGGACGTTGAAGAAAACACCGCGCTCTCGAAGGATGCTGCACGTTCCTCGGCACCACCATCGATCCTCCTGCCACGTTGACAATACCGTTTCCTCGCTGCCAGTCCCGTTTCGCTCCCGTGGAAAATCTTTAGCTAATTATTGTTTGCTCGAGTAACTTGCTAGTTGACTTTTAATATATCCTCTTACCCCTTGACGTATAAGAACGGGCCAGACTCGTGAAAATTCTATTAAATGTTACTAAAAATGAACCTGAACAACACCGACGCAATATGGTCTGGAAACCCGCTTTTTGGGGCTACATAGTTGTTTGTTATTTAGTTTATGTACCTCCAATTTCATAGTTTCGCACTTCAAATGCTACATCTGTGGTTAAAAGCAGAGTTGGGCAAAAATTTTTATTTAAATAACATTTTTACCGAACTCTGGTTGCAAGGAAAAACGCTGCATGTCACAATTTCAAAAAATTTGAGTTTATGCATTAATTAAGCTTTAGAGTACAGGATTTACGTATGTATTTATCGGAAAAAAGATCATGAAAACAAATCCGAAAGGCTAAGAAATTAATGCAATTTATAGAATTAGTATCAAAACTTTAAACGGCAATATCTCGAAAGTGAAAGTATGCGACATGCGGCGTTCTTGCTTATAAGCACAGATATCTGCTCGGAAAGTTATCTGAAAGACCTAATATTGTGAATTTCGAGGTTTCCAAGGGTTCTTATTATGAGAGAAACCAAACATTTGTTGAAATTTCACCTGGACCACTGTGCGTAGATGTGTTAATTCGTTACGACCTGTGTTTCGAAGACCAGTTAAATGTCACAAGCCTGATGCGTCTCGAGTGAGTTCCAAAAACGGGTTGTAGCAAACTATGCCTGAAAGTATGAACTACTAGGAACGTACCCGCATGCTTTTATCTCGACACGCTACAGTAAATTCACCGAATGTTTTGTGTAAACATATAGCGAGCTAGAACCGGGAATGTGGAAAACAAAACACAGGCAATCATGCAAATTGCTTAGCAGCCTAGTTAATCTTGGCAAATTCTCAGAGTCTAGGTAGAAAGGATGTCTAGGAAGTTCGCTGGAATTAATATGTTATGAAGAATTTTACTAAATATTATATTCTATAATTAATAGCAATTGCAATTTACTTGATAATGAATTTCCTTGCACTATAATCCAATTATATTCAGCATTAATCAGTGTTATGAATTATTCTTATAAAGAATATTACCAAATATATTCTATAATTAATAGCAATTATCATTTACTTGATAATGAATTTTCTTACACTATAATCCAGTTAATTTCAACATTAATCAGTGTTATGAATTATTTTCATAAAGAATATTACCAAATATATTCTATAATTAATAGCAATGATCATTTACTTGATAATGAATTTCCTTGCACTATAATCCAATTATATTCAGCATTAATCAGTGTTATGAAATATTTTTATAAAGAATACTACCAAATATATTCTATAATTAATAGCAATTGTCATTTACTTGATAATGAATTTCCTTGCACTATAATCCAGTTAGTTTCAGCATTAATTAGTGTTATGAATTATATTTATAAAGAATATTACCAAATATATTCTATAATTGATAGCAATTGTCATTTACTTGATAATGAATTTCCTTAGACTATAATCCAGTTAGTTTCAACATTAATCAATGGATATTCAGTGGTATTAATTTGAGGACAAGTGGTATTAATTGATTGAACGATTCTTGAAAATGAATTATAAACCTTCGAGAACGTCGATCGTGTTCCACTTTGGTGATTATACTTGATCTTATCGCAATATCCACCGCTAATGAACGTGTTACCCGAGTAGCCTTGCGGAGGGTGTACAATAAATGGCGAAAGCTGGGAGCGACATAATTTAGGACACAAAAGGGTCAAACCCCGCGATCATATTGGAGAGGAACATTTAGTTTAGCTCAAGGCACCGAAGTAAACACTTCATCTCTGCAAGTAAGCGCCTCCATTGGGTCAACAAAGTTGTTGATATTTTACCGCGTAGGAAACGAGCTCTGGGACTCGCAGCAGTTACCAAGTAGCAGCAGCTGTTTCTATAAGTTCTTTTGATCTCACAGGTTCGCGTTAGGTCGCGACCTGTATCGAGATTTTCTGTCTCGAAGAAGTCACGAAGAAATTTCTTTCCTTCTTGGAAAATTTCTTCAATTCCCTCGCAGGATGTCTCGTCCACGAGACCTTTCACCCTGTGATATAATACACACACACATACGCACACGATCCTATTAACACTGTTCCGGGGTACGCGGTGCTCCAACACTACCGCTAATGAATAACACAACCACTTCGAACAAATTTACACGTGCTACTGGTTAAACCTTCGCTCTTAGAGGATCGGGAGGCATAACTAATAAGACGTTGTCAGAAATATTTCTCAGTTATGCGCGGAATTGCGGTAACTCGGCACAATATGCAATGTGCATGTAAAAAGAACAACTTTGTTATCGTAATGATTTATTTTAGAGATAGAGTCTTTAGTAACTATGAATCTTGGAAATGAATTCCAAGAATTCCGAGGCTCCTGGAGTCGCCAAGATATTTCTTGATGACTATGCAATTTTCAATTTTTCAAGGCAATTCTTAGGAAAGTGTTACCAAATAAAATTCTATTATCATTGACAATAACATTTGTAGATCCAAAATTAATTAAAATCATACTAAATTTTGTCGAGTTTAATACTCCGGCATTTTTTGAACATTTTTAGAAGCAATAAATAAAAATGTGCATCACTTATAAGAAACGGGGGCCAAGTAAGCAGATTTTTCTTTCTTTAATAATTTCAGTGGGTTGAAAATAATACATTGATGTTTCGTTCTTGTAAGTTTGAAATTAAAACATAAAACCGTGTCCACTAAAAACATTTTATTTAATACACACATAAAATCCAGCGTGTAAACCATAATGGAAAAATGTCGACATTTTACTCATAGTCGTTTTTTTACTATCGGGATAAAATCCCGTGAAAAATAAACCGCGTCAATGTGAACAAAGCGGGTTGGAAAAACCGTGAAAACTGCGAATAAAACGTGTTAAAATAGGTACGTATTAGGTGAAAATAATATAAAAATGTACTCGCGACTCGTTGTAAGTGCGCTGAGCCGTGATTAATAAAATTAAGAAGCTACTTGCAGTCTTTTTGACAAAAAAGAGTTGCTTTTAATGAATGAGAGAGCTTATTTGCATCACAGCCCAATAATTCTGAATCGTGTAAAAAGAGACGCAGATGTACAAACCAAAGTGCTCCGAGTGTTTGGTTCACACCGATAATTAAGGACTCAATTAAATTAAATCCATCACTTTGAAGCAACATATTTGAACTGTTTTATGACAAATGGAGTCGGAGACGTTTAATGGACCCAGTGTAACTATAATTAATGGAGTTGTCGTAGCGTAAAAATATTAGCGGCGAGCCCGTAGACGAACGACGACGTCTCGACGGTCTCGAACGAATTAAATATATCGATCCATGGTAATTGACCGATTTTCCCGCAAGTCATGCAACAAGTACACAATTTATGTGCAGCTGTGCACAAGCTCGTGTTCGCATTTAACGACCGGCGCACGTAAGCCGTGAAATTTGCGGGCAACTTTCGAAATTGGAAAATTTGACAGCACGCTTAACGGGCAGCGCCACCCCGGGGCGCGTGAAAATGAAATGAAAAATTTTCGGAGGACATAGAAATGTCACTTTCAGCTTCAAAAATCTCAATTTATTTTACATTGATATATCTATTAACACATGGCTTTTTTGTGAATGAATCAAAGGATTTCAATTTCTCTGTAAGGCTATAGGAATTAGTTCAGTAAATGACGTCCAAAAATATGTTGAAGAAATGCATTTGGGTCGGGACAGTGAAAAACAATAGTAAAAATTGATTTTTACAACTTTTTTAGTTGGGCCAACAATGAAAATTTGCTGATCTCGTATAAATTATATACGTTCTGAAAATTGCATTGAATTTGGTTAATTGGTTTACGAGTTACAAACGATCAAAAATGGTAAAATTGCAATTTTTCAAGATTTTCGGACTTTTTACCACTTTTGATCGTTTACAACTCGTAAACCAATTAACCAATTTCAATGAAATTTTCGGAGTTCGATTCGGAAATTTTTAGATCATTTACTAAACTAATTCTTTTAGCCTTGCAGAGAGATTGAAGTCGTTTGGTCCATTCACGAAAAAGTTATCCGTTTACTCCGATTACTTCTTCGGACATCTGATTATTGTTTGAAGTATTGTACGCGAAGTACAAAATTCCAGAAAAATATGAAAAGACCGCCTAAGAAAATTTGAAGTCCGGTGGCAACGTCTACAGAGACAATATTCATGAAACGCTTGCAGAACGAAATTACAATCTTCTGCTTGGTTATCTTATTCGAACGAAGTCGCCGGACTAGTGGCACGGTACTTATTAATAAATAATGCACCAATCGCGGATGAATTGCTGCTCGATATGTCCCATTGCAATTTCAAATGCGTCCTTCCATTCCGAATGACCTACTTTATCATTTCTACCTTCATCCGATATTACAATCTGTTTCTACGACAACTATTCGCTGTAGAAATCGAAGTGTCGGATAAGACGGTATCCTGAATCCAAATAAAATATTATATTACATATCTTTTTCCCAAAGCATGACATACATAAATAGTAGAAGTCGTACCGTACAAAGGAATTTTCCTCGCGATAGAAAATCGACAATAGTAAATAATACAGTCGGCGACATTATTAAGTGGACATTTAAAAATCGCATAACATTTTAAAAAGTGCCAATTTGCATACCTAACCCAGATCAATTTCAAAAAAGTTATGCGATTTCTAAGTGTCCTACTTAATATTGCCCCCTCAGTATATAAAATGGCTAACATTTCGGATATTGAAGCTTCGAAGGATTATCCAAAAACCGGAGAGTCACGTTTCCAGCCAGAAGATCGTGCGGTTGGCTCGGATTGACACGTTTCTGGTGCGTGACGTAAACCACGGGTCTCGCGGTTCTTATTTTTAACCGGTCGGCGGTGAAAACGACCGCCTATAAACAGACGTGTCAACAATGCCCGCGTATTTCTTTCAAAACGAAAATAACACGGCGGTATCTCGGCGCTGGTGTTCGTAGTCCCATCGACGGTCGCGCGAGCAAGAGAGTCGCATAATCGCGCGCTAAGAAATCGTTCGCTGGTTTGTCGTTTGTGGGCACGGCACGCGACACTGAATGCTCGGAGATACATCGCGTGACGGAGCCGATTTCTTTTCAGAAACCCCCCTGAACCTCGCGAGATCTGAAATGCTGCAAAGTTTCGTCAAGGTATCGCCTCGGTATCGTCTCGTGACACGATCGCGCCACACGAAGCGCGTTGCCGAAGAGGGTAGCCGCGAGTCGAACGGTCTCTTCGGATCGACGACCTTGAGCCAATTCCATAGACGAAGATCGAGTGGTGAACGGCGACCTTGGACGAAACTGTTGGCGGAAGCTGTCGAGGATCAAGAAGAACGGGACACGTGAAAAGGATACATGGTGTCGCCGGAAGGAAAATGCACGTCGAAGGACGCCGCCTATCGTGGATCAGCGGACACGAAGTCGTAGATCGTCGTCTAACGAAGGTACAGATCACGGGCTAATGCCGTCCTGCACCTGCGATGATTCGCGAGGACGAAGAAGGGGAGGGATCCAGGTGGAAATATGTAAGAGGCGAGGCGGGCATTGTCTCGTCGGCACGGCTCAGGTGCCACGAGGAAGAAGAGGTTGGCCTTATAGAAGGTTTATAGTTTGCGTAGGATAGACGATGAGCGTCGAGGTTGACACGCTGGAACTCGAGGTCTTCGAGGTGAGTCCTCCAATCCTCTCGAGGACGAGACGAACGGAAGTCGGTTGCTCACGGACTCTCTTAGCACACTCGGCTCATTTTCTTGTGCTACCGTCCAATCGCTACGCTCTCGCGGACTCGTAGAGGATCTGTTTGCTCCGCTAATTCACGAATCCGATCGCGTGACTTTTTCTTCGTTGAGTAGAGTCTTCATAAATGATTTTTAAATATTTTTAACGTATTTTCTATGTCACACATTTTAACTCCCGTGTGCTCCTCGGAAATATTGAATGATTTTCTAACTTATTTAAGGGGTAGACTTGTTTCCAGAATTGTAAGGGTGTAAATGGGGATTTTCAGTAGTCGAAAGATCAGTCTAGGCCGCAATCGCTCTCAAAAGTCCTATTTTTATGTTTACAATCCTGGAAACGAGTCTACCCGCTTAAATGAATTTCTTAAATTTTATATACAGTAAATTAATAGAAAATTGGTTTCCAATTTAAAAAGAAAAATTAATATTTGTGATACGGAATTTCAAGATTAAATATGAATGTCATAGTCCACTATCGTTTCCTCTACGAGTCAATGAGGCAGCTTCAATTAACAAGATCGCTATTGTATATTATATTATATTATACATACATCTTCTAGCAAAAGGAGGAAGAAATCACGTTGCAATCTTTTTCCAATAATTCATTGCATAAGCCTCTCCGAATGGAACATGTGAGGGCAGATTTTACAGTAGCGAACCTGTTAACAACTTCTAAATTGCATATCATGTATACGAGTTCGGTACTTGAAATCAGTGTTTGATTTCTATAAACATTTAATGATTTTGATTCGGCCACAAGTTTTACACGGATACAAAACCACTTGATGGTACACAATCGCGTTTCTATCGTTCGTGAAACGAATTTAACGTAAAACGGTGGGCGAATCATGTTCTCTCGAAAAGTTTACACGATGTAATATGTCCATTGAATTTCCGTTCGCTAGCTCTCGTCTGCCGTTTGGCGATTAACGTGGTTTTTACGTGGCCCTCTGTGTGCGCGGAACTTCAAAATTCAACGAGAAATTTTAAACACGATATCCTCCTTTGATGGCTGCCGAAGCCACTGTGAACAGACACGCTGGAAAACGAATTTGCATATCGTAATGAACACGTGGAGCTAATCATCGAATAAATTTCTTTTTATCAAAAAATAACCGGTGGGTAAGTAGTGATCATGCGATAACAACAAAGACTCTCGGTGGTTACAAAGGGTCAAAGCAGGTTACAATGGTTTAGAAGTATTAAAAAACTGTTTTCAGTTAACATTCTGCTACATTCAACGTCAAACACACGAGTCTAACAGAGTCAAAAATATAATTTGCATATCATAACGAACACGTGGATCTAATCATCAAAAAAATCTGTTTTCATAAAAGATTAAACGATCAAAGCAGGTCACATTGGTTTAGAAATACTAAAAAACTGTTTCCAGTCAACATTCCGTCACATTTAACGTTCAATATTACAATTGTTGCGAATAAATAAAAAAATATAAGGGTGTAAAAAAGAGTATCAAAGTTCTGTTCCCATTTGAAATCGTTGGTGAAAGGGTAATAAAGATTGTCCTGGGTGGTAAAAGGATTCGAGGACTATTTTTGTAGACGAAGGAGTCGCGATACAAGTCAACGAGGCCATTTTGGAGCGAAGCTATTCGGATTAGAGAGACCCAAGAAGACCATCGAAGGCTCAAGGGACCATGCAGGTTCTAATCCTCTATACAGACTGTAGAATCCCCATCTCGGAGGACCCTATAGAGACCATTCCAAATTGAAGAAACTTAATAGAAGTTACATCGGACATTGGGGACCCTTGCGCCTCGAAAGTGTCAGCTTATGGTAACTTCGGATTAGATCTGTGCTAGGGTAACCTTCCTCGAGGAGTCAGAGCAGCGATTAGGCTAGCTAGTACGGGGTCTCTTGTCCCGAAGGTTTCTCATTTTTCGAACTTCTTCACGCTTCACATTTTTCACGGCCGGAATTCCAAACTGTGAACAATCGGAAAAAATTCCCCGAATATATTATTCGATACCGGAAATGTGTCAGATTTTTTTCCACATTCTTGGACACGAGAAACTCCTGTGACGATATCAGAAACTCTTCACGACGTTTATTATCGTTGTACTCCATAGTTTCGTATTTTAATGATTTGTGCTGATTAGCTTGTGTAGTCAACCGAGTACCCATTTATTGTATTTCTTTCAACAACTTGTTAATGTTCCTCTAAGAAATAATACAAAATTTCTTGGAATTCTTTACTCGCTAATATATTAATTTATAGTCTTATAATGAGAATTTGTGTAAACATGTTAAATACAGTAATTAATTATCCAAAAAATAGACAAGGTAAAGGGTTGAAAGTTAGTTTGTCCCTTACACGTGGCTGGACTCTTTAGTCTGATCCGAATCCGGACGGAGCAAGCTGCATCTGCTGCTGCACCAAACGCCGCAATAAATAATGTTAGCAGTTTTGAGCCTTGTATAACTAACAGGGATTGGAAGTTTACAGTCCCGTGGTGGCCGGTGTGTATACTCCTAAACTGTGGCATTAAATCTTTGAGTACTTAAGACGGTGGAGATGACCTCGGCTGACTAGCAGCCAGATGAGACTATGAATTTAGACATTCGGATCATAACAGTTGAAAGAAATCTTGTTAGAAATCTTGTTAGGAATTCTGTATTGACCAAAGAATAGAAGCAGGTTGATCCTGGGAGCGTGTGTGCTTGCGATTGTCTCGAAGTGTCGTAGAACGTTTGTATTGAGCTGCTTATGTATATTGACTAGTAGCCGGCGGCGTGTGTGTGCGAACTATGCACAATGTACTTCGCAGCTGTGCCGTTCCACAACGCAACTGAATCGGCAAAACCTGACCAAAAAGTCAAAATTGAAGTTTCGGGAAAACGGTCTAAATTTATATCTGCGAAATGCATCCGAGAA
This sequence comes from Lasioglossum baleicum, assembly GCF_051020765.1. Taxonomy (NCBI): domain Eukaryota; kingdom Metazoa; phylum Arthropoda; class Insecta; order Hymenoptera; family Halictidae; genus Lasioglossum; species Lasioglossum baleicum. The sequence continues at coordinate 8,179,944 of NC_134938.1, forward strand.
ATGTGGAAATACTAATTTGGGTAGAAATGGCACCAAGTTTTCGAGTTACTCATCCGCCACATATCGAATTTATATAACCCGAAAAATATAGGAATACTAATTTTCAAGGAAATACAAGTTTTTGAGGTACACGTCCATCATTTTATTTTGCTTTTAGATTTTTACATCAGATTCGTAATCACAACGACCCGAAAAATATGGGAATACTAATTTGGGTAGAAATGGCACCTAGTTTTCGAGTTACTCATCCGCCATGTTGAATAAGCCATTTTAGGTTCTGCAATTTTAACCCGAAAAATGTGGGAATACTAATTTTCAAGGAAATACTATTTTTTGAGTTTTACGCCCACGATTTTGTTTTTTCTTTTAATTCTGTCATCAGATTCGTAATCACAACGACCCGGAAAATAAGGAAATACTATTTTTTGAGTTTCACGCCCACGATTTTGTTTTTTCTTTTAATTTTCGCACCAGATTCGCAATCCACGAGACCCGAAAAATGTTCCCGAAGAAAGTTACACGCCCATGATTTCGTTTTCAATTTTGAAAACTCTGGAGTATCAATTTTGAACTAAATTGGAGTACTTGGAGTACTCCTTGGTGTTTCGGCCACGTTTTGGCGATTCGGTCCCCACCATGCGTTCTACTGGAAATTGATGGTACACAAAGCCCGTAATTCCTTTTCTTATTACGCTGTCCTATTGAAATATAGCCGGCTGTGTTTTTTGTTTTGTCAGTGGTATTTATCGCCACTGCGTTGACCGAGTGAGAGCCATCGGACGAATTCTGCCATTACATTGTAGTTCTAAAGCCATTAGGCGATGGTCTAATTGCTGGTACTTGAAAAAGTAGGTGCAGCAATGTCTCGATATATGTGTAGGAGGTGTGCACGATATTTGTGAGAAGTTTATCCCCTGCTGCACCCTTATGGTGCGTTGTATTTCAACTATTAATGGCATAGTGATTATTGTTTCGGATGGTTGATCATTAGACAGCGGATTTTATGCATTTATGAATTTAAAATTACTTTTATGTAATTTTCAATCTATTCAACATATTAATAAATAAAGAATGATGATCCACTTTCTATTGATCGTTTGCTTTCCAGCTATTGGCACTAAAAGATCGGAAGGCTTTTTCGACAATCCAATACTCTCCGAGGCAATTGCATCCGTGTCCAAACATGGCAGACCCCATTGCGCTCTCGAAATCTCTTTCCCACCAGTATATCCTTTTGGTTCTTCTGCCTCGAGCGGAGTGCAAACAGAGAGCTGATGTGATTATGGAAACAACGATCAAATTCGTTTGAAATGGTTTTAACAGACATGCTAGCGAACGCAAAGTATGTATAGCGACCATGCGTGTGTGGCATATACAGGGCAACGTTCAAGGTAATCGTTGGAATCCGATTAATGAAGATACAAATTGCTGTGCTAGTTGAATCCTTACGGTATGCCGATAGACTTTTGAAGTTCAAGAATTGCTCTATGCAAAGAGACTAAATTTAATTGCGGGATCGAGCTTGCGATTCCCACCGAGAAGAAAATATTAATGAAGTCCCTCTTCCGTGAACGACATTCGTATTTCCGAATGAATGTTTCCACCTTGGATTTTATTCTGGGACTCGTATAAAGAAATGTTTGTAATTCAAATTGACATCAATAGTACAACAATTTCAATTTTTTCTAAATCAAATCGCACAGTGTACACTATTGTAGAACTGATTATTTTTCTAAACAAAAAGAAAAAGAAAGGAAGGTATTCTTAACTTGAAAGTTAGATTGTTATCATATTATTGCAAAAAATCCTTACGGTGTGCCAATAAACTTTTGAAGTTCAAGAATTGCTCTATGCAAAGAGACTAAATTTAATTGCAGGATCGAGCTTGCAATTCCCACCGAGAAGAAAATATTAATGAAGTCCCTCTTCCGTGAACGACATTCGTATTTCCGAATGAATGTTTCCACCTTGGATTTTATTCTGGGACTCGTATAAAGAAATGTTTGTAATTCAAATTGACATCGATAGCACAACAATTTCAATTTTTTCTAAATCAAATCACACAGTGTACACTATTGTAGAACTGATTATTTTTCTAAACACAAAAAAAAAAGAAAAAGAAAGGAAGGTATTCTTAACTTGAAAGTTAGATTGTTATCATATTATTGCAAAAGCTCGCAGTGTTTGGATACAGCAAGAATTAGGATCGCTATATTTTCTGTGAACAATGAATCTCTTCCAATGATCAATAAACACTGCGAATTATTGCTTTGATTGTAATTCAGAGGTCTCCAACGACCGCTTTATGGCTGAAACAATAACAATCTTTGGTAAAGTGTATAGCAATAGGATTTAATGTCTGAAAGGTAGATCTCCAATGGCTCAGCTGTTGAGGCGATGGTTTCGCAATCCGTAGGGCCCGGGTTCGAGTCCCCTTGTATGCTTCACGTTCTACGATTTTCCCAAAGTAGTTTTCCATCGATTTTTCATGCAAGTTTAATCTCGTTATACGCATACCATTACGTGTGACATGGAGAAACCAACTTTGCTAGAATAAAACTGGGGTCATTGAGCCGATCTTCGAAATTAGTTGGATATCGGTCAAGCTGAGCCCAAACATTTTTTTGAATTCGATTCAATTAAATTCCTAGTACGAAGAGAAACTTATTTATTTTACATCTACATTGGGTTTAATGTTTAGTGGATTCTGTTTGAAATTTTCACCACGTGTCTGAATCGATCTTATAAGGGTCGAGAGTCTCAATTTACATTTCAATATATTTTCAGCGAATAACGAGATCTCATTATTTTGATAAATGACGTTTTCAGGTTTTTAGTTTCATATTATGTTACAATTATAGACTGGAGATCTTCATACACATTCTTATTCTTATTGTCATTGAAGAGTTTCATTGCTAGTAGAGCTACAAGAAAAGTGTGCCCTGCCTGCATACAGATCCGCAGCGTAGTAATCAACCGTGAGCAATCAGTTGATATAGATTATTCAGGGTGTTCCGCCTAAAACAGGCCGCCTGATTGCCTTCTCTAATTTCTTGAGCAATTTAAGTGATTTCAAGGGGCGAATCAAATGCGGCAAAAACTGGAAATAAAACAGCACATCCGCGTCCCTTCATGGAAACTGATTCAACACATTTTTTGATTCCTAAATAAATTTAATCTCGTTATTTTTATAATACACATCTTATGAATTAGACAGCGGATTTTATTCATTTATGGCAAAAATGGGTAGGTGTAATTTAAAACAGTGGAATCATTAGGAACATGTTAAGAAAGGTTTAGTGTTAAAATAGCTCCGACTGCGAAGGGTTAAAATAAAGCACTCCGAAACAAGTAATTGATGACCACCGTTAAATCGATTTCATTCTTGATGAAACATGAAACGAGTGTTAATTTCGATATTTCCCTAATAATTCGAGAATCCGGCATAATTAGTCTGTCTGTTTGAAGTGAAATCATGTATAAATCTCCTGGTGATCAGGATCACTCCTCGGGCTACAAACAAATATTCGGTATCCTAGAAACCTAATTTCCCGATTGTGTTGCGCGACGGACAACACGAATGCCTCCGCGCCGCGTTGTCGGTGATGCAGCGAATGCATAAGTAATGGCATATACGATACTCGGTAAATGGTATTATAGGCGCGCGGCTTTAAGGTGATTCGCGAATCGCAGCTTTATTGCAGACGCCGGAAAAGTCTGTCGAATCGCACTCGCCGCGCGTGTCCGTGACACATTTGCGAGCGAGTAACGCCGGTCGCTCTCTCGCTCTCTCTCTTTTTCTCACTCTCTCTTGCATCGTCCCTACATTTGCACCAGTTTTCCAAATGCGCTTTCTGGAGCGTGGACGCCGCTTAATCATTTTTCTATACCCATTACGCGAGGTGACATCGTTGCAGAAAGTAGATGACAATCGATAACCCCTTGCACGTAGAACCGACGCACAGCGGCTCGATTAGGGTCCTTGTCCCTATTAGCAAGCCCTTCCGTATTAACCCTTTGTCATCAGAGCTATTTTAATTTGCAAATTATACGTTTCTTCCGACTAGACAATTTTCAATTTCTGTAGCCAACTTTGAGAAAGTGGAAACAAAATCTAATTCTCGGTAGCCTTTGTAGATCTGGAATTAATAAAAATCGTACTAAATTCTGTGGAATTTTATATTGTAGATGTTTCATGAACATTATCAAAGCCATAAATGCACAAAGATCCGCAGTCTAGTTATAAATACATGTACAAACTTTCATCGAACTCGATCAAGGTTGTTATGAAACATAATTGATTGAAAATAGCAAAAATGTAGTCGCAAACACGAAATTCGAACATTTTTACATCTTAAAATGCCCATAGCTTTTTTATGTTCTAAATTTTCATTAGAAGCACAGATAAAAAATTAAGAAAACAACTCGAGCTGTTGTGGATCCAATTTTGAAAAAGTTATTCGTTTTTAAAAGGTGTACGAACACTTTGTACACCCACTGTATATGATTTATTTCATTTTATCGATACGAAATTGGTATGATACTTAAATTGTGCAGTAATTGATTAGATACCGACATATTTGATAATGTAAACAAATTATCCGGTAAATATTTTATTGCTAGATTCTTGGATCTAGCCCACCACGCGCCGTTGTACTCGGGAACCTTCGATTGTTTTCCTTCGAGGACGAATCGATCCATTTCTTCCCCCACTCGTCTTCATTCCGATTTCTTCGAATCTCCTTAGACTTCGCTCGAAGTCCTTGAAGTTCTTACTTCAAGCCCTGCCTAAGGTGCATCGAAACGAAATTTAAGGGAAATTGCGTTCCCGAACGTTGAACTACGCTTGTAATCTCCGTTCTACGTCAAATCTCTATTCGATGACACCCCGGCAGCTTATGTTTCTTCCCGAGAAGATTGAAGCTGAGAGGAGAGGACTCGCGACCAGTTTTGAATACCAATCCCACACTTCTGCGAACACCGAAAGTTTTGTCTGAGATTGCATTAGCGTTAGAAAGTCGAGTCTCTTCGGGTTGCTTTATGGAAATGATAGTCTTGCAGTTCTTGCGCTGAACCTTGTATTACAGCTTGTCCTTTCGAGTTAGAGTAACTTAACGCGCAGAAATGTTAAATTAACGTTTTTATTAGGGATATACTTGAATTTTCTACAAAAAGTCTGTGTTTCCTTTTGGTGTGTACAGCGGTTTAATTCTTCGTTTCTCGTCCTGTTAACGAGCAGCAGCGTAAAATAGCGGAGACCAATTAGAACGGCTATAAATCGCTGGAAAGCAGGTCATCCATCAGCAATCGAAGATGAGAAATTTTGTGAATGCATAGATCCAAGCCCACGCGCAAAATGTGCTGACGCGGCTGTCTTACTTTAGTCTGATGAATCCACGATATAAGAGAGTAACGTTATTCCCCTTAATCTAAAAAATTAGAAAGTGATGTCCGTAAAAAAATTCATTTCTTATGTACAAAATCGTAGCTGGGTAAAATAATTCAGTGACCTGTTTTAGGTAGAACACCTGCCATTGTAACCAATTAATAAACGTAGAACACTAACCACCTGGGACCATCGTATCATCCTCTAACATTAAAAAGATTGGAAAGTGGTGTTCGTAAAAAAATCATTTTTATGTACAAAATCGTAGCTGAGTGAAATAAATCAGTAACCTGTTTTAAGTAGATCACCTGCCATTGTGACCAATTAATAAACGTAGAACAGTAACCACCGGGGACCATCGTATCACCCCCAAACGTTAAACAAATTACGAAAAAATTATATATAAAAAGGTAGCATGGTAGAGAGGGAGCGATATTGAAGAATTCATGTAAAGAAATCAAGGTGACCTTGCAATCTCCGAAACGCTTTCACGTACACAAACAATGTTTACATCACAATATTTTCCCTCCGATACCATGCATCTTTGTATACAGGGTGGTCTACCTAAATATCTCCTTTATTTGTGATGACTAGACCGCGGATGTTTATGCAATTTGCAAGTTTTGTAGAAAGCGGAATCAAGTAAGATCCTGTTTTCGGCGGTAGTAGCCTTTGCAGATCTGAAATAAATGAAAATGGTAAATTCTGTAGGATTTTATATTCTAGCATTTTTTGAAAATTTTCAGGAACCATGAATGCATGAAGATCCGCAGTCTAGTGATGACATAATCATATTACAAGGTGAATGCTTTGCAAATGTTATTTTTTCTCAAGGACCCCCTCCCCCCGGAGTTTTCAAGGTCATCGATATTCTTTTTCTTGTAAATGTACATTTGCTTTCCTTGCGTATTCCAGTTGACATTAAAACGCATTCAGAGATATTAATAACATGATCTTGAAGTGAACTCTGTGAAGACCCATAAATCGTACATTAATAACTGATAAACTAATTTTTTTATATTTTTGACTTCGACCACTTTCGTAATTAACACTAAATTAATTCTATATAATGTAGAAATAACAAGCACTATCTAAAAAAAAATCGAAGACTGAAAACTCTGGGGAAAAATGACGTTAAGAAAAAAATAAAATTTGCAAAGCATTCATCTTGTGATACCATTTATTTATGTCATCCAAAGTAAAGGAGATATTCAGGTGGACCACCCTGTACATATTTTGTGCACCTTGTACACAGCGGCAGCATTAATATTTAATATACGGCCGAATAGATAATTCAACAAAGCTATTTACGATTTAATCGAACAAGTTCGACCGGGGGTGGGTGGTGCACGCTATTTTCCATTTCGAGAACGTGCCACCGACTCTGAACCGATTCATCGTGGGGGTGGTACAACATTGCGTTCCTCGGGCGACCATTTTAGGGCTTCCCGGTGCGAGTTGCGTTTCACGAGGTCAGATGATGCACCATTGCATCAGAACCGGGACGAAACGCGAGTTGGGGTCAAACACGACGAAGTAGGTCTGTGAAACGATCGCAATTTAGCGGAGCGGGAAGGTAAACGATCACGCGGAGAAGCACACAGAGAATGAGAGGTGGGGGAAAATAGAAATTATGCTGGCCACGTAAAAAGCGCATTCGTCGTGCCAAACGGCGTGTCCTCGACCAATCGTTAACGCGTTTCACCGCGAAACCTGTAACGCAATGCCGTTGTGTGACGATCGAAGGTGAAGGACTGCGACGAGGCGGACAGAGTCTCGGCAGCGTGCACGACCACGAAATCGGACGCCGAAGATAGCCGGAAGGGATCGACGGCCACGGGTTCGTTGTACAACGACGAGGAGGGCACCGGCACTAGGAAGAAGAAGAAGAAACGTCGGAAAACAAGGAACAAGCAGCAGTTGCAGCTGCATCATCTGCAGCATGACCCGTCGGCCGTCAATCAACAGACGGTAGTGAACCTGGCGTCGTCTTCGGACGAAGTCGAGGCGGTTGGCGAATGCTCGAAACGGGACTCGTCCAGCAGCCTGGGTGGCGCCAGCAGGCACACCTTCCGGGAGTCTTTGCTCACAGTCCTCGGCAAGCTGGTGATCTGGAAGGGCACCAGGTACCGGTCGGCCACAGCCGCGTCCTCTTCGTCCTCGGCGCCACAGAACTCACCGCCCCCGACCGAGTGCATGGGCCGCAGCACCTCCTTCTTTTCCAGCGGTGAGTCTTCGCGTTAGCTACCCCGCATCCCCCAGAACTCGGGGAATTAGGACCGGTATGATTTTGATACCGGTTGATCGCAGTTCACCCCTTAAGGGGGTAGACTCTCGTTTCCAGGATTACAACGGTGCGGGTTGCGCCTTCTCATTTCTCGATAATGCAAAGGTGAGGTTTTTCAGTAGTCGAAAAGCTAGATAAAATATTAATCTAGGTCGCGATCGTCCTCAAAAGTCATATTTTTACGTTCACAAGGCGTAATTTGCATTATTCAGCAGCATGTAGCTGTCACAGCTTTATCAAAATAGCTACTTGCGCAGCTGTGTGCTTCCTAATAACGCAAACTATGCCTCGTAAATGTAAAAATAGGACTTCTGAGGGCGATCGCGGCCTAGATTGATCTTTTGTCTAGCGCTTTGACTACTACAAAACCCCGTCTTTCGGAAAAACCCCGTACCCTTTTGATTTTCGTTTAGCTACCCCCGAGCTGTCTTCCCACTCTTCGAACGTTTATCTCTTTGTTCTTAAATTCTCCATAATTACGTTTCGTCTTTCTAACCCCTTGCTGTTTAGCCAAATGTCTAAATAAATAAATAGTTTTTATCAAAGAGACAGATCAGCTGGGGTCAAAAATGTTGGCCGTTCAATTTGGTCCAAAGGCAGTTCCGACCATCTTAGCTACCCGCGAGCAGTCTTGCCACTCTTCGAACGTTTGTCTGTTCGTTCTTAAATTCGCCATAAGGTCGAACGCACTTGACCCCGTTCTCGTAACGGCCGGACTCCATAAAAGGCACTTGTTCGCGTAAAAGAAACAGTCGATTGCGTCGGAAGTACTCGTCCGTGTTGTAATCAGATAGCGGCGGCGCGGCTTGATGTTGTAACGTTTGCAAATTTCAGCGTCCATTTAGATGAAGCGGTTACGATAATGCGGGGAGAAGAAAAAAAAGTGCGGTGCGTTAGTCAACCCGGTTGTCGCCGCCTAATCCCGTAATCCGTTTTATTTGTAAAATGCAAACCCCCCTCCTCCCACCGTTCTCGTTACGCAACGCCGCCGTTGACCACATCCGCGCAAATGAGCTCGCGTCCGCCGCTACGGCTTAACGCTTTTGCTTACCCGATTTTAATTGCAGTTTCACATGCGATCCGGACTATCTCGTTTTGCAATTACGATAAATTATTACTTCGCACCGCCGTTTTCACGGGGTGGCTCCTGCGTCTCGCGGCGGTTCCCGCCCTTTCGTAACCCCCTAAAAGATTCGCAATCGTGTTTCACACTGTTACGAAAGCATCTTCCAAGAACAACACATCAATTTTATAACTAGACAGCGGATTTTATGCATTTGTGACAAGAATGAGTAGGTGTAGTTTGAAACATGAAACACATTAGACGAATTTAAAAATGCTGTTATATAATTGTGAACCTATCGAACGTGTTAAGAGAGAAAATTTTCTATGCCCTGCTTGTTGCAATTCAGGTGGAATATTTTTATTTGACATAAAGATCCGCTGTCTATTTATCACATCAATTTATTTGAACCAAAGAAGCTTGGTTTTAACTTCTGTGCTCCAGTTTACTTGTATAATTATCATAGCCTTCACGCTTGGACTTACACTGGTTCGTTCCTCAGCCCTCCGTTTAGAACTCGATTATTAACCCTTAGCACTCGACAGCGGATCTTTATGCAAAATAAAAATGTACCTGGATTGCAACAACCTGAAGCGAGGTGGAAATTTATTTTCTTCGTTAATACATTTAATATGTTGAAAATAACATAACAGCATTTCTAAACTCGCCTAATGTTTTCGCTGTTTCAAATTACACCTTTTCATTTCTGTCATAAATGCATAAAATCTGCTGTCTAGTAATGTAAAATAATTGTTACGTTATTAAATTGTTTTATACCAGATAAACTACTAAACATTTGAGTATTGCGTGAGTAAATTGCATCAGTTTAATATGCGTAAAATGAAAGTACTCTAGGTCAGAAAAAATGTTTAGTTTTCATGTTAAAATAGCTCCGAGCGCAAAGGGTTAAGAATCGCAAAGAAAAATCGTTTATTCTGCAATGTACAGTGGATCAAGCCGTCTGCACAGATTCTTCAAGAAAATTTGTTCGCCGAAATTGTTTAACAGTGGGACTGTCAACTCCTGCGTTATTTCTTCCATAAATTCGACGGTGTTTGACCTCTCATAATTCCCGCGAGAAGGAAGACAAGAAGCGTGGCTCGATTTTGAAAATCCCGCCCCACTCCTGTATAAATAGAAGAGACCGGTATATTTTTATTCCCCATATAACAGCCGGCGACGAAACATTGCGCGACCGTAACCGTCGAAATAAAAGACTCGAATTGTTGCCAGTTTTCGAATTGTTATCGTGTCGCAACAATGGGCTCACGTTGTTATTTCGTTTCGTCGGTATTTCATTTGCGGAGACGGCGTACGGTTGTTTCATTCATACGTAATACTTAATTGATACTTTCACTGGCTTCTGTGATTCCGACCTAGTCGGCCGCTAATAACGGACTGCGAAATTATAATCGGCGCACGTTGCGTTACGCGCGCGCGAGCAAGCGACCGTATGAAAATGGCGGAAAACAGCGTAATCAGTAGAGATCGTGGTTTTGAACGTGTATTAATAACTAGACTGCGGATCGTTATGCATTTACGGCTTCTAGAAATTTTCAAAATATGCTAGAATATAAGATTTTTAAATAAGATTTTATTTGTTCCCGTTTTCTCTTAAAATTTGCCTGCAAAAATTAATTATTGCATAAACATCCTTACTCTTTAATAGTCCATCCATAATGCATTCTCATTTTAATTTGTATAATTTTTAGATCAGTGATATCAATTTACGTATATCGAGACAATGGTTTCCCAAATTTCGCGGTTGTCGGTACAACAATAAATTTATACATCTAAGCATCATAGAACCGGCAAGAAAAGATCTTTATGTGAAATAAAAATTGTCTGCATCGTTCGCAAGCAATAGAAACTAAATCGAATGTTATTTCTACCCTTAATGATTTTATAGAGCAGAAATCGTATATTGGCTATAGTCTTCTTAACTTTGCTATAAATGTATAAAGATTCGCAGCAAAGATCTTGGAGTAGTTGCTCCAGAATGGTGTTTTCAGAACATAAATAATAAACTAGAGGGCTAGTTGATTACATTTTTTCAATGGGAGTGGTTTCCTAATTAATTTCTCTATGTATTTTATATACCCATGTTTTTTGCTTTCGAAAGTTAGTAACTGTATCCTAAAAATGAACACGAATTACAGTGCGGATACGTCGATACACGTGTATTTAAATGCACGTGAAATCGGAATCTCTAATAATCAGTTGCCTGCATCGAACTGGAGATAAACACCGTGAAATGAGAATCATCGATCGAACGTTTCGACGAGAACCGCTTTTTCGAAAATGCACGGTTTTCGCACGGTCGAGAATCATCAATCAATAATACAATGTGGTGTTGCTTTTCTTTTTTCAGAAACGGAGAGGAGAATTCGCGCCAATAATCGCGAGTTCAACTCACAGTTTAATTATGCGGTAAGATTACACTCCATAATGTTCTGTTGGCGGAGTTAATTAAGGGCGGCGCGCGGCGCGTCGTCCACTTTGAGAACGACAAACGGACTTCCGCCATTGTATTTTCTTTTTTAGAACAACTACATCAAGACGTCCAAGTATTCGGTTCTGTCGTTCCTACCATTAAATTTATTCGAGCAATTTCAACGGCTCGCCAACTTTTACTTCCTATGCCTGCTGGTGCTTCAGGTGATCCCCGCTATCTCCTCTTTGACCCCCATCACTACAGCTATACCCCTTATAGGGGTGCTCATGCTCACTGCCATCAAAGATGCTTACGACGATTTTGTGAGTATGAAAGACACGCGACAACTACACGCTTCTAGACCAAGGAGTGATTTCTTAACGATCTTTCCGGCCCACAATATTTATCACGACTTCCCTTCCTCAATCTTTCTGTCAATGCCCAACATTTTCCGCGAGATTCGGTAACGTTGTCCTCGCCAGACTTCATTGTTTCGTGAAAGTGGTCTAAGTCAAAATTAAAAAAAAAAGAGCTTATCAGTTATTTCTAGGGATGGGATCAAGTACCTCGCAAACAGGTTCGATCTTTGATTGATTGAATTCGAACTCTCTATAAGTACTTCGAAAAACAGAAATAATACTCCTATACTCGAACCTATGCCAGACTGTTTCGAACCTTTTACAAGTATGTACTTTGGTAAACGGAAATAATACTTGCAAGTATATTCGAATCTTGGTCGAACAGATTCGAAACTTTTATGAATATCGTACTGGAAATTCTTTGATTTTTCTAATCATTATTTTTTTTTACCTTTAAAATCAATTATGTTGTCCTCTAATGCATAATTTCATTTAACATGTATCGCTATAATAATTATTCTTAAATAGTTACGAATTAAATAAAGAAAGTGCTTAAAACCTACTATGCAGTTTCTGATTTCCAAGATTCGAGTACTACTTGTGAAAGATTCGAAAGATTATTTTGCATAAAGATCCGCAGTCTAATAATCATTCAAGAAAGTAGAATTTCTATATTCGTCAACAAGAACGTACAGCAAATGTCGAAGACTTTATTCACATAATGATTGAAATTGCTTTATTTTAAAGACTACCCAATAATTTGTGCAAAGAAAATAAACTGGAAAGACATCTTCTAAATAATCCATTGTTTTAACCACTTTTCTTAAAACACAACTTCGTTTTTTTAAAAATGAAAGTAACTTTTGCTGCTAGAACGAATCTAAATGATCCTGGAATCTCGTTGCGACTTTCATTTGTCCCATTATGCACTGCAAATGAAGTCTGGAGTAAAATCCTGAATCAAGCAGAAAGAGTTTGAACACAAAGGGAAGAAAGCGAATATAAAGGAAAATATAAATTCAATTAATTGTTTGTGCACAAGCTTGTGAAGTGGTTTTAAAACATTAGCCAGCAGAAGCCTTTGTATGGGAATGCTGTGTCTAAAAGAGGCTTGGTAGTTTTCTTTGAAACGGTAATTCATCAAAAGGCGTTGAGAAGACATTTACAGCTACAGTTATGTATTGTAGAAATATAAAAAAAAAGATTAATAATATTTATTACTAGACAGCGGATCTTTATGCAAAATAAAAATGGTTTACCTGAATTATAACAAACTGAATTTTTAAATTCTTTTAATGTTTTCACTGTTTTAAATTACACCTACTCAATTTTGTTATAAATGCATGAAGATCCGCTGTCTATTTATTACATTCTTTTCGAAGGGAGAGCGCTCAATTATTTGTTTCACTTTTAACACACTAGATTTAACCAATATTCTTAATTTGCGATTATTAATATTGTAAAGATGCTCTCTGAGAAATTATTTACTATTGGAAAGCTGGCAAAAAATTTGGATAGACAAATTCTTGTTATGTTTATAAAATAATGTGAAATAGTTATTTCTCTACCTCCGTAAACCTAGTGTTAAGAATTGTTGAGAGAAGTGTTCCGTGTAATATTAACTTAAATGCCCATACAACAGTGTTAGCCGAGATTGTTAGAAGTAGCTAACCACCATTGTACGAGTATGCGAACGTTTTTAAAAAATAAACGAAGTTAAAAGGCTCAGCTGGTCGTAGTTGGGTTTAACCGGTGTGCATAATGCATCCCATGCATTCCTCGTGTCGGCCAGCTGAAAAATGCTCACTTAACTTTCTTAAGTGGAAAAGTGTTACCTCTGTTTATGTTACGTGAGAATGGTTGCGATAATGAATTCATTGATACTCTCAATTGCTTACTCGATCCGTCGTGGTTTCACACAAACCTGAGATGCCTCATATGGAGTTATTCTTAAATACACGTGCAAGCGAGATATACATATCCTCGAAGCAGAAACGTTATTTGATCAGATACCTTTGATTCAATTATAGTACGGTTATTAAGAATTAATTACTCGAGGAGAACTGCCATTTTTATCGTACCACGATCTCGCTTCCAATAAGAACTGTGCATAATTCGTGTGTAACCTTCAACTTCACTTCAATACCCGCAATTTTCATGGATCTGCACATTATTATTTTATCATCTTCACCGTGCAATTATACTCTTCTACTTCAATTTTTAAAGATCGTCAATTATTACTAGACAGCGGATTTTATGCATTTATGATCAAAATCAGTAGGTGTAAAATAGTGAAAACGTACAAGAATTTAAAAGATCGTTATTTTATTTTGAAACTATTAAACATATTAATTGTAAGAAAAAGAATAAATATTCCACTCCAGTTTATTTATATTTTGCATAAAGATCCGCTGCCTAATTATTACCATTGTCAATTATTAATCGTATATTTTATTTGCAACGAGAATAATCCAGTGTAAAAACACAGTCTTTATTTTTGGTTATTGGAAAATAAGCAAATTGCAATTAGAAGGAGATAAAATATTGAAAGTAGTCCAAGTGAAAATTTAAAAAAAATGAGTTTATCAATTATTTCAAACTAAATGAACTGTTAAAAAATGAACTATTGAGAAATCACTCCTTGTTAGAGTCGCATTTTATTAAGAAATACTGTATACGTATGAAATTATTAACACTTTATCTGCCGGAAGCCTTATTGATAAATAGTAGCAAATGGAAACTTAACTTATCCATGATTAAATCCTCAGTCATGGGCCATAGACTTCCAAAAATAACGGAATATTCACCGGTAGATAATGTGCTAAGAATGTCCTCGATAATGCTTATTGATATACAAAATGTATTCCAGCAACGGCATAGCAGCGACTCGCAAGTGAACAATCGAAAATCCCAGACTCTCCGAGGTACTAGTCTGAGAGAAGAGAAGTGGTCGCAAGTCCAAGTAGGCGATGTAATCAGAATGGAGAACGATCAGTTCGTTGCTGCCGACGTCCTTCTTTTATCTACTAGTGAGCCGAACGGTCTTTGTTACATTGAAACTGCGGAATTAGATGGGTACGTATCAACGCTGGATACTCGTTAAATCGTTACCGACATCGATTAACAACAATAGAATGACAATAACAATGCTACTATTTCAGGGAAACGAATTTGAAGTGTCGGCAGTGTTTACCTGAAACTGCCGAGATGATGGACAACCATGAATTGATTGGTCAATTCGATGGAGAGATTGTTTGCGAAACACCTAACAACTTGCTAAATAAATTTGATGGTACACTTACGTGGAGGACACGAAAGTAAGTCATCAGTCCATTACCAACTCAAAATGATCAAGTTCCATTGAAACACTTTTAAAAGTATTCAATGTTCAAAATTGTTTGAGAAATACCAGACTAGTATTATAGTATCACTTTAATTCGAAAAATTAATTGGCGACTGAAATACACAAGGCTTTAAGCACATAATCACATTTCTCAAACAATCTAATAAAACTGCACAAAACCACATAAAAAATAATAAACAATATAGATACACAATAAAAAATATATTTATTGTATCCAAAGTTTGTGCTAACAGCTGTAATAGATTTTTAATTATTTACAGTACAGTCTTCCCTCGCATAGTGTCAATTTCGTCTCTACGGATAGTGTTACTTTTTTATCGATCGCAATGGTAACGCAAATACAAAACGCTTTCATTTTTTATTCTTTATTTCCAGAACCCTTACTAATATATTTGTGAGATTTATCTGGTTAAAAAAGTCCAAACTCGACGGAGTTTCAATCATATTTACCTATATTATAGCGAGTTATGAGCACACTTTAATGAAGTAAATATCATCTAATCATTTTAATTAGAAAAAATTCACAAATACGCTGGCAAAAGTTCTGTAAAACAAGAATGAAAAATAAAAAAAACTTCCTATTTGCATTGACATTGTAATCCAGAGGTCGGCAAGAAGTGCTCCATAGTGGAATAGGCCTACAAGCATTACCATCGAAAAAAAAATGACAATAGTACCTCTTCGGTATACGTATAATGTTATAAACCTATTGGTAACGAGCAGTTTTTGCCGACCTCTGTTGTAATCGACACGCAGCTTTTGAACAGCGCCTCAACCCTCGGTCTCTGTTCGTTGTTTACGCCTGTTGCGAGCAGGGACATAGATCGTGTAGGGAACCTATTTTTTTATGACTGCGTCGACCGCGCCGAAGGTACAAGGGATGCCGAAGTTAGAGAAGGACAGTTTGGGGACTTCTAGGCCCAGTGGAAGGGGTAGGCGAAGGGACAGTGATCGCGGAGATCTTCAGGCAGCTAGATCGCGACTTTACTGTACATACCTCTACGCTTTCTGAGTAACACTATGCGAGGGAAGACTGTAATGCTTTTGCTGTAAGATTGTAATACACCTTCTAATGAATTTTCGTTTGTTGCAGATACGCATTGGACAACGATAAAATAATATTACGGGGTTGCGTGCTTAGGAACACGCAATGGTGCTATGGGGTGGTGATCTTTGCAGGCAAGGATACCAAATTGATGCAAAACTCAGGGAAGACGAAATTTAAGAGGACCTCTATAGATAGGTTGCTGAATCTTCTGATCATCGGGATAGTGTTCTTTTTACTTTCAATGTGTTTGTTCTGTATGATCGGCTGTGGTATTTGGGAGAGCCTGGTCGGCCGTTATTTCCAAGTGTATCTGCCATGGGACTCGCTGGTGCCTACCGAGCCTATGGGCGGTGCCACAGTGATCGCTCTGCTTGTGTTCTTTTCTTACGCTATTGTATTGAACACAGTGGTGCCAATCAGTTTGTACGTGAGTGTCGAAGTTATCCGATTCGTTCAGTCGTTTTTGATTAACTGGGACGAGGAGATGTACTACGCGCCCACGAACACGCACGCTAAGGCAAGGACTACCACGTTAAACGAGGAGTTGGGACAAATAGAATATATATTTTCCGATAAGACCGGAACACTCACGCAGAATATTATGACTTTTAACAAGTGTTCCGTGGCGGGGAAATGTTACGGGGACGTTATCGATGAAGTTACCGGTGAAGTCGTCGATCTCAACGAGGTGAGTCTCTTTTGTCTCTCTATCTGTAACCAGACTCGATGCTGACCATGGGGTACGTTTTGTCACCGAATCGTTTGTTATAACGACGGAGTCGAATAGTCCATTTTCTATCTTTTCTGTGTAGCTTTCAATGTGTTCTGTAATTATACCAATAGAATGTTCAAGTGAAAACACTGGTTTATTATTACAACTGAATTTACCGTGACTCGCAACGTTCACTGCACCAAACGATATTTGAATTTTCTCCTTGTCACGTAGACGCTTCACATCAGAAAAATACAAATGATTGAGTAAGCTCACGAACGAGTATGAAGCAAGGTTTATTTTCAAAGATACGTTCACTTAAATACACATGTTTCGTTTTATGGTTAATTTACGGGGTATCCCACCTGATATTAATATCCCAATTTCTAACATTGAATAATAATAATAACGTTGTCAATCAGAATGGTAATATCAGATGAGACACTCGATATGCATGATTCTACAAAGTACAATTAAGTCGTCAAGAAGCATCGGTACTCGACAACATTTCATTCATTCCATGTTTGTTATCAAGAAAGAATACAGGGTGATTCTGGCAAAAATCATATGTTATAATACATCCTAACTTTCTACGACCTTATTTTTCATGTGGATGAAGCGATGCACCCGCCAGGTGCAATTGCACTTTATTCTTTAATGCAACCCAATTTTTTTTAGTCGAGGCTCCATAAGAAAAAATATAACTCTTGGAATTTGGATTACTTTTACTTGAAGAAAATCACACACGTGCTTCACATACTAGTGCATGTGTGTAAAAAATTACAGTGCGATAGGTTCCATAGTTCTTCCAGAAAAAATTTGTAAATGTTAAAGAAATTTATCAAATAAGAATTTGCTAAAAAGAATATCAAATGTGTCTCTTGCGTTAGTACTTTTATACGTGGGATAATAAAAGGGATCGAATGGATTAACGATAAAATTGGGTTGCGTTGAAGAGTAAAGAGAAATTGCACCCGGCGGGTGCATCGTTGCATTCAAATAAAAGGTAAGGTCATAGGAAGTTAGGAGGTATTATGACATATGATTTTTTCCTCTATCCTTTTTTTCTATTTTTATTCAAAAAAGAGCAGTAACTTGTCCCAGAATCACCCTGTATGTGTTCTCAGGGTCCAAGGAATGTAAATTGTTCAGTATTCTCTTTCTTGATAACAAAAAATCGAATCATCTCACAGTTTGGCCATATTTTGCATAAGTTTTCATGTACATCACTTAGCATGTGTGTGCTGCATGTAGACGGACAAAGCTGCCCAAACACCGACGATGAGATGGAAAAACGGTCAAGAATTTGTTCAAGTTTATACGCCGATAACTGGTCCGAGCGTACGTCTACTGGAACACGTGGACAGGATATCCAATATGTTTCCAGAACGAGGCATCTATGGCAGTTCGATGATTCCACATAAATTTTCAGTACGCATGTTAATCATTAATGCACACCTTCCGCCAAGCGAAGAGTGTTTCGTTCACTATCCTGTTCTCATCTATTGTTCCGTTTCTATGCTTTCTGTTGCAAGTAGATTTTACGCATGGTACTATTATTTGCACTAAACGCAATGATTATTCTCACTAAATGTCTCGCTTCTATACTCATTAGTACTAGGGATGGGATGAAGTTCTCAATTCAATGTTTGCAATGTTGAAATTACAATATTCTGAACGTTTTGCTAGCCTATTAAATGTTTTCATATCTCTTTGCTCAAAAATATACATTAATTAGGGTAAAGCTACTAGTTATCATGACCCACCCGGTTATCGGATACAAAACACACTTTTTAGAAATTGATCAAAATAATATGAAGTACCTAGTATTCCTTTAAACGTATTACTTTAAAAGTATTACAATAATTTTTGTTTAAGATATAGAAAACATTGGTTATAAAAATTATAGAAAATGCTAAGAAATTGTGACACACCAGAGGATAATAAACTATGATTTTACTGTGCTATGGCATAAAAAAAATTAATTAACTTCTTCTTGTGTCCGGTAAATAGTATCAGAACTTCGGGTTAAAATTTCATTAATATTTCATTTGCTTTTGAACAAAATCGTCCAGAAATTCCATAAATTCCAGAATGCCTTGAAACTAATAAAAAAACTTTCAAGTCATCGCTAAATATCCGGTAACTGGATAGGCATACCAAAATTTATGGAAAATTATCACGAATACATTGAAATGAATAACGATTCGGCAGCATACTTTATCCCATCTCGAGTTAGCATATTAGTTTGCATGCGTAGAACGCCACCATGGTTCGCTTAGATGAAACAAATTAATTGTTGACGATGCTTTGAGGAATTATAAAATTCTAACATCTTATGTGCCCGCTGACTTACACCAAATCTATTTATCTGGAGGCAAGGTATTTAACTTCGAGTTCTAGTATTTCCATTTCCACATACCGTCTTTTGTGTGTCGTAATTAACATTAAAATCGCGCAAAATCGTGAAACAATGGTGCAATTATAGTAACGTTCGACTGTGCTTTTACAGACATTACCGCCGTTAGATTTCTCGTTCAACAAAGACTACGAGCCGGAGTTCAAGTTCTACGACACCGCGTTGCTCGAGGCTGTGAAGAGGAACAACGAGGATGTTCACAGTTTCTTTCGGCTGTTGGCGCTCTGTCACACCGTTATGCCTGAGGAAAAGAACGGCAAGCTAGAATATCAAGCGCAGTCGCCAGACGAAGCAGCCCTTGTGTCCGCTGCGAGAAACTTCGGTTTCGTGTTCAAAGAAAGATCTCCGAACAGCATAACGATCGAGGTGATGGGCAACCGAGAAGTATACGAGCTGCTCTGTATCCTCGACTTTAATAACGTTAGGAAAAGAATGTCAGTGATCCTGAGAAGGGACGGACATCTTAGATTATACTGTAAAGGAGCTGATAATGTTATCTACGAACGGTTGAAAAAAGGAAGCGATGACATCATGGCGAAAACGTTAGATCATCTTAATAAATTCGCGGGCGAGGGCTTGAGAACATTGTGCCTTTCGGTCCGAGATCTGGACGAACAGTTCTTCAATGATTGGAAACAACGTCATCAAGAAGCTGCCCTCAGCCAAGAGAATAGGGACGACAAGTTGGATGCGATCTACGAGGAGATTGAGAAAGACATGACGTTGTTGGGCGCGACTGCCATTGAAGATAAGTTACAAGACGGTGTACCTCAAACTATTGCTAATTTAGGTCTTGCTGGTATCAAGATCTGGGTGTTAACTGGAGACAAGCAAGGTAAACATATAGATGATTACATTGGTGAACATTGCGTCTAACTGTTATGCAGTTTGTCCCACCTAAGGCTGAAGAACTACACTCCCGTCCATAAGTCACCGAACACTTATTCAAATTTGGATACAGACGATTTTTCGTTATTAAACGTGAACATGTAAATCAAATCTGACCAAAATATCCTATATTTTCTAAATTTTAATTCTCGTTCTTATATTTTTTAATTTTTTTTTTCAAGTTTAAGTGGCGTAATTGTTTCCCAATTTCGCTTCTAGAGCTGTCCATAATCATCCCACAATCTCTCAATCTCTTTCTTCCAACATTTATTCAAATAGTGTATGTATATATTTAATTTTTCATTCAAACTCGAAGCTTGTATTCTTTAATTACCATTTTGTTGAAGATAAATAAGTGTCCAGTGATTTATGGACGGGAGTGTATGTACTATTTCTGACAAAAAGTGTTTAATCACATAAATTGAATGTTCATGATGTAATGTGAAGATTCAGTTTTTTATGAACATTCTGAAAATGATAACAGCACGGTGGGACACTGTATAAGTGTACGGATATACCTGTACATTGTAAACATTCTTAAAACGATACAGCATGGTGGGACACTAGAGACTTATATGACTTTATCTGTACACAGAAACCGCTATCAATATTGGCTACTCCTGCCAGTTGTTGACGGACGACCTTACAGATGTCTTTATAGTGGATGCTACTACTTACGACGGTGTAGAGAATCAATTGACACGATACTTGGAAACAATCAAAACAACTTCCAGCCATCAAAATCGACCGACACTCTCCGTTGTCACATTCAGGTGGGACAAGGAAAGGTCAGGCACATGAAAGAGACGGAGTACAACCATTAACCTTCTCCATACCTACTTTCTGACTAATTAACGCATTTATTTTTCAAAGTTTCTCTCTCGTATTGAATGTGGCATCATGTTCTGTGTAACGCTTTCTTTGTCTGGTTATGCCTACGAAGCAAATTTGTTCAGATTTAGTTCTCTATCACTTTGACATCATGATGTACTGAGAAGTCAGAATTTTCGGATCAATGAGATATGTATGATATGAAACTCCTCTCTCGTTTAGCCGTCAACTTTTCTAATCACGTTTCCACTATGAAATGTCGAGCGGCTACAATATTATTTGGCATGCATTTCACGAAACTGTATAAAGATGTCGATAGACTCTATCGAACCTTGTCTTTCATTTCATTCGATTTGCTATGCATATAATGATATACTTTTCAAGTCTACCGTGACACAGAGAAGCATATACTTGCATGCAAAATTGAAGATACGTTTATCTATATATATATATATATATATTAGGGTGGCTCTTATTTACTCTTGTCAAACATTTTTGTCAAAATTTCTTTTACCGCACTTCCCAAAGTTGTTCCAAATAATTCAAAACGTGATTCAAAGTTTGAGTGCCCACCGATAACGGGAAAACGTGTCCCAAATGGATTAAACATTAAAATAATTAATTTAATGCTCATTTTCGAATATTTTCTAAACTATTTATCTGTAGATCTGGACAGACTGGGTCTTTTATGTCTTATTACTTTGCTACGATAAAAGATAATGAAACCACACTTCAATTTTCAAATTTCAGAAAAACCTTTTTGATTTTGTTTTACGAAAAAAAGTAACGAGACATAAAAGATACAGGTTTTGTTGTAAATAGTTCAGAAGATATTCGAGAAAAATGATTTTATGAGCATTAAATTAATTGTCTTTGTTTGATCCATTTGATTTTTTTACATATTCGGAACAACTCTGGGGGTGCTGTAAGAGAAATTCAAAAGTCGAAAATAAGGGCCACCCTAATATACATACGGAAATCAAGTTTCACCAAATATTCTCCATTTTTTGACAACTGAAAGATATTCGAACCATTTACCACATGCTTGTCGATTACTCTCTCTTTATAATGTAGATACTTCAGTATTAGTAGATTAGGTAACTAGTCTTCTTTCTTCTTAAATACTACAATCTTTCGTTTTGTACATTCTCAACGCCCCCCACGATTTTGTTTTTAACATTTATAGCCCAAACGAATAATGACAATTACCATGTGCTTGATACTCACTCCTTCTCTTTCTGTATGCTTAAAATTAATCTTAGTAATAATGATAATAACACGAAGAGTATGGTGCTCATGTCACGTTATTATATACATATACATACATATATATATATTGTAGTCCATGATACAGTGCACTGTGTGTATTGTTTATAATTAATGCGCATCGTTTCTTACATCCAAGGAAGCAGTTCAAGTTCCCCTTTTTCTTATGCAAGTAAAACTTAAATATTTTACCACCTATACATATTGTACTTGACAGCAGTTGCATAATTCAATTCACTTTTGTAAAAAAAGATACCAAGATTCAACTTTATCAAATCGAAGTGTTGCGTAAATACAGAACAGCTATCATTTAATATTTTCTTTTATATTTTCCATATACAGCAGTGACACTGAATATAATCCTAGCAGAGACGAACAAGATGAACATGAAATGGAACAGGCCACAGGATTCGCTGTAGTTATCAACGGGCATTCCTTAGTTCATGCGTTACATCCACAACTGGAACAACTTTTTCTCGATGTGTCAAGCCAATGTAAGTGAATCAAAATATTTGTATACACTAATATTCGGACACTCTTGGAAAGACGATAACTTTTTTAATATTGGACCTTACGATTTGAACTTTTTTGAAAAGTTAGAGCAATTAATTTACTGCATGATGCGAAAAGAAATTTTTTCGAAAATTGCAAATATTCAGTCCGAACTGCACTTGTGAACACATTGGTAGGAAATATTAAAAATGTTATTATGGCAAAATTTCAGGTAAAGCTGTGATATGTTGTCGCGTGACACCCTTACAAAAAGCAATGGTCGTCGAGTTAATCAAGAAAAATAAAAATGCTGTGACCTTGGCGATTGGGGACGGTGCTAATGACGTTTCAATGATCAAGACAGCTCACATTGGCGTTGGCATCAGTGGTCAAGAAGGACTGCAAGCTGTGTTGGCATCCGACTATTCGATAGGACAATTTAGATTTCTGGAAAGACTGCTCCTCGTTCATGGTAGATGGTCGTACTATAGAATGAGCAAATTTCTTAGGTATTTTTTTTACAAGAACTTCGCGTTTACGCTATGCCACATCTGGTTTGCCTTTTTCTGCGGATTCAGCGCACAGGTACAGCCATCTCTTTATTTATTAGGCGTTTTGTCGATGTAGTATTACATCGAGTCATAAATAATTTCCGATGCAGCTAGGTAGAATCTGTTGTAAAAACGGAAATTATTTGTGACTAGACCTAATATATTATCACTAGACTATGGATATTTATGCAATTTTCAATTTTTCTAGCAAATTTTAACCCTTTGCACTCTGAGGAATGTTAACTCGAAAATTATATATTTCTTCCGACTTATAACGTTTCCATTCTCTATGATTTAAAAAATTTTATGGATATATGAAATTGATATAATACCTAATGCAATACTTAAATGTTTACAATACATATAATATAATGTAAACAATATTTTGAGTAACGGTACAGCAATTTTTAAGCTACATTAATTTTTAAGTACAGCAATTCCATCGAATTTAATATTCTAGTATTTTTTGAAAATTTCTCCAGAAGCCATAAATGCATAAAGATCCGCAGTCTAATTGTCACTAAACCTACCGAGCATTAAAATGTGTCTGACTTATGCTGTTGCCCTATAAAAATGACAAGATTCAATCCATTTAATTTCAATCATTTCAAATTACAAGATTTTCATCATCTCAATAATAATAAAATAAAATATATAAAACCGATCGTTTGACCGATACTGGTAGGTTTAGTGTTAATAAAACGAAATGATGATTGTAAGGCGAATGTGACTTACAAAATTCCTTTGTCGAGCGATCAGTTCCAAAGTCGAGTGTTGTGATATGAATTCTCTTTTTATTCTGATTTATCCTACGTTCCATTGAAACGTTCATTTGCAGATAATACTGTCATATTCTCATACATGTTTTTCTCTTTACAGACTGTATTCGATCCTATGTACATTTCTGTGTATAATCTCTTTTATACATCATTACCTGTAATGGCAGTTGGTATATTCGATCAAGACGTGAACGATAAGAACAGTTTGTTATATCCGAAACTCTACGCACCCGGATTACAAAATTTGCTTTTCAATAAGAAGGAATTTTGCTGGAGTGCCATACACGGTTTTTTTGCTAGCTGCGTGTTATTTTTGGTTCCATATGGTAGGTTCGAAATTTTTAATTCAGTCTCGGAGCGAATTATGTGAAATAATGAAATATTATAATGTTCAGGGACATACAAGGATGGAGTATCACCAAAGGGCTATGTACTTTCTGATCATATGCTGCTAGGAAGTGTCGTAGCCACCATATTAGTCATAGTTGTGACCGTTCAAATAGCCCTTGATACATCGTATTGGACGATCGTTAATCATATTATGGTTTGGGGCTCGCTTATTTGGTATTTTATTTTAGACTATTTCTATAACTTCGTCATCGGCGGTAGTTACGTTGGAAGTCTTACTATGGTATGTAAACACTTCTAAACTCTCGAAAAAAACATGATCTTAAGGAGGTGTTCTCTTTTCTAGATAAAAGATCAATCTAGACCGCTGTCTCCCTCAAAAGTCCTATTTTTACGTTTACGAGGTGTAATTTGCATTTTTCGGCAGCATGTAGCTTAGGATGGCTCTTATTTACTCTAAACAAAAGTTTTTGTCAAAATTTCTTTCAAGTTATATGCTTCTCTGTGTCTTGGTAGACTTGAAGAAAAGAAACGGAATTTAAATCTGAGAATATCAGTATATCATTATATGCATAACAAATCGAATGAAATGAAAAACAAGGTTCGATGGAGCTCATCAACATCTTTTATCAATAAACATTAGCGTGTATTTTTTGCACCCTTGCAATCCTGGAAAGGAGAACACTCCCTTAAGAGAACTTGGTTGCTCACTATAGTATTTGCTTCTTAAAAATGAATAACTCTCCACTCAGCAATGCTTCAATTATTTTGTGTTGCTGCTCTGCGCTGTAAATATTTCATAGACGTTCGTACGTGTTCTTTCAGGCGATGTCCGAGCCGACGTTTTGGTTCACTGCGGTGATTTCATGTATCATACTGGTAATACCTGTGCTGTCGTGGAGATTCTTCTTCATAGATGTTAGGCCAACTTTGTCCGATAGGGTTAGGCTAAAGCAAAGGCTGGCACAGCTACGTTCCCGCCAGAGTCAGGACATACTTCGTACACCATCGACGAGGCGAACAAGGCGGTCTCTTCGTTCAGGATACGCGTTCGCGCATCAAGAAGGTTTCGGTAGACTCATCACGTCTGGAAAGATCATGCGAAAATTACCGAACGGTTCGGACTTTAAGTTCGCTATGCCGTTCACGAACAATACCAGCAAACAAGTTAGTGTCGCCACCACGTCACCAAAGGACAATGCATCCAAAAATTCGCACACACTGGATACTATTAATCTATAATCTGGGCATTAAGTTATAAGTCTTTCCACGATCCGTTCAGCTCCGGATAAATGATTCTCGGCGAACCACGTAAGCAATTACGCAACAAAGCTATCGAATCATTTGCAAACGAATTTCTCCGGTTATTCTTTGTCCGATTAGGCAATTAATTTCATTGTACGTGCAATCCGTTCTCACGTTCTACACACGATACGCCAACTCTTTGTACTTGTGTCGCAATAAGTGGAAAAACTATTCGCTGGCTTATTAGGCTCGGTCGTTCTCGTGTTGATGCTTACAAAAACTTCAGTAATCGAATTTCATAAGACAATAAAGTATTAATGGTTTACGTAAGAAATTCTACACGTCTAGTAACAACTTGAAAGTACTATTTCTTTTTTTCTTTCACTGAAAATTACTGTTGTTTGGAGGTCATTCGACTAAAATGCATTTTTTACGGAATCCGTTGATATTCTAGACTCTGCGAGATTCCATTTTATGTTGCCAATTTATTTGTAAATGTACATGGAATTTACCAATTTATCAGACAGCACAAGACCGGTTCCATTTTTTCATTTGTTTTTGAAAGTGGTCGTACACCAGTATACTTTCGGTTTAATTTGTCAAGTAAAATTTACGTCAATCGAAAAGAGTCTGGAATGAAAACGATCTCGAATTTGAAGGCATTATTGAATTGTTAATAGTGACCTCCGACAGACTCTCAAATAGAGCACACGAAGAAAAATGCACAGGCTGATTTATGATTATACATTTTTCCTTCGGAAATAACCTGAACTACACATGAATACTTTTTTCAAGACTTTCTTCTTCTTTCTTTCTCTCATCTCTAGAAATTTGTGAACGAAGAGTCCTTCCATGATGGCGATCAGTATAGTCAACAAGATGAAATTAATCACGTACACTTCCGTCCATAAATCACCGGACACTTACTTATCTTCCAGCTTGATTCGATTGTTTCCTTTTGATTAGATGTAGCTGTTATACGATAATATTTGATTGCAAAATTAAATATATGTGTATACTATTCGAATAAATGTTGAATTATAAGAATAATAATTAAAATTCAGAAAGTATAGGACATTTTGGTCAGATTTGATTCACATGTTCTCTACATTGGAAAAAATTAGGAAGTACCATTTTTATTTTGTAATATAGGTCCTTTGATAACAAAAAATCGTCTGCATCCAAATTTGAATAAATGTCCGGCGAATTATGGATGGGAGGTACGATTTTTTCTTCTACCATGATTAATAGGCTGCGGATTTTATGCATTTATGAGAAAAATGAGTAGGCGATATACAGAAGAGTAAAACCATCAGAAGAATTTAAGACGATCATTACGTTGTTTTGGACACACTCAAATTATTACATTTTAATTACGCGTGCAATATTTACAATATCAAAACTTTAAATTTAGTGTTTCAAGGGTAAACAAAAAGGTGTCGACCGCACTAGCAGATATTTATTTTATTGGTTAAAAAATTTATTTATGTTAGAGTTGATGTGATACAGTTTGATGAGTCTTGTATTTCGTGCAATTAACACAGACAATTTTCATTTCACATACAGATCTGCAGTCTAATGATTACATTCCCGAAAGACAAGGTTTCCGACGAGCTAATAGAGAATTCTAAGTAACCAAAGGTGAAGTCAATTTTGCGAAATCTATTTCCGTAGAATTCCATTTGTTTTGTTATTAGATCAGTTCCTCCTTTAGTTGCGATTTATTTACCATTCAAGCCGAAATAGGAATTGCATAATGAATGATCTGCTTGTACAGGACAGCCAACGATTTCATCAGACTACACGCCATTCCTAACAAAATTATTTCGACTTTTCTTCTATTAAAATAACATCTAATGAAACATCTATAATATATTATTTCAGCCATTAATTTCAGTTAATCGATTGCTACTTTGTTAAAGAAGTGACACCTACAGCGGCAATGAATCGACCTCGTATATCGTAATGTATATTTGTGTGTGTGTGTGCGCACACACTTATCAGAAAATCAAAAATACGTAGATTCTTCAATATTCTTTCGTTTCTTTTCCTTAATATTTGTATAGTCGTGAAATCTCGTTTGATTTACGAGTCAATTTCCTGTTGATGCGAATAGACGACTCCAATTTCAAAGAAGTGACATGAAAATATAACGCAATAATAGGACAAAACATAATTTGTATGATCATGACACTCCCTGTGTACATATGTGTAGAGGTGTCGAAAAAAATCAAGTAATATTCCTACATGTATTATAAACTGTCCTACTATGAATATGATTGCTGTAAAAAAATGAACATGTTTACAGTTTACATAATATACTATATATCGCGGGTGTCCCAGACCACCCGTACTACCCATTTATAATCTATAAAATAGGTTATTTTCAAAAATTCAAAGTGTTTCTTTTATAAATCAGATGCGTTCTATCAAATGGTGATATTTTTAACTTCCGGTTTCGGCCGAAAATAGGTGATTGAGACCGGAAGTTACATTTTTCAAATGCAACATGGTATTTTTTATCACGGATTCTGATTCTATGCGAAAAAACAAGAAACTTTTGTCTGAAATATTTTTTCAAAAAATGTCATTTTATGTCTTTTAAGTAACCTTCAAAATGAGTCTTGGCGAAATAATGTTTTCACTATCTGCTCTTGGCATAACCCAGAAAGATGCCAGAAAGATGGCAAAAGATCATCGAACAAAGTGGAAAATATTTTATTGATTAAAGTTGATTGCTTGAATAAAAAAATTGGGCTATATTACACAGATAGTGAAAACATTATTTCGCCAGGACTCATTTTGAAGGTTACTTAAAGGATATAAAATGACATTTTTTGAAAAAATATTTCAGACAGAAGTTTCTTGTTTTTTCGCATAGAATCCGAATCCGTGATAAAAATTACCATGTTCCATTTGAAAAATGTAACTTCCGGTCTCAATCACCTATTTCCGGCCGAAACCGGAAGTTAAAAATATCACAATTTGATAGAGCGCATCTGATTTATGAAAGAAACACTGAATTTTTGAAAATAACCTATTTTATAGATTATAAATGGGTGGTACCTGTGTACACAGGTACATGGGTGGACACAGGGTGTCTGGGACACCCTGTATATATATATATATAAAAGTATATGTATGCATCTGCATACATATGTATGTATACATACATACATACATGCATGTGCATATATGTAATACATGTATATATATACACGTATAAATAAAAAAAACATAGTTATGATGATAATTGCCTTTATAAAATATAAATACAAGAAACAATTAAAATTACTGTATCATAGTATCAACTGTAAATATTTTAAAGAGATATATAATATATATATATGTATACATACATATATATACATATATATATTATATTAAATGTTAAGTATACATTTTTTAAAAGAAAGTAATATATAGGTAGATCGATTTAAACAACAACAACAAAAAATGATACGAAAATAGTAGCTATATTATATTATACTACTGCGGATAATGTTTGCCTTGGACTGACTATTGAGTATATATATATATATAAATATATGCATATATATATGTATATATATATATGTATCATATAATAAACTAAAAAAAAAAACAGTAGTAAACAATGAAATATGTATTTCTACTTTTAATATTACAATGAATTGTAGGGAGGTATAGTCTGTATTGGGAAAGTGTGTTCCGCAAAAGAACTTTTTTTATTTGAACAGAGACATAGGGATTTATTGCTTTCGAACATTGTGCCTAATCGAGAAGCTACACAGAGTGTTTCACGTTGCAATGATACATTTCGTTCTGTTTCTACACTACTCTGAACTGTGTTTCTCTTATTAGTTGATTGATATTGATACGTTACCGTCTCGAATTCTTGAATTACTATCGTTAATATCGTAAATTCGTTTTCTCGATTCCCTGAGAAAGATACACGATAACATCTCTACGTAAACTCTATTCTACTTGGTAACACAGCGATGCAGAGTTACTCGAGCAGAGAAAACATTCAGCCGATAAGACTGCTGCATTTGTATTTTCTCCGCTTGGAAATGCAGAAGCAACGGGACAAGAAATGAAACAGTAGTAGCTTTCAGAATTAGTTTACTTCTTTGTTATAAATTCGAATAGCTTTTACGTACGATAAACATACGATGTTATTTCTGTTTGTTTAGTTTCTTTCTTTTTTTTTTCATTGAATATAGAATAAAAACGTTCTTCAAGTGAAACTTATCAATCAAGAATTGAGACATTCAAACTGAATTATGTATAATAACAAAAAGTTGAACTTTCAATAACGATACGAAATGGACTGAAGAATAATTTTACAAAGTATTTATAAAACGAGGGAAGAGTTGTGGAATCATCTTCAACATTCAAAAAACCAAAATGTACCGTGCTAAAAAGAAAAAAATGCTGTTCGTGTTCGCGAGAATTGCGAGCATGTTCATCTTTATAGTCGGAGAGACAGATGATAGTCGTCTAGAGAGAACAAGCAAATGCACCGCCTATATTTTTCGTCTAAACTGATTTATATATACATTTACTTTATAACACTTCTTGCTAAGTAGTATTCGGAGATGTGATATTATTATTACGGTCAGCTATATCATAACGTATGTATTACTTATTTTAAATCCGTGAATGGACATAGTTTCGTTTTAATTTGCGATTAAACATTCTTGTCGTAGAATCGAGCTACCATGATTTTTAAATAATATAGAGTAACATCAAACCACGATATTTACATTTCAGTTGAACGAAAGTTTTTATGCCGTTTCTATAAAGATATACACCGGTGCGAATTAAATCCGATGGATCCACGTTGATCTCTCCCGCGAAGGATTGAAATGTACTAATATTGTTTAAAGATCTTGGTAAATATTGACTTAATGTAAAAAAAAAATACTAAGAAATTAAGGAAAATAAGCATTATAAGGTAGTTCATAACATGTTGTTGGTTGCATAAGTTGTTACATATGTTACTTTAAATACTGAATCAAATGTCTAGAAAACAAACTGCGAAGAGCAAATTGTCTGCTGCATGTGCTCTATAGACTGCGCATCGATTACTGCTTCAAAATATTTGCTTAGGACATAGTATATGATTTAATGAACCGAACAAAAGAAAAAAAATAAGAAAGAAATGACAATTAGTAACTGGACTGCGGATCTTCGTGCAAAATAAAAATTGTCTGCATCGATCGCAAGGAATAGAAACTAAGTTGAATAATGTTATCTCTTCCTTTAATTGAATTTTAAAAATTTTCCAACAATCTTGACTTTCGTGCATGAAGATCCGCAGTCTAATTGTAACTCTGGTAAACATATACGATTGCGGAATCTTGGTTGCATTTCATGCCCAGGGAATGATCCTTCGAAAACTGTTTTTCAAGTACGTGTTCTCTATGGGATTCTAACGTAAGACAATAATATCAACAATTAAAGAGTTATTAAAAAAAAAGCATCATAATTCATAATATCTTTGTCCCGGTGATGTTTCTCCAAGAATTTCGTTTCGTTTTGACGTTTGTATATATCTGGAGAAGATGTATGTTTCTGTTTCTTCTTTTACGATACTATGTCCTATGTACTGTTTGCGATGTATCCTATTTTATGTACTGAATAATGCATCCTATTTAAAAAAAAAGGTACGAGCCCTATACTGGATTAAGGGATGTTTTACAAACATGTTACACGTGTAGGGCGATGCTGAAGGGCATAATAAAAGAAATGCTAATGTTATCGAATACAATGTTCCTTGCAAAGTGCACGCAGGATAGGGAGATAGTGTATACAAACACGAGAAACATTAAATCTATTAATAGTTATGTTACAATTTCAAGCGGTGGTGACTTTAACGGACGATTACGTATTTAATCGAATGATTGAAATTGATTTTTTCTGTTTTGCAATTAATTACTACAGTTGTCACGCTCAAATAATAATGTTCAGTTAACGTATGACACACGCATACACACGTACACACATACACATGTGTCACAAACGATAAAACAAAAAAGAGTAGCGGCAGTTTTTCATTTTTATGTTCGAGACGAACACGCCGATAACGAGAAAGAGGAAGAGTAACGGTTTACTTTTTTGTAAATCGCACTAGATAATGTTTTCTGGTTTTATACTACACTCTGTGTAATATCGATTTTGTAAATCTAACTCTATTGCTTTAAGTATACATATATATATATATCGTGTACAGTAAAAAAATCTACATCTTAAGTGTATTATTTTTTATGTGTAAATAACTGGCACGAAAGGACAGATTTATGTTGTAAAAAGAAAGAAACATAGTAAAGTATTAGTACATTGTACACCATTCAACAAAAAAAAAGAAAAAACAAATTCTGTAAACTGCTTTTTTTCTGTAGATCTTCCTTGTCGGTAGTATTACAATGGTAAATACTACGATTTTCTCCACTTCGTTCCCAAACAAAAAATAAGATTTGCTCGTATCTTTGCGTTCTCGTTTACACCGGAAATTGCGGTAATTGTTATGCTGTTTCGTTTCCTTGAGTCCGGCGAACATTGACACAGGTTTTTGAAAGTTAAAGAGAACATGGGGGGCACTTCACTTGTTGAAAAGGAGACTGTCGCGTAGTCGTTAATTATAGTTCGATCTGAAAAAGAAGGGACCACAGTAGGGTTGTTACTTTTCTGGAGCTTTGACTCTTCGAGGATTCAAAGGAACGAAGGGAACTTCGAAGTGTTCGAAGTCTTCGAGTCATATGAAAAGTTGTCACTTACGAGTTCCATGTTACGTAATGATTTTTGATGAATAAGAATACAAATACAACCAGTTATAAAAGATATATTTATTGTACGAATAAAAAGAACTCAACTCTGTTTTTTTAAATGGAGCGGTTTGGTTTTTTATTTATATTCTGATAGAGTGTCTTTCAAGACAAACTCAATGACCTATTATGAAGATCCAATAGAAAATAAATTGTCTAAAAACACTCTTCGAATACTTCAAATATTTCTTTTAATCTTCTAAAAACTTCGACTCTCATCACTAGACTGTGGGTCTTTATGCAAAATAAAAATTGTCTGTATCGATTGCAAGAAATAATGATTTTAATAGAGGAAAAGTCATATATTGACACCTTCAATTTGAAAAATTCTGAATTTCATCTACTTAATTTCGATATAAATGCATAATATAATGTAGAAGTTTCATAATTGTAAAAGTTTCAAAATTTTCGACCTTCGAAGGAAAGTAACAGCCCTAGACCACAGTACTACAATACGTTCTAACGTGTTTTAGGAGATTACTTGCCTTTGAATTGGTATTATTCTGAAGCATTTAATTATATGTTTTTCAACCTTTGAAACATGAAAGTGGAAATTAAACACATTCTACTGATTTCCTAATACCAGAATTTCATTTCATAGATTCCAATTGTACATTCAATGTGGTAATCTTCTAACGCATATATCTTTGAATTACCATACGGTTGATTTAGATAGAGCCTCCAGCATAGCACTTTCATGTCAAGAAAATATATGGAAGGACGATTAAATGTTGCTTCAGTATTTAAGTATGCACATGTTGTCTTAAGTTATGCTTTTAATGTAACTAATATACGTACACGGGTCTGAAACGGATTTTGTTACAGAATTCTGTATATTTATACAGATATATTTATATCGGAATACGAGATTGTATATCGATCCATTATCATAAATAATTCCATAGCGAACGTACCATCTCTCAAATCAAAATTCGAAAGTATCGAATTCGCGTTCTTGTCAAGGAAAATTGATAGATTTTGTACTTTCGATTCAATTGTATTTATGTTCTTGTTACCCATCAGTATTGATTAGGTTTATGTATATGTGTAATAATTATATATATATATATATATATTTCAAGTTGTGCACGGATGTTAGTTAGCAACTGATTGAAAAGATACAGTCGCTGGTGAACAGTACTCGTAAAAACAAAAAGACTATTTACAGAATTATTGTCGCGATAGAGAGAACGTACGAGAGGAACACAAGCTCCTTTCTTTCTGGAAAGGGAATATAATTATTTGTAAGGGGGAAAGAAAACGTTACCGTTTATAATAGCCAACAGTTCCCACAAATAAAAGAACAAATGTTGACGGAGCATCGCAGATAGAAGTGAGAAAAAAAATTTGGTAATATTTGTACTTATGGAAACGAAAAATGGAATGATTACTCTTGCCGCAAACGAAAATACGCTGCGAAATGTTATTACAGTTTTAATAATTTTGTTATCCGGCGTGTAAGCTTCCTCGAAGCTACCGAGATTCAACTATTTCCACCGGTTACGAAATTGTTCACGTATTAAACATTTCTTACTAGTTTCTAAGTTAATAAAATTACTGCAGCATAATGTTGTATTTTTCAAAGACGCAGTGTTATTTCAACCCGTGGTTGTCCTTATCCTTTCTCTATGAATTTTTGTCATCGATCAAGGGATCATTTAACCCTTAGCACTCGAAAAATTGCTGTATCGTTATTTAAAATACAATAAATAATTGGCATCTAGACAATTATTAAACATTCAAGTATTATGCGAGGTATTATATCAAGAGACAGTCGATTTCACGCATTTATAAAACTAGAAAAATTTAAAAATGTACTGACATTGTCTTGAGAAAATAAACTTCCACTTCACTCCAGTTTGTTGCAATTCAGGTACAAAATTTTTATTTTGCATAAAGATTCGCTGTCTATATATCAATTTCGTATCCACCAAATTTAAAAATCATTGAGAATGGAAATATTCTAGGTCGGTAGAGATGTTTAATTTTCCAGTTAAGATAGCTCAGAGTGCAAAAGGTTAATTATTGCAAACAACCGACATTTCCGACTAGTACACTAGTCAATTATTAATCGATTGAAACCGAGGTGGTTCGTATGATCGAATAAAATAAAATTAAAAAGAGCGTCGAGAAGTTTCGAAGGTTTAAATGTAAATTTTCATCATGTTCACATATATTTTTATAAATTAGTTAAAATAATATTAATAAAACAATATTCAAGACGAGTGTGTACCATGTACTGGAATGAATACTTCAATGCTTGATATTTTACATTTCGTTCGATTATTCAATAATCTCGTAACAAAAATACATTAATTCGCTATCACTATTTCGAGCACGCAGTAAATATTGTTTCCTATCGTATCTTACGATTACCGACCATTTGCACATAATTAGTTTCTAGTAAAAATGACACTACTCTTCGATCTTGTCTTTTTTTCAACTGTATATATTACACTTGCTAAATCAGTAACAAAAACAATGTTAACGAATTACTGGTCGTAACAATTTACAATTAATTCTAGCCGAAAGTTTTAGTTAAAACTGTAATCTTTTCGCAAGCGATGCACCATCCATCGATTCGAGTAACTTCCTTTTTAGATTAGGTTTTTCCTCTGGTTGCCGTTTCACAGATGTAGGGAGAGGCAGTCTAGGTCCAGGTGTTGGTGCTGGTTTATTACTGAAGTATGGCATTTGGAGAGCCTGGTCGCATGTACATCTTTCCAGAGGATTTACGTTTAAAAAGCTAGCGATTAAATCCAAGAGATCATCGCCAGCTGCAGTGAATATGTGTTTCAATGGTGTTCCAGGAAATGGTTTGAATTGAATAAAATCTGGTAGTTCAGTCATTCCTGGCCACGTTTCTTCCGTGGGCGTGCCCAGTGTCTGAAAGTTGCATAAAAATAAATTTAAACAAACTTGGAACAACATTATCACTAGACTGCGGATCTTTATGCATTTATATGACTTCTAAAAATTTTCAAAAAATGCTAGCATATAAAATTCTACAGAATTTAATACAATTTTAGTTATTCCAGATCCATAAAGGCTACTACCACTGAAAATAAGATTTTATTTCTTCCAACTTTCTCGAAATTTGCCAACAAAAATTAAAAATTGCATGAACATCTGCAGTCTAATTATTATGGTCGCTAATATTAGGCTGGAGGGAAAGTTCTGTCGTATTTGAAATAAGCAGGTAGTAAACATCTATTTTTATAAATTGCTTCAAATGTTTTCTTTAAAATACGACAGAACTTTCCCTCCAACCTGATAGATGTATAAAAACAACACCTGAAATATCCTAGTGAGTTGATCTAAATCAGACTCTCCGGGTAAAAACGGTACTCTTAGTAAAAGTTCTGCTAATATACATCCAACGGCCCACATATCTATCCCAGCTCCGTAGAGTCTTGCTCCATACAATAATTCTGGTGATCTATACCATCTGGTCACCACTTGATGGGTGTTTATCCTATTCGGCGAACCAAAAAATTTAGCAAGACCGAAATCGCCAATCTTTAATACACCTTCCCCATTGACAAGTAAATTGTTCGGCTTTAGATCTCTGTGGAGTATCCAGTTATAATGCAGGTAATCTAGACCTTGCAGAGTTTGAATCATATACGCTTTGATATTCGCAGAAGTTAACACGATATTGTTGTCCTTTATTATGATTTCCAAATCTGTGTCCATAAAATCGAACACCAACGACACGTTCGACTTATGGCCGAAAACATCTGAAATAAAAGTAGGTTTGTATAGTAATTATTAGACTGCGGGTGTTCACGCAATTTGTAATATTTGTAGACGAGTTTTAAAGAACTTGAATCAAATAAAATCCTATTTTCATTGGTAATAGCTAGACTGCGGAGATCTTTATGCAAAATAAAATGTTCTGCATTTGTTGTGGAAAGCAGGAATAAAATGAAAATTGATTTCATCTCTTAATGGCTTTGTTACATTAAACAGAACATCATAATATTCTTAAATTTTTCTAATCTTTTACTGTTTTATACTTCACGCAACCAATTTCTTTATAAATGCATAAAGATCCGCAGTGTAGTAATAATATTTGTGGATTCAAAATAAATAAAAATCATACTGAATTCGTACTTTGTACAGTTAACAATGAACTACAGTGAATACTGATAGTATACCTAGCAATCCAATCACATTATCGTGCTTCAGTTCTTGCAATAATTTAATTTCTCTCAGAGCTGTTCTGTTTATTCCATCTCTAGCTTCTGCACGGCTTCCAACTTTAATCTACAATCATACCAAGCAAATAATACAATGTCCAACGTTACAAATTGATGTAAAGTATATATGCAAACCTTTTTTACAGCAACAATTTTTGACGTTTCAATATCTTT
This sequence comes from Lasioglossum baleicum, assembly GCF_051020765.1. Lineage (NCBI taxonomy): Eukaryota > Metazoa > Arthropoda > Insecta > Hymenoptera > Halictidae > Lasioglossum > Lasioglossum baleicum. The sequence goes on from NC_134938.1 coordinate 8,216,601, forward strand.
GGCTTTGTAAACAGTGGCAAACTGAAATAGTGATAAATATTAACATGCATATATAACACCAAGAGGACAAACCAAATCTAATTACTAGACTCTGTCGATCTTTATGCAAAATAAAAATGTTCTGTATTGATTGTGGGAAGCAGTAGTTAAATAAAAATACATTTTATTTAACTAAGATTAACTTAAATTTTTTATATCTTTCATCATTTTATATTTTATCCAATTAATTTCTTCAAAAATGCATAAAGATCTGCAGTCTACTAATTACTAACCTGTCCTTCTCCTAAAAAATCAATTTTCTCGTATCTTCGTAACTTTTCCGTCATATTGCGCGTTTATCTGGTTTGCCAAGTTTTAACTGAATATAGACTGCTTTATTTAGACAATTTTTTTCAAAATACGCGTTAGTGGATGCAAACGTAAACCGAGTAACGCGTCACTGTGTTCGGCAGTTTACACGTGTGCCAGCACGTGTTACCTAGTGGGCGCGCCGCTCAGCGCGCAGTCGCAGTGAGTCGTGCAGCAACTGCAGTTGCAGTTGCAGTCACCGACGAGATTGGACGAGATGCTGTCATTGTTGTCTAATAAAAGCAAATAAAAGTCGAGGACAAAAAATTTCTAGAAATATTGTACACAAATAATTTTAGGAAAATCAATTCCTACTTCAAATTTTATATAAGATACCGTTTAATATGTATACAATACAAACATTTCATGTATGAATTTACAATGAATGAATAAAGACAATGTAATAAAAAGAGTATCGGCGTAAATATTTATTCAACCATAAATTTCTCTCGATCCTCCCACTTGTCGTAGAGTGACACAACTGATTTCCGCAAAAATTTATTCACGTCTAACTTTTCATTGAATCACACTACTGATTTGGAATTGCTAAAATAGCAGAACTTTGAAAAATAGAAATTTCCGGCCGTCTGACTTGTCGTTGACTTGTACTACTGAAATTCAGGATACCTCCTTCGATATCATGTGCTCCTAATACGAAACTCAATTTTCGAGATTTTCGAAATTTTTCGCCAATTTTCGACCGTCTGACTTATCGTTGACCTGCACTACTGAATTTCGTGCCACCTCCTACGATATCATGTTCTCCTAATACTTTCTCAATTTTCGAGATTTTCGAAAATTTTCGGCCGTCTGACTTGTCGTTGACCTGCACTACTGAATTTCGTGCCACCTCCTGCGATATTATGTTCTCCTAATACTTTCTCAATTTTCGAGATTTTCGAAAATTTTTCGACCGTCTGACTTGTCGTTGACTTGTACTACTGAAATTCAGGATACCTCCTTCGATATCATGTGCTCCTAATACGAAACTCAATTTTCGAGATTTTCGAAATTTTTCGCCAATTTTCGACCGTCTGACTTATCGTTGACCTGCACTACTGAATTTCGTGCCACCTCCTACGATATCATGTTCTCCTAATACTTTCTCAATTTTCGAGATTTTCGAAAATTTTCGGCCGTCTGACTTGTCGTTGACCTGCACTACTGAATTTCGTGCCACCTCCTGCGATATTATGTTCTCCTAATACTTTCTCAATTTTCGAGATTTTCGAAAATTTTTCGACCGTCTGACTTGTCGTTGACTTGTACTACTGAAATTCAGGATACCTCCTTCGATATCATGTGCTCCTAATACGAAACTCAATTTTCGAGATTTTCGAAATTTTTCGCCAATTTTCGACCGTCTGACTTATCGTTGACCTGCACTACTGAATTTCGTGCCACCTCCTACGATATCATGTTCTCCTAATACTTTCTCAATTTTCGAGATTTTCGAAAATTTTCGGCCGTCTGACTTGTCGTTGACCTGCACTACTGAATTTCGTGCCACCTACTTCGATATCATGTTTTCCTAGTAGAAATCCAAAAATTTTCGAAAATCTCGAAAATTGAGAAAGTATTAGGAGAACATAATATCGCAGGAGGTGGCACGAAATTCAGTAGTGCAACTCAACGACAAGTCAGACTATCAAAAATTCTTCTCCATTTTAAATTTTCCAAGTTGTTAATCTAATTATACTATCGGATATTCGTGTACAGGGTGACAAAAAAGAACACTAACTGTTGTAACTAATATTCTTTATTATTCATTGAAAAAATTACAAAATTAGAATATTATATCGTATATTGTGGTGAAATGAGAAGATTCCTGGTTGGAATACGATGACGTAGGTACGAATGCGCTGCCGATTGGATCCAAGTGGTATGAGCACCGACGAGATGTGGTATGAGGATGCTTCACACTCATTTTCGTGTACAGCATACACTATAAAACAAAACAGGATGTTAGACCATGGATATATGTTAGACACTACAAAATGTTCAGTTCTTGCTAATACGCCTAAATCCGCGAACTATCGGTAACATGGTGTGCGACACCGAAATGGTTCTGCTCGTCGGTGTCTACTCCTCCGAGGTCTTCTGTGCTTCAGTAAAATGTTCTGTTTTCTCGACAGACCTTTTATTCTCCTTTCAATTATTCTGTTGGCTAATAGACAGCGCCACGAGGATTACTGGCAAGTGGTGTCACCTAACAGTGCGGTGTCAGCATTATCTTTAATTTAAAATTGTTCAAAATAAGGGGTTACCTGTTTTGCTAATATGTAGAGAGAGATATTCAACCATAAAAGAGATTGAAAATATAAAACAAAAAATATCGTCGAACATTGTAACCGGCTGTGTTTATTATTCTTAGTAATTAGTAATTGTGTTCATTATTTTATTCAACTCTAAGTAAATATCACTTCGCACTTCCATTATACATTACATTGTAATTTTTACAGATATAGGTGTTGCAATTGTTCACCAACTTGGAATAGAAATCTGTACTCGTTTCTCATGTAGAAACGAACGTAGAATGTAGAAGTCACGAGAAATGAACTGTATTTTTTCTATGCATTTGAAGAATATAATAAATCGCAACTATATTAACAAAAGTAATGTTATTTTGTTTTCTTTCCAAGTATTAAACTTTTAATTTTCCCAGAGGAAATTTTCCAATCAGCAAAGGAATTTTTTGTCACGTTCATATTTTTATAAATCGAGTTATAGTAATTATTATAGTAATCTCAGACTAGTAATATCAGTTGACCTCGACATTAACGCTCGTGTTCCCGATACTTTCTGTTCTGCGTTACAACTACCAGCGTGTCGTATTAATGAAACAATAATTCATCGTGTTCCGCTCTTTGCATAGTAAAGCCGTCTATCTGACTGTACGTGACAGCCGGTTCCTATCGGTGAATAGAAACAAATTCACAATCAAAATGTAGATTAGGTTGCAGCGTACATATTTTACGGGTGTATAGCGTTGTCGATCGACGATGTATGCTTCGAAATGATCAACACTCCCGACGATCGTTAATATTCATACCACTAATGCGGCTAATGATTCGTTCAGCTCACATACTTTCGCTAATCTCGGAATTATATGGCGCGTCCTTGTTTCCCATTATTTCGTATTAAACAATTCAATATTTGTTATATACGCAACGCTCACAATAGTCCTTCTCACAAACGGTTCAAGGAAAACAAGAATAAAGTAAATACTAAAGTAAATAAAATAAATACTAACTTTGTAAAAATTTTAGTTTAAAAGAGAACGCTATTTAATTTTTAAAGAGTTACATGGAGGGCTAAATTATTCAAACTCGGCCGTTACTTTTTAAACCAATGGCCATAAAAGGTGTTAGGTAGTGGCCAAGTTTGAATAATTTAGCCCTCTACGTAACTCTTTAAAAATTAAATAGCGTTCTTTTAAACTAATTTTTACAAACGCTTTTTTCGGTATCGCAAGAGGTATTTCGAAGCTAACGAACTTGACCGTATCTTGTTTGATCGCACAACTTTTTACGGCCATAGGAACTTGGCTCCTGTTTACAGGATGTTTTTGTTGGTCGAGTATACTCGCCGATGTACAATTTATTTAGCGGCGACGCGCGCGAAAAGTTATACGCCGGCTGACAAACTCGTTAATTAATTATACTGAACGAGCGATAATTGCGGGAACGAAATTGAAAATGTTTCAGCCCGGTTTCAATTCGCTGGAAACGTTTTTCTACCCATTCGAAAATCGTTTTCGAGGGAACAGTTTAATCGTCTTGTAAAGCAGGTTTTAACTGGCGGCAATTTAATGGGAAAAATTGGTTTCAACGGAGAGGTTACCGGCTGTTGAATGAATGACCCTGTCAATACACGTCGACTACTGTTCCGCAATTTTCTTTTTATTTCAGTGTAAGCTTGCGTTCGCGAGCGTAACGCGCGTTCTAGAATTACGCTCGGTACACCCGAGCTGGATGGTGTTTGAGTTACGCTGTTTGATCCCGAACCGAATGTTTAACCGTGAGTAATGTCAGCATTCTTGACGGTATCCCGATATCCGTAGTAGGATCTCGAACGGGTGTCCGATAGCAAGAGCAGCTCATCTTTTGCATGATTCAGTCGACTGTCAGGTGCGAGACGTGTTACACCGTCCTCCAACCCCTTCGTGCTTCCGGTTCCCTATAATTCTTTCTCGTACGGTCCGTTGTCAATGTCAGTACGCTCCAACCGAGGGAAATATGAATCCGTCAAAGTGGAATTTTGTTTCCGCGGCGGTGGTGAGTAAAAATCAATGCCTCGATCACTTTTTCCTACCGCTAGAGCTGCCACTATTTTTCCGCCACTGTGTATACGAACCGTGTCGAAGGATATCGCAGGACTTGGAAAGTGTTAAGTCTCTGAAACGTTTACGAAGATCCTTCATTCCGATTAACTGTTGCCAGGAAATTAGTTGAAACCGAAGTGGTTCGTATGATCGACTAAAATAAAATTAAAAAGAATGTTGAGAAGTTTCGAAGTTCCAAATGTAAATTTTAATTGTGAAATTGCATTGCATACCTTCAAAATCTTTTATATCCGCATACTTGCGGAATCTTGAACAACCATGGTTGTAAAACTTGAGCAAAGACACGAACGGAGACATTAAAAAGTGATCCAATTTAAAAACAACGATGATGCTCAAGAAAATGACGTGAAATAAAATGATTGATTGCTTCCTCTATCGTTTTTTTTTCTATTTTATTAGCTTGCTTTCTTGTTTGTCTGTCTGTTCTGTACAAATTTTGCAATTGATTTTAAACTAACTTCCCCATGAGCTAGAGACTTGAAATTTTAAACATAGCTCAGAACTGGATGACAATGCAATATTTTTACTTAATAAAGAGCAGTAACTTGCCCCAGTTCCCACAGAACCACTCTGTATAAAAAATAATTTTGGCAATTAAAGCAATAAATTTAGTGGTGGTTCAGATTATCCAATTCTTATCTGGAAAAGTTCGCGTTGATACAAGTTAATAGTTGCGAGTGAACTGCAAATGTTATGCATTTACAAGCACGACTGCCTGTGGGAAAGTTACCGCGGTAAAAAATGTAGTAAAGTCTGACCAGATTTTAATTTCGTTTGTAATCTGATGAGGACGTGATGTTTCAAGAACGACGTACAAAAATGCTTGCTTAATTAGAGGTTCAGTAAATTAGTTCTCTCGAGCATCTAGATTTGCATAAATCTGTTGTCAGGCGGATGGAAACCGTAGCTTGATTATGCGAACTACTCGAGCGATAGAATATTATGAAATTCTAATATGGATCATGCAAAAATGGAAATTCAATTGCAGTTCGATCACTTGATCTTTTGTCCTCAAAATATTTATGGGTATCTTGGAACTTTAACCACTTGAACCAAAGTTTTCTGTTAAAAATATGAACCACTGAATCTTCCAACGTTGAATTAGCATTCTGAGAATGAACATGAACAAAAAGCAATAAATGGTCCCGATTTAAGAGGGTAGACTCGTTTCTAGGATTGCAAGGGTAGATTGCCAGACCGCAGTCGCCCTCGAAAGTCCTATTTTTACGTTTACGAGACGTAATTTGCCATATTCTGCGCATGTAAAGTTGCGATAGCTACACTGCCGAATAATGCAAATTTTCTTTTGAGGGCGATTGCGGTCTAGATTGATCTTTTATCTAGGGCTATTGACTACTGAGAAACCCCATCTTTATCGAAACGAGCAATCCTAGAAACGAGTCTGCCCCCGTGAAGTAACAAATAACATATAGTCTCACAGTGAACAGTCTTCGAGAAAAGCAAACACTCTTCCGGTGGCGTTTGCCGGGTAGCTCGGCTCGAGCGGGGCTATTACCCGTCAATTCCTCGGTTAACGTGACAGTAGCTAGCACGGGGTCTCTTATCGCAGCTATCGTTAATCTCCGCGGTGGTTTGGGAGAGCGTGGCGGCGGGCTCCAGACAGCAACAACAGGAACATCAGGTTCCGATGGCTGCGGTGAACCAATCAGCTAACGCGCCACCCTACTGGGAGTACATACTCCGTGAATTCGTGTTCAAGACGATCTCGCCGCCGCCGTCGTCCAACATGAACCTGTACAGACGTCTGTTGGACGCGCCGCTTTACGGTGGTCCGTTTCCGACAGAATCGAACGACGGGGCCAGCGTCGTTCTGTCACGGGGAGACGTTTATTACCTGCCGAACAGCAAGTGGTTGCTGTGCCAGGAGGGATGCGTAGACTGCGAGGAGTGCTCGGAGCATACGCACCCGGTGCTCAAGTGGGTTTTGAGGCAGGTGAAGAGGCGACCGATTCACGGCCAGGAGCGGCAGGACCTTCAGCTAACGCTGATCCCAAAGATCGACGGCAGTTACCTCCTGAAAAGCCTCTGGCCGAGGTCGCACGTCTACGTGACCACTCCGGGCGAACTAGACGCGTTCCTAACCGACAACCCAGCTCGCCAAGGTCCCGACAACCAGGACGACAGCCTCGGACTGCAGAGGAAGTCCAGCAATTCCTGGAGATTCGTCGAGAGGGACTCGTTGCCCGAGCGACGCGTGATCGGAGAGCAGAGCAACGGCACAAGTCCACCTGAGACTGACGCCCCCGGAAGCGATAGCACCACGTCCGATCATGAAAATGCGCGGAACACCACGTCCAACGAAGTCTCCGACCGTACCCCCGTGAAATTGCCGGATAGACCTACCGGGAACGATTCCATGCCGACACCGCTAGCCGAGAATGCGAGGAATCGATCGAAACTGCTACTGCCGAAGCTGATCCTTGGAACTGATCAACTCGGACAGAAACACTTGGTCCACGTGGTACCTGCAGATGCGACCATCGCCGGCAACTCGACGTATCCTGGCCTGATGGCCGCTTTGAGTACCGTCGGAGTTGGTCGGGTTCAGAATAGGACCGCTTATCAGAGGATATTGAAGAGGATCTATGATTCGTTGAGCAGCAACAAGAGATCCATCGAGAGCTTTCTTGATCCTCCGTCCCAGAATGGTAATCTGAAATTTGGTATTGATATCTTGTAGCAGGTGTTGGGTAATTCCGGTGTATATTGTTTGGGTACAGACGTATTGATGTCGAGGAATCGGGTAGATTATTATTGTTTGGCCATTAACACTAAACCTGCCACGGTGACATGACTGGTTTTATATGTGCCCGTAATTATTACATAATTTGTTTCGAGATATTAGGTTGTAAAGAAAGAAATGCAGGATTTAAACCTATGTTTTTAAAGTGTTATAAGTTACGTAAAAAACAATAATATGAAAATTAATTTTATGGAAAATTTAATATTGTTTAATAGTAACATTAAATTATTATGGGAATTGATTTTAAAACAAAATAACGGTTCATTTTTGACAGTATCGTAAAAATTACATTGAATTAATTTAGTTTAAAATAACGTGATGTGAAATAACTGATAAACTCACGTTTTTTTTTTTAAATTTTGACATTGACCACTTTCATAATTATGAGCACATATTTTCTAATTATTGAAATTATACAAATTCATTTATAGAAAATAATGGAATAAATTTCAGACAATTGTCTTTAGAGTTGCCATTTTCATAAGGCAATCATATTCAGCAATTAAATCGTGATAGGTCTTAATTAACAATGTGGTACAAATTTAAATATGTGTTTCTTTTTTTTAGACCGTCAGCAAGAAGTGTATCAGCAGGAAGAGACAAGACACAGCCTCGCAGGGCTAAAACAATTGAACAGACTACACCGAGATTACACGAGAACAATCAGAAACGAGAGTCAACGATGGCCTTACGTTTTGAATTGGAGCAGACAAAGGAGGGACTCCAATGACGAAACAGACGTGAAAACATTTATAAATGATTTGGATCAAGACGGAAACATTATTCCTTTGACAACGAGTAATCGATCTAATACAGTGCAGAACACCAAGCATGGGCCACGCATGTTCAAAGTGGTCGTCAGTACTGAATCAACGACGAAATCATTAAATAAATCAGACGCAACTGCAGAATTTGGAAGAGACATTTCGAGAAGTAACAATCGGTTCGACTACAATAGCACAATATCAGTTTGATAAATAGAGCTCAATAAACGATTATTATATATTCCTACAAATGTAACGAAACTTATTTTTACAAAGTAGATTATAACACACTGCTAGTGGACACTGGTAGATTAAAAAAGGCAAAGCGACGAGATCGTAGAGTAATTAATTCAGTCTGCAGTTTTACGTGCAGTGACTAAACTGCAACGCGAAACGTGAAACTCTGGCGTTTAATATTTTAAAACACTGTAATTTCGTTTTCGAAAAGTACTGTGCAGATCGTTTCAATTTGAATACCGATGTATTTTATAAAAATTAATTTTCTACCTGTTATATAGTCTCGCAATTAAATTAGACTGCGGAATTTTGTACGAAATAAAAATGTCATTCAATTGCGAAAACACACAAGGGTTGAATAGAAAATTACCTTTCCTTTCCATAATTTTAACAAGAATAAAAGTATTCACACAATTTATTTTATAAATACTCTAAATACTCTAAATTCTCCAAAATCTCTAAATTCTCCAGAATCTCTAAATTCTCCAAAATCTCTAAATTCTCCAAAATCTTTAAATTCTCCAAAATCTCTAAATTCTCTAAATTCTCTAAAACAACGTACACGATACTTGTGACGTGTTCAATTACTTACACCTTACACAAAGGTAAGTTCTGTTTCAAGCAACGTTATTAATTGAAAAAACCTCCGAAATTAATGATCGCATAATAAAACGAACTAATAGCGCTTACCTTAGCGATGCCACACACCGTAAGCCCGCGGGTAGTTCCATGGCACCGCTAAGAGGATCGACAATCCTTAATCAGGTCTGGCGCGATCGTTTAAAACGATTATAACCCTTCCTTCTCCCGCCCTTGGTGTCACCATCCCTTGCAACAGTCTCGCGCATTATCTAGCAGGTCGGAAGGGCGGCGGTGTATCCCTCTGCGTGTGACCTTCGCGGGCTTGCTTAGCTCCTCTTCGTCGCTGTGTCGCAATGGTGCCCGATACACAAGGTGTACCGGAAGTTATAATGAAACAAAAATACAGGAAATCAGTCACAAATGACCTTTTACAATTAATACGAATATTACAATAAAAACTTTCTTACAGGAGCGCGACCTTCGCAGATCTTCATGGTCGACTTTCTCGAAAACAAAGGCTTGATCCACAAGGTGTACCGGAAGTCATAGTCGAACAAAAGAACCTGCAACGAATCAAACATTATAATTCTCATTATAAATATTATAATTAGACCCCACATACTTACGCAAAATAAAAAGTTTGAGCATCAATTGCAAGACACAAAAGCTAAGTATAAATTTATATTGTTCATTGATAACTTTATAATGTGGTGAAAATAATATATTAATACTCTTAGTCTTTTAATATTTTCACTGTTTTAAATAGCACTTGCTCATTTTTGTTATAAACGCATCAAATCCGAAGTCTAATTAAAATGAAAACTTCCTCACAAGTGACAGACACGCGACCTTGGCAGATCTTCGATTTCCTGGAAAACAAAGGCTCGAACGAAAAAATCAATTCCTCAGTTTCGACTTATTTTCTCGTGTAGAATCAGCCTCTCGGTTGTGGCATCAACAGTGGAACACCCTGTATAAATATTTACCTTCCCAAATGGTATTGGAATTCAACTGGTGCAGGAAAATCGAGTGGAGATCGACCGATTCCAGAATTTCGACTTTGCCTGAGAGAATCGCCGGCTGTCGGATCGAGGCACGATTTCGCATCCACCCTGTACACTCTTCCTCTTCGTGTTTCCGCAAGCTGTACGCGGAGAGTCCCGCGGATGTATGCAGACGATAGTGTTCGTGTTCGTGCACGCGGGTTGAATTTGTGCGGGAGTATATAGTATACCGTGCACCGCGAGAAAGGATGGGTTTTAAGAGGGTCAAGGGTTGGGGGGTTGGTGTTTCAGGGGTGGACTATAGGAGGTGAGACGACTGACTCAGGCGGTAAGGTTTGAGGAGCAGAGGTAAGCCGGCGCTTATATTTAATTAAGGAGGATACGGGCTCGAGCGAGGAGAGAAAGTCGGATGCGGCGCCTGTGCTCGGGGGCTGCTCCGTCTCCGTTACTCCCCCAACCCCCCCTGTCACTTACTAAAGAGAAAGGGAACAGGTCTGTGTGTTTCTTCTCTAATTATCTACCCTTCGCGTCCTGGCAGCCACGTTCACTTTCCACGTCTGATATCTGCCGCGCGATCCGCTTCTCCTATCTTTTTTACCCGATTTCCGGCCAACTTGCCGCGTCTTCCTCCATTTCCTCCCCGTCTGATTTCAGTCTCGACCCTCCTTCTCGCTTTCCACCCTCTAAGGTTTCTCTGTCTTTCTCTGCGTCGATCTTCCGTTGAATTTTCTCTCTCTCTCTCTCCGTTGGCCCATTTCTTATCGAAGACGGACGATCTCTCCTCCGGCTGGCCGGATCCGATCTCGTCATGAGCAATTGCGAATCTCGACGCTGGACGTCCGGATGCGCGTCCAAACTTTTTAATTAGATCGATCGAGCACGCCGCTCGCGAACATTCATTCGTTAACGCGATAGATCCTAGAGAGACAGCTGATCTTGTGACTCCGAGTCGTATCAGACGTTTAACACTGTACGTCTAAATATGTGTTTGAGTAAAGAAAATCGAATCAATTTCCATGTAATTAACTTTGTAGTTTGAATAATTATGAAATGAAAAATATGAAGTCGGTCTTTTGATTGCTTTTGATTGACTGGCTTGAGAAATCGGGTCTTTAGTATGTCAGAAGCACAGTGTTTTAAAAACATTAAACTAACATTTTATAATTGTATTTAAACTGGAAATTTCCAATGATTTTCTGGGAATGCTATCTGTGCTATGTCAAAAATTTGTAAGTATAAGATGCTTATTCAGAGCTGGGTAAAATAGTGTTCTAAATAGTAAATAGTAAAAATGAAATGAATGTTATTTATTTTAAAGTATGCGTACCACTTTAATGCCATCTGTGCTATGTTCAAAATTTTTAAGTATTGGATGGTTATTCAGAGCTGGGCAAGATAGTATTTGAAATAGTGAATAGTGAATAATCCTATTTATTTGAAATTATGCGTACAACTTCAAAAGTAATAATTTCATTTATGCAGTAATTTTTTAGAATAGCATTGTATTTCAAAGAAGTATTTTTTCGTTATTTTCAATTTCAATTTGAAATATTATTGCCGAAAATAATGACTCGAATTCAGATTGTTAAAATTGAAATATTTGATTTTGTGGTTCAGACTGTTAAAATAAAATATCTTAGTTAAAATACTATTTTCTTCAAGCAAAATAAAATCTAAAATATTGAACAATATTTGAAATATTTGTTTCGCCAAATAAAGCCCACCTCTGTACTTATCTTTCAAAAATGAATAAAATTTTGCTGTAAAAATGAATAGGGTGCAATTACACTTCTATACACGATTAACATCACAATAGCAATGCACAGAGGAGTCCAACGATATTAAATCTCGTTCAGAACGTCGTCCGAACATTTAGGAATCGTGTAACTTAAATTTCATTGATTTCGACGAGGTTGAACACGCGACTTTGTTCCAGATTTCAAGGATTACGGATCACTGCGGCGTCGCGACGAGAGATATTCCGTGTTCCAGCAGGTTCCTCGGCGTCTCTTTCCGATCCACTCGTCTTTCCTGTGTCGTATCCAACACCCAGCGTCCTCCAACCTCTGGCGAAGTGTTTCCGTGGCCTTTCCAACCGCGCAATCGGACGGTGCAAAACGATCGATCTGATCGGCGGTAGATTGGTTTTAACGAGTTTCCTTTCAGCACGGTTTATTGAGAATTGCGACCGCTTTCGACGAGCCCCAGAAACCGAATACGCCGGGGAAATTTCGACGGAAGATCTTAATTAAAGACGCTCGCCCCCGGAGGAGGGAAAAAAAACGAAGCCCGGGGAACGGCGCGTCCCGTCCGAGATTGGTGTTATTGCTGCGCCGAGGCGGGACGTTCTATTAACATCCTGCTCCCGATCCAGTTAATGACTGTGTATATAATTCAGGAAACGCCCGGAGAAACCGCGGAACCCGGTCGCCGCAGCTTTTAATAGGATCGCTAACGGGTCTCAATCGGGGAAACGGAATCATCGATTGCTTACGACCGAGAGGTTTCTTTCGGCGCGAGGAGTCGATTAGAAATCTATTTGCTGGATGGTAGTTCCCCTGTGTAAACGGAGGGTGGAGGGCAAACGCGATGCACCAGGGTAGTCCCGATGCTTTTAATTATGTGGACACGCTGATCGAATGTCGAGCACCGCGGTAATATTCTTGCCTGTTGAGCTTTCAACGATCTCCAACGAAACTGAGATCACGTCTGACATTCTCTAGGGGCGCACCGTCGAATCGGAAGAATCGATTTTATAAAAATGAAATCCTCTCTGTTGGCACGGTCCTTCTAGAATGTTATAGCAAATCTTTATTCGAGAAATCGCGAAATAGGTCACGGAACATTGGAACTTTGAACGCGTCTTTCAGGAAATCAAGTTTCCCAAGGAAGACTAATCTGGATAAAATTTTGCAGTGACTTTCATAAGAGAATACATCTAATTTTTAAGGTTCAATTATCAAGAATAATAATATCAATTTTCAGGAAAAGAGTTTTCAAATTTTTCTATCTTAACCTCTGAAGTTATACCTCGAAATTTAGTAAATGTAGGGCAGCGTCGAAAAAGTTGTGGCAAAATTACGTATGAAAATGTAGCGGGACGAACATTTTTCTTTGACGCCCCGGCTGAAAATAATGTTATCACTTAATGGCGTCAACTTGTACTGTAAACGCGAGAATTTTTCTGCAACAGAGAAGCTGAAAACTGTGTCAAATACACAATCCACTGCACGGTTAAAAGTACTCTTTCCACAGAAATTTGAAACTGTTATTATTCATTAATTTATTCCGAGTATTCGCATATTTGAAGATCGACTCTACGAATAAGTCGAATTAAAAGAAGAAATAACGATTGTTTACGCATAGAGAATAATGCGAAGAGGAAATGTTAAAATCCGCTTGGTTGATATGAAAATATGTCTCGCTATAGACGAGGGAGCAGGAAGCACGCGTAATATCATCGAGATTAATGATATCAAAGAGAAATTTCATTGCATCAAAAATCACTGACCGGAGCGGTGACGTTAAAGTCGCAATCCATATAATACGTATTTCAATAACCACCCCCGGCGCGGGGCTAGCAATTTAAATATTTCCCCCTGTTTCGAGGATTGTTATCATGTCGCAGCATCGGTTATTAATGAATCGCATTTACACCAATGGAAAAACGATTTTATAAACGTTTTATGGAAGCGTGTGTAGCTTAACAGGAGGGGTGAATGCGACGAGCGTGATCATGCCGAACGAGACGGAATTATGAAACGTTGTTCTGATTAAAAATAATGGAAATATTATTTTCCGGAATAACTCGGATTCCTTTCGGAAACTTTCCCCGGGAAAATGCTGTTGCCAGGCGAATCTGAATTTTATATCGGTTAGATTATTCCTAATGGGGCCTGAAAGAAATAAGTTGGAAAGTGGCGGTGTGCCCCACGCCAAAAAAACCATGATCCAAAGGTCATACAAAAAAGTTTATTAAATAAAAAAGATGCCCCTACTTATTTTAAACTAAACAAAGGAAAAGCCATGAAGATTCATCATTGGAGTCCTGAGATATTTAATTTTATGTAAATTCAAAAAATTATGGTTTTTTGCAATTATCTGGAAATCAAGACCGAAACAAAAAAAGTGATAGGGGTAAAAGTTGTTCCATTTGGGGTCCTCTACAGCTGGTTAACGTTTGGCCGTTTAAAAACGGATGACCCTGTATACAGTAAATACTCTATCGACGCAAAAAGGTGCTACACGATGGACGCAAAAAAAATATCCCTTCCACTGTAGTAATCTGATCTCGGCTCGGCTATATCGGTGTGAACCACTACTAATGCGACGCGGAGAGTCGCAGTCGTCGGCACAGTTCAAAGGCCCGTGCGATTAATTGACGATGAATGTTGCGGGCGCAAGAAAGGACAGCGTATGGGAAAGAAAGAGACGCGGAGAGTCGCAGTAGTCGCTTCGGCCGCGCGCGGTCTTTGAAGCCCAAAAAGGCTTTTGCGTCGATAGAGAATTTACTCTACTGTCCATTTAGAAAAATGTCGGCCTCCCCTTCTGCTCCCTACAAAAAAACTACCCCAAACACACCTGTCCGATCCTCGCTCGCCGATTTCACCTGAATAGCGTTTCACCTCGAAGCGTGACGGATCATACCCATTCAGTATCCCTCAATTACGTACGCGGTGCGCCTAAAGTTTTCACTTCGGAAAGAAAACAACGAAGCCTGTTTGATCCGGTGCTCCCACGGGTAAACTGTTCGCTGGGGCATCATCGACAACCAATTACGTCCGCGGTTCCTTGAAATTTCTTCGGGCGGTGTCCCCGGGGAGTCTCGCGGGTAGTATGCACAGGGCCAGAGAGGGGGGTACGGAAAGAGGAGTGGGTGGGGCGAGTAAACTGGCGAGGTGTTCCAGCGGAAATGAGGGGAACGAGAGGCGAAAAGAAATCAGTCGGAAAAGAGAAGAGCGTGGGAGGAGCTGGCGGGCTTTTAACGGTAAGACCGTGGCGGTTGGTAGCCCGTCTGATGGGAGATTGACGGTGCTCCCGGTTCGAGGAGATAAGGCCGGCTAGGCGAACGAGCGAGCAGGACGAGGGAGACGAACAGGTTTGACTGAACGCGCCGGAAAAGGCCGTCTTCGCCGTTCTCAGATATTTAAATCCGAACACCAGCCTCGAACCGAAATCTGGAAGACGAGAGGGTGCCGTGCACCCTGGTCTCTCGGCACAGGGGGGCGCGGGGGGTGTTCGTCTGGAACGGTGTACGTTGAGCGGTCCATTGAAAGCAAGACTTGAAAGCGAGCACGATAGAGAAAGAGAGAGATACAAGGAAGAAGAGAAAAAGAGGGAGGTTGAGACGGGGGTGGGAAGGAAACGCAGAGCTAGTTGTTCAAGCGTAACGTGTATTCTTGTCGGGGCGAGGTAGAGAAAACGGGTAGACGTTCTTCGCGGGCCCCCTTCGCGTGGAAACGCGGCTGAAGGAGTAGACGAGAGAAGAGAAAAAAACGCGAGGAAACCAACGGAAAGATTCAGAACCTTCTTAATGGTGTGGGTGTGCCAGCCGGCGAAGGAGTGAGTTTTAAAAACATCCCGTCCAATACGTCTCTGGTGCCGGTTTTATCGTTGCCTCTTGCTACCCCCTTTCTCTCTCTCTCTCTCTCTCTCTCTCTGCTTCTTCTTCTCGGAGGAGGAGGCTGCCAGGCTGACTCTCCGCCCGTGAACCTGCTCGCCGCAAAGCCCTTCCCGGCTTGGGTACCCGGGTACTCGCGCTTCACGTACTGTTGCCTGTAAATCCTACCGAAAAGCATCTGCCGGTATCAAGGAACACGTCCGCGAGTGACACATGAGCGATCTCTTAGAGCCCCGAAGAGTAAGGCATGCAATTTTATTGCGATTCCCGCCAGCCACGCTGCTGCAAGATAGCGGCCGCGTTTCGCTTAATGTTTGAACCGGCCTGGCCCGGCTGCAGCCCACAATGGCTGGCAACATGAAACACTCGCGTGAACTAGACTAGACATCAAAATGTTCTAGTTCACAGTTGGAGTCAAACGTTTCCCAACGCAACATATGATGTGAATCGTGTCAGATTAGACTGCGGATCTTTATGCATTTGTAGCAAAATTGCGGAGATGAAATTCAAGTTTGTTGTCAAATTTAAAAGCATTAAGGGAAGAAATAAACTTATATGCATGTAGAAAGTTTGATCAAAGTCGGTCAACACTGCAATAAGCCACATACGTTTAAAGATGAGAGCTCAAGGGTGAAAATCGCAGATTTTTGTAGTTCACTGCAACATTAACCGATTTCGATGAAATGTTCTGTATGCGTATAAGTTACCGAAATCTGCGAAACGCATTTTTTAAATTATCGTAAAAAGTTGAAAAAACATCATTCTTAAAATTCGTACGACTTCTACCAATTGCAATCTAGACAAAAATTTTTGTTTACTCATTTTCTCTAGCAAACTAGACGCTCTAACATCTTTAAAAAATTCAAGTCCTCTGGACCAATTTTAAGAAAGTTATGCGATTTTTAAGAGTGTCCACTTAATATTGTTCCCGACTGATTGAAACAGTTCTGAGTACACTGCGGATCTTTATGCAAGATAAAAATGTTCTTCATTGATTATGAGAGAAGCAGGAATAAAATAAAAACTGATTTCATCCCTTAATGACTTCATTGCACTAAAAACAACATTGCAATGTTCTTGAAATTTTCTAATCCTTTATTGTTTCATATTTCACTCAGCCAATTGTTTCATAAATGCATAAAAATCCACAGTCTACTTATGAAGAATCGAAATAACGTTATAACTGTTACGAGAATATCGGTTCTGGAGTTCTGCAACTGTTATTTTTCGGTTCTGGATTTCGATTCTGTCATTCTGCGTTCAGACAGAAGGTGTGCGGACCAACACCTCCACACGGACACACACAAGTTCGTGCGCGGGTTACCGATCCGATATCGACGCGAAGACATTTCCGGTGGTGAGGTTGAAACACAGCAGCTTCATTCTCCGTGCCTTTTTGCGGTGTTGTTTGACCGACAGGGGAAGATTGGATATTTCTTCGCCGGCGAGGTGCGCAGTCGGTTTTTCCTTCGACAGCGAGGCGAACGAGACTACCCCCGCGCCCTTGCGTCTCGCCGAATGTTTTCGTTGGAAGTCGAAGGTTCAAGGCTAGCGTAAAACGGACGAAAATGCGCGACGGTCACAAACACACAGGTGGGTAACACGCGAAACGTTCCTAGCCGCCGAAATAAAAGGGGTGAAAAACCGGTCTGGGGAAAACTCGATGCCGAACAGAAACGAGACGGGACGAAGGGCGGGTAACAACTAAAAACAACTCGATCTATCGACATCCTATTTCGTTTCCTATTACGCGAACGTCTGGAGCACGCGATTTATTTGCTTTATTTTCATATGGAATGTTCTTTGGCACGATCTCAAAGGCGAAGGCCCCCTGTATGCCCTCACCTATGCCGCCCTCGGTGCTCTGTCCCTTGAAACACTCGCGGATCAAGCTCCCGTGCCCTCGTGGATCCGACGGTTACTCACACACGATTACGATCGACTTGCGCCGAACTAATATCCGAATTTTTGTAATTCCTTTTGCCTGGATATTGCAAGCGTGCTTCTATCGAGCCGCGAGGCCCACTACTCTCCCGCTCCTTTTTCCCTTGTAGGCTGCCCGATCTTTGATTGTAAGTGGAACGCTCCCTAGTCCCTTCGAAATTGGTCGATCATTTACCCTGCGAACGCTGGAAACATGTATAGATTTTCGTGTACGGCTGCAGATCTTTACGCAAATGTGTCTTTTTGTTTTTGGAATACAATGAATGAATACAATGTTACATTAAAGACAATGGTTGCTAAATAAGAACGCTCCTTAGTTCCCTCGAAATTGGTCGATCATCAACCCTGCGAACGTTGGCAAAATAGATAGATTTTCACGGACGGTTGCAGATCTTTACGTAAATGTGTCTTTTGGTTTTTGGAATATATTGAATGAATACAATGTTACATTAAAGACAATGGTTGCTAAATAAAAACGCTCCTTAGTTCCCTCGAAATGTATAGTATACACAAATGTATTTTTTTTAATGAATACAATGTTACATTAGGGACCACGGTTTTTAAATAAAATTGTAAACGATGCGTTAACGCTGGAAAAATGTATCTTTTTGAATGAACAATGTTACATCAGGGACAAAGATCGCTAAATAAAATTGCGAACGATATATCAATATTGTAGTTGCGAAAGTCAACCTGGAAATAAAAGCTGCTCCCAGCCACACAGTGAATTTCCAAAAGCAGCGAAACGAATGTATAGAACGGCCGGTGAAGGCTAGGAAATTATGAAAAACGGAGCAATTTTTGCGCGGCTGATGGCAAAATAAATGATGAAGCAAAGAGTGAAAATTTTCATAGTTCTGCGGCGTGTTTGTGAATGTGCACGACCGAATAAAATTGGCAGCACCGCAGTCGCATTCTACTAATCAAACCTCGTAGCCAGGGAGACAGAGAGAGTGCGTGTATTTGTTCGAGCGCACATGGGAAACGTCAATCATGCCGTGTGTACATAGCACCGCAAAAAAAAAAACGAATGGAAGTGGAAATTGTTCGTTCGGTATAGTTCGCGGTTTCTTAGGGGACTCGCGGTTTTAATTCCCGTCAAACGAGAAAGTTGTCATCCGCAAATTCGGCACAAAACGGACGCCGTTATTTTGGGTAATTAGAGTCGCGAAAGTTTGAAACGGCGAGAATAAGTTCCGGCAAAACTCGTCCGGTATTTCGCGCGTGCGCTCCTCGTTTTGGTGAAACAATCCGCAGGAAATATTTCATTATTTGCAATTATAACTCCTGCACTATGAACTTTCTCTCTTGCGAAGCGCCGGCTTACCGCCTTCCAAACGCTGTGTTGTAACGTTTCACGCTAGCTCTCGTGTCTCTTTAACATGTAATAGCCGGCAATTTATTAGCATCGGAGTAGTAAGCTATAAAACAATTCCTGGGGAAAGTATTACTACTTCTGCGAACGATAAAACTCGAGCACTTCTTCAGCTGCACCGTCGAGATACTAGAATCGTCTTGCAACGGTGTATTTTCTAATTGAGAAACCGTTTCTCGAGTTTAAACGGCGGACCATTAGCATTCTTAGTTGTGGTTCACGTTCCCAGAATGAAGATGTTGTTGGTCAAAATCTTGTTTTATATTAAATAATTCATTGAGTTAATGTATTGAATTAATACATTGAATTAATACATTGAATTAATACATTGAATTAATGCATTGAATTAATGCATTGAATTAATGCATTGAATTAATGCATTGAAGAAAAATAGTGTATTCATGAATGTAACCTCTTGACCTATTTTAATGAGTCAGACTGGTGATGAAGATTTCAGTCTAATAAATATGAATGTTACGCTTTTCTTTTTAAATGAAATAAAACTTGATTCGTTTCTACTCAATGTAATTATGCATTGAAGAAAAATAATGTATTTATAAATTTAACCCCCTGCCATATTTTAATGAGTCAGACTGACGATGAAGATGTCCAACAAAGTCTAATAAGTATAAATGTTACGCGTTTCTTTTTGAATGAAATAAAATTTGACACCTTTGTAATCAATATTTAAGCATTAAAATAAATGTAGCCATACAAAAAATATAAATTTTCTTTTCTCTTCTACCACACTTTTGGGGTAAAGACGTTTTAACCACTGTAACTGTATAGAAAATATTACGGCAAGAAGTTCACAATCTAGATAAAATTTTTGGTTAAATTTTGCTTCGTTTTACTTCTCTATTGTATTACAAAAAATCTTTATCTAAGCCGGATCCGATGATACACCGTCAATTAAACTAAATACAGTTCAAATTATATCGTCGTTAGTGTCATTTTAATCAGAAAAATGTCAAAAATAAGTTGCTGCATGTCCCACAAAGAGATAATTAAAAATAACAAAACTTTGTAATTATATCAGTAGTGGTGCATACCGATATACCCGACTCCGAACTGCTAAGATCGTACAGCTCCGTCCGACTTAAATCAGGACATTACTGTACCATTTAAAATATTGTCGGAGAAATGATGTATTTATAAACATATCAGATGAATCTATAGAATACAATTCACTGTGATTACGTTTTCCATTTTACCTTTGAAAAATATCAAAGGAAATCACCTCTGAACTAATATTTCGTTCTCTGAAATATTTACACGGATTGTCAGTTTTAAAGTTACTATGTACGTGCAGCGAAAGCAAAACGGACTGTAAATGAAAATAAAACCGTATAAACGTATGTATGAGAACGTATTTAAAAAGTTTTACAAACAAGCACACATCCAGATCGCCCGTTCATACAACACACAAATAAATGTATGAAATAAATTCACGTACACAAAAATGAATTGAAGACGAATAAGAGGATTTTTTATGAAATAATCACGGTTACGAAATTATAAGGACTTGCAGACTACTTTGTATAGAATTAGAGACTCGAACGAAGAGAATTGATGAATGAAAAGAATCTCTGATTGCGTGTCTGATTGATACAGAGAAAATCGGCTATGGGCTGGGTCGGTTGTATTTCAAAATATATCGACATCGGGAGTCATTTTAGACGTGAAATCACTCGCGACGCCGCGCCGCGCCGCCTCGTGATTCTTTTATAACCGTGCACTCGGTCGATGATTGAGTTTCCAGGTTTTATAGAATTATCGGGAGAGAGAGAATCGATGGCGGTGAATTTTATTTTGACGTTTATGCGCGTATCGAAGCGTGTAATCAGCAAAGTGCTTCGCGATACACTTTGCCCGGACGATTGGCAGCTGGCCATTCGATGCCTATTCAATCGTCACTGCAAAATAGAAGTGGTGAAATTAAATGGACGGCGCGGGCGGCGATGATAATGATAGAGCAACAGTAATAATAACGACAGCGGTAAATTTCACCTAAATGACTGTGACACGCCACGCTCCCGTATTTTGTGAGCACAGCATCATTAATGTCACACAGCTCGCGCAAAACGTTATAAGCGTATTTATAAGCTGCTATTATCTATTATTGCCGCGTTCTTCAACTAATACCTCGCTTTTTCATTTCTATCTTCGCAATAAACTTTCACACATTTAAAGTCACTGCCTCGAAAAACTGCCTGTCGCTTATCTTCGTTTACACACATTTTCTAGAAACATTTTCTAGAAACATTCTCTCGTACAACAATTAATTCAAAACTTTTCAAATTTTCATCTATTCAGACTAACAGTTTTCTAGGAAATGTACAAACCAAAATGATGATAATTATTTTGTAATGGTATTAACTTTTAATTACTCGAAGTTTCGATCCTGTAGGATCAATAGTTCAGGAGCTATGCTTGCTTAAAGTTGAGCAATCTGCAGTGTTTTTGACAGGTAAAGACGCCGCCATATTGGTTTGTAGTGACGACTGCGAGCCGCTTATCGAGCAGAACCGTCGGTTCTTGCCCCCTTCCCGAATTAATCCCAACCAACTCAGTAAGCGGCGCGCGACCGTCACTACAAACCAATATGGCCGCGCTCTTGCCTGTCAAAAGCTCTGCAGATTGCTCAACTTTAAGCAAGCATAGCTCCTGAACCATTGATCCTACAGTATCGAAACTTGATCGGCAGCCACCCTGATTATTTAACTAAATAAAAATTGATTTATATTGAAAAATGGAGTGCGAGTAACTGAAGGTTAAATTTAAATGATGGCATTGGTAAATCGTTAAGTCGTTCGGAAAGTAATTTCGCTTTTCGTGTAGAGATGGCACCATTTCCATTTGTTATTACTTTACCTTCTTTTAATTTTGAGAATTTAGTCGAGATAGACTAAATTTAAAGTTTTGAGACTGTAAGTATCACATGCGAGTGATTAAAAGTTAAAGATAAAATGTCACAAAACTTCTAGTATTTTCATAGTATTTGATAATACTATGTTAACTGTAGGTTCCATTTCTTGTGCAGACAACGATCGATCTTTCTAACGAATCTAGAGGTTGCTTTTGCTGGATTAAAGCGATTGAATAATGCTTCGACATTTAAATGGAGATCGTGGGATCTTCTAGCAAATTTTCGACTCGGAGCAAATTGCTAGTTTGTCCTCTGATGGTCGGGGTTTTTTTGACTGATACGTTCATGGTAGTCAAAGACGGCGGATTCGTTTGCAACCGCTGCAAAGAAATGGTCCGACCTCTCGTTCTTTCGGGTCGCTGTCGTGATAAAGGCAATTGCAGGATTTGCTGCTGTCGAGAACAGGGATCTCGAGCAATCGCATCGGAAGACCAGAGAAAAAGGTCATTAACGTTCCTTTTTGCAGCTTGACACACAGTGTCGGGGAAATAGGTTAATAGAATTCTAATTTGAGTCGTCGCGTGACGAGGCTATGGGCTCAGTTTCCTCTTCAATCCGGCGCAGAAGGAAGACAAGCTCCCTCGCTGGGAAGAAGATGCAATTAGTACCTTCGCTTCTTACGTTCGGACTTAAAGTCGTATCTAAAATCCATTCCACTTTGATCTCTCCGCTCGCTTCAGGAATCATCGAAAGTTAAGAAAGTTAGAAGGTACAAAGCTGGGACCTGAAACCTATTGAATAAACAAATGTTTCACTTCAATATCTACCTACGATAACATCTCTCGCACAATGCTGGAAATATTGATTGCACTTTGAAATTTCCATAATATTCATAAGATCGATAAAACAATTCGTATCGAATTTATTTCAACCTATCGAACCACTGCGACTGGCTTATATTTTTTGTATAAAAATTACAAGCATGATTTATCGAAAATATTTTCACAGAAACTCTTCCGCACCATCAACAATTCAAAAACAGGAAGTTCTACTGTTGAACGAGACGGTAAGCTACACGCGATAAATAATTTGTGGAGTAGACGGGTCGAACAATTTTTTAAAATGTTTGATCATCCTCCTGTTCTGTCGCGAGATGATAAAATAAAATTGTTTCTTGTATATTGTCCGCGCAATTTAGATTAGCCTCGCTGTTAAAATGTTTCTATATCTGCGAAGCTGTCCTGAGATTTAATCTAACTTCGGGAGAAATTCAGTTTGAACCTAATTGTAAGTTCGAGTTGTACACCGGTGGCTCGTAAGTACGAAATGACATTGTTGCAACTGCCGAGTGCTTCTTACCCAGTCACTTTAACGGCAAGCGATAAATGGCTCCATTCTTGGAATTGCTTCCCCTTGTAACGCGCGATTCAATTTGTAGCTTCTGAAAGAACATTTACGACAATGGACGTATCTACTTCTGCAAACGATGTCTCCTAAATCTTCTTTCCAAATACTTTTTAAATCTTCGGCCCGCTTCTACCGTCGACCGTTTTTCGAAAGAGGAGATTCGAGGTTCAATGACGGTCATAATACCTGTCCACTCTACTTCGGGCTCATTGTGTGTCGATTCTAGGAATTACGTGGATATCTACATCTAGACTTTCACATCTGGAAGTTGTAGTTTTAGTATTTAATTCAATATTAAAACTAGTAGCAAAAATGTTGCTCCTTAAGACTCCTCGTCGCAAGATAAAACGAAGATACTGTTCATGTTTTCAAAACTTAAACATACAACACAGTTTTTAAATTTGAATATACGGAGTGATGCTGGGAGCTGGGACAAGAAAACGATAGAGGAAAAACTCATACATTATTTTTGGTGCAATTGCACTTTATTCTTGAATGCAACCAAATTTTTTATTTTAGACCAATCGATTCCTTTTATTATCCTACGTATAAAAGAGATGTTCGACACTTTTTTGTCAGAGTAATCTTTTGAATCCTTCAACAGCTCGTGCAACGAGCGAGGTACTACTGTACTGCAATTTTGTTGACATTTAGAAATTTTTTCCGGAAAAACCATGGTACCTACTGCACTGTAATTTTTTACACATATGTACTGGTATGTGAAGCACGCGTGTGATTTTCTTCGAGTAACAACAATCCAAATTGCAGGAGTTATAATTTTTAATGGATTTTTAATGGAAGAAAGACCGGGTTCATCATTGTACCAAAATTTACATAAATTCCCCGACGTTACCACAGTTAATTTTTAGAATTCCAAAATGATAATAACTACTTAAAATCACAGAGGACATCACTGGACAGCTCTTCACCCCAGCAATTTAAAAGCTAAACAATGATTTCTCGCGTGCGGTGATCGCACGCGCGCGCTTCATTTAGCTTCGGGGCAATGGCGGCGTTATTCTTCGCCGGTTGGACACCCGTCGCGAGGAAATACCGCAATTTTCTGGAACGATCGGGAGTGGGAAGAGAAATAGAAAGAGGGATGAGGACAGCGAGAAACGGAGATAGAGAGACGGGTCCGATATCAAAGTCCGTGGTATGTATTCTAAAGCGTTTAAAGACGATTGCATAACCCATAAAAGCAGGCCGCGACGGGACGGTACGGTACGGGACGGGACGAGAGAGAAGCAAATAGGCGCGACAAAGGAGACAGGGAGATTGAAATAGGAACTAAGACTGGAACAAGTGGATAAAAAGAGGAGAGCCACGGGCGAGGAGGGGCCAGCGGAATGAAGAAGAGGAGGCAGGAGGGTTGGTTTCTCTGGAAGCTCGATGTCTGCAAAGCCAGACACCAGGACCGCGTTACTTCCAGGCCGCCGATGCCTTTTGATCTTTCAAAGTCTAGACTTCCTCCAGTCTTCTATCCTATCCGAGGCAGTCGTGCTCAACAGGAAGTAAACGCTTCGAGACCGACTTATCGAAACTTTACGGAACTACGCCGATATCCGCTCGCTGCCGACGCTCTACCAAACCTCTCTCTCTTTCTATCCTCTTAACAGCACGCGTCTCACCCCTATACAACCCCCGTCCAACCCTCGTCACTACTATCCATCGCACGACCTTTCCCTGCAAGCCACCCGATAAATCGCGGCATGCGAAAACTTTCTGTTCTTGCTCGGTGTCCTTCTTTCCCGCTACGCGCCGACACCCTCGCCTTGTTATGAACCGCTGCCATAACAGAACGGAAGCCATCCTCTCTCGGTCACGTTCAACCCTACCAAGGTGTAATCGTTTCATTTCCCAAGTCTGGGAAATCTGTAGTTTATAATTTCTATAGCTGTGAAATAGTTCAAGGTAACCTAACGCATTTACTGCATTTATAATCTATGGCATGCTAACAAACAGAAGACAGTACCTCGCTAACTATAAACCGAGCAACACGGACATCTAATAAACAATTTTTATTGAAAGCCTTACACATTTCTTTCAATACCTTGTTAATGTTCCTCTAAGAATATTACAAAATTTCTCCAAACGTCCATTCATTGCTCGCTAACATATTAACCCGTTGCAGTATAACATTTTTTTTACAGTTGCGGAAATTAAAACGTCTTTATCACCAGAAATGTAGTGGAAGAGACAAGAAGATTTGTATTTACATTTATATGAATGCATAATTATTGATTGCTAGCCTGCGGATCTTTAGGCAAAATACAAATTTTCCATCTGAATTGCTTCAAACCGCAGTGACATAGAAATTTATTTTCTCTCTTAATATGTTCAATAGGTTGGAAATGATATAAAAGTATTTTAAAATTCGTCTAATGTGTTTAACGGTTTATATCACACCCACTCATCTTTGTCACAAATGCATAAAATCCGCTGTCTATTGATTACAAACGAATCTTTGTTTCATTCAGAAAGAAACACGTAACATTCATATTTGTTAGACTTTGTTGAAATCGCCATCACGAGTCTGATTCGTTAGAATACAGCAAGGGGGTAAACTTTACTTTACCAGACTCAAAATTTGTGTCTTTCTCCTATGAATTATGATGTATTTGGTATGTAATCCAGTAGATTTGTACCCGCGGCGGCTGCAGATCGAAGTCTCGATCATGTAGGATCAATGGTTCAGGAGTTATGCTTGCTTAAAGTTGAGCAATCTGCAGTGTTTTTGACAGATAAGAGCACCGCCATATTGGTTTGTAGTGACGACCGCGAGCCGCTTACCGAGCAGAACCGTCGGTCCTTGCCGCTCCCACTCCCCCCGACCTAACCGCAACCAACTGGATAAGCGGCGCGCGACCGTCGCTACCAATATGGCGGTGCCCTTACCTGTCAAAAACACTGCAGATTGCTCAACTTTAATCAAGCATAACTCCTGAACTATTGATCCTACAGGATCGAAACTTCGATCTGCAGCTGCCCCGGGTACTTTACTGCGTTACATACCAAATCATAATTTATAGGAGAAAAGTAGAAATTTTGAGTCCGATAAAGTAAAGAGCAGCCCAGCAAGGGGTTAATTTGTAGTCTTAAAATGAGAATTTCTGCAAATACATGTCAAAAGGTTTTAAATAGTCTATACATTATGGTAGGCTACATAGACAAGCAACATGAAGCACACCTGACAAAATTCGAGTAAATCCCCACGATCAACTAGTTGGAAAGGCGACGTGGGCTGACAGAAAAAGAAAGTCCGCTGTTCTAGGGCAGTGGTGGTTGCCAGCAGCTATCCACCCTTCGAGCTTCCACCCCCAGCCCTCCGATAGCATGATTCTCGTCGTCGTCAACGACTAACCTTCCATCCTATTGTATATCCCGTCTAGCTACTTACCTTCGGCTTCGGTGAATTAAGCCGAGGGAAGTCAATTGGAAAAGTTTTTATTGGGCTGCGTTTAGGAATTCCACGACGCCGGGTTTCATCCCCCATATCGTTCGTAGACAATGAGTACCACCGACACGGACAGGTCCTCTCTCTCTCCCTGTGTGTTCGGGATAACGTTCGCGTGCTATCGCGTTCCGTTCCGAACCAGGAGCTACTCCTTTTCTCTTGATTACATTTTATTTTGTTCGATCCGATCCGGCTGCGTATGGTTTACGATCCGACACGTAATGGGACCGTTCCACGGATTACACTCGACGGACTCCGAGATGGTACGCGATGAATCAACGACCACGCACCGTGCTCGTTTCGTTCATGATATAAATCGAAGACCACCTCGGTTCGATGAATTCCTTCTGTTTGCTTGCTAAGGGCTACGCACGTTTCGTGGATCGTTCTGAAATATTGCTGATGGCCAATTCCCTTTTCCTAACTCCGGCCGGAGTCTCCGAACGTGTTTTCGGAACGCAGACACGATTAATCAAGGTTTCGGGGGTCGTCTAGCTGTAAACTTGGTCGTGCGAATGTTACGACTTCGGAAACTTGTCGGTCATTCAACTAACATTTCTTTTTATAGATGGAATAGAAATTGCAACATTTTTAGACTACCTTGTCTCACATGAAAAAGTCATGGTTCTAAAGGAAATGGGACCTTGGGGAATTTTTCTCAATAATAACTTGGGAAACTCTTCGATAACTCAACTAACATTCTCTTATAAATGGCATACGAGTTGCAACATTTTTAGACCAGGAAAAATCGTAGTTCTAAAGGAAATGTGACCTTGGAGAATGTTTCTGAGAGAATTAATGGATTCTTCAGTAACAACTTGGGAAACTCTTCGATAATTCATCTAAGATTCTCTTATAAATGGAATACGAGTTGCAATATTTTTAGACTGGAAAAAATCGTGGTTCTAAAGGAAATGTGACTTGGGGAATTTTTCTGAAAGAATTTACACTAAGCCTATCGAGCCTTAAAAGTAACTGGCACATGGTTCCCTTGTGAAAACGACAAGATCGATTTTATTTCGACTACTAACGATATCTATACAATAATTTCCTATGAAATCATTTTTATTATTTCAATAATTGTCAAATAAAAAGCTTCACGTTCCACATAAAATCATGTATTAATAGCTCACGAAACAACTTCGAATAGCTAGCCTGTTACTCGACCATTCCCTTTGATAACACAGTCGAAACAATTACCACGAGTTCTTCAACATGCATTTTCAAAAATCCCTAAAACTCACGTTTCCCTCGGACCGTCAACCACCGCGGTGCTCCCTCAAATGAAATATTCACGTTGCTTCTCGAGGCACGGAAAACTTCTTTCGCAGCTTCGCGATGTACCGTGAAGACGTGTTTTCCGAAAAAAACGAGGCGGAGGATGCAAAACAGATTATGACGTCGTCGCCGGAACGATTTCGAGCGGGACAGGTTCCGCGGCAGTGGAAAAATTCTTGACGAATATTTCGTGCGTCGAATATTTTCGGAACCACGGCCGCGTTGTTGAACAAACAACAAGGAATTTTTAGCAGTGGTGCTCTTTCGGGGGGGAAAAAAGAGAAGGGTGGGCAGGAAACGACGCAGAGGAAGAGAGAATGTTCGATGGTAGGAGGCTCTTGAAAACCAGACGGTCCGACATCAGCCCCCAGCCCCCACCCCCCGGTGTCAGATCAATAGAAGCTTTATTGGATTTTACGAAAAAACATTGCAGCCGTTTCGGGATCATCCGTTCTAATTCCATTACCGACTGGCCGGAGTCCGCATCAAAAATAGCAAAGTGCACGATCGTTGGGTTGGTCGCCCGTTAAATTCGACGCGGTCGCTTCGCCGGTGGCATTATCAAATTATTCTGTCCCGTGCAATTATATGGGATAGTTGTCGGCCGCGAAAAAATCGATGTTCACTGAACACCGTTGTCTCTACGATCCGACCGACGGAATCCAGCGAAGAGCACTCGTGTGCCAGCTCGTTAGAAAATACTCGGGAGCAACGTCTATCGCGTTCGAATCAGTCATTCGAAGCTTGTTGTTAGACAGCGGATTTTATGCATTTCCGGCAAAAATGAGTAGGTGTAAATGAAAACAGTAAAAACATTAGAAGAATTTAAAAATCTTGTTATATTATTTCCAACCGATTAATCATATTAACCCTTAGCAGTCGGACCTATTTTAACTGGAAAATTAAACATTTCTTTCGACCTAGACTAATTCCATTCTGTATTAATTCTTTTCTTTGTATGAACATGCAATTGATATAATACCTCACATAGTACTAGAGTGTTTAGTAATTGATTAGATACTAACATATTCAGCAATGTAAGTAATATTTTGAATAATGGTGCAGAGCAATTTTTAATGGCGCCTCAGAGTCGCTGCTCGAGTGCTAAGGGTTAAGAAAGAAAATCAATTTCTATTTCGCTAGAGTTTCTTGCAATTCAGGTAGAAAATGTTTATATTGCATAAAGATCCGCCGTCTATAACATTTGCTTGATGCAGTCGTCGTTTGTTTTAAGCGGATCTTAAACATTTCATATTGACGATGATATGCCTTTCAAACCACCCTGGCTCGTTAACCCCTTGTCATACAATATCGAGTCAGACTCGTGTGATGAAGATTCTGAACAAACTCTAATATAAATACATGTATGTTATTAATTTCCTTCAAACCGAAACAAAATTCTATTTTGTTGTAGTTGATTGTATAGGCTTTGAAGGAAACATAGGCATGCATACAATAAATATAATATAAACTTTATTTTTGTTTCTATGAATTTCAGCAAGGGGTTCACCTTCTTTTTTTACCTTAAGATTAAAGATTGTTTTCAAGATTTAAGGTTTTTAATCTCGAAAGAAATTTTGGTTGTTTTTTGATCTTGTTTTTCACGTTTAAGGTAAATTTTGCGGGGGGTTCCTTACATCATTTTCGACTATAAATCGGGGGTGTAGAATGGCGCTATGGTGACACCCTGCAGAGCTATTAGAGAACATACAACGCATACAATAGCAAAAAGGTTCTAATTACTGAAACCGTAAAATATATCGTAGTGCAAGGTGTTAAGAGTGATCGAAAGGAAACGACTTGATCAGAAATTGACGATCGATTGAGATAATTCTGTACTTTATGCTCATTATGTGTATACATTTGGACAACCACTGTTTGGAGGATTGAAAGTGGTTCAGAAGCCCGGAGTTCATCCCGAAGGCCGCTTTTTCACGGTCAGAACGCGCGTTTTCGCTCTCGCTGACGTTTTACTTGCGTTTAAAGAGAAAGAGGGTGAGCGATGTGGGGAAAAATACAGTCGAACAATCCGCCGGAATCCAAAACGAAGCTGTACCAATCGCTGGCGGAGATTCGACTGGCGATTGACTTTTAATTCCTGCCAACCGACTCGGCAAAACCGTGCGGCGTTCACCTTTTTGTTCACCCCGAACGGCCAACGGCAACGGTTCGTCACACAAAAGCATCTCGCGCTGCGAAATTCATTTATGCCCGAAACTCCCGGTAAATCGAGTGTTAATCGACTGGAGGAAACACGCGCTGCCAGTCACGCGAACCATGTGCTTCGAAGAATACTTACATGCCTTGCTGGGACTCGAACAATTTCTGCTCCTCTTCGGGAAAGTTCAAGTCTTTTCTCTTTCTTCAACAAACTGAGAATGTTCTGCACCAATTGCGAGAAATAGAAACTAAATGGAACATTTATTCTACCTTTAATGATTTCATTATACTGAGAATAGCACATCGACATTTTCATATCAGTTAAGTTTGACCCAATTTTGTCATAAATGCATGTGAAATCCGCAGTCTATTAATTATAAATATTGATCGAGACCTCGAGTGTCAAATCTGTCCGAAATGGGAGGCAGAATTATTTGTCCAGATTTATCAGTAGCCTGCGGATCTTTATGCAAAATCAGAATTTCGTATCTGAATTGCAACAAACTGGAGTGAAATAGAAATTTTTACTCATTTTTATCATAAATGCATAAAATCCATAAGAACCACTCGATTGCTAAGGGTTAATGTTTTATTGTGCATTACCGATGAGTAGACAGCGGACCTTTATGCAAAATAAAAATTCTCTACCTGCATTGCAACAAACTGGAGTGAAATAGGAATAGGTTCTCTATCTTAACCCTCATCCGTCCCTCATTTCACGAACTGAATCTGTCCCTCGGTGTCAAATTGACACAGTGGCAAAAGATCGATGAAACAACAAGGTAAACAGTTATTTTACCACGTTTTCTCGATGTGTTTTCATTCAAATTAATGAGTTAACAGTTAGATCTTTGGTTTTTCGGTTGTGTTTCGCATTAAAAAATATAAAAGTCACGAAGTTTTCGGCAAATTTACCTACAAATAACAGAACAGTATAACTTACATCAGGAAAATTGTGTCACATTGACACGAGGAACGGATGAGGATTAACATGTTTAAAAATAATACAATGTAACAGTATTTTAAAATTCTTCTAATGAGTTCTTACTGTTTTAAATTACACCTATTCGTTTTTGTCATGAATGCATAAAATCCACAATCTATTAATGAATTTGGGAGTCATCCTATTAAGTATAACGTTCTGTAGATCCTAACCAAATTCGTTACACTCAACTGCTTCACTTTTATTTCGTTGAATAAGTCACTTTTAGTTGATGGGATTGTACCGAGTTCAAGAGAAGAATGTACACAGCTGTTTCACGTGGCAGTACACGTACAGTAGCTGTAAATATAATTGTTTAAAAAGACTGTCCACTAATTGTCACAGAAGAGTCACGTTTACGTACAGGAGTGTACTAATTTGTAACCGAAAAAAAATGGTCGATCTGAGTTAGGCCTGAAAATTGGCAACAACGAGGCGGAGTGGAAGCAGACGCGAGGGTCGCAACGTGAAAATAAATTTGACAAAACGACCGGCCGTTCGTCGGCCGGCTTAAACGACTCGGAGTTTCGGGTACACACTTTACGACCCGTAAGCGATTCGATATTTGTGAAATACGAGCGACGCGGGGCGCGACCCGGGGCCGGATGAAAAAAATGAGCGACAGAACGCGCCGCGGCTATTTATTAAAACCGCGGAGCAGGAAAAAAAGGTGAAATTTTATGAAAATTTCCGGCAGCTGGCCACGGTATGAACGGGACCAGGTCGGTCACCGGGCGAAAGCTCTGGCGTCATCGTCGTCCGCGAGTTATTTGCGAGCAAACAGACGCGATCTTTTTTATTAAAGGTCAGCCGCTGACGTTCAGCAATATATTCACGGTTTTACTCTTTTGTTGGTACTTACTGTACTGCGATCGTTGCCTCGATACCCAATTCTTTGAAGATAAATGTAGAATGCGTCGCTTTCAGTGTAGAGGTCAACGGAACTGCTCCATTTCAGACTTCCGGTTTCGGAGAATGTTGAAACTGAATGATCACGTTCTGTGAAAAGATTTAATCGTTTGTATTTAGTTGCATTTTAATAGTCATCTTGTCAACTTGATTGCAATAAATAGATCAAGTTGGAGTAGATGGAACTATTTTTTTTAATCCTTATGTAGCCAACCGCTACACAAGGATTAAATTAAATTTTACTACATTTAGTAGTAATTTAGTAGTAGTAAATAGTAAATAGTATTTAGTAGTAGAACATTTTTTAAGAGATGAGAACTTTTTTAGTATTTAGATTTTCTCGAGGCACGACAAGGATTTTCTTGAGTAATTAGTACAAATAGTTTATTACATGACGCGATGAAGAAATTTTGAAAAAAAATTGCAGAGAAAATACAAAAGGTTGTCTTTATTAAACACGCAATTAAAAAAAAAAAAGAAGGTTGTCTTTTACAACTTGTAAAAATGTTAGAAATATTTTATTTTATTTGTTTTCGCACAAATTTCCTCACCGTTCCCCGCTAAATGTCTTAGGGACCACCCCCTCCTCTGTGATTCCTCGCCGGAGTCAATAAATCGGCTGGCGACCGTTCGGCGAATCAGCGAAGCAGAAAGGTCTGTTAAAAACGAAACGGTGTAGCAGTCCGGCGCGGCGGCCGTGCAACAAATAAATTTCACGTGTGAAGGATTAATTTTAGCCCCGTAGGAGTAACCAAACACTAGTGAAAGGGCGTCCGGAGGTGTTTAACCGGCGTCAATTCCGAGCGACAGGTCTGCATTTGGTATGAGCTTGTATTTATCGCGCGGCTGGCTCGCTGATTTATACATCGGTCGAAAGTTTCAGCGAAAAAAGGATCGGGTCCGAACGAGCCCGGCCATTCATAAAGTTGATCAGCGCCGGGCGAAGAGTAGCGGCGCGTTACCCGAGCTGATTGTAAATTGTAAGCAATTTCGTAATTGCGTGGACAAAGCAATTAAGCCATTTGACTGGCTACGCGCGGCAAAGCGCTCCATGGCAAATACACCCGGCTGACGATATAACCGTGCAAACAGTGGACGATAATGCAATTGGGACAATACGCGGCGCCTGCACCGAAACCAGGCTCTCTCGCTCTCTTGTGGAGGTGTGCGTTGCCACGTTGCCAGCGCGAACACGCGTGCCGCACTACCATCTACGACAGAGGACCTCGAAAGTCAAACGCCGCCATTGCCAACAAGCTAAACAGCCCCTTCAATACTAAACCTACCTAGCCTTAGAACCGATTAAAACGGTTCAGCTTACAAGAATGACGAATCTCTATTTATTTATACTAACAATAATATATACTTTATTTATTTAATTTTTATTTAAATAAAATTTTTGACTTACTCTACAGACAGCGTTGCTAGAAAATTTTTGGAAAATACCCATTCGTCAACTTTTCATCCTCGTTTCAATCCACAAATGAAATTCTCACTACAATTGCTCGAATATCAATACTTGACGCGAATCGGCATTAATTTATTTATCTAATCCACAAATGTGGGGAAACCGAGGTAACAAATTCATTCCGCAGTCTGTGCAATGCGAACATCTCTTTCGCGACATTTAAATATTGCTTGCCCGTATTCCCGCCGCGGAACGTTCAATTAAATCAGTTCGCGGACCGCATGAACAATCAATTAATCAATTTGCCTTACACGCTCTGTCAAATGAAAGAAACACAGCAGCGCAGACGAGTCAGTGTGTACATCATTTGTCGGCTGTCCTCGAGTATCTCCGGCATGGCGGCGCGGTGGCGAGACCGCGCTCGTTTAATGGGGTGAACAAAAGAAAACGCAAATTGAATCGAAACACCTGCCACCGTAGTGAACGACATTTCCCATTAGAGGCTGGGTATATTATTTTTCTGTCGGCTCGGTGGTCCATTTAATTGATCGGGGGTTCCCCCGAAACCCGTTTAATTTCAAGGGAGACTAGCGTCGTCAAGATGTCGGGGCTCGTCTCTTTCGCTGGCGCTTGGAAATTTTTTCCACGCGGATTCGGTCCGTGTCGGGCTTCCGCGGCATAAAGTCCTGCGAAATGATCCATAAAATTGAACATTCGCCCGATATAAGTAGGCGCATTCAGGTGAGGTCCGATCCGATCGGGTGCGCGCGTTTTCCTATCGAGCGTCGACGTGACTCGAGAATGATGCTGCGGGGATGGCAGAGATGACGTCGGGACCCGGGAACAATTTTAACGCAAATGAGAAATTCTCTCTCTCGCGCTGTACGATAAACAATCCGGATAAAGGATTTATGGCCGCGCGGGAAACAGCTGCCATAAAAGTCTCGGACTGTTTCCAATCTGTCAACTCGGCTCCACGTGGAGCCCGCGACCCGTCCTACACATACATACATAGTATTCTACCTCACCCTCTCTTTTTCGCATCTCCACCCCCGCGTCACTCTCTACCGATAGCATCCTTGGTCGTCATACGTTCGCGTCGCGCGGTATTGTAGTCGCCAGCAATCACTATATTGGGCGTCGCACCTAAGTCCTGTCTAGGGGAAAGATACGGCAGCGGTTCCTACACTGCTTTTATTCCTGTTATTGAAAAGTGCTTCTCCGTAACGATTCTCCTGTCGCGCCTCCGATTCTACTGCCTGTCGTTATCGTCCCTTGCCATTATCAGTTAAGAAAGGTCAATTTTATCGCACGGGACAAGGTAGGAACGCGAGATTGACGTAATTTACGAGTATATTACAGTGACTCCCACTAATATATTCGGACACTCTTGAAAATACCATAACTTTTTTAATATTGGACTATGCAATTTGAACTTTGTTGGGGAGCTACAGCAATTATATAGTTTACTACAGGATGTGAAAAGAAATTTTTTCAGAAATTGTATTTGGTCAGAATTGTAGAGAAAATACTAAAAATTGCATTTTACAATTTTTCTATGCGGGACTATATTGAAAATTTTAAAAATACGTTATGTAGATCTGTGTAAATTATATGCATTGTAAAAGTTTCATAGAAATCGGTTGATGCGGGAAAAAAATTCCTTAGAATTACTGCAGTTGGAGGCTGAAAATAGTGAAAAACTGCAATTTTTACCATATTTGAACGTTTGTAGCTCATTAGAACGTCGACCGATTTTGATGAAATTTTCAGAATATGTTTAACGGATACAGATCTACGAAACGTGTTTTCTTAATTTTCCATATAAACCCACATAAAAAAGTTGAAGAATACAACTTTTAGTATTTTCTCTGCAATTCCGACAACTTGCAGTTTTTTTCAAAAATTTTTATCACTTTGTGTACCAAACCCATTGTTCTAACTTCTACAAAAATTTCAAGTCGTATATTCCAATATTAAAATAGTTATGGTGTTTTCAAGTGTCCGAATATTAGTGGGAGTCACTGTATATTACATGGTACTGATGGTGCAGTTTGAATGACATTATTGTTTGGGTTATATTTAAGGGTTTGGGTAAGCTTAAATAAAAAAAGACACGGGATGGGGTGGAAATATACGACACCATGGTTTTGGCCAATATAAAGTAATTTTTCTTAGCGACCCTTGTCGATCAGTCTCGTTCATTTCACAAGTGGAGATTTCAGAGTCACCACTAAAAATTGCTCTACCATTATTCACAATATTGATTACATTATTATATATCGCGCCCCCACAAGAAAAGTGACACAACTCAAAAATGCAGCATTTGAGAAAAATCAACTTAAAGAATACTATAAAACTTGTACATCTTTTTCAATGACATAACCTCAAAATTGCCATTTTTTGACTTGTGTCACTTTTCTTGCGGGGGTGCGATATATATGTTGGTATCTAATCAATATTACTACATATTCAAATATTGTATGAGGTACTGTATCAATTTCATATCCATAAGATGAAAAGAAATTATATGCAATGGAATTATTTTAGGTCGGAAGAAATGTTTAATTTTCAAGTTAAAATAGCTCCGACTCCAAAGTTAATTTGTTGTGAGCAAATCGAAAAAATAAATGTGATGATGCGAGATTAAACCTTTGCACTCGAATGGTGACTCTGAGGGTTTTAATATTATGAGCTGACGTTTTAATATTATCAAATTCGTCTGTATTTTATGAATTGCAAAATGCTCCACCGTTTTATGAGAAAACAGGTTCAATTTTATGTGCCGAATGTATAAAAGATTATATAGAATAAAAACGATTTGGGTTTAAGAAATGTCTTGATTTTGAAATTAAAATTGCTTCGAATCCAAAGTTTTTCAACAAATTGTTTTTCAATACGTACAACAAATTAAGAGAAGCTTCTTATAATAATTTAACTTTTATAGACAAGAGTAATTTATTCTCAATTTAAACCTGAAATTTCCCTCAATTTTAAAATTCAGTTAATTCTATATAAAAATTAAATGGAGCTGGTGAATTTTAGAAACGTTGTTAAACCTACGTTGCATTGTAAAAACTCGTGTATACTTTTGTAATTTTTGGTTTTAATCATTTGTTTTTATCCCGACCTCGCTTTAAAATATTCTACAATGATATTTACGAGTACATTTCACTTCTCGCAAAAATTGTAATTCTTCTGTAAAGGTTGCAAAGCTAAAAAATTTTTATGAATCTTTTTCCCGAAGTTACGGTGCGACTAGCATCGTAACGTTCTGTTGTAAGTTTTGATGAATGTTTTCTTGGTTTTCCGGCTGCAGTTGGAAGTAAGATTTCGGGCGGGTTCCCGCGGGACAAATTAAGGTGCGCGGTTTCTTGCGTGTATTAGAGGATAACTATGCCGTGCACGGTAATGGACGTTTAAATTATGCATTCGCCGCGCCCCTCGTCCTGTCCCCCGGTGCGCAACAAATTAGTTATTTATACATTCCAAGTAGGTGCGAGTCGGTATCAATGATTAAGGGAGACGATGTAAGGGGCGCGGGTGGCGGCGTGCAGAACTTCCGGAGTCGAGTATTTAACTTTGAATGAAAGTGAACTCCATTGCTCGACGCCGCGCCGGGACAAAGGAAGATCGTGTCAGGATGCTGTCACGTTTATACGAATTTCATAGACTTTCTAGACTGCTGGATCATCCACTGAGATCCTCGTTTGTGAACGTAACATATGGAATTAATCGTGAAATAATAATACGTGTAAGAATTTCATGGAAGAGAGAGAGAATGATCTGTTCTTAATAAACACATATTCGTAATGCTGAAGGCTTTTTATTAGAAAAGCAAGTTCCTTTTTATATTCCTATTGTGTCGAAGTAGGTATCTGAATGTAAAGTAGTGAATTATAAAATAATGAAACTTTCCCCTTTGGTTTGACATGTTAAGAAGAATGTTTTTTCAACTCCTGAGATCGTGAAAATATAAGAATGATTGGCAGTTTTATTCTATTTAATTTTGTTGAATTGTACAAATTTGTCCAGGGCAAAATATTTATTTTTTAGTATTTTCGTCTCGTTGGGAAATATTTACCCTAAATCGCCTTTTCCTATTCAAATCGTCGTATTTTTAATTCGCACGTCACGTCGAACGAATGTTGCTGAATGAATAAAACGTCGGCGAACGATACGGGACAAAAATGAAACGATACGTACCGATGCAACGTCGAGTTTATTTCTAACAATTTGCGTAAAAGGCAGCCCCGCACCCCTCATCTTTTTTCTACATATTTTAACCTGGAAGAAGCGCACGACCAAGAGAAGTTTCATCGGTAATGGCTGGCAGTCCATTTCATTTACAAGGTGGCTCTCATCTGGTACCACAAAAAAAGAAGAAAGAAACTGGCACATATGCCACGTGGGTTACATTTGCACCACGAATCGCGGCTAGGACGGGAGGACGGGGGTCAGCCTCATCATTAAAAGTGAGGGTAGAAAGGAGGGCAAAGAAAAATACAAGAGCTCGGCCCACGCTTTGAGCAACTGCTTGGCATGCTACTCGTGTCTTTCGTTTGCCCTTCCTCCTCTCTCTCTCTCCACTTGCTCTCTATTGTTATTTCTGGAATTCTTCAACTGTTTTTCCGACATTCCTTTCTGCTTGGCACTTCGACCTCTGTTCCCTGGTCACTGAGTCGAATTGCGTTTCTCTATTTGCGCCTGGATCGTCTATACAAGTTGACCAAGAAGTGGGTACGCAATTTCCTCTCGGTTAGTGCTCGGTAAAAATAAAAATTGGCAGTCTAAAAATTGCAGTCCGACTACTACAATCTTCTCGAATTGGTTGTTTAATATAATCGATACACTGTGGATCTTTAAATACAAAATTTCTTTCGCCTGCTAAAAGATGCTTTTACTCAAAATAAAATGAAAATATTAATTCAATAAATGCGTGATGTGTGATATTCTCTAAACAAACATGTTCAGCATTGAATTCAACGAAATTGAATTCGATGGAATCGGAAAAAACTGGGAGAACGGTGTTCAATTTTCTGAGAAGCTTATGTTTACGAGTTTCCGCGGCTTTGTAGTCTGCACGTTCGGGGGAAAGTGAAAAATTAAGAAACCGCGTCACGTGTACCCGCCCATTACCACGAGGTAAACATACGGCTTACGAACACGAGCGGAATATCGGGACGGTTCGGTTCAAAAAAAAAAAGAGAAGAGGGACGAAGAAAAAGAAAATAGCAACCCTCGATATCCCTCCAAGGCCGTGAAAGAACGACGTTGATCCTCTGATCAGATTCCCCGCTAATCGCGTTCAGCCACTCTCTTGTTTCAGACCCTTCTGCGTTGCCGATAGGATCCTGGGAAACTCGAATTTCCCTCGTCCTTTGTACTCAGAATTGAAAATCCAATCGGCCAGGGAAGGCAAGTTAACAAAACGCGAGCCGAGGTCTGGAATTATTGAACTAATGGAAACGATGCCTTTACCGCGCCTTTTTCGAGATTATGCACCAGCTGAAATTGCAAGCGCTCTGTTCTCAAATAGTGTGCAGGAAATAAATAATTTTTCTAGTAATATGGTAACCCTTTGTACTCGGAGATATTTTAATTCGAGACTATAAATAAAAACATTTCTTCCGACACAGAATATTTCCATTCTCTACGGTCATTTTTAAATTTCGTGGATATGACTTTGGTATAATACCTCATACAATACTTAAATGTTGTAGTAATTTATTAGAAAATTGAACATTTCTTCCGATCTAGAATAATTTCATTGTATATGATTCTTTTTAATTTTATAGATATGGAATTAATATAATACCTCATACGACACTTAAATGTTGTACTAATTGATTAGAAAATTAAACATTCATTCCAATCTATATAATTCTATATAATTCCATTCTGTATGATATTTTTTATGAATATGAAATTGATATAATACCTCATACTGTTTGACTACATACATATTTAATAATGTAAACGATATTGTGAATAATGGTACAGCAATTTTTAATGGTAACTCTGGTATTATATTCAAAGTACGGATTTCTGTGAGATAAAAATTGTCAGATACAGGAGCTACAGATGCGTTTGTTTTTTTCGTAATTACTTTGATAAATCGAAAATAATACAAAAGTATTTTGAAATTGTTGGAATTTTATTCCGCTCTGGTCGGCGTTCTGTCTCGCACCGTTGCATAAGCTTTAACCGAATTTAATGAAAAAGTAGGAGAAGTTCTTCCGCTCTCTCTGTTTCATTCGTGTGGTATTTGATATATTATAAATACAATGGCCGG
Organism: Lasioglossum baleicum; assembly: GCF_051020765.1. Classification (NCBI taxonomy): domain Eukaryota; kingdom Metazoa; phylum Arthropoda; class Insecta; order Hymenoptera; family Halictidae; genus Lasioglossum; species Lasioglossum baleicum. Next base: position 8,256,349 of record NC_134938.1, read on the forward strand.
CGGAGGTAATACATCTTCGCACACAATGAATTCATTTAGCTGCGCGAGTTTAATAAATTTTGGATTTTCGCGAACAAAACGGAAAAGGTAATAAAAATGTAGCAGAGGTTAGAGTTCCATCCGGAAGCGACCTAGTTTCGGCTTTCGAAAATTTTCAGTTTTATGTTTGTTGGCATTACTCTCCGGTAATATGACATAAACCGCGCGTTTATTTGCCTCGTGCTTTACGCGGCCGTGACGTTACGCGGAATATTTAAAATTTTACAAAACTGCAATTCTTGAGAGGGAACTGTAGGAGGTACAATATGTGAATTCATATTTTCCAACTTCAGCAAGAAAGGATAAAGCGGCTCATAAACTTGACCGCACATTCAGTTTCAACGAAAGAAGGCGCGAAATATGAAACGATCGCGTTACAGCTTCACGGCCGCCTTATAAAACACTGTGAATAATGACACGTTGGAATATTTTCTTGAACAAAAAGAGAAAATCAATCTTTACGATAAAATTTAATCGAAGGATTCTGAATAAAATAGTAACCTAGTAGCTATACAATTTAAACAGGGGAAATTTTCTTTCATCTTTAAATAACTTTCTCGTCTACGTTTTAAAAGATACGAGGCTCAATTTCATGAAAAAGATTGGAAACTTTATCCCTCGCAGGTGTTTGTTCGACGTGTGAGAAACGTCAAATTAAATTTTGCATGGCGCCTTTAAGGCGAGTTTTGATCCCTTCTACACACACTTTTATAGAACTGGGAAAACATTTTGTGAACGCTGAAGAGTAAGAAAGCGCAATAGAAATCCGAATTTTATCGGTATCTTTATTTTGCGACTGAATTACGAGTTCTTATGCGTTTATTGTTATTTTTTTCATTTTTTCTGGAGAGGTAATATCGTTTCGAGAAGGAAGCGTTTAATGCTAGAATATAAAACTCTTTTTCTTTGTTTTCGATCTAGATACATGTCACTTTCTTCAAATTTGTCTATAAAAATTGAAAATTGCATAAACATCTGCAGTCTAATGATGGCATTTATTCGATTTGTTATTATTAGCCTGCAGATGTTTATGCAATTCTCAATTTTCGTAGACGAATGTTAAGAGAAAGTAGAATAAAATACAATCTTCTCTCCAGTGCAAATTTAATTTCAAATACAGTCATAAAAAATTATATAACTCAACATTTTGCTAATAAAAACAGACATTCTACGAGCATGGGATTTTTAAGTTGCCTGAAATATTGCAAAAGATCATAGAACAAAATGTTATAAAACTTATTCTAAAATTAGTCATTCAAATGACTTATTCAAATTTCCCTTATGAAAATGAAATGACTTTCCGAACGACCTAATAAATATATTATATATCCATAAAATGAAAAAAATCATATACAATGGACTTATTCTAGGTCGGAAGGAATGTTTAGTTTTCAAATGAAAATAGCTCCGACTGCAAAGGGTTAAAGTAGGAAACAAATTTCTGTTGCACTCCAATTTTCAGAAATCAGCCCACGGGAATGCAGCACTATGAAGACCTACAAAAATCCATGGTCCAAAAGTCACTGTTCCGCCAATATTTTTCGAGCAACTTGATGACTTATGGCAGCGAATCTCTCAAGTCAGCTGTAACTTCCCCAGGGTTGAAGTCTCTCTCAGTTAGAGGTCCGATGTTCCGTCAAACAGGCAACTTTGCGGTCGGGGAAGCAATTTCTTACAGCCGATCGTACGTGTATCTTAAATCAGTTTTACGAGCGATACAGGAAGGTGCGAGGGGATGGGGTTGAGTAGACGGGTAACAGCGAAGAATGTGTTTCTACTACGGCGGTATCGGTGTGCGCCGCGGCGCGGCGGGAACACACTATCAAGGAAAACAGTCTCGGTGGCGGAGGTCACGTCATTTCGTGTTATTAAATTTATATAGATGGCACGGACCTCTGATCCCCACGACGTAGATTTGTCAGGGACCCCGCAGGCCTTGCGGGAATTCAATATTGCACTTTCCAGTGTCCACCCTACCGTACTTCTTCCCGAACCCTCCTGGGGAAGCGACACAACCGGCAAATGTTTGCGAATCTAATGCAGCCGTTCTCAGATTTGATGGCCTACCAGAGAAAATGTGACGCCATCAAGACGACTGACAGATGATACCGCGAAAATGGCCGGGATCACCGGGATTCCCCGGTGACGACGGCATGAAAAACACCGGGAATTATTAAAGGCTTAGAAGTGTATTACAGGGTGGATCACGGGAAACAGAGGGTGAGTTCGGATTCTTATTTGAACGCACGCCTTCGCAGGACTTTTCCTGCGATCCGTGCAAAGTATTTTATAGAAGCTATATTTAAATGAAGCACATCGGTAAACTCTCGAATGTGCGAGGAAAAAAATTCACATTTACAAGGAAAAATATAAAGACCTTGAGAAAAAAGTAACATTTGCAAAGCATTCACCTTGTGGTACCATTTATCTAGTTTATTACTTACCATCGCTAACATCTCCACTCCATGGGTTTTACCGAAAAATTTGGAGCTTGGGTGCCACACAACTTGAGTGAGATCTCGAGCAGATGTTGAAAATTAATTTTTCTGCCTCCTGTAACTTCCATTGAAAAAGAGCCTGAAAATTGATTAAAATTAATTAATTCGAAAAATTGAAGCAGATTGAAGCAGAGCAAGAAAAAGACTTGCGAATGCATATACAGGTGGTGCACCTAAATATCTCCTCGAATTGTGGGGTACAAACAATATTTTGTGTAGTATTTGAATGGTTTGAAGGAATCTTATATTGCAAACAATATTTTTTTCATCGATGTTTTTTGATACATAACAAAATATTTTTATTGCATCGGGTAACTGATCGAAAAATACATTCAGATATGTACAATAACATGACCTTGAAATGACCTTGATCTTCGAAAATTAAAGTTTTACCTTCAGATCAAAGTCAAAACATCGATGTCCTTGATAACTCTGGAAAAAATGACCTTCGGAGAAAAATATTGTTTGCAATTGGAGGAGATATTTAGGTGGACCATCCTGTATATACTTTTACCCAATAAAATACAAAATTGCGGTAAAAATATAGAATACAAAAGACGAGGGAATTTATCACACATCCTAATATATTGCATTCAGAAACATTTGTTGTGTCATCAAACATAAAGGAGATGTTTAAGTGGCTTATTTTAATTGACTGCTACTTATTAAATATATTTGTGGAACTTCTTTTTTTTACATCAAACAATAAGACAATTACATACACAAAGGGAGAGTGCAAAAAGGCTGAAAAGTTCACAACAAATGCGTGCTAACAGCAGTAACACATAAACTAACAGCCTGTGTTCGAAAGTAAAATGTTATACCTCCGGAAAAGAATTCGAACAATCTCGCTAGTGGAGGCACAGGTGTTCCACCGATATGTCCGCAGGTATCGCGAGATTCCGCGGCGGAATAAATGCGAAACTTGACGGAGAAAATGGGCGGGCGATTAATCAGAGCCACTCTTTTCTTCGCGACCTCGGACAATGGGATCGGAGACAATGGTTATGAAATAGAAGGAAGAATGTAGAATTTATCGCGGTCGAATTCTGCTTCAGCAGATCTTTGTCGAGGAGTGAGATAATAGGCTCTTTTCTAGAACGCATCGGTATTCGAAATTTTCTTGGAAGGTGTCGCAAATCAAAACCAATTGTAAACGTGGCATCCAATGCGTTGAATAAACTGAATAATGAGAAAATCGTTGTGGAAAGAGTTAAACCGAGTTCACAAGTACGCCGTATGGCAGGGCGTCATGTGCCGAGTTCGAGAATCGATTTTCTATAATAAATACTTGAACTGTATGGGACGCTCGGCGCAGACACTCGAGCCGCCGGAAACCACGGTGTAATTTCTCGCCGCGTCCACCGGCCGCAGATTATTTTATGTAAATACGGAATCGAAAGTGGTACTTGTCCGTGCTCTGTCCTTCTCGCCAACGAGCACGACCAGCCCCCGTTTTCCACCCCCACAGACCGTTCGATCCCCCCGCCGTCCTCTTCTCTTCCGTCTAGCCTTTATTAATTCTACAGATAACACACCACCCTAGCCGATAGGGAGGGGAATTGATGAGTGGGTAGTAATCTAATTTGCGGGAAAATGTCTCGCGATGGTATTCCGAGCAGCGTCTTTTTAATAAATTTACATGAATCCAACCACCGGAGCGGAATCATCTCGTCCTGGTTACTCTGTTGCTCGTGGCTGGAATGTTTATCGAAATCCGGACGGGAATTGAGCTGTTTACCGCATAAACCTGGCGGGCTCTTTGTCTTAAAACAATCAGGCTCGTACTGGTTTGGCTTTTGTTCATTTCTGAGTGTCCACGATGTTTCTTTTTTAATTTTTAGTAGGATTAAGTGTTAGGTCGTTCGAAAAGTAATTTCGTTTTTCAATGAGTACTAACAGTGGGTACTTGTAATTTGAAACAGGAGAAGATTTAAAGAATCGAAGAGTGTCAATACATTACTTCCAACATATTGAAAACTGATTAAGGGAAGAAAATCGTTAAAATAAAATAGAATTCTTAATATAAAATAAATTGAGAACGGAGGTTCTCACGATAAAAAATGTGGTGAAACATAGTGAAACTTAATTTGAAAGCGTACCCGGATTTTTTCAATTATCGAGAATTTGAGCTAGAGGGATTCAGGCGTCGCGTATATGGCGGGCCACAGTGAAAGGACGTGAAATCGCTTCTGATTTACAAGTGGAATAGGATAGTATGTGACCAGACAAACAGGCCTGGCCAATATTTGGCCAAGCAAGTAGGCTATAACGACATGCGCGACGGTAAGCAGAATAGGATCGTGTTTGGTCAGACAAAAAGAACTGGACGGTCCACGGAACCTGGAAAAAGAACTTCCTCGGACGCTGTGAAAGAATTTTTGGGTCATTGTTTCGGTAAATCGACGTTCCGAGTCATTTTAGCGAAATTCCAGTAATTAGTATTTTATCAATATCAAAGCTTTTTTGACGTTAAAAAATGGTAGAAATTTAGTTTTATACGAAAATAAATTACAAATAAGTTTTTATAAAATTTAAAATTAAAATATAAATTAGTAAAAAAATATTAAAAAAATTGAAGAGTAAATTAAATAATTATTCGATTAACACTAAACCTACCACTGCCGGTCAAATGACCGGTTTTATATTTTTCATCTCATAATTATTGAAATTATGAAGTTGCTTACGTGGAAATTGATTCGATAAAATTCTGTATCGAAGCACATATTGTTGTAAAAATTGCAGAAAATCTAAATAAATAGATGTTAATCGCTTTTAGTGCTCGGTAGGTTTAGTGTTAACAACAGTCCATAATTATATAAAAATTTTCAGCAGAAAAGATTAATTTATACATTGCTAGTTTAAAATCGAGAAAGTTCGTTAATAGAAAGCGGACAGAACACTGAGTGCAAAATAAAAATGTTCTACCTGAACTGCAACAAACTGGAGTGAAATTAATACGAATAATTGGTTGGAAATAATACACAACAGGATTTTTACACCTACTCAGCTCTGCCATAAATGCATAAAATCCGCTGTCTAGTTGCGACATGTTTAAGCTCGGGAGGATCAAGTACAAAATATATAGTTGCTCGAAAATATCGGAGAACCTGGTCGCCCCGTTTCGGGAAATCAATGACTTAGTCTTCGGCGTGCTCGAAGTCAGACGCAAATGCACTTTCCACACTTGGCTGTCAGGTGCATTAGGTGCGCGAATCAATCCAAGCAATAATTTCCCGGGGATTAATTGGCGAATGATTGACGCGGTGATTCGAGAGAGCCTGTCGCGTTTCGTCGGTGAGACTCAAAGCCGAATGCTGTAGGATAATTGCTTTCGTCGTTCCTGCAGAAGCAGCTCGTATGAAGTCATTCACTTTGAATTTCCTGGCGGGAACAGATTAATTATCGACGTATTACAGTGCTCTGATAGCTGCACACTTTCCACTAACAGAATATCGCGAAACAATCTCGGCAAGAACCGAGCACGTCTGCAAACACATTTTTAACCTCTTGTCTTACAATATCGTGTCTGACTCGTGATGAAGATTCCGAACAGATTCTAATAAAATTGTATGTCAATTATTTTCTGTAACCGAAATAACATTTTATTCTGGTTTTGTTACTGTACAGCTATCGGAGGACATATAGACATACAATAAATATAAGTCTCCTTCTTTTTTAAGGGAATTACAATCTACAAAAAGTTCTAATCACTGAAACCGTAAAATACAACGTAGGACAAGGAGTTAATGTGACACATTAAAAACATTTTACATGAAATAATGAAGTGTGATCACACCAATCGCTTCAAGTACTTAAATATGCATTTTTATCGACTTTGGTTTACTTAATAAGTGTCATCGACACACGACAACGTGGTAATACCTCTCGGATTTTTGTCGTTAGTATAACTCGAAGTCATTCGTCAAATGTTTCACCTGCTGAGCTTCAGTAAAGTAATTAAGTAATGTAAAAACACGAACCTCTCTCCAGAAAGGTGAAATTCGCATATGTGATGATAGCGCGTGTTGTTTACTACAATTTGGGCCACCAAGATCAAAGAGAGGCCATAACAACGAGCACACGAAGACTCCTTTTACATATTCCGCTTAATTGATATTTCATATCGCGTTCTTGCTCTGCCAGCAACATTCTCAACTTCATTAATTTATGTTTCTTTGGTATTCTGAATATTACAAGCATTTGTATATTAATGTGTAACATGTCACACCTTTGCTATATCGCAATTATCAGAGTACCGTCGAGTCCAATTAATTTATAGAAACGATGTAAACACGATCGAGAACGTAGACAATTTTAATTGTTAAGCACGACCACGAATTCAGTGTAATCGTTGCAACAATTAAAACAAGAAGAGTGCAAGTAAATTTGTAAAGATGGAGCTTAGAAAATTTTTCAAAATAAAAATGGTCTTCGAAATTGCGAAAAACAGGAGTGGGAACTGTGTTTCTTCTCTTAATAATTTTACAGATTGAAAGTAATTGGAAGTAAGTTATTATCCCCTCGAATACTTTTAATTTGAAAATACTCAGGATTTGATGTACACGGTTCGAAAGTTGTTGCTTTAACGCTTCAACTTTGCGAGATTGTGTAAAGTAAAGCCCTTTGAGGTGCTTTTTTTCAGAGCGCGGCACCGTCTGATCTGATTTCAAACGGTATTTTTGTTAACTAAATATTGAGATACATCCGGAAAGTCTAGTTTTTATTTCGGTTGCGTTCGTTCCCCTATGTTATGAGAAAAAAGATGTTTCCAATCGAAACACGTTTGTAGAGCTTATCTCTGTCTGGACATTCGTATTGTAGCCTTTCATATTTACACGACTACCGCGGAATTTTATCTGCATTTTTTTCTATTAGACTTTCTAGCGGACTGTACCAATAATTCCACAATAAACTGTTTTTATTCAATTAATATACTCGGAATAATAAAAAAATAAGGGAGCAGTTCTTTAACAGTTTATTTATTCCACGAACTATGGATTTTTCTGTACAGGAATAAAATCATTGAATTATTTAAATATGTTAATGAGAGGTAACGATTAAATTGTTCATTTCAGAATGCATGAAAATTATTTATTCGATGAAATTTAATTCATCAATTAGCAATATTCAATGTGTAATAAATATAATAACAGGTTATTCGCTAAAAGGATATCAATAAAACTTTTTATACGTGTAAGCGACAGGAAAATGTTCGGGAACACAATTGTAATTGCTAATAATTAGACTACGGATTTTTATGCAAAATCAGAGTTTTAGGATTCGAACAAAACCGTGTTTTTTCTGCTAATCGTTGTAATGGGCTGAGAATTTCGGTGAAATTCGCAGATTTTTCGTCTCGATGCCCGACGAAAATTCACGGAATTTCGAAGCTTTTAAACAAAGTTGCAGAGTTCGCGTCGTAGATACAGTTACATCCACTTTTCGTGCGAGCGGGGACACAGTCTTTTGCGAAATTCCGGGCGACTCTTGTAAAATGATCGCGAGCAACCGGGATATATACGTGTATGTAATACCTTTGCGAAAGAACGGATTTCGAGTGGGATCCCATTATTCCAGTGGCATCATTAAATAGGAAGAGCGCTCCTAATGCGATACCGGTTCCGCCGAGGATTTTGCGAAAATTATTTACATCCGCTTTTCCACTGAAGAAACCCGTGTCGATGGCTCTGAAGAGCATCCTCGTTTTTATAGTAATTACGCGGAAACGTTGTGCAATCTCCCGCTAGTGAAATGGTAATTTCCTGTTTCATAGGATTCATTAACGTCGTAAAATCGACTGAAACCACTCGAAAATGTTAGTTAATTCAGCCGCCCCTTTACTTATTCAAACAACCGTTTTCTCTCTTCATTGAAAATCATTAGGTCGGTGCAGAAATATTATCATTGCGGTCCTCGTCTCTGTAACCATCGACGCCCGGATGCTGAGTTCACTTTATTGATTTCATTGTGAAAATGTAAGATCGAGTGATTTTATCCAATACTTCCAAATGGCAACAAAGGATTGCAACAATTGCTTCCTGTTTTAATAATAGGTTCTTCTTCAAGTGTATAAAATATTAATACTTCCAAAATTCTATTCCAACAGAATAAATTTTTGCAATATTCAGTGAATCCAACTGTTTCGTGTTTATAGGCATAAAATATATTTTAAGTTGAAACATGAATAATGTGTTTTTGTTCGTTCAGCATTCGTGAATTATATTTTCGTTTTTCCGCCATTGTTTCCAGTCGAAATAATTGAGAACTTTGAAAAGCATATACGCGAAATATCTCGGGATACACACAGTGATATTTTCAGTGGAATCACACTTGAATTTTTGTATTATAACAGAATAAATTTTTGCAATATTGTATGAATCCAACCGTTTGGTCTTTATACACATAAGATAAAAAGCTTGTTCGTTCTTCTGCCATTGTTTCCAGTCGAAATAATTGATAACTTTGAAAAGCACAGACAGTGATATTTACTTTAAGTTGAGTTACACTTGGATTTTTCTATTTGATAAACACTGTATAGATCTCTCGATCCACTCGAGATGCGAGAGTCGCGCGTGCACGCGTTCTTGTATGCCCGGAGAGATCTCATCGATCTCTGTCTACCCACTTTACCATTTATTCCTGTTTTCCGTGGCGTCCGGCCGTGGTTTCTTCCTTTAGACAGCGCGCTGTTTGCACGGGACAGTTCTCTCTGGCCGGAACGAGAGATGATTTGCCCCAATTTGGAAATGCATGGGTCAGACATATTATCTAATTGCCGTGGATTTCATTTAAAATTGTATGCTGCACGTTCGAGGGAAAATTTATACGCGGCATGCAACGTGGGAAACATGCGCCGGCACTTCGCATAATTTAAATTATCCCTCTCGAAAATTTTATTAAGCGAGTCCGGTGTATGGCACGAATTCTAGTATTTCCAGCTATCGCGCAAAGTGCTTGTTGTATTTTTTTTTTCAACTTGGCCAGAGAGAGAGAGAGAGAGAGCTATTTACAGGGAAAAATCGGCAAAAATTCCGAATTTTTTTACACGGCTTCACGAAATCTTCGTTTCGTTTAGACAAAGAATATCGACAGCTCCAAAATTAACTGATGGCTTCATTTAACTGTTTCTTCATTTTGCTATTTTTGCATTCCTGCTTTTAGAAGAAAATTTTACAGTGAAATTAATAAATACGAATATTAAAATTAATTTCTTTCGAGTCGAAATGAGGCTGTACTTATCTCGCGGTCACATTTAACCTTTAGAGGGAAACGCAGCCTCGTAATGAACACGGAACTCCTTTTTCCTCCAGTGAATTACAATTATCATTATTAAAATAACTCCTGCGAATGCTCCTCGGGAAGAAATGGTAATTCGAGGGGCCGAGTACATCGCTATTACATACGTCGTCTCAACACTTTTTCCAGCCCCTTATCTCCTTTTTGCTTTATTGTGCTTTATAACCTTCCAAGCGTTTCTTTGTCGTCGCATCAAATATGGAAAATCGAAATGAATGGATGTGCCGAGTATAATTTATTTCGTTCTCTTCAACACTCGTTCAGCGGCGTAGATTTAATTTCAAACGAAGGCATCAAAATTCTTGTGTGACTTAATTTAAATAATAATAATAATGATAATAATAATATACACTATGTCTATTCCTAGAATTAGAAACGTCCCTTTTGGATTTTTATTTTTCAATGGCTAGTTTAAATGACTACCGTTTCCCAATTCTGATGTGTATCAGAATTTGCACAAAATTCTTTATGTTAGTTTGAATTCTTATCGATCAGTGTACGCTTGTCGAGGCGAGCATGTTCGAGCGCAAAAAGGATGCAGCAGCATCGTCTTTATAGCTGGAATCCATTCGCGATTTTCTTTCTTTGCAACCCCTTGTTCTGCCTTGCCCAAACTCCTCTGCTTCGCCGGTGTTTAGCTTTTTCTTCTCCCTCTGACTGTTGCGCGGCTTCCCTCAATCTTCATGTCCTGATCTTACATTTTTAACATCGTCGAGTTCTTGTAACTGTTTTCTTGTGCCACTTTCCTTTCCTGCTTCCCTTATATGTCGTACGAATCAGGTTTGTAGTAACCAATATTATTTAATATCGATTTCCCTGCGGACGTAGCTGGACATTTACCATCGCGATCATAGTGAACTGAAATATCACTCGCTTTTACAAATACGCGTGCACTGTTTCGTAGATTGTTTTAACGAAAAAGTACAGAACTATCTAAGAATAAAGCTTGAAATTGAAGTTATCCGCGGGCTACAAAATTAGACTATAATTTTACACGGTTAATAAAATTGTGCTGAATATAACCTTATCACTTTATCTGCCGGAAGCCTATTAATAGGATTTTCGATAATTGTTCAGTTTCAAAAGACAGCATATTTTCTTTCACATTGCAATCTTAACCCTCCGACGGCTGTGCTTGGGTCTATTTTGGTCCGGAACATCTTTGGTAATTAAACTAAATGAATAGCTGTTGCATCGAAGATATCGGAAAATCTAATGCCTAGACAGCGGATCTTTATGCATTTATAAAGAAATTGGCTGGGCGAAATATAAAACAGTACAAGATTTGAAAAATTTGAGAATATCGTAATGGTGTTTTTAAAGTAAAACAATCATTACGGGATGAAATGAATTTTTATTTTATTCCCGCTTCCCACAATTAATGTAGAACATTTTTATTTTGCATAGAGATCCGCAGTTTACTAACGCGTCTACACGAAATATCATCAAAAGTAAATTTTTAAGAATTACTAATTAGAGCTGTGAACGGTCCCAAGCATTGTTAATTGTATAGCTATAAAAATCGTCCGTTGTCCGAGGGTCAAACGAAACTATTAGATGACGTTATTGAGGGTGATGCATTAGTTCACAATGAAAATTGCTGTTGCTATTGAAGGGTCCATTAAAAAGTGTTTAGCCATGTACCACAGATTTTTCAAAATTATGCAGTAATCAGTAATTGTTAAGTGCTGTGATTGTCCCAGCTCTTCCACATTTTATTTTAGACCGCTCTTCCCGCAGTCGTCTTTCTAGCCCGGCGGATTTAATTAACTCTGAGCTTCATTGAGGTATGTTAAGTCACGTTCTCCGTGTAATCTTTGTATTATGCCACTCGAAACGTATTTCTCTACAGCGCTTGCATGGCGATAAGCCTCGCCGAAGCAGGGATTCCTCGGGGAAAGTTACGTCCCCGCAGAATGCCTCGGCCTCTCCTGGAACGAACCGTCCCGCCGCGTCCCGCTCTTATCCACCACGGTTAACAGCCCCGAAAGCGAAAGAATACCAGGAAGTAGGCGATGCAACCGTCCGCGAACTTCACGTGTTGTTTACACGCGGATTTTCGCGGGGCGAAGATCTTACGAAGTTTCGTCGGGCGTACTTCAACTGAACCGTGCGCGTAATCTTTCCGAGCGTAAAGTTCCCTGTTGCTTTAATATCTTAACCAGGCTATGAAAATAGTATGGGCTCGTAACTTCACGGTGCAATCAGGCACACAGAAATATTGAAGAGGATTCAGGCGAACTCGCGCCCTCCTGCTCGCCTCGTCTCGAAATTGGGAAACTTTTTATTTTGACGCTCGGAAAAAGTGTTCACTAGCGGGCGCACGAAACATTTCCGTATTAATGTCGCATAAAAAGTTTAGAGCCGGCGAACAGAAAGAACCAGCAAAAATGTTCGATACAGAAGTGTAATAATAAAAACTGAAGACCAGTTCAGCCCACTTTTGCTTAAAAACAATCGTCATAAAATTAGTGATTCGTTCCGAGGGGATCTAAATTATAATTATTAATAGACTGCGGATCTTCATGCAAAATAAAAATGTCCTTCATTGATCCTTTAATCACGGTGTTGCATTAAAAACAACGTTTCAATATTTTATGCATTTATGAAGAAATTCGTTGGGCGAAATATAAAACCGTAAAGGATTGCAATGTTTTTAATGCAACAGAGTTATTAAGGGATGAAATTAAGTTTTATTTTATCCCTGCTTCCCACGATCAATGCAGAACATTTTTATTTTGCATAAAGATCTGCAGTCTATTAATAACCCTGATCGTTTATACAAATGAAATGGACAAGACTTAAAGCACATAAAATGTCAACGTGTTGAAGGGTGCGTGAACAACTACGGGAGTATTTTTAAAACGATGAGTGGAATGTAAGCAGTGAACGTTTAGGGTCCTGTGGCGTGTTTCTCCCCCGTTGAATCTCGCGGTTTCTGCAACGTGCGAACGCATCGATGGAAGTGAAACTGCGTGAGAGTGCAAGTGTCCCATAGCGTTGGAGGGTGGTTCCGTTGCAGGGGCGTGGGTGGATCGGGCGTCTTTTTTCTTAGCTCTTGCGTCTGAACCATATTACGGTCGTGCTCCTGAGACTCGAGGATGCTCTGGATTTGAGGAACTTTCACTTCCACCTTTGAGAGGAAGGAAAAACTTTCAAGCACCCGGCGAGACTTGCTTACGGGGTCTATTACTGGCTCGTTGAAACTACGTAGAATCTTTATACCCGCAGACCGTGCGAATGCAAACTACCTGTCGGCGCAAGCAACCTTGCTGTCTTAATAATTTTTAAACGCGGCGACGAGAATTTAAATTGGAAATTTCCACGTCCGCGAGACGTACTCCCGCGAGCCTTGACTCTTAACTACAGACAGTCCAGAGGTCTTTCGGCTAAGTCCAAGATGAAATTGTAGAAACCACTCTCTTGATAATCCGATTTTTACGGGGACCCTGCTCGAATCGCAAATCGACGAATAATTAGCCCCGACTTCGGACATTCGAGCTACTTCAACTTGAACATGAAACATTTCTTCCGACCTAGAATCATTTCATTGTATACGACTCCTCTTCATCTTGTGGACATGAAATTGATGTAATACCTAAGACAATTCTCAAATGTGTCTGATTAGTAGAATGCGGATCTTTATGCAAAATAAAATATGTTTGCATTGATTGCAGGACACAGGAGCTAAATAAAAATTGTATTCTTCTTTTAACTACCCTATGAAGCTAAAACTAATACATTGATGTCCTTGAATATTTTTAACATGTCCACTGCTTTAAATTACACGTTTGCATTGATTGCAGGGCACAGGACACAAATAAAAATTGTATTCTTCTTTTAACGATCCTATGAAGCTAAAACTAATACATTGATGTCCTTGAATATTTTTAACATGTCCACTGCTTTAAATTACACGTTTGCATTGATTGCAGGGCACAAGAGCCAAATAAAAATTGTATTCTTCTTTTAACTATCCCACGAAGCTACAACTAATATATTGATCTCCTTAAATATTTTTAACATGTCCACTGCTTTAAATTACGTGTACCCATTTTTGTCATAAATGCATCAAATCCGCAGTCTACTAATTGGATACCATACTTAATCATGTAAACGATGTTATGGATAATTGTACGGCAATTTTTAGTGGTGAGTGCTGATAAGTAGACAGCGGATTTTTCTGCAAAATCAAAATTTTCTACCAGCGTTGCAACAAACTGGAGTGAAATACAAAGTCGTTTTATATCTTAACATGTTTAGACATAATGTAACAGTATGTTTAAATTCTTCCAATGTTTTTACTGTTTGAAATTACATCTATTCGTTTTTGTTATAAATGCATGAAATTCAAAAATGTTTAGTTTTCAAGATAACCACGTGACTGCCTCCACCGTGAAGTATAGTCGCAGAGCCAATGCGCAGCCGGCTTCGAGCAGCCTCATCGTGCGCGACGAAAGAAAGAATTTCAATTCTGCGAAAGTATCGATCATGGAGAATAGTTCGTTACTATAATCCGTAGGGGAATGCGTAACGAGTTTCCCCGGGTGAAAATCTTTTCTTCCCGGCGAGCTGCCGTTTAAACTCGTTTAATTATCTCCGCGCGGTTTACATTTCGTTAAACATTATCCCGCGTGCGGTTCGGGGCAGGGGCGCAACATAATGTCTGGCCCAAGGAGCTCATTTTTCACGATCCCACGGCGTTGGTCACGTTGCGAGTTGTCGGGAGAAAGAGAGCGAAAGGGAAAAGGAGAGCGAGAGAGAGAGAGAGAGAGAGAAGTAGGTGTGGGTGTTTGCAAAAGTAATTGAAAAATTCCTTTGCGCCTTGTCAGGAACGAAATAAAAGCTCGGGGCCGTGATAAACGAGGGAAGAAGCCGGTCGTGGACAACCCGCGCAGAAAAATGCTCATCGGGCAAACCGAAGTCGGTTTCCGGCCGGGAATTAGTCGACGTTTTTCAAGTTTTGACGGACAACGGCAGAGCAACCGGGTCCCGATCCACCTCGACCCGCTCACAAAATTCCCAGCAACCCTCGGAAACGCACTCGCCAGCCGCGACTGGATCTGTCAGCGGAGGAACATTAGTGTTTCGACCCTTTTCCACTCGTTTCGCGGTCGTGTCATGCTCCTGTTTTTCCTGCCGCTGACGAGTGCTCCGATCGATCACGATGCAAGCCAGTTATCTGCTCTTCTGTTTATTGGACTTTGATATTTACTGGTTGTCCAGTATTGCGCTACACCCCACGAGTCCTATTTTTATATTTACCCCTTAGCATTCGAGTGGTAAGACACCACTAAAAATTGCTGTTTCGATGTTCATAATAAAGATGTTGGTATCTAATCAATTACTACAACATTTAAGTATTGTATCAGCTATTATATCAATCCCGCATCCGCAAAATTAAAAAGAATCATACAGAATGAAATTATTCTAGGTCGGAAGAAATGTTTAATTTTCAAGTGAAAATAGCTCCGACTGCAAAATCGTTAATTTAAAAAATGTTCTTCGGAAAGTAATCTCGATTTTTCAGACAACTTGGGCTGCCCGTACCCGTAGAATTCCTGTTTTTTTATTAGCAAAGAGGTGGAATAAGTAGTTATGTATATCTAGTATAGTTTGATAGTAGAAAAAGGTGACAAACAATGGGAAGGAGAGTGATGAGTGAAGAAGATCCTATGATAGAATTGTACTGGTTAGGTTTATGTAAACCAAGTCCAAGTCCAAGGACTTCCAGCCATCTAAATGCTTTGAGATCAACGCTGAATCGGCTTATTGAAACTAGTCGCAAAAGCTAAGAGATTCAGTAGAACGTTTACAATCGTAGACAACCATAATCCCCTGCAACAGGATGTTCTAGCGGGCTCGCAGGACATTCGAAACGATTCCAAGAAGTTCCAACAATGAAAACGCTCGTAGACGGCATGTCAGTCATTGTGGGCGCGTGGAAACTCATCGTGTAGTGTGCTCAGGAGGTTTATACCGTCTGCATGCGATGTACATGTGTGCACGCGTAGAGAGCAGTTTCACCAGCTCGTGCGTCGAAGCGTTGAACGAAGTGCTCTCTCACGGCCGTCACGTATATCAAAGCGCGTTAAAGCCGGCTCTCCGCGGCGCCGTAGTATCCCTGATCCGCGCGTCGCGACGCGCAGCCTCAGCCATCCATGTGCAGCGCGCCACCCACTTCGCCGGCAAAATAATATTCCATGTAATCTCCAACGCTCAAACGAAACTTGAGTGGATGCAAAATGTGCGTAAATGAGGCGCCCGCGGCGACGCCGACGTTTACGCGCAGCGCGCCGAGCCGGCCGGATAGCCGCCTGTCCCCGAGCCTCGGTTTGTCACGCCTCGTACACGTTTTTCGGTGGAATAATTTTGCTTACTTCCATTTTTCATTTTTTCCATTTTTCTCTCGCTTTTTCCCGTCCCCGACTCCCTACCCCACCATATATTTTTTTTTTGAAACATCGACGGGCCGTCGAGAGCAATGAGATTCAAAGCGTCGACGAGTGCACCCTCGACACGCTGCCACCGGAAAATCGAGGCCCGGACCCGCCCGTTTCTTAACTCCCGAGAGATTTGTATATCGACCTTTTTCGCGGGCTCTGACAGTGCCATAACCCTTCAACAATTTGACATTTTTATTTGGTATTTTGATGTCCAATAAACCTTTTAGGTTGACACTCGAAACTCGATAGAATCGAACCGAGATCATTATTACAAAATTAATGCAGAGTTACTGCGAAGAATCTGTTCTAGTAGAGATATGTTTGACACCATCGCAAACGAAGGATTTTGGTAGCACAGCCTGCATTGTTTAACTAAGAAACGAAGGCGGCAGATGTGTCGGAGATTAGAAAGCGGCAGCTAACGAGGAAAGTCAACCAGCTCGGAAATTCCGATTTTACTGAAATTTGGTGGTGGTCTATTGCGTTTAAAGTTTCGGCTCTGTCTGATAACGGTAGAAAGTTATATTGGAAAAATGAAGGCTCGCGGGAAGTCGGGGGATGAATTCCACCCCCGTACGGTTTCATACCTTGAATAATTGTTGCTCGTAGAAAATTACCTTAAAAACTATGTTTTTATTTTGTGGATTTATGCAATGCTTTCTAACACGTTTCCGGATCCTCGAGGTGCACAACCCGTAAATGTAGACAGGTGTTATTAAATACTCTTGGGCATCTTTAAAATTATAGCAACCATGAAATTGGCACTTTAGAGTATTCCATATACAATGCAAACGTTATTACATTTATTAATCATCTCATTCTGAATTATTGTTCATATTCAAAAAAGTTCATGCACAACCCAATGTCCACTCTAACTACTAGAAACTGTAAAACTCTTCCAAAATTTAACTAATCACGCGTTAAATAAATTTGACCCTCCCTTCGAAACGGAATGAAAATTCATCAGCGTGTAGAACGCGTTTCTTGCGCGACGTGAAAATTATAAAAACGTTTACGGTTACAGTTTGAGCCGCGTAATATTAATTTCGCCGTCGATATCATTTCCGTCTCCGGTGTTTAATCAGGCCGGCGGCCCTGGCGTTTCTCTGTCGAGCGTAAATTCCACCGGGACGATTTTAAACATGCTAATTAAGACCGAACGTGAAATGTTGTTGCGCACTTCGCCGAATAAAAATGGCCGCCGGCTCCTCCACGGGACAGGTGACTTACGACGGCCCCGGCGAAATTTCACTTCTTTCTAGTTCTGCGACGTAAACTATGCCAAATTAACTTGAACGGCGGTATCCTTTGTGGCCGTACCAAGAGAGTATACTGCTCCACTTTGGTACGGAATAAAACTTTTGCGATCTTCCTTTGGTCCGCTTTTACTCCCGTCCCCGTTTTCCGCTTTTTGCGCGTCGCCGGTAAATTCATTTACTCGATTCCCTCCAACTTTGAATCGAATCGCTTCGACGATTAAAAATGAATGATAATTATCGAGAAGACCGTTCTATTTGTACACGTTCCCCGCCAACTTTACCGTGTCGACACAAAATCCTTTGATATTATTAACTACGAAATGCCGGTTTCATTACAGCGAAACATTTTTCGGAATCCGACGCCATTGAAAACTGTCGTTCAACCGCATTACTTATTTAAAGCATCGATAATCGTTCGGTTCGAGCTGCTGAAAGCTCGCAAAAAACTTCAACGATTTCGAGCAGACGAGTGCCATCCGATTTCCTTTCTGCGTGGGAAATCGCGCGATCGTAATTTAGAACTTATTACTCCACTTGATGGCAATTGATTTTATATTTTTCCCGCTGTCTCGTTAGACCGAGAATTACGAGTAGGTTACTGCCAAATACGTGTGCTCGATATTATTGCCTTCTCGTTTTGGATGTCGATCGTGTATGAAAATAATGCTTACGTTGTTAACCATTTTTCTATAAGTCCAGATAAGTTCAACATAATTTTCGACGTGACCGAAAATCCGAAATATTTCACAATGACGATGGCGAGACATTTTTTTACCGAAACGGAAACCAACTAATACGATGGACTCGTCTTATCTTTTACATTAATAAATATGTTGGTATCTAATCAATAGACAGTGGCTCTTTATGAGAAATAAAAATGTTCTACCTGCATTGCAACAAACTGGAATGAAACAGAAATTCGTTTTCTATCTTAACATGTTTCATAGCTTAAAATAATATAAGAGTATTTTTAAATTCTTCTACTGATTTTACTGTTTTAAATTAAAGCTACTCATTTCTGTTATAAATGCATAACAAATCATATGCAATGGAATTATTCTATGCCGGAAGAAATGTTTAATTTTCAAGTTAAAACAGCTCCGACTGCAAAGGGGTAATATATAATTTCAAAGATATACAAGACCATAGAAAAATCGATCAGAATCAATCAGAAGAATCGAGGAGGATCCAGAAATTATTGGACACTTTGACGAGTATTTTTAAATTCTTCTAATGATTTTACTGTTTTAAATTACAGCTACTCACTTCTGTTACAAATGCATAACAAATCATATGCAACTGAATTATTCTAGGTCGGAAGAAGTGTTTAATTTTCAAGTTAAAACAGCTCCGACTGCAAAGGGGTAAAATATAATTTCAAAGATATACAAGAGCATAGAAAAATCGATCAGAATCAATCAGAAGAATCGAGGAAGAGTCCAGAAATTATTGGACACTTCTTCCAAAAAACAAATAAAAATTTTCAGGCTGTCTTCCCTCTTAATCTCTCAGGCGAGTGACGTTCAACGACAGTGCGGAAGTAACGCAGCTACGGAGAAATATTGTTTTCTATTGCGCGATGCCCGGAGATATTCCGGCGATTCTGTTTTATTTATGGCAGAGAAGAAGCCAAGTTTGCTCCGGGACTTTCATGTAAGAAGACTCGCTAACAATTGAACCGAACCCGCAGATAGACACTCGTGTTCCTCTTTGCCGATGCTCGCTCCTCCTCCGCGGAGCTGCCCCGGGCAAGTAGTAAATGATAGCTAAAGGAATAGAGAACGGATGGAAGAAGGGATGTAAACAAGCCCCGCGAACAAATAATTACAACGACCCGCGCAACGACAGGAATTGATTTCCCGCATTATTCTCTTCTTTCTGGTCGGAGGTTGCGGCCGACATCGAAGATCAGTGGCGATTCGATTGTTTCTTCTCGTATCCTCTTGTTGCCTCTCCTTCCGGCACCGATTGCCTCTAATAAATCGACAAACTGGCAAGCAAAGTAAACCGGGCGATCCACAAACAGCTGTGAACTAAATGTTGCTCTAAATTGTATTCCCTGGGAACTGCGTGGTAATTACTTTTCGTTAACGCGGCATAGTACCGCTCAAGCGAATTACACAGAATTAAAGCACTAATTGACAGAAAGTTTTCATAAATGCCGTTAATGAACGGTCCACACGCGTCGCGCACAGACGGACCGAAGCGTCGAGACGTGGCGACGTTAATGACACTTCGCGCTGAAGAATTCCTTTGATAACGTTCACCTGTTCATTGGCTTTTCTTAAATACTTAATTAAAGTGATCAAACGCTGCTAAGTCTTCTTTAATTATTTTTCAGGGCGAGCACTGGTCGCGGAGAATATTGAATTTTATTTGTAGAGATTGTTCGACTTCGTTTTAAATATTCGGATCAAGAATATTTGGTGAAAGCTATTCTGGAAAATGTACGTGCAAGTGACTCGGCTAATACAGTTCGTAATTTTACAAATGATGAGAAATTATGAAACAGAAATGTAGATGTTGTTCAAGAAACAATTAATCCAAATGAAATTAGGTCTGCTTGTATCATTAGACCGATCAAAGTGAACATGTGCAGCTAGAAAGTAGCAATACTTAATTTGTTAATTACTTCCACTAACATTCGCAGTCTAGTGATAACTTTAACCTCAAGTATGGCTTAGTAAATGTCACATCAACTATGAAATACATCTTTGAAAATAGTCTTCGCGAAAATAATTGAAACGTCTCGATTTATCCCAGACGCATTGATCTCAAAAACGGTTTTCCCTAAGAATAAACTTGTTCAAGAGATCATATTACAGCATTCTCAATCATTCACGTTTTTAAGTAGTCATTGGATCGATTAAGACAGTTGACGTCAAGAAAACGAAGAAGATCAATTGATATAAATGGTATTATACATAAATTCTGCCCTCGAAACGGAGAAAATGATGAAATTTTAAATAAACTGTCGCAAGATACTCGATTATTCATTTCCTCGGAACGTCCTGGCTCGGAGAAAAACTGTACCGTACGATTAAATGAAGGAACGAATGAATATTACAAAATTTTTGTTGTCCCAGAAGTTTTATACACATTTCGCGAGCGCATTACCAACTCTTCTCATTAGCATGCAACATAAGTTTGAATATACGCGAAGTGGAAATGCAACGCGTTAATTAAATCCGAGTGGAAAAAATATAAGCGCGGAAAAACTTTGCTCCGCACCATGCCACCATACGTTAATAGACTGATGGAATATCCAATTTACAATTTACAATTTAGTGGGAGTTCTGACGGTCAGAATGACAGAAGGAAAACTTGCCTCACGTTGTTGAAAGAAACGGTACGAATCAAGAATTATATTATAAATAGACTACGGATGTTTATGCATTTATAGCAAAATTGAGTTCATGAAATGCGCAATTGTCAGAAAATTTAAAAAATTGAAGAAGTCAATATATGATTTCTCTTCTATTAAAATCATTAGGGGAAGAATTTTCTATTTCAATTTAGTTTCTATTTCTTGCAATCGATGCAGACAATTTTTATTTTGCATAAAGATCCGCACACAGTCTAATTACAAATAAAGTACTTTAGGCAACAGAAAAATATTCTGTTCCACGTATAAGAAGTTGAAGACGAATAATAGTTTTCGTCTTTTTTAAACAATTAGGTTCAGCATAATGTAACAGTTTTGCCTATTCACCTTTGTCGACTAAAATGGTTGGTTTTGGCGAGTTCGACTAGAAAATTTTGGGATCGTATTTTCAAAATAATGCACATTGTAAAATATTTGTTGTATTATTAAATTTATATCCAATAAAGTCCTAAACGTATTGTATGAGTTATTACATCAGTTTTATATCGATAAACTAAGAAAATCATATAAAATAGAAATATTTCAGGTCAGAAGAAAAATTCGGTTTTCGAGTTCGAATAGCTCCGTGTGCAAAGGGTTAAAAAGAATGAAATTCCGAACCTGTTACGCGAGAATCCGCTGTCGAGCACGCCTGCGCGTTTGCCTTTTATTATTTTTTTAATCAGCGAGCGGGATCAGCCACAGGAAATTGAAATTGTTTGCAGTGGATAATTAGTCCCGGTTAAGGAATAACGGCAGAACTAATAGCCCGTCCCGTGGCCGCTGGCTGTTTAATCAAGCGTCTTACGGCGTGCTTTAACAAACTTTTCGTTGCCATTAACCGTGGTCGGTGATCAATGCCGGCGTTAAGCTATATTTCGCAGCGTCCTGTCATTAATATTAAGAACATTAAAGAGCTCGCCGCGCAACTTCGGGAATGGAAATTACCATTGCTACACCGTCCGGAAGAAGTATAAACAAAGTTTCTTCCCCCGCGTCGCGCACCTAAGCAGTTCGAAAGCGGCCGCGTCGCGATCATTCTACTGTCACAATTCGAAAAGTAGTGTACACAGGTCGTTATTCAAATTTAATCTTTCCAGCGGTACGCAAACTCGAAACATTTAATCCGAATTGAGAGTTCCAAGTTCGACTTGATTAAATTTCAACCAGTTGCCGCGTTATTCGCCGGGAAATGGCCAACCGTTTGCGGATACTTCGCGAGGTGGTTACACGGTTAACGATCCGACGAGATTCCGAAAGTTTTGTAAACAATAGGTCTTTCGTTCTACTACGCCGATCCCGAAAGTTTTGTAAACAATAGGTTTTTCGTTCTACCACGTCGATCCCGAAATTATATCAATTTTATTGCGAATGAAATCTTCTTCCTGCTGGAAAACCTGAGAGTGAAAATAATAGTACAGAAACATTTTTCATATTATCGTGAATACTTGGAAAATTGTATGATTAAATGTCGTAGTGTGTGTCTATGACCACAAAAATTTGATAGTCCAGGCTCAAGATATTTGAAACTTGTATCCCAAGATCCTAAGTCTCTCCTATTTTACAAAACGTTAAATGAAATAAATATAATACAATTTGTGTGCAACACGAAGCAGTCAAGAAACGTTGACTCTTCTTGTATCTTCCACAATTTAATTTGAAACACAGAAAGAAGGAAACTAGGAAGAGGGAAGTGGACTCTCCTATCTTCCACGGAGTAATTCAATTGAACGAGCAATTAAGCGATAAACATGGGCGAGGGGAATCCGAATCGAAAAACATGACGCAAGATTTAACTTTCGCTGCGTAAGCAGTCGCGAGCAAAAGGTTGCGAAAGTTCCTCGTATCGCGAGTTTAGCACTTCACTCGTCGGTGAATTGTTAAGGAACTCCTGAATGCCGAAGATAAAAATAATTCGCGCAACGTTCGCTTCTGCGAACCCATTAGACGGGCCAAGGCGCGCTTCTACAGGGAAAATGGCACCGCCTATCCACCACCATCCCTCCCCGAAGATCAACTTTTCAATTAAAGTTCTGAACAGGTTCTATTCGTTCATGGTGATTACTAATTTCTGCGATATAATTCGATTCAACTACTTTACCTGCCGTTTTGATATTTCAGGACTTCCATCGGAGAGCTATTACTTGTTATTGCGCGCCGCACTTTTTCCGCGAACTTCGCGAATGAAAATTGAAAATTACTGTACATACACATGTATAATGTTTTTGTATGTACACATATACATATATGATATTGTACAATGTACAACATACTGAATGCTATATTACAATCTTATTTTGTTGTAACAATCGTGACAATAGTGTTATTACATGTGTGAAGACATTTTTTGGTAATTATCTAGAAGAGGAGCTTCCTCACCGATTTCAATGATCTTAAACGTTCAGCGACGAATAAAAATTGAAAATTATCTACGAGTCAATATAGATGTTGTACACTATGTACAACATACTGAATGCTACACATATTTCAAGATGATAATTGTGTTATTAATACTTCTTTTTCAATTTTCCCTTGTCCGATTGGAGGAAGTGACAATGAACAATTTTTTGTGAATTATCTAGAAGAGAAGCTGCCTCACCGAATTCAATGATCGTGAAACTTCAGCGACGAATGAAAATTAAAAATTATCTACGAATCAATATAGATACAACGTACTGAATGCTATATTTCAAAATTTTTTTGTTGTAATAACGATGATAATTGTGTTATTAATACTTCTTTTCCAATTTTCCCTTGACCGATTTGAAGAAGTTCCAGTGAACAATTGTTTGGTAATTATCTAGAAGAGGAGCTTCTTCACAGATTTCAATGACATTGAAATATGTTGTCAAGGTCACCATCCTGAACAACGTTACCCATACGGCAGCTGGGCCTTAGTTCTTGGATGCTCAAGCAGTATAACACAACTCTTTTATGTTTCTTCTTCATATTTCGATTAAAAGTTTTTACATACATACATTTTTCTTTCTTACATGAATTTCTTTCTTTTTTTCGGCGATTGTTATTGACCAGCCAGATTTGCCATGCGTGTACCGGTGGATCTCGGAAAAATTCTATGAGTCGAAGCCGAAGAGTGTCTTGTTCGCGACGAGTGGCTGGCAGAGGTTGGTGGTATTTCAGCAGCTTCCGTCGGAGTCATGGGAGACGTTGACGTCGCGCCAAAAGAGAAGCCGAGCGTTCTGTTCGACGGCGTCGGGTTGCAGGTTTCGTTTCTGGTCCCCGTCGAACGGCCGAAAGGAAGAAAGGCAAACAGAGAACGTTGACTGGCAAGAAACGGGGACAAGCGAAAGGGAGCTTGGGGGGCAGGAACGACGAATTCGAAAAAGAATTTGCAAGGAGCTCGTTGCTCGCATACCGTGCACTCTACAAACGCTCGGTTCGCGCTATCCTCGCGGGTTATCTCGCAGCTTTCGAAACGGGAGCCTCGCGTCGAGAATCTACCTAAGTATTTCGTACTCCCTTTCCATCCCCCCCCCTGTACGATACACTGGGATCGGCTGTGCCCGAAATCGGAGATTTCACCCGGAGAATTCGACGAACTCGTTAGAGAGGCTCTCTTGAACCTTGAGCTTTCACGAGCCCCACCGTTCCGGCAAGTTGTAGATTTTTTGTGAGGATAAGAAAAGGAGTGAGAGAACCCGGATGTGAAAATAAGTCGAGAACGGGAATACAATTTTCTTGTTCGTGGTCCCGTTTTCTAGTAAATCGAACTCGAAGGGGAGCCGAATAGCGTCCTGTTGAATACGAGGCGGCTGATGTTCATTCTACTTCTTCTTGTGAGTAGAGTAGAATGCTTTTAAGCTGGAGACATTCATTTTTGATTGACTTTAAACGAGCATAGAGTTGGTCCGAACAAACAGTCTCTTCAAATTGTATTAAATTCACTTTTATCTCCAATATTTATGTATCTACAGACTTCTTTCGTTACTAGACTGCGGATTTTCATGCATTTATGGCATCCGAAAATTTTCCAAGAATGCTAGAATATAAACTCCACAGAACTTAGTACGATTTTTATTTATTCCAGAACTACAAAGATATTTACCACTGAGCAAGACATTTTACATAAATTGAAAATTGCATGAACATTCGTCTGATCATTACACGGTGGGTTCCCAGCGATTTTACAGAAACTTGTGGTGTTCCAGCAAAAACTTTTCGAATATTGAAAGTGTCTCGCGAATCGCGCAGAACTATATCGTTTTAATCCTCATCTCTTTCTCCGGGCGCCGTTCCGGAAATTCGGCGTCGCGCGTTTCCAGCTCGGAAAAGCAACGATAGCTCCCGGTTGCGATGCTTTTTTGAATTTCGACTCTCGGCTTACCGGGAGAGCCGTGTTCGCCGTAACGTTCCATATATTCCGGTGCGTTGGTATTCTATAGATTTCGCATTCTCTCCTCCCCTGTTCCAAACTCTAAATAGTCTTCATTTTTCGAAATACACTGTAAACAGTGTACCATCCCAGCGAACGGTTCCCGTTGGTCGTTTTCACCTGCTACGATCTCGTTTCAGACGGCATTCGCGATACGGCGAGCTGTTTCGATGGTGCGACGCCAAAAAGATGCTTCGAAAAATCAATTCTGAACCGAGGAAAAATTTTGGCGAGTGTAGCAGGCGTTGCGATCTAGCTCGGCTCCCCCGCGAAACTTGAGCGAGTTTATAACGGTCGTTTGGGTCCGCGGTGACGAGGTGAATCTAAAACTTTCCCACCGAACGTACCTACCTACGTAAACCGTCCGTGGAATGATAGCAGCCCGCCCTCGCCGTCGAAATTTTACTACCGGTCGGGGTTACGCTTTGCCGAAGTAGAGGCGGCCGCCTGAAGCAGCTCTCCCCCTTGAAAGGTGTGTGCCTGATACGAGAGAGAGAGAGAGAGAGAGAGACTGAGAGAGAGCAACCCAGCACCTTGCCCGACGAACTGTTACTTAAGGACATCAAGCATGCGGCCCCGTCACGGACGGCGAGAGAGACAACCCGAGCGTCGTCGTCTGCGCCGCGTCCGAGGAACAGAAGGATCCCGCCATCCTTACAATTCATGCATAAGCTTCCATCTCCATAAAGGAGCCACCGGTGTCATCCCAGTGGGTACTCATGTTTCATGAGGCTTACCCGCTCTACTAAGCCGGCGGCGACCCACATACTATGCGGGCCAGAACAGCGCCTCGCCTAAATAACTTCGACCAGCCAACCCTTCTTCGTCTTCCATCTTAGCCGAGCTAAGGGAGGCTGTCGCTCCTCGCCCTTCCACTAACTGCCACCCCCCTCTTTCCATCCCTTTGTCACTCTTGCTGGTACTGTTTGTGCTTCCACGCAATCTCCGCTCCGTACAGGACAGATATGGTGAAACAGCTGATCAACATTGTGGAAGTTGCTATGACCTATTCTATTCTATTCTACATATAGCTAGCTACCATTCGAATATAAGAGCAACTGTTAGGGGTGGTCGGGTACCAGAGTGTCGGGTAGGGTTTTGATAACTCGGATCGGGACCCGAAAATTAGACACGCGAGTACCGTGGTAAGAGGCGAGAGAGATCTATCGTTAGCTCCACCTATCCCCAACTCTGACGCTCCCGTAGTCGTCACGCGGTCCCACTAATTAGGCTTTTTACATGACACGCAGCATAGTAATAGTAGGATTCGTCACGTGATTCGATTAGTGTGTGTGATCGCTTCGGAATAGAAAGTCGAAAATGGGTGTGAGACTAGGCACGCTCCTTCCAAACTAACCAATCGGTCGCGCATTGTTGGATACGTCACCCAATTCCTGCGAGGCACCCTCTTGTCATCTCACCACGGTGCCTGGGAATTTCGGGTACACGATCTTATTTCGATTTTGGGTACCCGAAATTTCCGAAATTTACAAGTCTACGAAAATTAGTGACACGGCTACCGTGGTAAGAGGCAAGAGAGGTCTAGCGTTAGCTCCTCCTATCCCCAACTCTGACGCTCCCGTAGTCGCCACGCGGTCCCACTAATTAGGCTGTTTACATGACACGTAGCATAGTAGTAATAGGATTCGTCACACGATTCCAAACTAACCAATGGGTCGCCCATTCTTGCCTACGTCACCGCAATCCTGCCAGGGACCTTCTAGCCATCTCACCACGGTGCCTGAGAATTTCGGGTACCCGATCCGATTTTGAGTACAAGTCTATGTGTCCGTGGTCCGCGTTGCAGAGCACGAATTTGAAAATGTGTCGACTACGAACTCGCTGTCGGACAGATTTGGAAACGTGGAGCAGTTAACGCGAGAGAGGAAGAGAAGGAAGGACCAGGATCGCGGCCTACAGGTTTTCCTAATCCTGATGCTGGCCGCACAAGGGCGAAGAAGGGGCATTACCAGTTTTATAAATCTACCGGGACACCATCGATTTGTCGGTTTGCAGCGTCGCCGATTTGAAAGCTTGCCAGGCGGTTTTATAGATCGGAGCTGTCGGGAACGCGGGCACACACCGAGGCAACGCGGAATATTCGATTAATGCGAAGCGGAGAGCGAAGCGCTCGCGCGCTGCGTCCATCCGTGGAAGGAAGTGAATTTCGTAAATTGGGATTACGTCTAGAGGCATTTAATATGCATTAAAGCGCACGGCTGGCTTAATCGCTTCGAGTTCTCACGACGTTTCATAATTAAGCAGAAGCGGACGTGTCCTGGATCAGCGTGGATATTGAATTTAATTATCAATTCTCATAAATACCCGCGGATCCGAAGGACCGCCCCCCTCTCTCTCTCTTCACCCGTGCCCTCCGCTTCTACGATTTAAGGAGGGGGTAGAGAGGGGTAGAGGTTCGTGACGCGATTCCATTAGACGGATACAACTTTTCCCCGGGGCTCCTTGGCATCGGTGTCTCCGGGCTCAAGATTTGCGGCGGCCTACCCGCCGTAATAACGAAGAACGGCTGGAAAGTAATATGTAAGAGGAAATAAGCTTTCGTCGTACGTCCGGGGATATCTGATGCTCCCATCTCTTCTCGACCCTCTCTTCAAGGGGAGGGGGATGAGAAGAGTTGAAAACTTAACCCTCCCCAGCGTCTAAACCTACCGCGCAGCCGTATGCCAGCGATCCGCCCTGATATTTATTCCAGTTCCCGCTTAATTGCCTCCCCTTGGAAAGAACCTGCCGGCGTAATTAACGCTATCGTTCTCGCGGTGAATCGTCGCGCTCTACAGCCCCCTCTATATAATATTTCCGGAAGCCCCAGAAATCTTTTTCTATTCCTTTCATGCAGGATCATCCTGAAGCACAGTAGCTTCCCCTACAACGCAATCCACACCGCTTTAACAGACAGCGTTTTAAAGGTTCAAGTGGTGGTCTCGCAGGCTTTCTTTGGGTGGTTGCACTTCTACGATTTGAAGGTGACCTTCGATTTTTATACTGTATGTTTTCGTTGCACGAATTCGTTGATCTTCGAAGGTCGGTCAAGGTTATTCAAGATAACCTCCGGTTTTTATACTGTTTGTTTTCATTTAGGGAGATGTGTTGCATTCCCAGACGAAGTCGTTCATCTCCGAAGGTCGTTCAAGGTTATTCTAATGAACCTGTGACTTTGTCGATGACATAATGCACACGATGCTTACCGAGTACTTCTTTCAACAATAAGAATACACTGTCAACTAATTCTTGATTGAAAAGCGAATTTTTTGACTCTCCATAGTATCATAAATAGACTGCGGACTTTTATGCATTTTTGAGAAATTGTCTGGGTGAAATATAAAACATTTAAAAATATTAAAGTGTTGTTTCTAACGCAACGCCATCATTAAGGGATGAAATTAATTTTTATTCTACTCCTGCTCTCCACAATCAATGCAGAACGTTTTTATTCAGCATAAAAATCCGCAGTCTAGTCATAAATTAGACAGGGGTTGTTCGTACCATCTTTGGCATTGCAATACAACGTTATTACAGAGTCCCAGCAATTCTGAACGCGTGATTCTCGTTCGATGGGTACGCAATTCTCAGCGCTATGTTTCGAAGCTGCTTAAGGAACGAGGAGAATAATATTTATGGCAGGAGGAAAATGAGATCTCTGTACGCCCCTAAACGCGCGATACGGAGGACACCGAACGGCCAATAACATCGTTTAAATCAATTACACGGTCGGATATTAAAATTTTTAGGGGGGTTGGTTTGAATATCGCCGGATCGCATAACCGGCGTCTGAAGGGCGCAATCCCCGATCCCTCAGGGATCAAACGTACGGTGGAAGGGATCGCGACGTAACACTATTTCGGCTTACGTAAAAATCCGTCCATTACAAACACGTGTCCTCGCCGATTAGCATAATGGTCGGACTTTTTGTTCTTGCAGCGGGACTCGTTGTAAAAAATGTTAATACCGCGAGCGGTGTCGCCGGCAGATTTAGAGCAAAGGGGACCCAGATGCCGTGCATGTGCTCAACGGAAGTCATTACGCTTCTTCGGCGTTACATTCAAGAACCTCGTGGTTCCTCGCGACGATCCACGGTTATCCTCGCCGGAATCGATAAATTTATAGTCCACTTCATCCTTTATCGTCACGTTCCCCGCCGGATGAGAGACGCCGCAACGTGCCGCATTAAAATAACATCACTTCCCTTCGAGTCCTTGCCGTTCGACACTTTCAATCCCGTCCCGCATTCTCATCCACAAATATTTACCACACTCTGTAATTAGGGTAGTAACAACACTGCGAATTGATCGCCCGATAATGTACTTTGCGTTCATATAAATTCTAGTGGCCGTAGATGTTGATGCGACCTGTATCAATGAATGAAAAAATTTCTTTTCATCCACATTGTTGTCGCGCGAGAATTTGCAAATTCGTCGTAACCGTTCTGAATCACGAATCGAGCGCCGCAGCTTTTGATTTTTGATCGCGTGGTCAATTCCAAACGTCCTGCAACATTTCAACAATATGTTTCCGGGCCGAGTCGGTCCGAATGGATAATCCAAATCGCCCGTAATCCTTCCACGTTAATTGCGAGTCCGTGGAATCCGCGGCGCGCTCCCGATTAACGCGGAGAGGGGTAAGAACGCAGCGCGGCACAGGTTCGAGTGACTTGCCTTCCGAACAAAGAAGGAAGCCTCTTACTGACACGACGGCGTAGTTAATTAAGCGCAGCTAACGTTTTGCAAGGCGATTAAGCCGGCAAGAGGAATTCCGCTCTTATCTCAGCCCGGGCTTCGCTCCGTTCCCACCACCGCCCCGCCCGCATCCAACCCCGCCGGCCGAGCCGTGAACCACTCGAAACTATATCACGACCGACGGCGTATCGTTATTTGTTTATAATTAGCACTCGAGCGACGCTGCTTCCGCGGACAAAAGGAGCTGTCTCTCCGCCTAGGACAGCTGGGATAGGAGAGATGGAGGGATAGAATTTGGCCAGGACAACGTTTAAACCGTAGAATGGCAGCGGTCGGTATGACATCATTAACAACTTTCTGGCATTGTTTTCCGTGCGGCCGACAAACTGGGCTAATTGCTTCAACTTCTGACCCGCTCCACTTAGAACGCTGTAACTGGCTGTTTCTCCGAAGCGGACGATTGTCCTACCCCGCTTCAAACCGCTTGACGCGAGCGCGCCCACGCCGCGCCGGCTCGCAGAAAATTCACCGCCTCGCGGAAACGAGCACCACTACACACGACCCGTGCAGTCGTCGCGGCTTATTAACTCGACGATAATTAGCCGTAATCGCGGCCACCTGACCCACCCCCACACACACATCCCCGTCGCACGGAAAATTTCGCGGTGATGCAACGCTCGCGCTCGTCCCCGAGCGAGATCAACCCGTGCAATTAGTTTCTCGTGGAATTTCCACGGGACGTTCCCTCTGATTCATAGAAACTCGCCGGCGAAGGGGACGCTGCAAGCTGGAGATGCTCGGTCTGAAGAATATATCAGAAATTTGTCGGTGAAAGTGTTTCTTCAAGTTGAATTTCCTATTTTAAAAATGAAATAGACACGCTGACCAGCAAATGCAAATGAAAACAGCCCTTCAAAAACTGAAACGACGTACCACTCGCCGTTCCTAACTTTCAAATAATGACGCCTGCGACGACCGACAGCTGAATGTTCAAACATTGTCATCGTCCGGCGGCAAAGCGTTCGTGTCATTGTCCGTGGGTTCTCATTGACTCTCTTTCAAGACCGTAGACAGGCAGGGTCCTTATCATGAATCCTTCGAAGGCTGAATGGTGTCTCGCTATTCACATAGAACCTCGCTTTAAAAACGTTTAGACCATTCTGTTTAGTTCATGGTCCCTCTTTCTGCGACGGAACGCGGGATCCCTTTATTGTTCTTCTGCTTGCTAGAACGGCAAGCTGACTAAGCTGAGATAGTCTATTCTGAATCAATCTCATTTCATCTAACGTTGTCAGAATGAAGGTTCCTGTTTAACTAGAACTTATTTCTACTCCGGGGGAAATAAATGGGTGCTATTTTCCCTGGAAACGTCTTTTATCTTTAACCCTTTGAAGTCGAAGCTTTTTTGACTCGAAAATTAAACATTTCTTTCTACCTAGAATAATTGAATTCTGTGTACCATTATTTCGAATACTTGAATAGTCCAATACTTAAATATTTAGTAATTGATCAGATACCAACATATACAGGGTATCTCAGCTGAAGGAGGCCACCTAAATATCTCCTTTATTTTTAATGGCACAAAAAAGATATTTATGGCATAATTTAAATGGTATCGAAGGAGGAATATCATAGAAGAACAATTTTTTTTGTCCGGTTATTTTTTCATAGTTTTTTCAAGGTGATCGTTATTTTTTATCGGGGAAACTTTTTTTTTTAATTCCATCTTGTTAATGATTTAAGGATATTCGAATGTATTTTTCAGCCCCTATAAGATGGAATAAAAAAAAATAAGTTTTCCCGATAAAAAAATAACGATCACCTTGAAAAAACTATGAAAAAATAACCGGACAAAAGAAATTGTTCTTCTATGATATTCCTTCTTCGATACCATTTAAATTATGCCATAAATATTTTTTGTGCCATTCAAAATAAAGGAGATATTTAGGTGGCCTCCTTCAGCTGAGACACCCTGTATATTTTATAATCTAAAGAATAGAGTTTGAATAATGGTATAGCAATTTTGAAGAGTGCTAAAGGTTAAATTAACCCCTCTAGAGTTAAACAATTCCTCCGGAAGCCCACTCAAGGTTCGACTCGAAATAAATCAGAAATACTTAATTTGTCTGGAATGTATAGAGTAAGAAGGTGACGCAATCGTCACTACAAACAACATGGCGGCGCTAACCTGTCAAAAACACTGCAAATTGCTCAACTTCAAACACTTATAACTTCTGAACCATTGGTCCTCCAGGCTCGAGGATTTCTCACATCTTCTCGTCCAAATCTACTGGATAACATAGGAAAAAGGAAAAAATTTTTGTTACGCAAGGGAAAGAGCAGCCGAACTGTGTACAGTATTATTGTTAGATCATGACCCACGGATTGCGGGACCAGTAAAAATTCATGGAGCAGAAGCTCGATCAGTCCGACAACCGGCGTCGATCAAGCGGTAAGTAAGACATTTGTAATTCAGCGGTAAGATCACAGTTGCACGTTTGCAATTCAAAGCCCGGCTCAATTCGCAGATGCAGCGGGCCAAAGGGTCGTGGGAGGATCCAATCCGTTGGCCCGACGAACGAGCATCCAGTTCGTCGGGTAATCGGCTGCCGTCTCACGTGAATTTAAGAGAAATCAATCAAGTCTAGATGAAAGGGGCTCGCGTCCTAGCAGCAAGAAGGGTGGGTGATCGGAGAGGAGAATGAAAAAAGGAGAACGGAAATTCGCGAACTCCGAAACAGGAAATACTGCATTCGAAGGAATAGCAAGATATCTCCGATGATACGTGTGTTTGATGTTGTCCTGGAAGCCAATTTTCAAACTCGAATTTCCCCGTCGTTCCTCCTCGCCCTTCTCCTCCCGGCTCACTTTCCTTCTCGTGGCATACGCGCGGCGATGAATCGGAATCTTTTCAAATAAGCAGCGAAGCTTGCGCCTCCTTCGCAACGCCGCGTTCACTGGAAGCTGCAGTTTCCGGCCTGGAATTCGCCGGAAATAATATCGTTGCAAGACGTTAGCCGGGGAACCGAGTGTACGTGCAATGATAAGGTTTCTCTCGGCGTTATGCCACCTCCGCGCAACTTTTAAACTGCCAAAGCCAGTTCGAAGTTTGTCGGGACTCGCAGTGACCCCCTTTCCCAGGACACCCTCCTCCTCTACAACAACCCCCCCAACTCTTTCCCTCATCCGCCCGGCATTTCCCCCATCCTTTCACGGTTTATTCGTACTCTTGTCTTGGTAGGAACTTTCTATTTTCTTGCCGGAAACCTTTGCCTTTCACGCCGTTCCTCCGCGTTCCTATTTCATGGTGCTTGCGTCAATGTCCCTCTTCGACGATTTTTACCTCGTTTTGAATTTATGCGGCGCCCTCATTGATTTTCATCGGAGTTTCTCGGAGACTAGGATCGAATGGAATTTCGGGAAGATGCTCGAGGCTTCCTATTAAATTCTTGAAAAATTTGATGCACACATTCCTATCAAATTTATGTACTTTGTTATACATCTTTGTCTACAGCTTGATCGATGAAAATGACAGTTCTTTGGATTGGGGTAAGACTGCAGTGAAACTGTACATTAATTGTTATACATGTATATCCAATTAACTTCAAATACTATATCGAATAATTACACTAATGAATCAATTAAACTTATATTCGCCTGTTTATCAAAAACATGTCTTTTTGGGTTATTATTTAAAGTCTTCCCTGCTCCGTGGAATTTTAAATAGCTGCAGTATATTGACTGCACAAAGGTAGCATAATCATTTGTCTTTTAATTAAGGGCTGGAATGAAAGGGGGATGAAATATAAGCTGTTTCAATATTAAACAATTAATTTCAAATTTAAATAAAAATGCTTAAATTTTTTTAAGGGACGATAAAAGACCCTATAGAATTTTATATTTTATATAGAGTTAATAATTTTATGATTAATTAGTTTATATATATTATTTTATTGGGGTGATATTTAAATTTAATAAATTTTAAATTTTATAATCATAGATTAATATAAAAATAAATGAAATTTTTATAAATATTATTAGAAAAATTAGCTTAGGGATAACAGCATTATACCTTTAGGAAGGCCATATTTATAAAGGTGTTTGTGACCTCGATGTTGAATTAAGATAAATTTTAAATGCCGAAGTTTAAAAATTAAGTCTGTTCGACTTATAAAATGTTACATGATTTGAGTTCAGATTGGTGTAAGCCAGATCGGTTTCCATCTTTAGAAAATTAATATATTTTCGTACGAAAGGACTATATTAAGTATTTTTAAAATTTAAATTTAAAAATGAATAGTAAATATTAATTGAAATATTATTTTGGCAGAATTAGTGCATTAAATTTAGGATTTAAGCGTATCAACCTCATTCATCGGAGAGTGCTTATTAAAAGCTTAATTCCAGAAATGATTAGTTATTTCAGTATTTGACCTCGCGCGAAAAGAATTCAATTTGTTCCTCGTGGCATAAACTTCCATTTGCAGGATTAGCAAATCGGCATTAAAAATTGGTTTCTCGAACTTCCAACAAATATGACTCACGAAGTTGATCATGAATAGGCTGCATCTTTATGCATTTATAATTTTTATAACAAAAATGAGTACTTGTAATTTAAAACAGTGAAAACATTAGAAGATTTTAAGAATTCTGTTATATAATTTTCAACCTTATATCCATATTGACAAAGGAAATACATTTCTGTTTTACTCCAGTTTGTTACAATTCAGCTAAAACATTTTTATTTTGCATAATGATCCGCTATCTAATCATGAAGTTCGAATCAAATC
Organism: Lasioglossum baleicum; assembly: GCF_051020765.1. Classification (NCBI taxonomy): domain Eukaryota; kingdom Metazoa; phylum Arthropoda; class Insecta; order Hymenoptera; family Halictidae; genus Lasioglossum; species Lasioglossum baleicum. The sequence goes on from NC_134938.1 coordinate 8,291,131, forward strand.
GACATTAAAAATTGGTTTCTCGAACTTGCAACAAATATGACTGACCGTACTTCACTATAAAGTGTACATTGTGTACCTACATATGGTCAGTTCAAAGTAGTTAATCCTCTCCACTGTCAGCCTCGCGAATGCCCGTTTCATTCCCTTATCCATTTCCTCGACTTCACTGTCGCCTCTTATGTCAGCGGACCCTTGCTGTTTCACGGGACGTTGTGTGTCGTCGTCTAGGATAAGCCGCCGGAAGTAGCATCGCCACGGCGCATACGTACGCGAGGAAATTCCTGGTAACTTCTATCCGGATGTAACGCGAACGCACGTGCTCGACACACTAAGAAACACGGGAATAACTTGCGACGTTCGCGTCCTCTAAGACAATACAGAATCTCTGTTGCACAAAGTGCATCGTGCGGTTGCTGTCCGACGAGATTTTTACTAGAATACGAGCCGAATGAAATTAATTTGTTGAATAAAAATAATCTCGAATTAAAACCGTCGTGGGAATTGGAAGATTAATTTCGATAAATTTAGGGAATTTTGTAACCGGTTTTAAATCTTTAAATCGATGTAAAAAAATTACAATTTATAAAGTGATTAGTAGATTGAGAAATAAAAATTTTCTTCAATTACAAGTTGTAGGAACATAAACATTTCTTCCTACCTTTAACAATTGTAATAAACTGAAAATAACATTAATGTTTCTACTGTTTTATATGCTATTAGAAGGCTTTTCAAGTTTCAAATTGTACAACAAGGTTGAAAGAGAGCTTGAAGACTTTTTTAAGAGTTAATTGAATAAAAGTTTGCTTTCTTCGATGAACAGATCGATTAATCATTCTGATCGATTTCATTATGATAATGATACGATGTCAGTCGTGCACACAGAGATCAGTATGTCGAAAATCTGTGCTTCACAATTAAAAGCCACTTACTGGTAGTAAGCATGATAAATGTAGCGTGCGACACCGCATGAATCCACCATAACTGACGCGTGTAACACGAACCGGCCAATTAGCACGTATAATTTTGGCTACCTTTTGCCTCGTTCCGTAACCGATACCACAAATTTGACCTAATGCAAATGCACCAATTCCGGCTGGCTAAGCCAGATATCGGCGTAGGTTTAACCCAGTGATCTGACCCGTATCTAATTTACAGGTAAGTTGGGTGTTGCAATCGGATCACCAATCACCGAATATTTAGGTGTACCGGCTCTTCGTAACTACTCTGGTACGCGGTACGTACCCCTAAACGCTGACCAATTTCCCGGAGCTCGGAAATACTTTCTGCATCGTCGCACCTTGCAGTTTTCAGTTTCAAAATTAATTCTTGCGTTCGTAGATCGCATATAACTTATAGTGCAAAAAAATTACGATCTGTATTTCGTGAGAAAATTGAAACAGCAATTAGCACGTTGTTCGCAGATTTCTGTCGTATTTTAAAGAAAACATTTGAATCAATTTATAGAAATCAATTATATAATTTCCATTATTTGTAAGAACTTGTTGCCATCTTTCAGATAACCTGTCAATTCTTCAAAATAAAAAATGTTTGCATTGGTTGCAAGACACAGGTGTCAAATAAAAATTTCCTCTCTCTCTTCTTCTTCTTTTAATTACCTTATTCAGTTGAAACTGAGACACTGATGTCCGTAAATATTTTTAATATGTCCACTGCTTTAAATTGTACGTAACCATTTCTGTCATAACAGCATAAAATAGTTATGATTTTGTATAATAAGATAATTTAATTATCTTGCTAACTTGAAACTGAGACACTGATGGCCTTAAATATTTTTAATATGTCCACTGCTTTTTAAATTGTACGTAACCATTTCTGTCATAAATGCATAAAATAGTTATGGCTTGTATTAAGTTCAAGAAAAAATTGAAAGCATTCCATCGTAATTTACCAGTTGATATTTAAAGATATTTATGTCTCAGCAAATACTGGAGGAACAAACAAGAGAGCAGGTCTTCGAAGGCGCAGCGGAATTTGTTGGTTAATTTTTTCGTTCCGGGATCCACGTACCGCGGATAAAATAAGGAAAGTTTGTACCGCGGGAAAGAATGATAGCGTTAGGCAAGAATGAAACATGCGGACGTGTAAATAAACGCGGCGTAAAAGCACTCGTAAATGTAGACAGAAGCTGGAAGCTCAGCTCCGTTAATGGCCGGAATTTCGAAAAGCTCGTACTTAACTAGAGTCTGCGAAGTGACGCTCGGAATACAAAATTGATCTTAGCATGACATTATCACGTTGCTCCTGCCGGGGGGTATCTGTTGGGGCGGTATGTCTAACCGTCTCCTGATTCCGCTTCTGACGTTCATACATCCCCGTTGAATCCGAAATTAAGACCATCCGCTGGGGGAAGATTAATATTACGCACTCGCATGAACTCCCGGCGGTACGACGCGACGTTGGCTAATTTCGGGCGAAAGTATTCAAACGTCGTTGCAAAGTATTCAACCGAAATTTACAGTCCGGGACTGGAACGTGCGAATTACACTAACTATACCAAATTGATCACTGGATCATTCTAATTTTTGTACTACAATTTTCTTATTACCACTTATCGGACAAAATTCAATGGATAAAAAGATGACGAACAAACCGGATCTTTCTGAAAGAGACAAATTCTGCTAAACTTCATTTTGGGGGACCGAAAATTTTCAACTTTTTCAAATATAATCTTATAGATTTTGCTAGAAAATGCTGAAAATGCAAGTTTTAATGGCCGGAGTTCACTGATTCAAGAGTTATGTGCATGTAAAATTGACCGATTTCAACAGGTTCATCACTGCTTATTTATTGTACATGGAATGAATAAAAAATGCTGAACAGACGTGAGAAACTGAAGAAATTAAACATTTCATCCAATATAAAATAATTCAATAATTAAATTGATATAGTACCTCATACAATACTTAAATGTTTAGTAATTCATTAGATTTCAACAGGTTTATCACTGCTTATTTATTGCTAGACTGCGGACGTTTATGCAAAATAAAAAATGTCTGCATCGATTCCAAGACACAGAAGCTAAATAAACATTTCTTTCTTCTTCTAATTATTTTATTCAACCGGAATTAATACGTTGATGTTCTTAAATTTTCAAGATATGTCTACTGCTTTAAATTGTACATACCAATTTTTGTTATAAGCGCAGAAAATCCGCAGTCTATTCATAAAAAATGTTAAAAGGGCGTGAGTAACTTTGAAGAAACACTGAGAGTTAAGAGCGAGAATTAAACACATTTCATCATCAATACATTTCATACAATACTTAAATGTTTAGTATTGTTTAGAGATACCAACATATTTAATAATCTAAACAATATTTTGAATAATGATACAGCAATTTTTACAGGCGGCTCTCTGAGTGACCACTCGAGTGCTAAAGGGTTAAGAGCGTTTCACACGACGCGAGATGTTTGCGAAGAAAAGCCAATCTCGGTGGTAGACGCTCGCGAATAATGGCGGCGGTTTAACGAGCAGTGTGTGCAATAAAAATGGGCCCAGACGATCGGCGTGATTAGAGTTCCGTTGAAACGATTTAACCGTCGATTAACATTGTCCTCGCGTGCGTCTCCTAAGGTCGTCAGCTAGAGGGTTCGAGTCCTTTTAAACGCGTTCCCCAACAGAGACCAGCAGCCGCTGCGGGGACGAGCTTTACGATCGCTCCATACTTTCCACTCGTAATTCAAAACGGACGCGGGAAACGTGCGACCGTTCGCAATGGAGATTCAACGCGTACCACCGGCGGCGTTATGACCGGCCTTAATTAATATTCCACGTGTAACCGGCCAACACCATGCAGTTTCGGCGATTTTTGTGCGTTTACGCAAACCGACCGTTTATAGCCCGGTCACGATCTTCGCCGCTGACGAGCACCGCTCCGGGAAATTGCGTCTCGTAAAACAGGGGAAAAAAACAACCGGAATGATTGATAAGGAACAGACAATATCCGACGCGATACTCTCATTGCAACATTTATTTATTCGCTCGAACAATTTTCATTCTTGCCGTAATATAATTTATATATTCCATCGCTTCATGAACTTGTAAATTTTTGGTGTACAGTGCAGTACAAGGCTGCTCTTTACTTTACCGGACTCAAAATTTGTGCCTTTCTATTTGGTATGTAATCCAGTAGATTTGTACCTGGAACAGCTGCAGATTGAAGTTTCGATCCTGTAGGATCACTGGTTCAGGAGTTATGCTTGTTTAAAGTTGAACAATCTGCAGTGTTTTTGACAGGTAAGGACGCCGCCATATTCGTTTGTAGTGACGGTCGCGCGCCGTTTACTGAGTTGGTTGTGATTAGGTCGGGGGGGGGGCGACAAGTACCGGCGGTTGTTCCAATATGGCGGCGCCCTTACTTGTCAAAAATACTGCAGATTGCTCAACTTTAAACAAGCATAACTCGTGAAATATTGATCCTACAGGATCGAAACTTCGATTTGCAGGCGTCCCGGGTACAAATCTCCTGAATTGCGTACCAAATACAACATAATCTATAGGATAAAGGCACAAATTTTGAGTCTAACTAAATATACCATCTAAATATAGTAAACATAAACGCCTAAGGACATTTTAATTCAGCGAATGGCGTATTTTTAACCTGATAAGATTGTATGATAGCTGATGTTAAACAAAATGGACGGCCTATCGAAACCTTTATTCAACATTTTATTCAATAAGCTATACTTTTGCTGTTTTCAATATGTGAAGCGGTTTACAAGAAAATAATTGTGTACCTAAACTTTTTGAAGGTGGTATGACCAATTTATCTTGATATCAACTATGAACTCACCAAGCTAAAAATACACAGTGCCATTCACAAAAATCGAGGTATTCTATCTTGTTTTATTGAAAAAACAACATTTTAGAAACTTTCAGTATTGTAGTCCCTGACAAAGACCGATCAGCTTTCGTTTGTAACTATTTTTCTGGGACTATTGGAAACACCGCAAAAAACGGTTTTTACCATTTTTGATAGTATCAGATAGCAGGACGTGAAAATAGAATTTCGATATTTCGAAAAACGGATAAAGTAATCTAGAGAGTATGATTGAAATTCTGGGCAGGAATTTCGAATTCCTTGCATATTGGATTGATTTTTCTTCAATTATTTCATGTTTGTTTTTTTTTCGATCGAATGAAATATTGAAGGTATTCTTGTTCGGTATTCACGAGAGAATGGTCCCGACGTAGCAACACTATCAAAGCAACAGCCCCACCACTCTGCAATTTCAATCCCGGTTTAAATCCGGTGCGATATAATCTATTGTAATTGAAAATTATGCCGCACGACTGCGCCACGTGGAAAGCCTATCCGTAACCCCTATCAGTAATCGCTTTGTTCATGAAAGAAATGAAAAAATTCCGCTGGAACAAAGGGAATCGATCGACGGCCTTTATTATTCGTGTCAGTCATTCTGTTATCAGCAACATAATTTCATTGAATCTTCAAAAGCACTTTGTGCGGGATTAGCCGGAGATTGGCTGCGCGTGTTCCTGAATTTTCAAAACTTTCTGCAGAATTGAATGGTGAACTCTTATCTTTGCATTTCTCGTTAACCATCTTTTAAAGAATCTCCAAGATAACTCGCGTTACAAATAGTAAATAGACTCCGGACTTCATGCACTTTTTGACAAAATGGCTAGGTGTGCAGAACAGTGGAGGCATCCGAAGAAATTACAAACATTGTTAAAATATTTTCGATTCATTAAAAAGAATAAGAAAGGAGTGTTCCACACAATAGAGAACTGTCTCTTAATACAGATAATTCTTTTCTAATGAGAGGATTTTTAAAGAAATCGTCAACTTATGCAAATGTTCTAATAATTTGACTATCCTCTGTAATTACAAATTTCCTTCGTAAATTATTAATTCCTGTTTCTCACTAAGACGATTCGTAACGAAATCGTCAACTTATGCAAGTGGTTATAACAATTTCACCATCCACTGTAATCACGAATCTTGTTCGGAAAACTGGGCGAACAAATACCTCCGGAAAATAGTGAAAGGGTCCCGGAGAAGTGGTGACTCAGAGGGATTTTAATAAAGGCAATATGGCTGTTACAAACCGGACTGGAGCAACACGTGGCGGAGGAACCGCGCGAATTAAACTGAAATTAGATAAAAGTATGAGAATTGATGTCTCTTTTGAAACTGGAATCTCGGTAATGTCCCCGTCGAATAACAAATTGAATCACAGCAAATGGTAATTGGAACGAATTACATGAATTAGCAGAATAATTAATCAGTTAACGTTAAATTACATTCTCACTTTAAAGTGTTAACGATACAAATTTTCTTTTATCTTGATATTATTTAAATCGTTAAAAGTGTTTTATTAAAGAGAGCCATTCATTTAAACGTAAAGCAATCATATTCCGATGAGAAACATTTGAGCAGATTAAACGAATGTTGAGTGTGTACTTTATTGCCTGCGTTCCACTTACAAACATCATACGACAACTATTTAACCGTAACGTTTCGCTCGAAATTTAATAGCGATGTATGCAAATGAAATTCTGTCGTTTCACAAATGGAAAGTAGAACATTTTTCGAAATACCATGGAATAAATGGCGGTACGTGTCCCGCCGGAAAAATCGCAGATTATCAGCGGGAATGTACAGTCGGACGAATCCTGGAGCAAAAGGGAATCGAAAATCGTCGTTACTCGACCGTCGAGGAAGACACAAATCTTATGTGTAGTGAGCTCTAGGATCTCGTTCCCATTATTCCCGGATTTTGTGTATTACCCATAACGAATACGTCCGAGATAATAAAATAGGAGGCCCCTTATCTCCCTTTATGGTCACAATACAGGGTTGTTCAATGAACCTCTTACAACGTTTGTTATATCCGCCCCTTCAAATAAAGTATTTTTATCGCGTTGAACTTTCTATCGACCCGCTCAAATCTTACATTCTGCGATCAGAAAACGAGACTCGTCCGCGATGCTAAATTTCAAATTCTCTCCCCATAACATCGAAATTTTTGACAATTGTCTCTCTTTACGGTACTCGTTCCTTAAAATTAGTGAATTATTAATACTTAAGGCGATTTTTACAGCAAGCTTTAGCCATTAATAAATTTTGAATTCTAAATTCTTTTAAATTCTCTCCCATAACATTCTTATTACGAAAAGAACAGTGGGATTCAATTTCTGACAATTGTGTCTCTTTATGCCGTACTTGTTCCTTAAAATGAGTGAATTATTAATACTTTAGGCGATCTTTTAAAACAAGTTTTAGCCACTAATAAATTTTAAATTCTAAATTCTTTTAAATTCTATCCCCATAACATTCTTATTACGAAAACAACAGTAGGATTCAATTTTTGTAGGAACTTTTTTAAAGCAAGTTCTAACCATTCATAAATTCAATATTTTAAACACACTGGACACAATATTATACATTAAATAAAAATGATTAACGTCGCGTAGAATTTCTCGAAAAGAAAAAATGTCCGTGATAAAAATCGTACAAAGTGAAATTCGAATATTAGACTGTACAACGGAAGGTAAAACAATAAAGACATTTAACGATTTAAGGATTTCATTTGGAGCTGTACAGGCTCGAGCAAATTCATTAAACGAAAGATCATGATTTCGTAGTCTGCGTGTTCGAGGGTTGTAACGCGGTCGAGATTCTCCCGCGAATGTGGAGGAATTGTGTGAACTCGCTTTGAATAAAATCTTCAATAAACTCACTGTTATAGCTCAGTTCAGGGGCGACGACCGTGCTAAATCAACATCACGCCTCGCGGGGGTATATTCTTCCGGTGCCAATTCGCAACTCCGCAAACTTTCATTTAGCCGCGGCCGAGGCCGCGCAATAAAACGCGGAAACGCGGCTGTGCGTCGGAATTTAATCCTCTTGCCGAATGAAACTCGCATTAGCTGGGACACAATTTCACGCTAATTTCCCAGCCGTAGTCGTCGCTCGTCTGGAGGAGACACGTCGCGGGAAGACGAACGTACCGACAAATATCTCCGCGTTTACTAAATCTCGACCCCTTTTAAAGATCCCCTGGGATCGCTCTTCCTTGTCGTTGATCGCGTAGATCGTGAACAGAACTGTTGCGTGTCATCTTTCATTTCACCTAATCTTTGTACGAAGTTCGATGATTCTATTTCAATTGCAAGACGACGATTCATTTTTTGGTTTAACCTTATAGCTAACCTTTTGATCGGGAAGATGAATATTGTGTACAATGTGTTTTCTTTGTTCAAACTATTTTAATATGGAATAGTACGAATATTCTATCAATGAATCATGAGGAAGATGTGAAACAAAAATTTATTGAACAGGAAAGTTATCTGCCTCTTTTATCTATTATCAATATATTTAACTCTCTGTAGCCAACCAAAATGTATGTAGATTATTTAAAATCTTTCGTATTTAACATATTTGCAGAAATTCTCATTTTAAGACTGTGAACAATGTGTTTTTTGTTCAAACTATTTTAATATGTAATAGTAAGAATATTCTATCAATGAATCATGGGGAAGATGTGAAACAAAAATTTATTGAACAGGAAAGTTATCTGTCTCTTTTATCAATTATCAATATATTTAACTCTTTGTAGCGAACCAAAATGTATGTAGATTATTTAAAATCTTTCGTATTTAACATACTTCTCATTTTAAGACTACAAATTCATATATTAGCGAGCAAAGAGTGGCAATTCAGAGAAATTTTGTATTTTCAGAAGAACATTAACAAGTTGTTGAAAAAACGCAGTGAATAGATTTAAGTGAATGTAAATGTACACAGAGTACAAATTTTATTTTGCTTTGAAAGAAATCGCATCGGGAGGGGTTGATCGCGTTAAACAGGGGTGGTAATGGAATTTTAAGTTTTTATAATAGAAGTACCTCGTTTTACAGTGTTCTACTACATCAACAAATACTAGAACCAACGGAAATAATGGTTGAATCCACGAATTTTCTTGTGCCTAGACAAAAACCTCCCTTAACGATCATAGTCAGAACAATACAGCAATTAAACTACCCGGAGGGAGGCTACACAAGGGTTGAGCACTCAAGTGAACGTAAATGTACACCCAGTACAATCTTGATTTATCATTGAAAAAATCGTATCACAAGGGGTTGGTCGCGTTAAACAGGGGTGGTAATGGAACTTTTAGTTTTTATAATAGAAGTACCTCGTTGTGCAGTGTTCTACTGCATGAACAAATACAAAAACCAGCGAAAATAATGGTTGAATCCACGAATTGTCTTGTTCCTGGACAAACCCTCCCTTAACGATCATAGTCGGCGGCTGTGGACCTGGCGAAATCGAAGCAAGGTGCGTGATGCAGTGGTATTCGGTGTCGAGAACAATTCAGCAATTAAACTACCCGGAGAGAAGACCTAGCAGCACGAGGCAGACGAGGCCCTTTCGGGACTGGAACTGGAAGCGTAACCGTTTCGACTGGGGACACAACCCACCAGCGGAGACAGGGACGCGTCGCCATTGGTAAAACCGCTCGTAGATTTACGTGCGTACAGGCCAGGCCCGTGATTCTTGTATGGACGACGATGGGGGAGCCGGGATTGGTAAGAAGGTTACATTATTGCCGCGTTTCGAGCTTCACGGGCCATAGAGCAACAGATCGCGGCAGTAACTTAGAGGCAGCCGGTAGTAACGCAGCTTACCTTTGCGGCAGCGTCGGAATGCCGCCGCCGCCGACGCTGTGTAACAACGACACAGGATGTTCACCACCGGAAACGGAACGGGCTATCGGGTTTGTATCTTTCTACCGGGTCGGGTTCCGTTTCATTGCCGGTGCTTGGTCTTCGTCTTCCGCGGACTCGCTCTTTTGTTACGGCCACCTGAACGAACGGCTCCATTTGCATCCACCGAATCACCTTTTCTTTTTACCGCCACGAACGCCCACGAATAGAAATGTTTCCTCTACGCAACTACGTCCGCGTAAAGAGTTTGCGAGGCGTGAGAGATTATAATTTTATCGCTTCCACCGCGGGCATGACGATCGTCGTTCGCATCTGTCCCCGCCTTTCGCGAATTTTCTTCTTTATTCGGATGAATAATTCCTCCAGTTTATCGTCTGCATATTGTGTGCGCTGTATTTACGTTAATAGAGCTGCGCTTTTGTGTAAATCTGTTTCTATCTACACTTTGAATTGTGTTTTTCAATTTTGTTGCCAACAAGTCCTTCTATTTTAATTTGTTGTATTCCTTTAATTAGTGTTTTGGAATATGCAGTGATCTAAGACGGACGAACGAAATGTGTATTTGTACTTGGGAGAACAGAGAATCTACCCTGTTGTAATTGTAAGAATTGTAAGGGCTAGAATAATGATAAAGGTTCGAATGAGGCAGAGTTTGAGGACGGTGAAGGATGAGTTTGCGTAGCGTTTTTCGTGAAAAACAGGAAGCCGGGGTATCTATGTAGAATGAAATGACGTCGGTACGAAGTGTTAAAAAATGTCTTGTGACAAAAACTGACGTCGGGTTACACTCGACAAAGGAGTGCAAAGGGTTGAAGACTAACTGACATTGTTCTGCTGTACCTAGTGTGTGGTTCCACCCCCTCCAGACCTTCTCATCCTTTTCCACCAACATGCCTGCACGCAATTAACTTCTGAAAATTTAATATGTAACTTTTGGTGGTGACTATGGTGTACAAAGCAGTTCTGTTGTAACGCGAAACGTCGAACCGAAAATTCGGAGCGCAATTATCAGCGTTAATAGATCGTCGGAGCTCGCTGCGGCTAATTAACTAAAAATTAGTCGAACCCACGCGAGGTGATGCAGAGTCATGTGTTCGACCCTACGCGGACGTTCCGCATGCCTGATATTAATAAAATTGTTCGGTGTCGCGAGGGTGTACGACCGCGAAAATTCTTCAGGTGTTGCGACGCGAGCTTGGCAAGTTTCGAAGCGCGCACCTAAATGGCGGACGGAGCCACCCCTCGGCGAGCGAGCGACAGAGGGGAGCCGAATTTGTAACCGCACTTCGGACGATAGTTCATTATGCTAATTAATGTTGCCAAATATCCCGCGAGCGGCCGGCTCGTATTTTTCGGATGCCACCCTCTGTGTCTCGACCCACCCCCGCTTTTTCCTGGCCGCTTGCCGCCGGCCTCGGTGATCTTAGGCCACCGCCGTCCAGCCGAACATTTTTCTTCGGACCGAATCCGAATGTCTGCGGTCGAGGGGTTACGCTTTATGCGCACCCTTCTCGTGCACCCCGTTCGATCCCGTTGCCCTCGATGTGGTAAAAATTTCGGAGGCAATAACCATTAGCGGATGTTTCTTGCTGAAATCATCTGGCATGTACAGGGTGTTCCAGCCATCACTTCAAATAACTATTACACCATGCAGTTTATCAAAATTTTCAAACGTGTAATTAAGGCGTCACTGGAAATTGCTGTACCATTGTTTACATTATTAAAGATGTCGGTATATAATCAATTACTGAACATTTAGGTATTGTATGAGGTATTACACCAATATCACGTCCATAAAATTTAAAAAATCATATGGAATGGATATATTCTAGGTCGGAAGAAATGTTTAATTTTAAATGTTCAACCCCTTGCTGTAACATTTTCTTTAGTTGAAGTGATTATAACGTCTTTATCCCCTAAAATGTCGTAGGAGAGAAAAGAAAATTGACATCTTTTGGGTGGCTATATTCATTTGAATGCTTACATATTGATTGCTAGACTGCGGATCTCCGTGCAAAATAAAAATTTTCCACCCGGATTGCAAAACCAGAGTGACACAGAAATTTATTTTCTCTCTTAATATGTTGAATAAATCAAAACTGATATAAACGCGTTTTTAAATTCGTCCAATGCGTTTAACGTTTTAAATTACACCTACTCATCTTCGTCATAAATACATAAAATCCGCTCTCTATTGATTACAAAAAAGACAAATTCCCAAACTGCTGAAAAAATTCACAAATTGCCAAAAAAGGCAAGGGGTTAAATGGTTTACAGGTGAAATTTACTAACAATATTATAGCTCCGCAACAATGGATCGCGATACAGGATTTCAAACAAAAAACTGCAGCAACCGCACTCCTGCGAAGTGTTTGCGGATCCCCGTGATATTTCGGCGATTTTTTACGATCGCAGAGAAATGGACGCGCGGTAAGTTTGTTCAGAGAGTTAACAGTGATTGTTTCATCCTATTCGGAGCGGCACAGTTCGCGTGTAAGGGCCATTTGTGTACCGGTGAAAATTGATTGACGGATTCTGCTGTCGCGTGGCAGTGAAGAATCTCCGGCAATCATTGTTAACACGTGTCACGGCATTCTCGTGCTGCATCAATCCTGTTCCTACTATCGTACTGCGTTTATTTAACGCCCTTACTGGCACCAGTGCCGCCGGCGATGCTTATGAAATTTTTATTTCTCCGCTGTTTGTACTAGCCGAGTGTCAAAATCGTTTGTGACACGCTGTCATTCGTGGGTTTGTTTTTCACCCGGAAATTAGTTTCATCTGTTATTCATCCTTTTGTAAGCCGATCATTTTATGTAGCTTCCGCACGTGATTATATTTGGAGGAAGTTTTTGAAACATGTATCCTGCGGTGAACAATAATCTGGCTTTCATTACAATCAACTGGATTACATTAATTAACCTTTTGTACTCGCAGCTATTTCAAAAATAATTTCAGACCTAGAATAATTCCATTTTACATGATTTTTACCTTTTCACGGATATGCAATTGATATAATACCTCAATTGATTAATAGGCAGCGGATCTTTATTAAAAATAAAACTTTCTGGAGTGATATAGAAATTTATTTTCTCTCTTAATACGTTCAATAGATTGAAAGTGATATAAAAGTATTTTTAAATTCGTTTAATGTTTTTAATGTTTTAAATTACACCTGCTCATTTTTGTCATAAGTGCATCAAATCCGCTATCTACTAACTAGATACCAACTTATTTTCAATCGCGTAAATTTTTAGTGGTGACTCCGAGTGAAACATAGTGCAGTTTATGAGAATTAGGTGGAAACTATTTCCGAATGTAGGCCATCGCTCGCTCGTTTGATAATTTCGCGTAAATTGAAGTTTCGAAATTTGAACACCGTTGACATTCCATCTTTTGGCCAATCACGCGGCTATTTTGCACGCTGTCAACGCTTACTATGAACATTGAAAGCGCGACAGCGTGTGTTTCGATTAGGTGAGTAGGTACGCGAAGTCCCGGTTGTATGTTGCACGGGATTCGATGTTATTGGGCGGGGGGTATTGGGATTCGCTGAGTGGATTTCGGGGCTTGAGCACAAGTTCTGGTTTGAGCGTTTGAAAATGGTTGTCGGTGGAGTTAGCACCAGTTTCCAGCTGAAACGTTCAACTTCTTCAATTCTTCGGCGAACTGTAATAAGGGGCAACTCTTCCGTGGTGCCTGGAGCGCGATTCGAATAAACAATCCCAGTTTTCGCGTATTTTTCCCCGGCGCGAAGTAAAAATAACAGTAGCAAACAGGAAGTTTCAAGACAAGGTACACAATCGAGTCCGGCGCCGCGCCGCCGCTCCGAAACGAATGTTCAAGCGCGAAGGAGAATTCTCGATAAATCCCAAGAAACAGCGGCGGTGGTCGAGTAATGAAACCAGAGCCATAGGTGTTTCGCTGGTTGTCTGTGTAATTGCGTTTCGATGCAAAACTCGCGAACCGTCGAGGAAAAGCGGAACACGGCGCCAATGTTTGCCCGACGGAAGCGCGGCGGAAGGACGCGACGGAAATAAAATTTTTGGCAACATTTCAATGGCAACGGTCCTCGGCGGTTCGTTTACCACGCTTTTTAATTAACCGGCTACAAGTATTCCCGGACCATGATAATTTTCAACCGTCCCATGGAAAAGTGAGCCACCGCGCGCGAACGAACCGCGCCGCTTCCGGCGGGACGTGTCGATTTACCACTTCCGCTCTGCCGCGATTAAGATGAACGGAACGTTACAGCCGAGAATTGCTCGCGAATATACGCTCCCGTCCGTAAGTCGCCGGACACTTATTCGAATTTGGATGCAGACGATTTTCTGCTATTAAAGGACTTGTATTATGGAATAAAAATGGTAAAATGTAAATCAAATCTGACCAAAATATCCCGTATCTTCTAAATTTTAATTATTTTATTCTTATATTTTCGAATTTCTTAAATTTAAGTTGGGCAGTTGCTTTCCAATTTGGCTTCTGGAGCTGTCCGTAATCATCCCACAATTTCTCAATCTCTTCTTCCCAACATTTATTCAAATATTATCGTTAGACTGCGGATCTTTATGCAAAACAAAATTTTTATACATCAATTGCAAACTGTACGAGCCAAGTAAAAATTGATTTTCCTCATTAATGATTTTTATATGCCAAAAATAGCAGATCAGCATTGTCAAACTCTTTTAATGTTTTTCCTGTTTTGAATTACACCTACTCATCTTTGTCATAAATGCATAAAATCCGCAGTTTAATTATCATATAGTAGTTACATCTAATCAAAATAAAACAAAATAAAATAGATTTTAAGATGCAAATCTGTCTATTACAAAGAGTACTTGAATCTCTCTATGTATGATTTATTTCACTGTTTTATTCGATCTCGAATGGAAAATATACCCGCAGGCATTTTAAATGCCAAATTTCATAATATTTGTTGACAATATAATTTTTGTTAAATCGATTATATAGTGAAAGCTGGGACTGGTTGGGTTTTTAAACACTAAAATTGTTATGTATCGTTTTGTCGTGAATTCGCCTCGGCCAGAAGCGAAATACAGTAAAGCTAATCTCCACGAATCAGACTAATGTTTGACATGCAAATCGACAAACGCATTTTATTATATTATTTTATATGGCAGCAGAGTGACCGATAACAACTCGGTCGTTTTATGTTTCAAAGATACAGAACGAAATAAAAATTTATATTTTTTTATTTTGTTCTGTAAACACGTATAAAATATGTGCTCCTAAAAATGACATAAAATTGTAGCATGCATCTCGATCGTTTCACTACACGAATTAACTTTTCAAAATATTTTTGAACATACACGATATATAATTTACCAAAACATTTTTGATAGGTGAAAATAATTTCAGCCACGTGGAAATTTTAATGGATCCAAACACGTCCGATAGTTAAAATTATGTTACGCAGAAGAGCATTATACATAAAACTTGTCACGTTTTGTTAGGCAGTGAATCGATTCTCGTTCTAATGCAACACTAAGCGATTCCATTAGCAGCCTAATATTCTGTAATAAATTATGTACATCGATAGCCCCTGAACAACGAACGTATCTAATTATCAATTTATTCCCGAGCCATTATCTCGATCATTAACGGCAGTAATCGACAGTGATGTATACGTATCGATGATACAGGTTTGAATAATCTAGATTTACGTGATGTTTTCATCGTCGCTGTTCGTAGTGCTGAAGCAGAAGCAAAATAGCATCGCTCAAACACGATTACAAATATCATAGTACTTGTTTCTATGGGACGTAATTTCAATTTGCCAATCGGCTAAGCTGTACAGAATATCTGACGCAAGTTTCTAAAGATGTGATTTGCCAAATTCAATTTTCATTATTTATTTATTACTTTATGGAAAATAAAAGAGTACTAAAAGCGATCAAAATGTTTTAGCTTATAAAAATGACAAGGCTCTATTTATTCAGATTTTGCGCAATTTTTATTCCAATATGTGGTCGGGTTAAAAAATTTATCGAATCAATTTCCATGTAAGCAACTTCATAATTTCAATAATTGCAAAATGAAAAATATAAAACCAGTCATTTTATGACAGGCACCAGATAAAAATTTACTCTATTGTGAAATTCTTTTAATTTTCTTATAATAAAACGTTCGTCGACGGTCCACCAAGCACAGCAAATATAAAATAAAGCTCGCGAAGTAAACACTCGTCGATCAAACGCCTTAATTAACAAAATAAGTTCGCGATTCTAGTTTCGCCGGACTGGCCTATTTGTTGTACAAAACGGGGAAATTTGCCAGGGTATCGGCGGTTTATTTATCGCGAATTGATAGAAGTTTCGCAAACATTAATCCCGGGTAATGAATAGCCAGTAACATGATCGGCCTGGTTAACGAGCAGACTTGCGAGTCGTGTTTGCTCGGACTCGATCGAGGCCAAGCACGAAGCAGTTTGCGGGATCGGGAACGTCGCAGCTTCTAGTTAACGGAAGTAGCCGGCCGATTTTGCATAAAACTTGATCGACGGATCTCTGCCCGTTCCCTTCGCCGTCCTTTGACGGTATCGTGGTTCATAAATAATGCGACGATCAGCGGAAATTATCGGCACGCCACCGAGCGTGACCGGTAATCGTAACGCGACAAACATCGCCGCGACGGAGACTTATTTTACAGAGAGATCGGCGGACAATTTCACACGTCATTGAATAACGCGGTTGACAAATTTGATTTGTTTAAATCTGGAAAAGTGTTGAATACCTGCACCTAATAGTTCACATGATATTGCAGAAGAATAACAAAATTGGTAGTCGGTTGAACTTCCGCTCAGGAAGCCAAAAATTTTCAGCTTTTCTGAATGTAATATTACGCGGTTCGACGAAAAAATGATAAAACTTTCAATTCCAGTGAAAAGAGTCCGAGTTTCAGTGTGATGAGTTCACTCGTTTAACGCAAATCCACCGCAGGCTAATAGAACCGGAAACAAAAAGTTGACGAATGGAAAGTTTCCATCTGTGATATGTTTAAAATTTTTGTATTGTTATAAAATTGAAAAGTATTGTATAATTATCTTTTCAAAATTAATAAAATTTTACAAATACCTATGTAGACTTTTGCTTTACATTTTGCTCCGAAAATGTGTAGGGTCCAATTACACCCCTGTACACGGTTAACATTGGAATAGAAGTGCGCAGAAAGAAGGTTAAAAGTTATACACGAGTGAAGCTGCTCGATTTCAAGCGCGTATCGACATAAGAGCGGCCATGATGTAGCGAGGGGATTCGCTAGGTCTGCGTTAGTTCTTGGATTCCTCGCGCTAGAATTTAGAGATCCACCATTGTTTCGTCGAATTGTATAATGTTACATTGAGAAAAGTAGCAAACGTTTGGTCCCCCGAGTGAAAGTTTCACCTCGTAGTCGGATAATCCATGCGAGACACAATCGAGGAACGATATTAGCGGCGAGCGTAGGCAGCTAATTCCGTGATGCTTTTCGCCGTGGAAAGTCGTCGGTCTCTGGGATCGGTTTCCAAGTCAGCGGGCCGGAGAATGCATCGCAAGATCGATCGCCTGGATCGAGCGTTCCACGGCGGATCGGGATTTTCTGCGCCGGTTTCACACGTAGCGACGGTCGAAATGTTAACACAGAGGGAGCGAGAAAGAGAGAAAGGGAGACCGACAGGCGGCTTGCAAGCCTCGCGAGATGGTAGTGGTACATAAAGACAGCTTTCGCCCCGTTATCGAGCCCGCTTTCAGCCCCGTTCCTCGGCCTGCGTCCCCCACCAGCCAGCCTCTACCTACTGCCCTTATCGGCTCAACAAATTTAACTTGATTTCCTATACGGACTTTGCGGAGCTCCGGGGAAATACGGAGTTGGCTTCGGCCCGTCTACGTCTAAACTCGCTTTACGATAAGGGATAAGCCTCACCCTATATCCAGAGGCCACCTCTTTCCTGCTACCAAACCCACCCAGGTCTACATCCGACACCCCCCATCCACCCCCTCCCTACTCGTTTCGCTCTCCTTACTCTTTCCGCCGCAACCGTGCACACGGCAACAACCACCACCAACAACCTCTCTTTCCACGGACCCTCCATTCACCAATGTCGAATCCTCTTGACCCGGCCAGCCAACTTTTCGTACGGCGCGCCGAGGGTGAGAAACCCGACGAGAAGTTCACCAGCCAACGGCTTTCCTCGCGCCGAAAAAGATCCGCCGCGGCCAATGAGATTTCGACGGGACGCCGTCGATTCGTGAACCCCGAGACATGCTCTTGCCGGTGTCTACCGGATAATGAGGGCTCCCGCCTCTTTGACGGGTTCGACGGTCTTTAAATTGTCGGATTTTAACCGGGTTTCCGGCACTCCGGGGACCACTACGGTCTGGAAACCCGCTTTTCCTGGCCGAAAGTATTTTAGCGTTATTTCGAAGTTGAACGTTATCGTATGCTAGGTCGTTGAACTCGTTTCGACACCAGCCATAACGTTATGAAGTCAGAAATACATAGGAACATTTGAAAAATCGAGGTGATCCCCATTTCTATAGAAATAATTGTATTCTGAAATTTCGATTTTCTCGAATTTGACTGGACATCGGAGAAAGAAAAATGTAGATAAACCGGATTTTTACATGAATTAATCATCTTATTTTTTAGTTAAGAATTAGGAAACAAAATTGATTAAAACAAGCAGCAGAAGACACTTGAAGACACTTTAAGACACTTAAAACGGTAGTAAGTTGTCGGCAACAAATTTGAAAAATAATTCGGAGCGCGACGGGTTAAATATTGAAGATCCGTAATCACTGTCCGCGAATGGGCGCTGTCCGGCGTTAGGAAAACAGCCCTAAGTGATACGAAGTGGGGTGCGGACGCTCGCGCGGTTTCTTTTCGTGATTATTAATCGCATTTGGCGAGCGATCCTCAGATGCTCGGGTTCATGAAATATTCATGAGTACATATTGGCCTCGGTTCCGTCCGCTAATTGCGGCCGAGGTAAATTCAATCAGGAGGTATTTCTAGCAGTCGGTCGACGCGCGCGCGTGTGTGTGTGCGTGTGTGTGCGGCGCTGTGCGGTTCCTTGCGTGGCCCGAAACCTTGCCGCATTACCGGTATATTAAACACCGGTGGAAGCCGGTTTTGAAATGACGGCTCGCCGAAGAGGAACAAACGCGCGAGTCAGAAAGACAGCGAACAGAAGAGGGTAGGACAGACAAGCGGGGGCGGTCGGAGGGCGAATGAGAGAGTGGCGTATGGTTCACGCAGTCTGGCGCATAGTCTCTGTATAATTCAGTCATATCCATGCTAATCCCACCGGCCGGCTCACGTTATTCTCCATGATGGATGCACAGCCACCGGAGAATTGCCCTTTTCATTGAAATACAACTAAAATTAAACTCATTTGCTGCCCCCCGTGGATTTACTGCGCGCGAGAGGCGGGGACGACCGCGATACCGGTTCACTTTTCTCTGTCTGCTAGGACAACGCGGACAACCCTTCGATCACTAGGATCATCCACTGTTATAAACCAGCTAGTATTCTGCGTTCCATCGCACTTTCGTATTCAGGGCAATGAGGACGCGGACAAGGCAGCCAAATTGGCTACTTCCTCGACCTCCCTCAATTTTCCCAAAGTTCCGTTCACAGATTTATTTGAAAAATATAAAAAACAGGACAAAGAGAAATCTACTGAAATTATCAGGAGGCAAGGGCTATTTCAGGGCAAAAATCTGTGGTTGTCAGGAAGAACGCCGTATGTCACATAATTTCATTTTCGAGATATTGCCGTTTAAAGTTTTGGTCATTAATGCTTTGCCATAGGATATCGGCTCAATTGCATTATGTTTTTAACCTTTCAAATTTATTTTCATGACTTTTTCTGATAAAGACGTAAATCCTATACCATAAATCTCAATTAATGCATAAACTGAAATTTTTTGTGGCGTTTTTCCTTACAATCACAGAAATTATTTCCAAAACGTTTTCGGCGACAATTCCCCAGCCTGGTCCTCCCATAAAAGACTCAAGAGGTGTTTTACTAGTACGGTCAATAGGATGCGGGCAGATCACTATCACTTAGCCGCTTCGTTGCTGCGCGTAATTATAATTTCTGACGGTAAGTGTGGTTGTGATCAAAGTGACGAAACCTTAAACCACATGCTCTGGCAGTGCGAAAAGTACGACGTTCAAAGGCACAAACTTTTGGAATTTTTATAGCGGAACCTAATATTAAGGCTTGCTTTATATCCATTCTTATTTCAAAGATTGTAAGTTATCTATTTGAATTATATCTCATCATGTAACATTTTAACCCCAAATGGAAGGGTCTGAAGAGCTTCAATAAAAAAAATACCATCCTAAACCAGCTAGTTAGTATGTGAAACGGCCTGCATTAACGCCAATGAAATAATCAACGTCGCAACCTAACGAAGTTAAGGGACGAATGCCGGCCGCGGCCGGAACCTCGGAATCATTCTCTGATTACCTCGACGGAAGATGCGCTGCTTCGCAAACTGGAGCGGCCCCGAACAATTAGGCTAATTGATAAGCGGCGAGAACCGGGAGCTTCGCTAGACGTTTCTAAAAATGTTTGTCCAGGGGGAACATTCGTCGCGCAGCAAACAGAAGTCGAGCGATTAGAATGATTGGTCTTATCTTCGGAGTGTAATTTACCGAGTTTTAAATAAACCACTGTGGAAAGTTGAATTAAGGAAATCGGGCGAGTGCTCGGCACTGTCGAGGACAATCTCGCTATCGACAGATATTCTTCATCTTGAAAATTATCAGAGAAAAGCTTACGTTTTAAAATAAATTGAAAAAAGCCCGATGAAAAATCGTCTCTTTAAACACGTGTAAATGATGCTGTGAAAAATGCACTGCTTCATTTGAGGAGTCTAGACTGTTGTTGTGTTTTGCAGTTCGCAGCCCGGATTTTTGTATCAGGATGCAAATGCGGACGAATGAAATTCGTGAGATTTTGCAGAGGGGGGAGCAGGAAATGGGATTACGTCTCGAGCGAAGAAGTAATTCCTGGCGACATGGAGCTTATGTTTTCAAGCTGCTCGGTTCCCGACAGTCTTCCGCAGCCTGCTAAGGGATTTTCCGTCTCGGAAGATCCTTACGCAATGCGTTGGTATTCTCTTACTGCATATGGACGCCGCACAAAATCGTTCCACTGGTGTTTACGATCCCGTGTCTTATAATATTGAGCGAACCTGCTGCCACACGGGGGACAAAGTATCGCACATTCTTCTGATAAAACATTTATACCTACTTCCTGCTCATACACTTATGTTACAGAACCTCGAAATCGATAGTGTTCGATAACATCGCGATGTACGTTGGGAAAACTTTCGAGAGTACAGTTGCAACTATTGCTTCAATTTTATTAAATTTAAATTCTTAAACAGTTAAATGCATTATAATAAAAATTATAAATGTGTGTTGTGCACTTCCATTATACAGTGTGCCCCAAAAATATATTTCCTTCAGGAATATTTAGGAATTATTTCTCTCGAGTACTAAAATAGGTTTCTCCTTTCATTTGACCGGATATTGATCATTAAAATGCATTTAAAAATAATTTTCTGGATATTGACCATTAAATTGCATTTAAAAATATTTTTTTCTGGAAACCAAACCTAAATCGAGTCTTCCTAGGAGAACGGAGGAAAAAGAAGCGCGGAGACTAAATAAAATGTTTAAGCGAGCAATTGTAAGTATTAAAATGTATTTCCTGCAGGAATATTCAGGAGTTATTGCTTTCAAGTACTAGAATAGATTTCTCTTCTCATTTGACCGGATATTGATAATTAAATTGCATTTGAAAATATTTTTGCTGGTTAGTGACCATTAAAATGCATTTAAAAATATTTTTGCTGGAAACCAAACGTAAATCGAGTCTTCCTAGGAGAACGGAGGAAAAAGAAGCGCGGAGACTAAATAAGATGTTTAAGCGAGGAATTGTAAGGCGATTCGTCAATTCTATCTCTCAATAGATGGAGACGTAACAGCAGATGTGCCGGATACTTATTCGACAGATGTGTCGATATTTTCCCATGGAAGGAGTGCTGTGTAGAGACACACCGGGTAATATCGGCAAGAAACGTACCGCGTCGCAAGAAAGATTTCCAGTTGGGTTTAGGGTAGGAAACGTCGGCCATCTCGTACGCATAAAATGATAATCGACGCGGGTCGGGGGTCTGCAGAAAAAGAGGATACAGATTCAAATATTGGTACAAACTTGATATTCGTCCTTCCGATCTGCATGATATCGATACAGGCGTAACGGTAAATACGCGTTCACACTGTCAAGATTATTTATCGCTCACTATCGACGAAGGTATCATGTATCTACTGAAAAACATGAATGTTCTTAATAGACAGCGGATTTTATGCGTTTATGACAGAAATGGATAGGTGTCATTTAAGACAGTAAAAATATTAAAAGAATCATATTACTTTCAAGATAGAAAATTCATTTCTGTTTCTCTCCAGTTTGTTGCAAATCGGGTAAGAAATTTCTATTTTGCATATTCTATTTCCATATTCGCTACTGATACTTTCTTGTTTCCAGAAATCAAATTGCCAATGAAGGAAACGAAGAGGTGATCGCGATAAGGCATGCAATAATCGAGCAATTAATCCAGATAACCAAAAACGAATTCTCTGTATAACGTCACTGTATGCAGAATACTAAACGATAAAATTTCTTCATCGATAGAATTCAATGTTTTATAGCGTTCAAGATTGGTCAGCCTCAAAAACCGTAGAGCAGTGTCAGTGAAAAATTGCAATTTCTTGGATCGGCCGGTAATTTATGCCGCATTCATTCTGGTTTCTGTTTCGTTCGTTACGAGCTGCATGTACGAAACTCTTAGGAACCGGCATGAACACGGAAGCTAATTTCCATTCGGCGCACGTAGCAGGTTCTGAAAGGGCCTGGGCACAGAAAAATCGCGAATCCTCGATTGATTAAGCTACCGGTCGGGTCGTTCCCGTCGAAGCGCGTAACAGTCCAATTTACATATCGTTCCGCGGAACCGCCGTCGAAACCGGAAAGCTGAAAATATATCGGCCCGGACAAAGTGGGAAATGGTCGGAATACAGAGGAGCCTTTCGGGAAAAAGTGGGCCAGTTTTCCCTTTCAGACGCCGGCGAACCGTAGTCGAAGGCTGATCGGCCGGCTTTGTGTCGATTATCGAAGATATCCCGCGTCCCTCCGCCCTCCGCCCTCCGCTCTTCGAACACGCCGGGATCGTCGGTAAAAAGGAGAGCAGAAAAAACGAAAAGGAAAGAAGCAACCAGGACACGGGCTTGGAAAAAAAAAGAACGGGGAAAAAAGCAGCCCGGACCGATCCGTTTCGGCTCGGTTCGATGCCTCCGACTCCCATCGGCTTTCATCTCGATTTACTACGAAAGAAATTGCGCGCTCCTCTTTCCTACAGTTCCTTTTTTCCCTCCTCGTTTGATATTTCTTGCCGCGGTTCCGCGCGCCAGAACGAAGAAACAAATTCGCGAGGTGGGATTGTAACTTTTTTCAGGATTATTTCGAATTTCACGCTCGCCGACTCGCGCACCGCTCGATTCTCGCAGAAACAAGAAATTCAAACGGTAACTACAAAAAGTATTTAAACATTGGCTTTCCGGTTTTACGAGAATTAATCTCTACACAGTTTTAGGCTTGAATCATGCATTTGCTTCTACAATGTTTCCGCGTGGAGGAAAACTGAAGTTTTTTCTCGAGAACGTAACGATTAAAACGTTTCTAAAAACACTGGAACCAATTTTTGGAGTGAATCTAGCACATATTGAAAATTTAACGCTTACCCTTTACAATGAGCATCTGAATTTTATTTTATTTTTACTGACTGAAAGTATGACAGGCAAAATATATATTGACACAACAACAATTCTGCGCGACCGTGCGACGCACGCGATAACGCGCTGTTCACGTGCAAACAATGTTCTTCTGCGATTTAATTTCCTAATCGAGAGGGGGAGAGTCGAGGTTCAATTAAATCGTCGGCGGAGAAAATCGATAGCGGAGAATGAGGAGAGAATTTCACGGGAGGGATGGTCTGCAACCCCTGCTCGAAGAATTCGTTAGGGATCCTTCGGTTTGCCATTGTATGCACTATTTCCGCGCCGTGGTCTTTTGAACCGGCGTGTACGGTTTTGCTGGACCCTTGTCTGCCACGAAATGGCTGCCGCGATTTAAATGGCGACTATAGCTCAATGTTGGGTCTTTTTATTTTTCACCCTTCGAGTCGGAACAAAATACCTTTTAGTCCTTTTAAAACACTACTAACAAGCGAGCCAAAGAATATTTTCGCTAATTCCATTAAAATGTTTACAAAAATTCTATATATTTTTGGTACAAAAATTGAAGCCATTTGGACTTCAAGATGAAAGAAACAGTTTCTTAGAAAAGTGAAGTGTCGAACAAAATAAAACGTTAAAAAATAAAAAAGCTGGTTTTAAACTAATAAATTTACTGAAACGTTTTCGCACACTGTTTTAAAACATTACATTACAACAAATAATGTTGTAGTCATGCAAAGCACAAATGATTTGGATAGTTTTAAACATGATTTACAGTTTCTTTTAGAAGAGGCGGTACTATCGTGTAGCTATACTACTGATCGTGTAAAGTAGCTTCGTATCAGGCAGCGTTTTATTAACTTATTTCTAATAGAAAACTCGCATAGTGCAATAGTTGATATTCAACTCGATGCACGTTAGCCGAAAACGATATTAAAGGACAAAATTCTGGCGAACATTTCGAGGTTTATGAAAGTTTAATGACGCGCGTCAGATTCGTTGGTTTGCGGGCGTGCCACAAGAATCTAACCAGAAAATCAACGGGAAGTCTGTGTGTACATGACCAGAACTGTTGATTGCGGAATAAACGTATTTCAATTTCTCCTACGAAAGCACATCTCAAAACTATACCGCAAATAGCCTGTCCGGGAAATTAACTGCGTCCGAAAGCACGGAGCAACTAAGAAAATTATGGCTGACGTTATCGGATAGAGCTCGCCCTTAAACGGAGTCTGGTAATTTGTTCATTACCGTTTGTTTTAATTGTCGAGATTCGTATGGAAATCTACGCATATTTATTTAATAATATTTCGTTGCATGTTTCATTAGCAGAGTGCAGATTTTTATGTCTAAAGTTGTCTACATTAGATTTAACACCAAACCTACCATCAGTGGTCAAATTGACCGATTCCAGATTTTTTGTTTTACGATTATTGATATAATAAAAATAATTTCATAAGAAATGATTGCAAATCAATCGTGTAATTTTTTTAAGGGAACATGTACCAGTTACTTTCAAGGCTCGTAGGTTTAGTGTTAAGATGAACATTTTATCCGGAACCCATGAAGCATTAGAAGTAATTTGGTGTACTGTACCCAACTATATTACGCACGGAGTATTCTAGTATGGCAGTTCATTTTTAACAGTCTCCGAAGCAGACTCAGTATTAAGTTTGCATGTTGAAAGGAAGTTAATGCGGTCTTTTCTTGACAACATGCTACTCTTAACATTTCGTTCCTCTTACTTTAACGCGTTAACCTTCATTCAAGTTTTATTATTAAACTAACAACAAAAAGAAATTAAACGCCAAGAGCTGGCTAACCAGATGACGTGTTTGAGATGCCGGACCGAAACGGGTCCGAGCCCCGCCACTTATCCGTTGCCACGAGTTCAAACGAATTAACGCGGGAACTTTTCACGAGGCAGGTACGTAAAACTCGTAACAAAAGTAGCCCAATTTATCAGTGAAACTTGATGTTTACCCCCTCCCCGGGCAGGATATATTCTTCGGGGAACAAAAGCGTCTCCGGTAGGACTGGGTTCAGTTTCCTCTAGCAGGCGGGCGCTAGGAAGTTTCCGGGGCTTCTCGTGAGGCAAGACGGTGACAGAAAAAGCCTCGTACTAGCGAGGGAGAGAGGGAGAGAATACCGGGAGTGTCCCGGGATGTCTTATCGTTGCGTGAATTATCAGTTACGACTGGACAGAGGCCAGAAATGGCGGGGAAAGGTTAAGCTGTCGCTTGCCGGACGAGGCTAATGAAAGCTTAGCCCTGTAATGCAATCTGACGGAAAGCAAGCTAACCGACTGACGTGATAGGTCAGTTCAGGCTAGACTGAGTTTACTGGGAAGGCAAGTGGATTAGCCGTGGCACCGTGGATGGCGGCCATATAACAGACGATCTTCGACTTCCCTTTTGGTTTTGTTGCTCGGCACCGTCGTTCAGTGTCGACCCATCGCACGGTATATTCGCCACTGTCGATGCCCGCTTTTATCGTTCCCTCCTTGCCCGAACGTAACCCACGATGACTGTTATTGCCGTATGCGATTTGTCTCGACGTCTACTCCACCAATTCCGAAATGGAGGATCGCATGAAAACGCCGAAGGAGAAGAGAGTAAATAATTAAAATTTATTTTTCTATAATAATATTATATTTCTATATAAATTTGTTCCTCTAGTCCCACCTAATACAAAAGTGAGAATCGAAATCTTCGTTCGCCGAAAATCAACTCCGAAATGGAAGGTAGTATGAAAACGCCGAGGTAGGAGAAGATAAATAATTAACCCTTTGCACTCTAAGCTATTTTAACTCGAAAATTAAACATTTGTTCCTCCTAGAATATTTCCATTCTCTATGATTTTTTAAATTCCATTTTTGAATAACATATTTTGAATAATGGTGTACAGTCGGTACAATGGTACAGTGCATCACTCGAGTGGTAAGGGTTAAACTTTTCTACGAGATACGTTTGATCCGACTCACATGTGTGTTACACCACCTAAGACCTCCGAAGGTGAGAATAGCGGAGTTCTTCGTCTTCGTTCGCCGAACACCAATTTCGAAATGGAAGATCGTATGAGAACACCGAGGGACGAGGAAATAAATAATTAAATTCGCTTTTCTACGATACGTTTGTTCTGATAAATTTGTTGTAATGAATTTATTGTGATGAATTTGTTCTAATAAATTTGTTCTTATATTCTAATAAATTTGTTGTGATAAATTCGTTCTAATAAATACGTTCTGATAAATTCGTTCTGATAAATTCGTTCTGATAAATACGTTCTGATAAATTCGTTCTAATGAATTTGTTCTGATGAATTTGTTCTGATGAATTTGTTGTAATGAATTTATCCTGATAAATTTGTTCTGACAAATTCGTTCTGATAAATACGTTCTGACGAATTTGTTCTGATAAATTCGTTCTGACGAATTTGTTCTGATAAATTTGTTCCTCTACCTCACCCAATACGTCCGAAAGTGAGAATCGCGGAGCATTCGCAGGGGCTGCAGGTTCGTGAGAGAATGCCGGCGAGGTTCACGTGGTCGTCGCGACGCAGAACGACGCGGCGCCAACTTGTTTTTCGTCGGCTGAACACGCATTATAATTTCTGTCGCGGGGGATACTTACCGCCCATTCTCGTGACGACACGCCGGCATGCGTACTCTCTCTCTGTACCGACGCGATACGAACTCTCGACACGCGGTTACTTAATTCTAGCCGACACGGCAGCTCGTTTTTCCGAGAATCGTTTACACGTCGCGATCAATGCGCCACGGCGCGCGGCGTGCGCCACAGAGAGAGAGAGAGAGAGAGAGAGAGAGCCCGGAATTCCGTGTTCGAAAGTCGTGTTTCTTCGTACGACAGCAGAGCCCCGCACAGTTTCTACTTATGTGTATCAAGTGCATGAAGTGCTTCCTTTTTTCCCCAGCGAGGAATCGCATGCGATCCGTACCGCCGCCACGCCGGCAGATTTATCGATCCCATAGATTTCTCGGCTCGATTCTTGCATCGACGGCGAATTCAATCTACCAACTCGCTCGCATACTACGCTCGAATGGAATCCGTGCGTTGAAATTGTTTGAGAGCACCACCCATGCCGTATTCCAGGCGTCTGTCGTTATAATTATTCAACCAGTCGACAGGGAAAATGTGTTTTACACGGTCGTCAGGAAAGACAAGTTAATTCGTCGTTTGTTGCTTCGTTTTCCTCATAATTCGATCAGCGACTCTTCCAGTTTTTCATGTAAGCACGCTTTGGTTTTTATACATCCTGGGTGATACTTCTGTCATAGTTATTAGGTATCTAATCATCATTTCATTTCTGTCAGAAATGCATACAATCCGCGGTCTAATTATTGCTTAATCTTGTTTCAATTCAAGCATGATTTTATTCAATTTTTAATATTAATTCTGTCAAGTATGTTTTTAATCAATTTTTTATTTTAATCCCCAAGTATGTTTCTATGTATTCCATTTTTAATTTTAATCCAACTATGTGTCCATTCAATTTTTTATTTTAATCCAAGTATGTTTTTATTCAACTTTGATTTTAATCCATGTATGTTTTTGTTCAATTTATAATTTTAACATTTTTTATGCGGTGCAGATTTCATCTCAAATAACGTCGTAAAAAGTCATATAACTCGCAAGAGTTCATAGAACAAAATGTGACAAAACATTATAAATGGTTGAAAATTAGCTTTCATTTTCTCTTGAGACAACGAAATGACTTTCTGGACGAATACGTATATAATATAATCCGAAACCGTTAATTATAGTATCTAAAGCATCTCCTCACTGTCCAAAAATACATAGAAACATTAGCGAAAAATGTGATTTAGTCGGGGGGTGTGAGATTTTCGAGGGTGAAGTCAAAAATAATTCTCGTCACGGAGCATAGTCCATTTATTCATCGACGCTGCGTTCCCGGTTGATTTACCAGCTCCCATCCTCCCTATACAACCTTCGCACTGTAAAATATTCCTTCCACTCGGTCCCAGCCAATCGAAAGCTCCAGTATAATATCCAATGAGGAACGAACGATCATTAAATCACGTTCCCGGTCTTGTGACGTTGGCGAAAAAAGGCGAAAGAGAAAGGATAAAAAGGTGGAGCGGGGAGGGGGTTGGAAGGGGTGGTAGGATAGGTAAAGCGGGCGGTTCATCCTTGGGCAAAGTGATTTCTCAAATTCTCCTGAAGGAGGATGATCGCGGGCGCCACGTAAGCGAGCCAGCGGCAACACGGCCAGATATTTACGAGGGCGAAATGGCTGGTTTGCAAGTAAAATCGTCTCCGGAGGCAGCCGGGGCTCTCTCTCGCGGCCGCGTTGCGCCGCTGACAACGTTTGGCTTGATGTCGGCCGAGGGTGGATAGGTTATAATTGGTTTTATCTGACTATGGCGGCGAAGGTGGCCGTAATGGAAACGATAGGCTAGCACGCGAGCCTAAGCCATGCTGCACTACTTCAGCCGAAAGGAACGAACCCCCGGCGGCCCCGCCGTTCGATGCGGCGAGGAACGACGAGGAACGGAGCGGCGATCGTGGCGAGCCGCAGCAGCAGTAACAGCAACCTTTGGCAGCCAGTTGGTCTGCACGATATTACTATTTGCACAAAATTACCACCCGTAGATTGCCGTACTTATGAACACCCTTCTGCCCACCCCCTCGGCGCAACCCTACCACCGGTTCGGTCTCGATCGGCCCACGTCGCCGTCGTTCTCGCGAATAATCGCGTGCGTGATTCCGCGAACACGACCACCACCCTCCTCGGCCCCTCCGCTTCCTCCACCCCTTCTTCCTCAACTTCTTTCCTCGTGTTTCCCCAGCCCTGGGAGCTTCTTCGTGTCTCTTGACATACTGATCGCAAGCTGCCCTGATCCTTTCCGCCGCATTCGCAGATTGATTTTTTCGCGAATATCGCGAATGCATTTATGGCTTTTGAAAATGTTCAGAAAATGCTAGAATATGAAATTCCACAGAATTCAGTACGATTTTTATTTATTTCTGAAATGCGAAGACTACTACCATTGAAAATAAGATTTTACACGATTCCACTTTCTTAAAATTTGCCTGAAAAAATTAAAATTGACTGCCATGTCTCGTCGGTCATATGTGCGTGACACAATTCTTCTCATTAAGAATTAATTTTGTTCATAATTGCTTGAAGCAAACTTTATTGGGATTTACACGATCTAAAGAGTGCAAGAGGTAATTCAACTTCGCAATTAATCAGTTTATTCCACCTGTGTTTTATTGATTATTTTCTTATTCAAATTTATAAGGCCGCGAATGCTCTACGCAACGTATGCGCGTCTGTTTATTATTCTCCAGCAACTTCGCCGTTTCTGTTTAACACGAAAATATTCAGGTTAAACAATATTACCATTTTGTTAATGAGAAATTGGAGTACACTCTCGTCGAACAGTACATTTTTACGGAAACTTCCCTGTAATATACTCTCGCGTAAATGAATTTTTACTGTATATGGAAATGAGAGTCGTTCCGGGTAAATAGAAATTTTGATACTGTTCGGCGAATGTCGGTATCGCTAGTTCACTACGTTTTTGCTTGATGGATGTCTATAAAAAATGTCACGGTCTTTTCTTGACGTTTAGGAGAATATTATGTATAGAATTTTTTGATATTCTTTTTCCTCTATAAAATTGGTTATGTACTAACAAAAATTCATTGAAAGGGGCCTATCCATTATGAATAAAAATTGTTTGCAGAATCAATTGACACTAACATTCCTGCTAAAGAAATAGCATCGAAAATTTCTAACTTCTTTGCTTCGAGATGAATTAAAATGAACATCAACGAAAGATGACATCATAATTCGTCAGAAAATATGCGTCAATTTACATTTTTCGTTCGGCAATTTGATTACTCGTTCAATTAGCAAATGTTCAAAAATAACGAGCACCTGCAGAAATGTTATAAAATGGCACGTCACGTACACGCGAATCAATAATATAATGACGGTTTAATCGCTTCAGTTTCGTTACGTTTCACGAATGTATGCCCAGATATTCTCTGAAACATCCGAACTAATCTACATATTATCAAACTCCGCACCACACCAAGGTACAAATTGAATGATCCACGGCCTGTGGAACTTGCGATGGGACATATCTCTGGGTTTCTCCGCTGCCTAAAATTCACTTAGCTCGCCGAACCGTCGAAAGACAATTTCAACCCGCAAAGGACTCGCTTAGCATACTCTAGCGGGACGCACATGCGAATGATTCACGCGGCAACATGAAGATTGCGCCCCCAGAAAAAAAGTTACTCGAACAAATCTTGTGCGTAACAAGTCTGTCAGGTTGGAGGGAAAGTTCTGTCGTATTTTACTGAAAATATATGTTTAATATTATCCAATGACATCATTTCTGTTCCTGTTCGATTCCTGTTTCCCAATGAGTCACTAGCAATATGTGTTTTCGATTTACTCCAACCTAATACTTACATCACGATTCAAATTCTCTGCCCATTTAAGTTTTCCTATACCAATATGGCAGCGTTCTAACCTAATCGACCAACATTGCGTATAACTTTCCAACCGGTGAACTCCGACCATTAAAATTTACATTTCTGAAGAATTTTAACGGTTTAATTAAAGAACACACGTCAATTCACGTGGACAAAGAACAACTGATAACATAAAACATTAGAAACTATTTACAAGAGTTGAAAATTTTTGTAAATCACAATTTCTCTAATCATAATGGTTTCGCGAAGTCTGTAGAATCAGTTTGCATCTTTGAGCCGTTTGAGCCGGCTGAAAATTTGCATGCGAGCTGCGTTCGAACCAGAGCTGACCTATCGGATCGAAATTAGGGTTGGAGGAGATAATGCTCGACTGGCTAGGAAACGTGATGGATGGCGCCTTTGTCCATCGGCCCGTCCGAGAAGTAGGTCTCCCCGAGTTCGTTCTGCATTCCCGATCCCATCCATCATGGAAGAAGAAAGTACCGGAGACGTCTCCGTCTCGTATGAATATTCAGAGGACTGCGAAACAAAAGACTGTTCGAGAGGAGGACGACGCGGCGCCGTAGACCCTTAATCCTTTGCGACCTCCTCGGCTATCGACGCTACCAACATTCAACTTTCATTTTATTTCGATTGCAGACCCTACTTAAAACATCGAGCACCTTGCGAAAGTGGCCGAACCCACCCGCTGCGAGCAACTAGGTTATTCGACTGAAACAAAGAGCTTGGGATAGCATTATCGCTGTTCCCGTCTGAAAATATTCGCTTTCAAGGTCGTTCGGCGTTTTACGAACTTGTTTTCTACTCTACCTTCCTCCTTCTACTCGGCCCGGGCACGTGACTAATCCGGTACTGGCGGAGAGGGGGTAATTTTCTCCTCAATTCGAGTCTGTTCCTCCGATAAAGTTTTCATTAATTTTCTGGAACCTCGGGCGCGATTCATTACCACGTTTTTATTAGCTCGCTTTCTTGTTTGTTTGTTTGTTTGTCTGTTCGGTGTCAAATTTTGCAATTGATTTTAAACTAACTTCCTGATGAGCTCGGGACTTAAAATCGGTTACATGGCCCAGAACTGGATGACAATGCTTCAAAAAAATTTTTTTTTAAAGTCTATCCGTTTCGGGGAAATAACAATTAAATTTTAGTTAAACCTTTGCACTCGCAGATATTTTAACTTGAAAATTAAAAATTTCTTCCAACCAAGAATATTTCCATTCTCTATGACATTTTAAATTTGATGGATATGAAATTGGTGAATATACCCCATGCTTGATTATAGCAAATTTTTAAAAAAATTGAAAAAAATTTTTTTTTTTATGTTATGATGCTTACCGAATTCGTCTTGAAATCCTCTAACAGACAGGCATAAAAAATTAAAGACATGTATTTGCACAAAATTGAAGGTGACCTTCAAAATTTGCTATAATCACGTGAAAGCTCTCTTGAAACCACGCTATATCTGATAAAAACATCCTGTATATTAATCTTTATGCATTTATGAAGAAATTGGTAAAAGATTTAAAAAATTCAAGAAAATGCTGTAATGTTGCTTTCAATGTAACAAAGACGTCAAGGGATGAAATCAGTTTTTATGTTCTTCCAGCTTCTCACGATCAATGCAAAACATTTTTATTTTGCATAAAGATCCGCAGAAATATCTTTCCACCTTCTCCGTGAAAAAGGTCAGGGCCTTTGGGGATTGCTGTTGCAAAATCAATTATTTCGGCCAGCTCCACGCGGTGTAGTACGCAGGTTTTTAATGAAACATCAAGCTCTTGAATATTAACGAGCGTGGCTTTGAGGCGAGTTCACGTTGAACCATGCTGTTTTTGGGGCAAACACGAGGCCAACTAAAATTTGAGTAATCGGTCGCAACCGCGACCGCGTGCCGAGTTAGATAATTTCGGGCTAATAAACGTTTATAATACGGGTGCCGTTCGCCTGTTCAAACGATATGCCGCATTAAGCCGGGGTAATGACAAGAGAAATATGGTTATTTTCGGTCCACCGTCGAGCGTGCCCTCCATAGTTTACTACGTTTTCTATCTGAAATATGCCATCTTTATTACGTTATCGTGGGCTGCGTGCCGGACGCCAGTTTACGCCCAACAGATTCCGCCGTTGATACCGGTCGTAACAGTAATAATTAGCAGTTTCTTTTTCAATTTTAATAAGCCGCTAATCAGCCATGTGTAAAGGATGATTGCGAGCACGGTACATCATCCGCTGGGAATTTTCGCCGGGCGTCCATTACCGTCATTATTAATAACACTTACTTTGATCATGTATGCACTTCGAGGGCCATCGGAAAATACACGGTGTCCGATCTTCTGCAGCTTTCAATTAGGGTATCGATCAATGTAGAACGGCGCTACCGATTAATCAAGATCCTCGGATGTTTGCTAATTAATCGTGGGAATTAAAGCTGTAAAACTCTCGCCGTGTAGTTGCGATTATGCGAGCCGGTTTTAACAAATAGAATACTCCCTTGTGCTTCCATAAATGGAAATCGAACAATTTTTTAATAAAGCTCGGAGTCATTTCGTTTTCTCAAGAGAAAATTTTTAGCATTTAGAATAAGTTTTATGACATTTTGTTCTATGGTGTCTTGCAATTTCTCAGGCAATGTAAAGACCCCTTTCTTATAGAATTTTATTTTTTTATTAGCAAAAAGTTGAGTTGTATGACTTCTTACGCCCTTATTTGAAAGGAAATTTGCAGCGCATAAAAAATGTTGAACAATGCTAAAGAAATCATAATAAACATACTTGAAAGGTTAGAAAGCACTACAGGATTTTGCGATTTAAAATAAGGTTAAGTAATAGCTTGCGGATCTTTATGCAAAATAAAAATTGCCCGCATCGATTGCAAGAAAGAGAAACCAAATTGGATGTTATATCTTCCCTTAATGATTTTAATAGAGCAGAAATTATATATTGACCTCATCCATTGTGAGAATTTCACCAACTCAATTTTGCTATAAATACATAAGGATCCGCGGTCTTTATGTATTATTATAAATAACTGAAATTATAAATATCAGTAATAATTTTCACTACATGAAAAACAAAATTACTTTCCGAACGACCGAATATTTAGCAACGCAAAAATACTTTGAATAAAATATTCTCCATTTTTCTATTGCACCAAGGGACGTTTATTTTCCGAAAGAGCGGCAGAAATTTATTCAAGTACCTAATATATTCGCGCAATAGTGTTCCGTTCGAAGAGCTCTGGCGGATTTCGTTAAACTGGAGATTTATGAATTTGTAATTCCCCGTCTGGATTTTTCGCGCGTACATGGGTTAGGTGCACCACGGCTTATGGCGCGGGACCGAGGACACCATCCGTCGTCGCTTCCGGTCCTTATCTCGCCAAGGAAATCGATCCACACGAGCCACGCGTCGTAAATCCACGCGTGCACCCTCTCGCGGGAGGAATCGGCGTCGGTGTGCGCGCATTTTTACACTCCGCTGGCGTATTAATATTCAAGGCAGGTCTAACGGTTATTTTGTGCCTCGTTTTTATATTCTGTAGAATCCGACGGGGAATATTCAATATATTATTGTTGGGTGTCGCGCTGCCGCCGCCGTCGGTGCCTGCCTGTCTCAATATTTTATTGAAATATATATCGCAATATCGCCGAGCAATGCGTGCAGACAGGGGCGGAATTCGGATGTGTTGTGCGGGAATCGTTTCGGTTCACGTGACAACATTCAGATTTCTTCATGGACGTTGCACAGGAACGTTCTACAATTTTCTTTTCGCTCGTTGGCGTGTGTAAAGTGCATAAAGGAGATCGCAGTTTCAAGAGCTGCACCGGTTCGCGTAAATTTCAATTGGCATTTTCACAGGAATACGTCGGAATTGTTCAAGAAAATGTAGAAAGTGTTTGCAAAAATCCTAGCATTGGTATTGACCGGTACCCGAAAATTTCGGAGGTGATTTTATACGCACTCTTTCACATTTCTAACTGTTTTCGCATTTTATGCAAATGAAATCAAATTTTAAAAATCTATATCAAGAAACGAAAACAGTGCATCGCACTGTATGAAAACTATTTTAAATTTCTGTCGTCGACAGTAACAGCAATAATGTCGTTACTAGACTGCGAATCTTTATGCAAAATAAAATTTGTATACATCAAGTGCAAGCTATAGGAGCTAAATAAAAATTGATTTTCTTCATTAATGATTTTTATATGTTAAAGATGGTATATCGACATTGTTAAACTCTTTTAATCTTCCTCCTGTTTTGAATTACACCTACTCACTTTTGTCATAAATGCATAAAATCCGCAGTCTAGTAATCTTCAAAATTCAATCCAATAATGATTGAAGAGTAAAATCTTCTCGGATTCGATATACCGAACAGCGACGAGTACCAAAGCAGGTTGGCGTAAAAAAACAATTTTCCATGCAATAAATTATTTCTAATAAATCGGAACGCGTTGTTTGCCGCGATTACGATAAACTCAGCGCACTTATTTTTACGGTGGAAAAACAAGTAGATCGCGGTGGTGATTACGTGTCACGTGTGCATAAAATTCGCGGGAAAATTTATGACGGGGTCTTGCGAGCTGTGCCCCATCGCGGCGCAACCCATTTCCCATGAATTTCCCCGGTCCTGCACGCACACGACACCCTTTCCCGTCGCGTACGCAGCACGGGAAACGCCGAAATGGCAGTATGCTAAAAAACGCTGACACTGACAACTAAAATCCGAGCGCACGATGGTGTCTCACTGCCTCCGCCTCACTACCCCCCTATATCGTCCCTCTTCCTCTCCGTATCGTTTCTCTTTCTCCCGCCGAGTCGCAACTACGTGTCCCGCGTTCTACCAGGCCAGCCGCCACCCCTCTTCTTCAACCACCATCCCTTCTGCGTGACACCTAACCCTCTATTTCGAAAGGTTCCTGTTGCTCGCATTTTCCTCCGACTTTTCTTCTAACGACCTTCAGACACTGCCTGGCTTGCTACGCTACACGGTGGGGTTCGTTAAAGACGCTCTAGGAAAATCTCTTATGGTCTGAACGTTTTCCAACCGGTCAGATTAATGGACTCGCTTTCTAACGTGTATCTCGTTTAAAAATACGCAAAAGAAGTACAGTAGGACTTAGATTAAGCGGCTTGATCGGGAGACAAACAGCCCGGACAAATTATCCGATGGATAATTATAATCGAGACTCGAGGGGCATAATTAAAATTTACATCATATTCCAAATAAAATTATTTATTTTTGAAAATTTATTTCCCTTCATAATTGTATAATCATATTTAAACGCATGATTGTTTATAATCGGGATCCGGTTAATGGAGGTCCTACTGTATATGTAAGTATGTAAAAGTATGCGTATATTTTAACCTACATTTTGTTTAAAAGTACGTACGGTGGATAAATTGAGAAGCAATCACTGTCACTAGTAAATAATCAAAACTGAGACTGCAAAGATACGTTAATGGGAAAAGAGGGTGGAAAATACACAATTCACTGTAACACAGAGTTAATTTTAACACCAAAGCTACCACCACCGGTCAAAGTGACCGTGTCAGATTTATTATTTTATAATTATTGAAATA
Source organism: Lasioglossum baleicum (assembly GCF_051020765.1). Classification (NCBI taxonomy): domain Eukaryota; kingdom Metazoa; phylum Arthropoda; class Insecta; order Hymenoptera; family Halictidae; genus Lasioglossum; species Lasioglossum baleicum. The sequence goes on from NC_134938.1 coordinate 8,327,732, forward strand.
ATAAAAATGATTTTATAAGAATTGATTGTATAATTAAAATAAATTGATTGTATAAATAAAGCAGCACAAAGTCTAAATAAAATCAATCTTGTCATTTTCATAAGGAAACATGTACCAGTTACGTTTAAGGCTCGGTAGGTTTAGTGTTAAAAATAATTAAAATCCAAATAAATAATATTGATACCTATCGACAGAATCAAACAAGAAAACGGTACTCACCACGTAACGGGGACCATGTTGCGTCTCGAATACACTCGTGCAAGTACACTTGTATACTTTCTGTCACGGTCACTCACGGACACTCTCGTGTGTTCATTTTCACTCTGATTATACTAATGACACCGCGGCCGAAACATTGGGTCCGCGAGGGTCGCAGGTACTCGCGAAGTTTTCATTGGTGGAGAGGGGCGAGAGACCCGAACAGAGTCCCCGACGATCGGCGATTGTTCCCGAATTGCGACTGGGGCGGAAGGGAGGGGAGGCAATTGGTCCATCGCCTCGTCGATTAAATATGGCGGGGGCACAATGGAGAACGCGAGATTGTACCTTGCACCAAAAATTCCCGTCAAGACGTCACGTTCAGAGAACTGTCCCGATAAACAGGGTGACTAGTGACGTCACGATTGGAACGATAGGTGGCTTTTGTGTATGATGGAGAAAACCGCGATCACCAATTTTTAGAAAATATGCACATTATTAAGGAAATTATCAAGCCAATTATATTAGGTTGAAAGGAAAGTTCTGTCGTATTTTAAATAAAAAACAATATGTTGCTAGTGAGTGATTACTAGACTGCAGATCTTTATGCAAAATAAAAATGTTTTGCATTGATTGTGGGAAGCAGGAATAACATAAAAATGGATTTCATCCCTTAACAACTTCGTTACATTAAATGCAACATTACAACGTTCTTGAATTTTAGAAATCGGACTATTTTATATTTCACCCAACCAATTTCTTCATAAATGCATAAAGATCCGCAGTCTAGTGATTACAGATCATGGAAATTATATCATTGAATAATATCGAACATACATTTTTATAAATTAATTCAAATGTTTTCTTTAAAATACGACAGAACTTTCCCTCCAACCTATACATATACTACCTAATACAGTGTATTGTATTGTGGTATGGATTCTTATTGGAATTTTCGAACGTTTGAGGGATCGAATTAAAGGTGGAGGATCGCACTTTGCGATAGAAACATTTGGGTTTGAAAGAAATACGAGCAAATATAAATATAGAATTAATATAAATTAAAGTATGTGGAGCTATTGTTATACACTTTCTGTAACGACATGAATAATGAATAAAAAACATGATCAGTCTCATTCACTGTCCAGCTATCGTATACGCAGTAGAAATAGCGTGAATAAATTTTTACGAACTCCCGCACACAATTCCAAAGCCACGATAGCTTAGCCGAACACGGGAGACCCCAGAGCGTGACGTCTGGTACTCCGAAAAAAACAGTGTGCCGTCGCAGGGTTAATATACAAAGTTGTTTGTGCAAAACGTACGTCATACATGCACAGCCGGATACGAATTGCCAAACAGAAGGATCCCTCGCATCTAAATACAGATTCCGGTACGACGTACAGATTAACAGCAAACACCGCCGTAGTCGTCGTCGTCGTCGTTTGCAGAACATTAATCCTGAATCGAAAACTGAACAAAACCATGTCCTACCACCCCTCCCTCCCGACTCTAGGGTAAAGCTGTCCGTGGCGAAATTTATTTTATGCATTTTTATGACTCCCGAAAAAAATATGGATATTTGTACACGAACAATCCCTGGGGAACGAAAGCTGGTGGACGACGCGTCGGGTACAATATGGGCGCATTCGTCGCTCATTCGAGCCGAAATCTTTTTTTTGAGCACGTCCTTCCCCGAAATAAAAATTGCACGCTGTGGTGTAATCATTATTTCACCGTCTAATTTCAATCTGTGTACTCTCGCAGCGGTAGTCAAGTTTCCCGAAAACCGTGGATAAAATCTGTGTATCTGTTGGACTTGTAAAAGCTGGTTTTTTTCGTAAATAAATTCTAAAATGTCTTCTCATAGTTTTTGACGATTAATTTCGAATAGAATTGTTGAAAGAGTTGCGGTTAGAACGTTCAGGAAATTACGCAAATGAACTGATAACTGTTTCGACCACTGCGGTATCGGCGTTTCTGTGATACGTTGGATTGGGAATATTGAGCAAATTGGAGCGGAAAAGATACCTCCGGCTCCGCGGACTCGTGATAGACAGTGGTAGCTTAACGAGTCTATCCAACGAGTCTAATGAATGTTTGACACGTCCGATTCCGACGGAATCGACCATCGACGCGACGGTCCACGTTGTTGCATCCATTCTGCATGTGCAGATAAGTATGTGCATGTCTGAGTGGTCTTACAATATTTACAAACGGACTGCGGACGTTTTTACTAACCCGTTGGCGAAATAAGAACGGAATAGCAGACGATTGTTTCGATAAATATTTTTGTCGAGTACAGAAAAATATCTATGCGTTCGAATTTCTCTCTAGCCCCTTCTTGGGGTTAAGTTTAAGGATTAAAATTTTTATTTTATCATAATTTGTATCCTCAAGACATTTAATGTATCTTTGAAAACAACTCACCCTGTATATCAGCTTGGTCTCACCATTCGATAGGGGTCCTGAAGAAAATCCTCTGCGACAAGCTTCAAGTCGTTACCCCTACCACAAGGGTAGTTACAGGACGAGCACGGTTCATGAATTATTTCTTCTGTTCTGCTTTACAAAAAATCACACATAAATTTATTAACATTCTACCTAGTAGCACATACGACAGAGAATTATTTCAGAATTTTTGGTTCGGCAAAATTGATTTTTAGCACGATATGGTTTCTCAAAGCGTAGAATTCAAACTAGCCCTTAGCGCTCGAGTGGCAACTCGGAGACGGAGAGTAATCACTAGACTGCGGATTTTATGCATTTATGACAAAAATGGACACGTACAATTTAAAGCAGTGGATGAATTAAGAAGATTTAAGGGCATCAGTGTATTAATTTCAGCGTAATAACACAATTAAAAGAAGAAAGAAATTACTATATGTGGCTCCTGTGGCTTGCAATAGGTGCAAACATTTTTTCTTTTGCATAAAGATCTGCAGTCTAGTTATCACTAAAAATTGCTGTACCATTATTCAAAATATTGTTTAAATCATTAAATATGTTGGTACCCAACCAAAATATCTAAACATTTAAGTATTATATGAGGTATTATGTATATCAATTTCATATCCATAAAATGAAAAAAATTATGTAGAATGGAATTATTCTGACTAGGAAGAAAGGTTTAATTTTCGAGTTCAAATAGCTCCGACTTCAAAGAGTGAAGGACCAAAGCGTTTCAGTTTAGAAAAATGTATCTAAGAAAATCTAAGAAATCTAAGAAATGTATCTAAGAAAATTGCTGTACCATTATTCAAAATATTGTTTAGATCATTAAATATGTTGGTACCCAACCAATAACTAAACATTTAAGTATTGTATGAGGTATTATATCAATTTCATATCCATAAAATGAAAAGAATTATATAGAGTGAAATTATTCTGGCTAGGAAGAAAGGTTTAATTTTCGAGTTCAAATAGCTCCGACTTCAAAGAGTGAAAGATCATAGCGTTTTAGTTTAGAAAAATGTATGTAAGAAAATTGATAAAGGCGCATCGGCATGGCTCGTCGCTCTCGTAGCAGAAAGAAGGGATCAGCGTGCGTAACGAGGGGATGAGATGCTGGGCCAAGGTAGCAAACGGGATTAATGACCGAACATGACGATCATCCGTCTAACAGCGGATGCCGCTTGCATAAGATCGGGTTACCCGTCGCGCTCGCGGGTAATTTATACAGGCGGGCGCCATGTTTGCGCGGCACGATTAATACTTCCGCGTCCGAAATTGTTACCAGACGTAACGACGCATCGCGCGCTGTTGATGTGCAAGCACGGCGGTAATACGTTCCCAGCAATGTAAATAATTCGCCGCTCATTAGTGTAAATGTGCTTCGCGCTAAACGCTTCTACAAATTCGGTGCTTTATGTTTGCGAACAATTGTGTCGCGACGGCAATCGATATTGTCTGCCCGAAAGCACGGCACCGTTTAAGGCCGTATAAATTAGCGCTGAACATATATAAACCTCGACGGTCGCCGACGCGTCGCGTCGCGCGTACCGTTCCCGTACGTGCGCTCGCGACACGTGTAAAGATAACAGCCACGTAGTTGAACAGTGTTTAACGCGGCAGATGACTGCCGTGCTCCAACGCCCGACTCATTATCGATCATTAGCCGATTCGATTTTTCACTATCACGCCCTCTTTGGTCCTCTCGAACGGGAAATCGCACTCGCTTGCGTCCCACAGCCAGAAACGATCTCACACCGATCGAGAATTCATTTTCGTAACGTTGTAAATTAGAAAAAAATTGATGTTACTTCGATATTCCACAACTTTAATGCACGATTATGATTAGACTACGGATTTTGATTCATTTATGGCGTATACAAATTTTTTAAAGAATGCTGGTTTATTAAATTCAACTGAATTTAGTACGATTTTTATTTATTTCAGATCTACAAAGGCTACTACCACTGAGAATCAGTTTTCATTTGTTCCCACTTTCTTAAAATTTGCCTACAAAATTTAAAAATTGTATAAACATTCGCAGTCTAGCTATTATCAATGAAAATAGAATTTCATTTGATACCACATTCTTAAAATTCGTTTACAAAAATTGCTGAAAAATTGAAAATTGCAGAAACATCCGCAGTCTAGTTACGACAAACCTTACTTTGGAAGACTTGTAGTTTAAATTAGTTTCATAATTCGTTAATAACTCGTCATATTTCATAAAACGTTAATAAGTCAAACTTAAATGATGCATTGAAATATCAAATTGGCGCACGTTCATTTGATGAATGCACTTTTCTTCTACAATATGCATATACACTAATCGTGTTTCGCGTAATCGTAGCTCGCCGGACGTAGCTCGTAAAGCAGGCTAATTAACTTAAAGATTGTTAATAACGTTCCCCGAGCGTGTTCTCTACCTCGATCCCGCGATCCAACGATACGGCGCGATGTGTAACGAAACTGTTTGCAATTTTCTTGTAAGCGACATTGCATTCCGCGATCGCGATCGCATTAAACATTAATTTTTCGAATCAACGATATACAAATCAGGGGCCCTCTGATTCCAAGCAGCCCAGCGATAAATCCACGCTGCAGGGTTCCGACCGATTGTTCTTTACGCGTCGCGTGACAGTTCGGAATAAAATACGTGTATAAATATGCTCGCGTGCGTTTAAAAATTCGTGAAAGGGAAAATATTCAGACGATCGACCGGTTCGCTGAAATTCTGGGGAAACTTTCTCGCCGATGCTTTATCGGCTGAGAATGGCGGTGTGAATGCCACAGAGGGGTGAATGCCGCCACTGATTTTCAATTGCAATGCAGTTCGCACATTCCTTGTCTACGCGCGAAGGCCTATTGTGCCGCGTGTTTTGCAATGCAGTTTCGCTTTCAGCCGCGTTCCGTCGGACTGAAACAACAGATTTCTTGTTCCGTTGTTCCTGGAAACGAATAAACAAAATTGAAAATTCTTAAATCTGAGAATAACGTTAAGGCTCGGCGATGTCTATTAATCTTTCACAAGATGTCGGGGTCCTTTAAAAGCTAAAAAAATTCGAACCGGTAACTTTAACTCGTTTCGGTGTCGACTCGTAAACTATTAAAGTCGCCACTTCCGGGGATTTACACATTTGTGTCACGAGCGGCGAGTTTTCATACATGTTTCAACGTTTCCGTTCCCCGTTTCAGCGAATAGTCTACAAAGTTAAGCGTCCGCCGAAACCAATATCAACACTACGATTTATTTATTCTTGGTCGAACGCGTATCCACACATGTATTCACATTTTGATACATTTACTACGAATTTAATGGGCGTGTAGCTATGAAAATATATAGACGGGCTTCTACACGATGCAAAACGTGAGTAAGATTCAGAACGTGATCCGCTGACGTTCTATTGGTTCTGAATCACTTCGAACTTATTCCGCGACCGTAAGCCTCTCGAACGATCGAAAAGCGTCGGTGTATTTCCATTTTTCGCTGCGTGAGAACTTCGGCAGCGAGTCGCGATTCTCGGCGACTCCATCGAGGCGAGATATTAAAGCAGGAAGCAGCTACGGATTTGCGACGCGTTTTTCTACCCCTCTCCTCGGAGACGGATGGAAAACGGAGGTGAAGAATATAAAGTTACCAGACGGAAGAAAGGCACGCCAAGAGTGAACCTTGAATAATGAACACCGTCCCCATAAAGGACGATACGATTCCGTGTTTGATCGAATATTAATTTTGTCTCGGGAGAATACTGCTGCTCGCGCGCGACGATACGTGACAACACTGAACAGCAGAACGACAGAAAATTGGCATTTTTCGAGAACGAAAAATTCCTTCGGGACAGTAGCTCGTCGAAAAAGTAACACGCGCATTGGTAAACGCGTTGATAAATTAATAGATCGCGGATCTTTATGCATTTATGAAGAAATTGGTTGGATGAAATATAAAAAAGTTCTTCAGGTTATTCATATTCTCACGATGAATGCGGAACATTTTTATTTTGCATAGAAATCCGCAGTTTATTACCTAAACAACGAATTAAAAAGGAGAATGACAGTAAATATTCGGCTTTCATATTATAAATCTTCAAAGTTTTCTATGTCCGTGATCTTGAATAATCATAGTCACTGAATTCACAGTGAAAGGTACTATCATTGTAGATGTTTAAAAAGGTGGTTCCACTAAAAAAATGAAGGTGATCTTGATATCTCTAAAAATTACATACAACAAAAATTTTTTTGGTATTGTGTGAGCCCTTTTTTACCATTCAACTTTGTCTTCCTTAAAATGTATCTTTAAAAACAACAAAGACATTTAGTCTGCGACAAGTTGGTGCCCCTACCACAAGGGTAGTTAAACGATGAGCACGTTTTACGAATTGTTTCTTCTGTTCTGCTTCACGAAAAGATACAAATAAATTCATGAACATAAGTATCGTACGAGGTGTTACATCAATTACATATCCATAAAATGACAAAAATGATATGGAATTATTCTAGGTAGGAAGAAATGTTTAATTCTCGAGTGAAACTAGCTGGGACTGCAAAGGGTTAAAATCTTCTGAATATTGACAAAGGCGGTTCAGCGGCTGAACAAAAGAAATGTTAAACAGTTCGGTGGTTGTGTTCTAAGTGGTGGCGCTCGGTGGAAGCAAACGGAGCAAAGAAAAGCGTGAATGGAGAGGCAGAGAACAATTCTCCGAGTCCCGGTAGAGAGATACTAAGGCGAACAAAAAACGGCGTCGCTCTAAAGGGAATATAGCGCAGTCTAGAAACGAATATACGGGAAAAGTAGGGAGAATAGCCAAAAATGCACGGTGTAGAGAAAGGTAGAGAAAAAGAGAGAGAGAGTTGGGTGAAAAGGAGGGTTTAGGTGTGGGTAGAACGGCGGAGAGGTACATCGAAACCGTGCCAGGTTTCCGAGGATGGTGGTCTTGGAGGTTGGTCGCAATCGAAGGACGAACACGGCTGGAAGCGGGACAGAAAGTCGTGTCGGCGTCGTACGTGGGGCAATAAGAAGCCGTTATACGAGAAGACATTTACGAAACGGCGTTCTCGTCCCGTACAAACGAGTTCGAACAAGGAGGGCCCGGCACAACTACAAGCGGACGTATCCCCGACACGCTACGATCCTCCCGTGAGATCTCTTCGAGCAATTGCATTGCCTCGTCCAACTGAAAAAGCGATCACCAAGAAAACACGCGGCTGCATCGCTTTCCTCGCCGATGTAAACGTGCGGCTGCGTTTGTACCCACTGCGAGAATCATTCATACTGTTTCGAACCCATTCAAGCACCTACCGAAATTAGGGCAGCTCAAATCACCGGTACCAGTTTCGTAGACTTTCAACTTTTCCGAATGTAATATTACACAATTCCAGGAAATGATAAAACTTTGGATTCTGGCGTGAGGAATTCAAAACCTAACGCAGACCTAGAACATTTTTGGTCCTCTGAGTGGAAGCTCAGCACGAATTAGGGTTTCCGATGTCACCGCAAAAGATTTGATGTGCCAAGGATTAATATAAAGGGTTACTATGGTGGCCAGAAACAAACTGAAATTTTGCGTAAAGAAATTCAAGTTTCCGATGGAAAAATCGCTCTGAAGCTTAATAGTGTTTTCTAAAAGACCGATTCTTTTTAGATGAAATATTGAGATATCTCTTTAGTAGAGCAGCAGAATGTTCGAACGAGGTACGTGTACACAGAAGCCGATTGCAAAATGTGTCAGTGGGATTGGAGTAAACGCGCGGCGACGTTTGTCCTTGGCGAAACGCCGGAAAAATTCGTCGTCGACCTCTCGCATCTGCTCGGTCTGTTTACGAGTAAACAACGTTAAACGATGTTCCCCGCGGTGATTCGACGTGACGCACTCGTCGGGACGTCTGCTGTGTTTGGGGATGGGATGTTGGGGTGGCAGGCAGGCTCTCGATGCCGCCGATTAGACCTGTTTTCTCGGCGAACTGTTGCCCGCTGATTCATTCCCCCTTTTTTTCGGTTTATTGCTGCTCTAGTAGCTTTTTGCATGCTGTTCCCAGCTGATAAAGGAGAGCTTGCAGAACGTTTGAGATTGGATCAATCGAATGGATGAAGTATTTTTTCACCCTCTTGAACGGTAGTTATTTTTGGTACGTTGATTGCACTTTTTCAGATATGTTAGTTCATTTTAATTATTCTTTTGTGTACTCTTTAGGAAATTGAAACGTTTATAGTTTGAGAATAAAAGTGGACAGTGCATACTAATTGTCGACGTTAAATTAATTTGTATATTCTAGAAAAAATATGACAATTAATCCCTGGAATAAATCTAGTTCTTGATTCGTGGACAATGTATACTAATTGTCGATGTTAAACAAATTTGTATATTCTGGAAGAATATGTAATATCAACTCACGCTTCAAAGATTTTGAACAGAATTTACTAAATATTTGTGTTATGCAATACTATTATATTTTCGGTATTAATATTTAGCCAACAGAATGTATGTACAATCATCGAAATAAATGTTCTCTTTCATACAGAACATTATTCATAATAAAATACACTTCGTCGACGTAAAAAATAATGGTACAGCAATAATCAGGTTAATCGAGGCATAGGTCTCGTTTAACAGTTCTTCGAGAAACTACAGCCACTTTTCGATACAATCGCGCTCGTACTCGATATAATAAAGAACGAAGTCCGGTGGAACGGTCAAGTCTTCCGAAGCGAAAGATACATATCGCAGTTACGGCTTCGTATTTCATAAATTCTCCGGTTTTATGAAAGGTGTATAACTCTTCCCCTCTTTCTCCGTTTCTTTTACGTTTGATTCGGTCCTATCGCGCGCCGGTCACTTTCGTGCGTTTTGCGCTCGGCACACGGTGACCGCGTGTAGAAGGCAAAAAAAAAGACCAGGGGTGGAAAAAAGGAAAAAAACAGTGGCGCCGAACCGCCGTAAAATGGAGCGTAAAATATTTAACGAGAATGGTGTGGCCCTGCCCTTCGCGGATATCACACGGCAGCACGCGTGCATTTTTATTACCGCGACTGCGACGAGGCGGAATCGCGCGCTGTTCACCCCTTGACAGCACACGCCGCCTCAGTCAAAACCAAGGAATTTTATCTAAGTACGGTGCAAAGCTTCGTAAAAAGGTTGCTTTGCTAATTAAGCTTCATCTAGGCGGGAACGCGTCCCGTTGTATCGCAGAAACAAAATAATGAGCGTAAGCCATGCTCCGCGGTCAGGAACCGCGGGCGCAGTGTTTCAGTAGAGAGCGTATCCCATCACAAAGCATTATTCATATTTTTGTTCATTGTGTTCCTAACATTTTAGGGATCCTAAACGTGTATTTGCATTGTTAGATCAGCAATTAAATTTGTCATCTCTGTTTTGCCGTGCTGTCTGGAAGAAACTAGACATTCTGCATTTATGACAGAAATGAATAGGAGTAATGTAAGACAGTAAAAAAATATTAGAAGAGAAAATAAATGTTTGTTGCAATTCAGGTAGAACATTTTTATTTTGTATAAATATGCTGTAACGTTTGTACCTCGAAATATCATTGTTATCTTCAAAGATACATTAAATGTCTTGAGGACGAAGTTGAATTTCATTTTTTTTTGTGGAGATATCAAGGTCGCCTTAACTTTTTAAAACGGAACCGTCCTTTTTCAAACACCTACAATGATAGTCCCTTCTATTACGAATAGTGACTATAATAATTCAATATCAATCAAGGTTACGGACAGAGAAAACGTACAAGATTTAAAGTATGAAAGTATTTTTAACGTTTTCGAAAATCCTCGTCCGCGAACGAGTGACACTGGTACATATTTTCCTTTTCAATTCGTTGTTTAATTAATAGACTGCCGATTTTTATGCAAAATAAAAATGTTCTGCAATGATTGTGGGGGAAGCAGGAATGAAATAAAAAATTATTTCATCCCTTAGTAACTTCCTTATATTTCGTCCAACCAATTTCTTCATAAACGAGTGAGACTTGTAGCAAACATATTAATGTCCAATGTTATTGAATGTGTTGAAGCATCCTCTAGCCGATCACGCAGCGATTTATTAACTGACAGTGTGTTTTCAAACGATTCATTTCTCCACAGAGCAACGTTTCTCCATAACTTCTCGAAGTCGCAGGTTCAAAGGAAGGACATTTCCGTCTCATGGGGGTGGAAAATATTTATTTAATTCCGTGCGTCGTTTCTATTACGGCCCCCTGACGTGCCTACCCAAATTCGGTGGGTCATTCGTGCCCTGGACAACGGAGGTTGGTTTGTCGTTCGTTTCGCTATCATTCCGCGCATAACCGTGTCCTTCGCACGCAACGGCAGTTCAGTTTTATGGGGAACGACGGAGTATACCTTCGGGGCGAGGGTTCACGCAAAGGTTGGCGTTACCGCATCCCAGGGGAGGCTATCTTCCCCTTCCTTCTCCTTGCAGCTCGAACGCGAGCCGCCTGAAATATCCAGGAACCGGGCAGCGCGGCATCGTTTTTTCATTTGATGAATGAATAATGACGCACGGCAACGGTCATCCATCGACCGGAGACAGATACAGCCGCGGGGCATCGAAATCCATCCACGTTCCATTTCCAAATGGCTACATTACTCCGGGCAAGCCTCGGTTGCTAGAGAACATCGTTATTATTCCACGCTCTTCTGTTTATGTTTTTTTCCTCCCCCTTTCGTTTTTATATCGCGTTATGAATGGATGAGCTCCGAGCCACGACAGTTTTCCGTCCTTAACACGCGTCCCGGAATCAAGGATATCAGAACCATCCTGCACAGAATCCTCTTTTTACCACGTTTTTCTCTTTTCTTCTTCATTACGCTTCGACATTGAATCGAAGGTCACTGGCGACGCTGCACAATTGCATGAATATTTCTGTTTCGGTGCTGTCGCAGCGACTAACACAATGTTTGCCCCACCAGTTATATTTGACACTGAGGGGCACTAAAAGTGACTATTTTACATTATTCTATAAAATCAACAAAGTCTTTTTATATTATACACCCAAGGAAATAAATTTGTAGAATCATTCTCAATCTCAATGAAATTAAAGCCAAAAAATCAGTACTTTGAACACGAACATTTGCGTTCTTCTTCATCACGTTGCTAATTGCAAGCTCCAGCCGGCGAATAAATGGCTGAATCCATCCCCCCATAATCCGCCCTGCAAATTCAGCGGGTGCGAGGAAATCAGGTGCATCCTGACCGAAACAAAGTCGGTGCGCGACGGGGGTTTGGTCCCAGCTGGGAAGGTAAGGCAGCGCGGCCGGGATGAAAATTCATGAACTAAATAACAGAATCCGGCGGGTTTCTTCGGATGCAGCGGGAACGTATCTCGGAGAGTGCACGGTAAATATCCGCGGGACCCTTTTAGTTCGGCAAACGCGTGTTAACAAAGCGTCGGGACAGCTAATCGAGAGGGGCTTCGGTCGTGGGCGGAGGACCGCTTTCTCTGGCTGAAAGTCGCTTTACTTCATAATCGCCCGGTTACACGGGGAATTACCGCCGTCGCCGTCGTGGGGCTTGCTGCGTCGAGTACTGCGAACGTGTCTTTAATCCAAGGAGACCCGGCCCAGCGGAACGCAAGCAGGGGGCCACAGAGGGGGGTCAGGGTTGAACGCAGAGGATTGAAGGGGGTACGAGGAGTTGAGGGGTGCTGGTAAGGGATGAAAGAGAGAGGATAAGGAAAAAGACAGCGCGAGCACAGACGGCGCGAGACTGGGTTTGCGGCGACGTGGCATAACAGCAGCAGCAGGCAGCCCTTCCTTCCTTCCTTCCTTCGACGTGCTGTCTCCGCATTAAATATGCATGCCCGACTAGTCTGTGTCCTGCGGGAAATGGAGATTTTATTACTCCGGTACAACCTAATGTCTCGTGCAACTTTGAATTACCGTTGCAGGACGAGGCTGAGCGCGCGCTTAAGCGCCCCGTAAGCGTTATTACGAACGATGGGAGGTGCTTGTTCGCAGAATGTTGCTGTTCCATATCTGCCACCGTGAAATACTCCTTGGCCCCCGGATCACAACACGGCCTTGGAGCCCTGGCGTTCGGAAGACGTTGATCTAGCCAACGATGTTGCACCAGGACTACGTTCAATCAAAACCTTGCTCATAAGTTTAGGAGGTTCGGCTTCCTCGCAAGATTGTTGTGGGTTCAAATGACCTCCACATATGATTTCAAGGGCATCGTAACGAGATTTACCAGAAAATATGTTCAGCAGTATGTGAACTTTGTTATGTAAAGTTTGTAAGACATCTGCTGTTAGGTGTAGATTATCATGACGTAGACTATCGTGCTACCATGAACTAGTTTTTCCTCGATTGGTACAATTTCCGTATTACTTCCGGAGTCTGACAAAGGATTTCTTCACTCACGCAACATGTAGACGAATACTGTATTAGGTTTAGGTCAGAAGTAGGGATGGGATCGGTGTGTAGGTGCATTCAATACTATGGAACAAAATATGGAACGATCAGCTTCGACCCATGCTGATAAGAACAGCATCGCATTAAGCACCATCTCCAGGAAGTCCTAATACCCAATCCTCAACGAAATACACAATTTTTTAAATAATGCCTTGCTCTAAATAAATTATATTGATCAACGATGAGTTTGAAAGTGACCATCTAAAATGTGGAAGATCAGCTTTGATCCTTGTGGATGGTTCTTCCGCCAGCTGAAGAGAGTCCTGATCCCCAATCCTGAACGGGATACACAATTGTTTAAGTGATGCCTTGCTCTAAATAAATTATATTTCTCATTCATCAACAATGAGTTTGAAGGTAACCATCTAAAATATGGAACGATCAGCTTTGATCCTTGTGGATGGTTGTTCCGCCACCTGAAGAGAGTCCTAATCCCCAATCCTGAACGGGATACACAATCTTTTGCTTTGAATGCTTTGCATGCCTTGCTTTGAATAAATTATATTTCTCGTGGACCATCGATTAATGTGACGTTGACCGTCTCTATAAAATATAACACGATCGATAAGCCAAGCCGGTTCATTATTGAAACAAATTTAAACGAGATACGAATCCCGGAGCGGCGCGGCTCGCCGGGCTTATCGGCGGGTTCGGAAGTGGATGAATTTCGAATATTTTGATGCGGTCGTTCGTGAAGGACGCATTACCGTTGATGGCCGAAATGAAATTGCCGATAGACGACGACAGCCCCGATATATACCCGTGATCATTCGATGGAGCATGTAAATGTGGTCGCCCGCACGTGTCACTGGGCTGGCGCGTGTACACATTGACAATGGGGCTTGGCTGCAGTGCAAACAGCCGGCCGTGTTATTAAGAGTTAAAGTGTAGAAAACTGCCGACAATGACATCACGGACGATAGCGATGACGCGTTCATTATCCGCGATCCGGCCGGATTGACCGGCTCTATCAGCCGGGCACAGTGATAAATGTGGTGAATAGATAGAGTTAATTCGGTGTTATCGAAATGCAATTTACGCGCGCGAGACCGCACGCGGAAACCACGGGAGCACGCGATATCGTTTAACGTCAGCACCCAGCCCGCAAACCGATCCCTGTATCTCTTTCAGATCATCCGTATCGATGATTCTTTGGTCAACCGGCCGGAAGAGCCTTCCAATTAATTAATCTATCAAGTCTTCCCGACGAAACGCTCTCTGCCATTAACCCGACCGAACACGTGCGTCAACGAGATAACCGGCATTATCCGCGGACAATATTAAGAATCTCCACCGGAAATATTTTGTTCGATAATAGGAATTTATAATGCGGAGTGTCGACGTTCTTCGGAAATATAGCGTTTGAAGCGGCCCAACAGAAATTGCATAAACGACGTTAACGCTGAACTTGTCCTGGTGAGATCCCTGATTTTCTACTGTGCAGTTATTGAAGTTGTTACGACATTTTTATAGGAAATTATTGAATGAATTTCATCGGTCCAACACAAATGCAAAGAGTATATTATTCAACTTAACACGTTCAGTGCCACATCAATGCTCATCAAATTCGCACGAAACAGAAAATACGTGAATACAAGAATTACTTAACCCTTAACCGTTGGAGACGGGTGATTTCACAACCCGAAGCTCTATCCTCCAGCAGCGTCCAAAGTAATTACTTTCTCAACAAAGTACACCTTAATTCAGATTAACAAAGCAACACATCCTCCCACTTTTACGTTTATTAATTCAGTCCGCGACGCAACGACAAAGGTTACTCCGTAGAAAAGAGCGTCGAGAGATCCGCCGAATGAGAACGCAAAAAAACATGGCGTGATCGTTCCGGCGACCCAGAAAAATGTCGCAAAGACTTCCGGTCTCGCGGAGGCAATCGATATTCCCCTGGTTCAATCCCATAAAAAATGGAAGAGATCGCGGCTCGCGAGATCACCGCGCGAGAACGGCGCGTAAATAAGCGAACAAAAAGCTGGGCCATCTCTATACCTATCGTAAAAGCTCACGTACCAGCGCGGCCCGGCCGCGTAAATTCCGCGTCGTCTCTGTCGTCGGCGGCGACAAGCGTGTACGCGGCTCCGCATAATTCTAAAATTCCGCGATAAACCAGGCAAAAGGATTACGGCACCGTCTAGTTCGCGAACTAGGCTAAAGGCGTAACGTACCACCGCATCGGGGGGCTAGAGGGTTGTAGGCACCCTGTGCTCGCGGGGGTGGTATCAGTGATTTCGCGGGCGCATAAACCCACACGGCCCTGCCGCGCGGAAACTTGCCGCGTTACATATGCGACAAGAGTTCGCCCGCGGATGCACATTTCACTTATGGCGGGACGTAAAACACGGAGTAACCCTTCTCTTTTTACGGTCGTCGACAGCGCGGCTCGGCTGCGATTTTTTCGCAGACACCCCGCGTGTCATCGAGCATGCGTTCACGCCGTCGCGAAACACCAGAACGCTCGTTCTTCGTTACTTTTAGAGCTGCGGAGGTCTGCCGGCTTCGTCGATGAGGGAGTCTACAGCAACCTGGCTTGGCGACAGGATCGAAGAATTTCGGGGATGAATAGCGGGGGAAATGATACATTCAGATTCTGAGTGACGTCATTCAGTTATAGTGCAGTTCAATTCATGTAATGACGTCACTATTCGTGCTGAGGGTGGGGATACACCACTAGGTACTCCCACTGTTGGTTAGTGGGACTATTCTCGGAGCGTGACGGCATACATTCATATTCCAATGATCTTGCACCATTTATGCATTAAGGCGGTAGTATACCCTCAGATTGTAACTAGAAAGGAAGTAGAATCTTACTAGAAAAATAGGTCGAAACATGGGTCTGCCCCCAGACGTTGTTTGACCTTATTTGAGCAAATTTTGGGCTGGGTGAGGGCTCATTCTAAAGAGGAAGGTTAGATGCAGTGCGCTCTGGTCATGATTTTAACGAGATTATATTTATATCTAATAATATGAGGGCCCAAAGTAGAGAAAAAATCTAGAGAAAAACCCGCAGATTTCAATGCATTTTTCTGTCGCTAAAAGACTTTTTTTACTTATATGATGACTGGAGCGCACTGCATCTAACCTTCCTCTTTAGAATGAGCCCTCACCCAGCCCAAAATCTGCTCAAATAAGGTCAAATAACCGAAGCGCACAAACCCATGTTTCGCCCCAAAATTTAGTAAGATTCTAGTCCCTTTCCAGTTACAATCTGAGGGTATATCCTCAACACTCGGACGCCAATGGCCAAATCCGTTCACCTCCCGTATAAAACGTATATTTATTGTAAGAGAAAGGAATAGAAAGAAGTTTTGTAAGAAAATTGTTGCTTGAACGTTGTATATTTCCCAGAATTTAGGCTCTAAATCTGAAATATGCTGCACCAATTGAATCTGGCTAGCCGCGTTATTATTCATGTTACTGGTATGTACTAGTAGAGGAAATCAATCACTGCAAACAAATTTTACTTGGGATCCAAACGGACCTCGTACAACAAATACAATTAATCTAATTTTCCAGAATAACTGTAAACAACATTAAACAAAGGTTCTAAAAATATTGGCGATCGGTTTTACGAGCAGTATCGGATTGCTCACCGACAATTGCTACCGGTCGTCGGTAAAAACCGCGGAGAACGACTCCGTTAACGCTAATCTTCGCTGAGAGATGTTCGCTAATCCGCGTAGTACCGTGTATAAAACAGTGTCGACCGCGCGAGGGAAGAAAGAAACTGCAATTAGGTGCGCGGAGATATAAAACGAGGTCTCGCTCGCACGTTATCACGTTCGATCTCGAGCGGACGTGTTCTCGCGGTCGAATAAACGAGTCCCAGAATCTCGTTCCGTCGAATAAAAGCCATTACATACTGTCGAGCAGGTCGTTGTGGACCGGGTTGTTAGCGACCACCAGGTTCAAGAAAATGTATGAGATTTTGCGCGACGTGGTTCTAACGATAATCGAAATCCTACTGGGATATACTATACTGTAGCTTCGTGACGTCAGTGGGGGTCCGACTATAGCACTTCCCCCATTAGTTTGGTGAGAGAGAGAATAGAAGAATTATACTACAATTATATTTTATTCAACACTAAATCTACCAAGAGCCCTAAAAGTAACTGGTACATGTTCCCTTAAAAACTGGATTGATTTTATTGAAAAGATATCTCAATACTCAGAATTATTTCTTATGAAATCACTTTCATTATTTCAATAACTGTGAAACAAAAACCTTTCCTCTGTGCATTGCTATTCCACTGTTAACCATGTAATAGAAATGTATTTTCTTTCGGTAATATGTTTAATAGGTTGAAAATAATATAACAATATTTTTACATTCTTCCATGTTATGACTGTTTCAAATTGCATGTACTTATTTCTGTCAGAAATGCATAAAATCCGCTGTCTATTAATGATAATTGATCCCTTGTGATTAGAAGTTCCACTGAACACTAATTACAACAGCGCTTAATAAGGCTGACTTAAATTATCTCAGGCATCTCTAAACCGAATAGAATATACAATTGCTCCGCAAAAAAATTCGGGAGCTCGCGTCCTCGCCAGCCATATTGTTTTTGACTTGTGGACAACGGCAGCGGCGCGCGAGAGGTCGTCCGTTCTTCCGCGAATAATATGCTTCGTTTGCAGCGGCCGAAATTTCGGCGGGCAGATTTTGTAGTTTGCAGGGAATGGCGGCGACGGTGGTAGTGGGGACTGGCATTAACATGTACGCTGATGTTTCGTGTTTCGAGGCTTGTCCGAGTTCGAGCGAAACGAATGAGCACGCGGCATGTTCGGTCTTCCGTCTGTCCGTGTTTGAGGAGCCGAGCCGAGCTGACTACGGTGATGAGTTTGAAATACTATTTTCCAACTATGCGGCAGTTGGCTGGCTGAATTGCTTTGCCGCGCGCGTTTCGGGCTCCGGATCGTCCTCGTCGAGGATGGGCGAGTGCCGTGCCGGTTTCCACCGCGTCTTCGAATCAATCTTCCGGGTACGACGTAAACCTTCTTTCCCACCGCACCAGCAAACCCTCATTTGCCTTCTTCTCGCCGATCCTCGTCCAGGAAGGAATCGATGCAGTTTTACGAGCCCTTATCGATTCTAGGTCGTACCGCCTTGGCCGCGTGATTCGATCGTAAACCAACTTTTATATACCAACGAGCAGACTCGCGCCGACTGCCAATGCCTCCGGAAAATCGAGGACAAACGGTACGCCCGGATCCACGATCCTCTTCATTTTTCTGACCCTATTTTCCCCTTTTTATCTCTGTTTACACTGCTCCTCCAAACTCCCTATCAATCTCCCTTCTCTTTTTATACCTCCTTCGTTCACTTTAGCTTCCGATTAAACAGTGCGTTTGTTAATCGAAACGTTCCGTTGCTGCAAGAATAATTCGTCGTTCGTGGTTTGTTAACAATCTTTACGTATAGTCGTGGAATCACTACGAAACAGCGGATTATATACATTTATGACGATGAGTAGGTGTAATTTGGAACATTAATAATGTCAGAAGAATTAATAAATACTGTTAGGTTGTTTTCAACCCATTAAACATATTACGAATGGAATTAATTTTCTATTTTACTCCAGTTTGTTGTAATTCAGGAAAACAATTTTTAGTTTGCATAAACATCCGATTATGTGCATTTATGATAACTAGACTGCGGATTTTATGCATCTATGACAAAAATTAATAGATCTAATTCAAAGCAATAGAAACATTAAAAGAGTTCAACAGTGTCGAAATACTTCTGACCATACCAAAATTAATTTTTACTTACAATTAGCTGCTGTAGATTGCAGTTGATGTACAAAAATTGTATTTTACATAAAGATCCGCAGTCTAATGCGGTATAGTAATGGAATTAATTTTTATTTTATTCCTGCTTCTCCCACAATCGACGCAGAAATTTTTATTTAGCATAAAGGTCTACAGCGCAATGATAGTAGCGTTAAAAATTAACAGAGTAAAAATAGAAAATGATTATCAATGCTGACAAAAGTTTGCTTCTAGTGAACAGCCCTGGGCTCGAAGCAAAAGTAGGTGAGCTTTCAATCTCCGTGGTATTTCTCCCGACTAACAGCTTGCATTTTTGATCTTTGCTTTCTCCCGGTAGCGCAGCTTTCCATCTGACCTTTCTCTTTCAATTTTGACCTGCTTTATCTGTCTCTGAAGGAGAGATACGGATTCCCAGGTCGCGGACGACTGTGTGCTCAAGCATATTGTCGGGCATAAAGTATATTTATGTAAGTGCGCGGTCTGCAGAGAATGTAACAACGGAGGAGAACGGTGTAGATACGATCGAAAAAATGTTATTTCGTGTTCAGACACAAAGAGTCGCGACCTCGACCGAGAAAAATACACCCTCATGTTATTTCTACTTTCTGGTTAATTGTATTTCATATTGCATGATGTTTCCATTTGAAATATCGACGAGAACGGAATTAGGAAATATATATGGGTGTTTTTAATGAATTTTAAGTATTTAACGAAGATAATTTGATTCAGTGACATTCAGAGCCAAATTTTGTTCATTTAAACGAAAATAATGATATTTAAAAATCGATTGTTTGAGACACTCGTATTATTAATTATGAGCGGGCAGCTCCGCCATGCAAACATAATCTGAAAGGATGGAATAAACTGTTCGTACGATAATTAGTTCGCTGCGAATATGAGTTTATTGTTCCGGACACTAGTTCGTGAAAAAGGATCGCGATTTCATTTCGGCTATCGAAATTCCATTAAATGAAAATTCCCAATTATTTGATGTCTATGCAAATGGGCAATTTATAACACAATGACGGCGTAAATGACGCGGAATCTTTCGTGCGAAATAAAAATGTTCATTAATTTCAATATAATAAAACGATAAATGCACAAAGTCCGCTAATAGCCAATATTTTCCTGTTTATATTTTATGTGACTACAATATTTCGAATTGTTTGAAGTCATCTGAGAAAACAGTGTCCATTCATCAGCGCCTGTAGAATATAATGGCCAATTACGGTGGTCCCATAAAGAACGCAGCAAATTATTTGTCTTGGCGAGCAATGGGCTGATATTTATAAGGCATTAAATATGACAAATGCGTTCGCTCGTAAGAGAATTCATTTGCGGAAAGAAAACGTTGCGGTATCTACGATAGCAACCGTGACCCAGTGGAGGCTGCCCGTTGGACATTAATGCTTATATTGCGTCAGGACAGTTTGGCCTCGGGAATGGATCGTAAATTCCGCATAATGGCTCGGTTCTCGGTGCTCAGTCAAGGCAAACTGATATTTACAGTACATCCCGGCGTAGAAAACATCCGTTTCCCTCTCGCAATTGCAGCAGAAAAGAACCACCGTTTCCCGGCAGCGATAACCGTACCGAAGAATACGATTCTCCCAGTCATCGCGCGGATTGTACATTTTAAAAAAGCAACAACGGGGTGTTCCGCCGTATCGAACCGGTTTGATCGACTCCGGTCGACAGTCTCGTAAACATCTCGCGGATTGGATGGCCAATTTTAATGAAGAAGTAACGTGGTTTCATGGGAAATTCGGAAAATATGGTTCAAACGGCCATTCGACGCTCGCCGAGCCGTGTTATTACCGATCTTCTTAGAGGCTAAAGGTTATGGTTTGACCAAGGTAAGGTTAACGCGGGGCTGGATCGTTTGCTCCGCGAGAGCGCCACAATAGCGTTTAAGGTAATTTACCGGAACGAACTTTAAGACACAAAGTGTAGAATGCCTGCACGGGATGCGGTAAAGTATGGAGAAGATTGCTCTCGCTCTCTCGTTCGCCCCTTTACTACCCCTCGTCCCCCACCCTCTCGCCTTTGTTTAGAACAAATTAACGCCCTTCGTCTACCGAGAGACTCTTCCCTTGATTTACTCGCCCCGAAGTGGTCGCGAATGTTTGCTAGTTTGTAATTAATCGTTCCCTTAAATTCTTTCGCAAATTCTTCGGTTTATTCGCGCGATGAAATATTGGTACGCATCTTCCGCGAATCGGGTGGACGGGAGCCACCCTCTGAATCTTTCGCGAGACCACGTTTTCATATAATAAAATATTTAAATTGCGCAGAAAATAGAGGATTTTCTATCCGAATTGCCACAAGCCGGAGGGAAACAGAAATTTATTTTCTTTCTAAACGTGTTTAGCCGCTTAAAAATAATATAGCAGCAGTTGAAAATTCTTTCAATGTTGTCACTGTTTTAAATCACACTTACTGATTTTTGTATACCTCCCTTAAGTAATATAAATCGTCTAGAATTTTATTCTTACAGCTCTATTTTCGTCTTCGCTTAAATCTTTCAACGACAGGTCAGGGGCGAAGAACGAAGAAAAAAATCGGAAAAAATGAGGAAGCCGCGCGAGCGTTCAGCAGCGACGGAATATATCGCGAAAACGGATATTTTCAGCAGTTGCGAAGTAAAAACGAGAAGCGAAGCCTCGTGGTTCTCGTGTTAATAGCGGAGCCTGTCGTTACCGAACGCCTGGGAAGGAAACCCGCGGAAGAACTTGGAGAAACAGGGGAAGCTAGGTCACAGGAAAACGATAAAAGTAAAGACAGGGATCCCGGATGCTCTTATAACGCCGTTGCAATAGTAACTAGAGAGACAACAGAGGAAACAAAGTGTGGAGGAACTAGAGAAACTGAGTTTTCGTAAGCGAGCCAGTCATTCGAACGAACCGAGCCTAAGACGAGCAGACCACTCCCTCCACCGTTAACGTTTAATTATTTGGCAGATACTCCTTCTGACCTATACCTAGCAACCCCTGTCAGCGAACTTTTTAATTACTCTGCCCTCCCCCTCACCCCTAAACGACCCCCATTTTCCTTCGCGTCTCTGACGCTTCGTTCCGATGTCGGGCTATTCGAGGGATGGTTTATGCAGCGCCTAAGACGAGTCTGCGAAAAATTATTTCGTACGATTAAAAATCATCCCCCGCAATTTTCTGCAGGTTCCTTTTGGTAGTTTTAATTGGATTAGGTTTATAGCTACGTTCCTAGAGAAATCATGGATTCAAATCTTTGGTCAGATTATATTTCGCTTAGCATCGTCAGTATCGAATTTTATGGATATTAGCTCATTAATTTTGCTCATATTGTACGTAAAGGAGCGTAAAATTATTTCATCAAATAGTAGAATACTTTTGTCTCAACATGGGCGTAGCCATTTATTGTTTACCTTCGAAGATATCGATTGAATAGCTTCGTCAGCTGAAAGTTTAGCGGATAAAGAGTTTCTGGAATCACGTACGTCATTTTCCGAAAAAATTGGACTCACACTGATTGGCTTCCGAGCTATTCATGCATCGCTCGAGTTATAGGAACGTGTAAGAGGTTTCCGATGCCGGGGTCATTAGAAAATGCCTAGGGCTCACGAGTACCACGACAGGTTCCCGTCCTATGCCCCGTATTTGCTTGGAATTTTAAAATTGATCATGCCTCTCGTTCCTTTACCGCCTCTCTCTCTCTCTCTCTTGCCGCCCTTTTTTCCAATTTCGATGGTATGTTAATGCCCCGCAGATGGAACGACGATCGGCTCCCGAATGTCTGTCCGTAGCGCGGACATTTCCGGCGTTCCGCAGAAGTGAATTTGTTTTAATGTCTTTCATTACGCCGGCCCCCGGATTAAATGTTTGCGTTTAACGGCGTCATTTGAAAGTAATTACGGTTTCCGCCGGCGAGATACAATTCCGTCCGAATAAAGGGCCGCCCAGGCTGGCTCGGTAACCCTTTGTAAGCCGCGGCCTCGTCCACCGTGCAACGCGCACTTCAGTGTTCATCTTATTATCCGAGACCAGCGAGCCCCGGATAGCCACAAAAGTTTCTATTTTATCGGGCGACGGCCACCACCGCCGGCCCGTTAACAGGAAATTGCTTCCCGCCGAGGAAAGAAGCCTCGATCATGACCGCCGTAACTGGGATGCCTTTCGCCAAATTATAAATCTCGCTGCCGCGAAATTCACCCGGGCATTCGATATCTCTCCCCCATCTTCGTTAGAACAGCGCGCAAATTAACCCCCATCGAACCAGAAGATTTTCTAGTCGATTTTTCGGTGGGTCGGATATGTTCCTATCTCTTCCGTGAAGCAAGCTCGCGAGCAGCTAGATTAATAATGTTCCTGTTTCTTCTGCATGAAGCAAGTTTACGAGCAGCTAAACGAACCCCGAGCGGATGAGAAAATTTTGTGTTCGATTTTTCGGTGAGGCCAGTGTTCATATTTCCTGAAACTTTCGGCGGACAACAAGATTTTCTGTCGTATTTTAACACTAGAACTGCCGAGTACTTAACAAGATTGAATTTATCGAGATGATTCACGATTTTTACTATAATACGTGATTGAATAAAGAATTAAGATGTTTAGCGAAAATTGTCTCATGGAAACATTTGTAGTTTCAACAATTGTACAAGAGAACATCAGAAACAGGTCCCGGAGGTGGGGATCCTGTCCCATTAGATTTTGGCCAGAGCACTACTATAGTTAACGATAAGGTTTCAAAGTATGTTTCATAAAACAAAAATACGCGAAGAATTCCACCGCTCGCGAACCGTGTAAGAAGTTGTACACTTGTTTGCTCTTTCGAAAGTCAATTTCAAGGGTCATTCGAGCTCCCGCAGAAAGATTGCCGACGAACGGTGCATAGCTAAACGAGCGAATTAAAATTAAAAGCGAATTACCAATCGGCTCGAGAGAGCACATTAGAATTCTTTCTCCCGAGCTAATTGTAATTCCAGTGTGCGGTCAGGATGTTTGACACGGGGCCCGGCTCCCTTTTTCGTTCGGTATTCACGCGATATCGCGGGGAATAGCCGAAAACTTTCAACCTATGGTAAACATTGGCAGGAATGGCAGGCGGCTTGCTCCCTTCCCTGAAAATACCATTACGTTCCGGGCGGACCGGTCTTCATCCCCATCGCCTTCGTTTCTCCGTCTCACCCCTGGACCATGGGGCTCTCTGATCTCTATCCGACAAGAAGGCACAGGTTATATTACAAGCCATAGTGGTAACCCTAGCCGGGATGCACTTAGACCCGAACCGGCGTCCCCCTCGCTCCTTAAATGCCCCGGGATCCCTTTAGGAAAGTATTCCTGATGGCATTACTTCCCGCCGGACTTCGAAAAACCACCCCCGTACACAACACGTGGCGAATAAGGAAATTTCAATGGGAGCCTCGAAAGGGTCTGGGCTAGGTGTGTTACGATAAGTAGCGCTTTTCATTTCTTTTACGAAATCCAGCACATTTCAATCTGGTAATCCCAGAACTACCCTGGTCACGAAAGTGCTGCAGATTTTAAGGTTACTTATAAGTATACTTCATTTCTTTGCGTTGTTATGAACGATTTTAGTTCCTGCAAATTAACTTTCTACGAGTTATACATTTGCAAAGCATTCACCTTGTGATACCATTTATAGTGCATTCAAAACGTTTGTGATCGCTAATTACCTAGATGTTGATGCGACCTTAAATAAATAATTGAAAAAAAAAACGTTTGTGATGTCGTCAAAAATAAAGGAGACATTTAGGTGGACCACCCTGTACTGTAAATATTGCAAAGATATCTATCAGGTTTGAGAATTTCCCTATAACATACACTGTCATCGAAGATGCCTCTCTCACACATTTCAGAACATATTTGAACATTCAGTTTTTCTAGAGGTTGGCCACCAGACTGCGAAATTTACAAATCAAAAATATTCTGAATATTGTCAGGATATCTGGTTTAAATTCCTCTTTAATACACATTGGTATGGAAGATGCTCCGGTCACATATTTCAGAAGTCACTTTAACATTCAATTTTCCTAGAGGTTGGTCACTAGATTGTAAATATTATGAATATTGTAAAGATGGCTAGTTTAAATACCTCGTCAACATACATTTACATGGAAGATGACTCTGTCATATATTTAAGAAGAAATTTTAACATTCAGTTTTTCTAGAGGTTGGCCACCAGACTGCCAAATTTACAAATCAAAAATATTGTGAATATTGTAAGAATATCTGGTTTAAATTCCTCTTTAATATACATTGGCATGGAAGATGACTCTGTCACATGTTTGAGAAGACACTCTGTATTCTTGATTCAAGCATAGAATTTTTGTGACTGGATGCCGGGTGAAAAATCGAATGTACTCGGCTACGTGAAACCGTACCGCGTGCGATTCATTCGATTATCAGAAGGAGGAAGAAGTTGCGTGGCTCTGATACGCGGTGTCCTGAGTGCTCCAGTCAGGAACAATATTTCCCTGGTGCGCTAAAGGGATTGCGCCGCGAGAAAGTGGGGGCGCAGGGCTCCGCGCAGATGCGACATGAAAACGGGTAGGTTGATCGCGAAACCGAGACGCTGGATCCAGATGGATAGCGAAACGCGAAGCATGAACGTCGTAGAGTGCTTTTCAGTCTTCAGGTTCCCCATGACATTAATCTGCATAAATTTTCGTTAACACCGCCCTAGTAGTACTGACTTATTTTTTGACCTCTCACATAATTCAAACATTGCATAGCTGAGTACATTGCTTAGCGTTTTACACTTCCCTTATAATTATATATGTCGATGTGATTACCCAGTGTACATTAAACCTACGCATCGCATAAAATGAAACAGAATTTACACGTGTAATGTTTAATACAATTTATAGCACCGACAAGTTACATGAAATTGCTGCGAAACATTTCGACAGTATTTCCACCAAATAATTTCGCTCCATCGTTTTAATTACCACACGACCCACTGTGAAATTCGATTCAATGATTAACCCTTTCAATCCTGATGATACTTTGCAATGTGATTTCGTGTATACAGGTCCCCCAGAGGTCAATTGAAGATTAACGTAATATGCATAATTGAATTGGTTTTCTCATTTGCTGTACAATAGTCTCCGTCGTGTGATTCCAAGTATTCGCGATGGGACCTCGAGTTAAAGAGTTAAACGGGCTTTAAGAACGGTTCGAGATCAAACAATCGCAATTCGATACTTCTCCTCGGTCACCGGAGACCAGAGGAATCGCGGTGAAAACGATTCGCCAAAAATAGAGGAAGCGGCAGGGGGGAGTAGGCGAATTCGCCACTTGAGACACCGCGAAGAAACGTCGCAAAACCTCGGGGGCGCTGGCAGCTCGACCCCGAGTCATACCTTCACGAGTTCTCGAGTGCGCGAGGGGAATATCCTGGGGGAGAAGTGGTTCCCGGCGGCGCAGAAAGACAGGGACACGGGAAGAAGATCGGCCGGGATAACCAGACAAAGCCCTCAGCTCGAGCCAGAAAGAGAAAGAGCCAAGGGGAAGGGGGAAAGAGAGAGAGAGAGAGGCATTGGTAAATTGGATTACGGTGTTCTCTCTGTTCCTGATTTCTTCTCTGTTCGAATCGGCCCTCTGCCGTTCGCTCGCTCCCTCCTTCCACCGTGAAATTAATATCCGAAGATGAAAGAAGCTGCGGCTCTCCGGTCCAGCCCGGCCTCGTGCTCGTTGATTCTCGGATCACCCTTTCTACCCCCGCAGCCCCCCATCCCCCACGCGACGTTCCTTCTTTTCTCTTTTCTTTGCCCCCTGCCCTTTCCTTCTCGCCGTCCCTCGTGCCGCCATTTACATAATATCAAATAAATCGTTGGACTCCGTCTCGACCCTCTGACATTGGACCCCGACGCCGAAGGGCGGCGCAAAAATCGAACGCGAAAACCGGCAGCGCCAGCGAAAAACTGTCGCGACGAATCTCAAATTGATTCCAACTAGACGCCGTTTCGAATAAGATATTCCGTTGACGTTTTTAAGTTCGACGTCGTCCGGAGAGATTCGTCGAACTCTTGAAATCAACTATAAATAACATTGTAGCAATCTCTCCATTATTTTTCCTGAACTCCTGACCTGGTCGAGTGATTCTACATACGGGGGTTGTCTGAAAAATTTTGCGCTAGGACGCATAGTTTCTGAGATATCTGCGCTCAAAGTTCACTAATTGTGAAAAAGAACTCCACAGATACCCCACTTAACGGGGTCCCTGCAGTCCCATTATTTGGCAGGTCTGTATCGAACACTTGCGAGAAGCCACTATTCGCTTATTTCAATTTATCCGGCATAGAACGCGGCCGGAGTGGGCATCTTACGGGTCTGATAAGTAATTACGAGCCTGCCGGAAAATACGACTTCGCCAACTCCGCGATTTATTCGCGGCGAGAGGAAAAAAAGTTTCGGAACGGCGGTGCGCGTATTTGCAGGCCTTGCCGCGTTATCGTTAGTTCGCAAATTGTGTAATTTGCCTGGCGTGCTCGCGGCGTTCGCCCCGCGGTTATTTATTGCGGTTATCGATTCCGCCCGTTGTTTCCGCGCTTTTTTCCCTCGGCTTTCTCTCTCTCTCTCTCTCTCTCTCTCGATCGCTCTCCCACTCTCCTTTTGCCTCTTTTTTTTATTTTTCATTCGATGCGTTCCGACGATACAAACAGCGCGATGCCACCGAGAAAGAAGCGCTCCGCGGCGCGAAATACGCGGAACTTTTCGTGTATTCTTTTCCGGAAGTTCGCGGGCCGCTGTTCCGGGGAAAAGGTTTAGTCCGAGCTGTTCTCGGTGCTCCTGTAGTATACGGAACGCTTCCGACTCGCTCCTGTTTCTGTAAGTGTAGCTAACGGTCGGTCCACGTTTTACCGGTTCGATGGGAATTAAAAGAAAAATTCGGAATGTTTATTGGAACTGCGAAAACACTGTTTGTGGATGAAAGTAGGAATATCGGTTATTCGGATGTAGGTTGATTGGAAAACAGAAACTGTTGATCTGGTGAAAGAACTGATACCTGTTTGTCCAGGCAGAAGTATTAATAGATACCGCGTGTTTTACTTTGTTTGCCCATTGCTCGCTGCTATTGAACATTTAGTGACATTTTCGTAGTTTGGAGATTTGGTGAAAAAATAGTGTTCGGGAAATAACAGCGATACAATCATTCGTATGAACGCGTATTCGGTGTATTGGTTACGTATAAAGTGATTCATTTGTCTACTCCATTTTGACGTTTTCATTGCTTTTGCAGATGTAGAAAAGAGTGCACGAGGAAGAATTTGTTTGCTGTATTGTGACTCATGTTTTTCCTCTTTCAGGGATTTTTTAAAAATTGTGTTTTAGTATCAGTCTACCAAAATACACTAATTTTTTCTAGATTAAGTACAAGTAAAAGTACACAGTAAATGAACTGCGAGATTCAAAAGAAAGAAATATTAACCTTGTCTTGTCTTCTTTCCCCCACCCCTTACTATCGGCCAACTCATCGTCAGACGAAGTTTCCTCAATGTCGAACTTTAACTACCATGAACACCATAACCCATAAGCAACATTCTATACCGGTCGCTTCATTATACCAAGTTCTGACTCTCGAAGACGTAGTCATTATAGTCTGGTTTGAATGTACACTCCGTTCCAACTTAGTCCGAAGCTATTACAATTTTTCCTTCGTAGCGTCGCAATTTTATCTTTACTAAAAAAAAGATATCAATCTTCATATTCACTACGATATCTGTAACGAAATCGCTTCTTCAGATTCAATCGAAATATTTGAACACGCAAAACTTCTCCAAAGTTTTCGTTCTAAGTGTTTTCGTTCAGAATTGTACAGAGGATACCTCAGTATTTAAACTCGTTCGGTTCCTAATAGAAGATGTACATGTTGTGTATCGACAGCAATCGAAGCTGCAGGGTTAAAAAATTTGTTTCAGGGGTCGAAAACAAAAGCAAGGGTGGGATCTGGTATTTATCCGTGGATCACAATAATGTCAATCCGAATCGCCTTCCACTTCTTCTACAATTGAAAACTTGAAGAGGTTGCTTTCAGAAGTTCACCGGAAGAGCTGGAGAGCAAAAACAAAGCATGGGGAACCGAGTTTCCGAACGGTTTGGCGCGGACATGTGTTTATCCGTGGATCACAATGTCCATCGGAAGCGCGCACCTTTCGAATAAACTTCTATTTGCCGAGCATCGTCCCGGAGAATTGGGGATTATTGGATTCTCGTTAGAGCGGGCGGCTAGCGTCACGCCGAAATCCGTGGTCGGCTTTAGTCGCTCCAATGACGGGGCCGCGCGCGATCACCATGGAAGATTATCGATGGGAGATGATTGAACGGCAGTCAGGGGCGGACCAGGCGAAGGTGGCTCCGTAAGGCACATCCTCCCTAACTTTATCTCATAAACGATCCCGAAGTCGCTTTTATCGATCCTCTGTCGGCACGATAATGGCTAGAATAATTACCAGAATAATTAGGACGTGGCGATGGCAGGCATTGAAGGGCACCGAAGCGGACAGAATCGACCAGGACAAAGTCGTTCAGACTACTTCAGACGTGAGCACCTCCCGATCCCTAGCATTCATCGACTTGCTGAAACCTAGCCGCGCCTCGCTTTTCTCTTTGAACGCTCGATCGTGCTCATGAAGTATGAAAACCTGCCCTTTTCACCTTGACGCGCGACCTTCACTGTCCCACGAATCTCATCGATTCGCAATTTTTCCGTATTTGCCTATTTCTTGTCAATTGAAACATTCCGCACGGAATGTCTAATTTAACACTCAATCTACCGAGCATTAAAAGCGATTAAGACGTTTCTGCTTAGAAATATAATATATAAAAAAACATTTTAAAAACCACGCTTATATTAAAATGCACTAGAAAGGAGAAAATAATTTTTTTCGGGTTCTCCATAAAATACCGAATCCAATTAAATGATTAATAATATTTTTCCCCAAAATTTGAAGCAATTAGTTCAAAATATTTTTGTTATAAAATTAGTGTTGGAATAGATAGAGAAATTTAATATAAATTTAAATAAAATCATGTCATTAGTGACTACAAAAATAAAAGCGTGGATCGCTAAACTATATTGACGTAATCTTCGTGGATGCTCCACGCTTTTATTTTTATAGCGATTAATGTCATGATTTTATTAAAATTTATATTAAATTTTTCTATCTATTCCGACACTAATTTTATAACAGAAGGAATTTTGAACTGACTGCTTAAAATTTTGGGGAAAAACATTATTAATCATTTATCTGGATTCGGTATTTTATGGAGAACCAGAAAAAAAATTATTTTCTCCTTTTTAGTTGAACTAAAAGTTGAACTAAAAGTTTCAACTTTTTAAATGAACAATATAAAACCGGCCATTTAAGCGACAGTGGTAGATTTAGTGTTAAATCTAAACTTGCTGACATAAATTGAAACTGATAGTTGGACTTCGAAAATGGAATTGCGAGCTTTAACCCTTAGCGCCCGAATGGTGACTCTGAAGTGCCACTAAAAATTGCTGTACCGTTATTCAAAATATTGTTTACATTATTAAATATGTCGGTATCTAATCTATTACTAAACATGTAGGTATTGTATGAGATGTTGCACCAATTTTAATTTTGGAGTTAAAATAGCTCCGAGTACAAAGTACATAACAATCCAATAAATGTGTAACACAATTCTGATTTAGAATTACTAGTAGAGCATGATTTCCAGCGTATCGGTCGCGAGGGGATGTTTTATAAAATATTTGGTCAAGGTAAATCCCGAAACGCTGGATGCTGCATTAATACGTTTGACATTTGTATGCAGGATAACCGGCGCGCACGCTGTTACATACTGTCAGAGTTTCTAGCGTAATTAATTAACAAATTCATACGGCACGGATATTTCCACGATCTCTAAATATAACGCGGCGCGGCTCTGCGTTCGCAAAAAAAAAAAAACAAGCACAACGGCCCGTGACCAATAATATCAGCCGGCAGATCCATCAACGGACATCTATGTCGTTAATAATAAAAGTGCATTCCGATGGGCCGCGAACTCGTTCCATCTATGTGCCACTGCGACGTCACGGTGGACAAAGTTTATACGCATATATTGAAAAATCGTCGACCGGTGTGCGCGGCGTTCATAACTGACTTTTTCCAATTAGCGGAACCGCCGCTCGATAGAAACAAACATGCCCTTCGATTCATCGAAGTTCATGTTTGCGATTTATATATATATATATATATATATATATATATACATATATATATATATACATATATATATATATAAAAAGATAACACGTCACTGGTGAAATATCAAAAGTGAAAAATAATCAGCAAGAGCTATCGTTGAATAAATATGTACCGTTGCGTTTTAGAACGCCAACTGAAGCTCCGGTGACGGTAGATGGATTTTCATTCCGCTTATTCTTATTGTTTCAAAATGTACCGATTATCCATCAATGTTTAATCGTCTCCTCTCAACCAAAACGGAAAAGGATTAATACTTCCACTTTCTATTGTAATTCGATCAGCATCTGAGGATTTATTCAGTCGATTTAAGTGTCGCTCTCGTTTAACACGATTTGTTCGTCAGCTCGCTAATTCTTTTTGAATTATTGACGGAAACTTTACGCTTCAAGAATCTCAATTCGACCCCTTTCGAGAAAATTGGAAGCTAATTGGCCTGAATTTGAAGCATATTTTAGTACATTTAACCTTAGTCACAGGACACTTATTCAAATTTGGATGCAGACGATTTTTTGTTATTGAAGGGGACCTATATTATGAAATAAAAATGGTACTTACTCATTTTTTCGAATGTAGAGAACATGTAAATCAAATCTGATGAATATAGATTAAATTTTGCATTCACAAATAATAAAAATAAAACAGTCAAGTTGGAGGCTTGTATTCTTTAATTACCATTTTGTTGAAGATAATCAAGTGTCCGGTGATTTATGGATGGGAGTGTAGATATCAATCAGATTTTAGGAAGAAATATAAAACAGGGGTGCCACGTTACCACCCCTTCCTCTACAGACCGATTGAATTGCATCACACCCCGAGTGACAGCTCCCAAATTGAGTTTCGAGTCCCGAATCAAGTTCAGGTCTCAAAAAAAATTCCCAATCCGAAATTTTGGGTACCACCCCAAGTTTATCTAAACTGCAGGTACTGTGACGCATCGACGAGGTGGCGCGGGTCTCTCCGAGTTATTTTCACCCCCGGGTACGATTGATTAAGAGTGAGTCGGTTTCCTTCGTGGTTATTGTTATCCACTTGCACACGTTCGCCGCGTCGGCGTCGCGTCGGCTCTGTGGCGGCAGAGAGCGTCGTCGCCTTTGCGAACTTGCGAAACGAATTAATCACTTCTCGCGCCTCGGTTCGCGCTTCGAATTTCGGTCGGGCGGCAGATACGACAGGGGACGTTTTGAAAGGGGTACGGGCTGCGAAAGGAGGGAGGGGGTCGGCCGGGGTCCTTCCTCCTACGGTCCATAAATGGCGCACTGATCCGAGAATGCATTAACAACTTCGGCATTATCAATTCTCGTATAATACTGCGGGAGAGAAGTTGGCCCGCAACTTTGCCAGCCGCTTTACCTCGCAAACACGGCCACGTTCTCTGTCGAATACGACTTCCCTCGGAGGAAGAGGCCAGGCCGCGCAGGGTGCATCATGAACTTCGAATACACAAACGAACGCTCGAGCAATCGAACGATTCCTCGTTCAACGGGAAAAGAAACTCGCTACGAGAAACAATCTATGCCTCGTTGTTTCCTGATCCTTAGCACCCATTTACGCGAAATCGACCCTTCGCAACCCTCCACCTGGACTCGACACTCGTCTTTTAACATC
This sequence comes from Lasioglossum baleicum, assembly GCF_051020765.1. Classification (NCBI taxonomy): domain Eukaryota; kingdom Metazoa; phylum Arthropoda; class Insecta; order Hymenoptera; family Halictidae; genus Lasioglossum; species Lasioglossum baleicum. Next base: position 8,360,425 of record NC_134938.1, read on the forward strand.
TTTACGAGCAGACCACGTGGATCTTTGTGCGTTTACGGAACGTGCGCGAGGAAACCCTAAGAGATTTCTGAAAAAGATACAATCTTCGATTCTCAAATCATTTTTCCATTTTTCAGAAATCCTTGCTTGCGTATGTATTCTATCCAATCTTGATAGTTCAATCACAACAATAATTCTTTTCTCTTCTAAATCAGGACATTTGATCGCAAGAATGAGAACATTATTAAACATTGTGCGAATTAAAATATTCTGCAAGCATTTGTAGAAAATTATACTGGTGGCTTTTCTTAGATAATTTTTCCATTTTTCATAACACCTTGCTAATACTCTATAAAATCTTGCTAGTTCTACTATAACAATAATTCTTGTCTCTTCTAAATTAGGACATTTGATCGCACGAATTGAAACATTATTAAACATTGTCTGAATTAAAATATTCTGCAGGCATGTTTACAGAAGTATATAAGTGGTTTTTCTCTTGTAAATTAAGGCATTTTATCGCAAGAATTAGAAAATTATTAAACATTGTGTGCACTTACATGTTCACTTGAACTGCTGCCGCAGAAGGGCGCGAAAAGTGAACACAGACGCAGCTAGGCGAGCACACAGGTTAATACATTATTATATAGACTAATACACACATGTAGGGAGCAGGAGGCGCATCCAAGGGGGTGTTTCAGCCTATTTCGGGTGGCGCATTCGCGCGCGACTAGCTACGTGACACATAATTCAACCAACTCCATAACCAAGTTCGAAGTTATACCACCCGTGCAACCATTCTGCCCTTCCTCGCAGCTACCACACCCTCGCGCTACGTTTACATCGCCTACACTATAAGTTGCTGGCTCGGTGCTTACCTGGATGCTACGCCAATGCCAGCGAGGCACTACTCCGTTACAGACGATGGGATGGCGAGTCATGGTTTTGAAGTGTGCCGCTACAATTTGCTATTATTCCTGATAATCAGCTAGAAAATATATTTACCCGGAACTTTCGTAGCCACTTCTGATCACCTTATAACTCCAGTTCCTTTATATTCATTATCATTATCATTATACATTTATTTTAAACATATGTGCAGTTTTCAATATCGTACAATTTCGATCACGTCATGAAGGTTGTTAAATAATCAATTCTTCCATATCTTCTTATATTTTCAAAATTGATCAGATACTCGAATACGATCAGAATTCTTGTAATATTTAGATCGTAATTATATGCATATTCATTTAACATGTGCATCGAAAGTAGACAGTTTCTAATATTGAACTGGGTAACGCCAGCCTTCAACTTATTGCTGCGTTCAGTGGTCCAGATAAAACCCAAGGAAATAATTATTAATGTGAAATCAATGTATCGGTTTCTCATTAGGATTTCCAATCAATTTCATTACTCTCAATAAACTCGTCTCGCCATTGTCACACTTTATTAGTCTTAGTAAAATCGTTCTACTCTTACCAGTCTCTATCAATCCCAATAAAATCGTCTTGACTTCAACAAATTTGATTCGTTTCGGTTTGGACATCTTTTTGTTACAATCGGTTAACAAAATATCCCTGGATGTTACAGACTTTTTATGTAATAAGTTCTATTCAATATAAAACTTCTAGTTTAAGGAATATGCGAAAGAATCGATACGAACGAACAAACGGCACACGACTTGGACCGCAGCAAATTTTCCACGGCGAAACCGTTCTCTTCGGCGACCGATAAGTGGTACAAGCGTAATCGATTGCCGGCAATATTAAAGACTTGGAAGTTTTCGATAAATTTGATCGCGTAAAAGGTTTGCGGCTACAAATCTGCGATAACGGGAGACGGTGAATTCCACGGGACACGAAAACGGGGAACGCGTGCGTGAAGGGAAACGAAATTCGATGGTGGACGTTTCCGAAGGCGTTCCTTTAAGTGGATCAGCCGTTGAAACTACAATATTGCTTGATTTACAGGTCGTAACGCAGAGTTAGCTTTTTGTAATCGCGGCTTGCCGACGTCGCTATATAATTCGAACTGTAAAGCATGAGGATATATGGTGGCTGGTCTCACGAACAATGAGACAGTGTTATTACGAAATACATTGGACACGTAAAATCTCCGAATTTCGTTCACATAATTTTTCAAATTCTATTATCAATGTCTTCATGTTTGTCAATTTTATTACGAAAACTCCGAACCACTTCTAATCGTTCTAACATTGTATTCTCACTTTGCTAAAAACGTTCGAAAAATTCGAAAGTGCATTTATATTTCTTAAATGCGTCGTTGCGTTTATACGAAAGACATTAATCCAAGACATGGTCCATAAAAATGGCGTGGCTCAGCCTGTATACAAGTGGCTTTTCTCTTATAAATTGGGACATTTTCCCGCGAGAATTTTATTCTACATTTTATTCCACGAATTAGCACATTATTAAACATTGCGCGAATTAAAATGTTTTGCAGGCATTTGTAGAAAAAATGTACGTAAAAATGGCGTGACTCAGGCTGCATAATTGAGCAGTCTGATGACGAAACACGCGAGCGTAGCTGAAGCGGGACACTGATTGACAGACGTGTAAATCTTGTACGTTCGCGGGACGCTGCAGTATCGTGCCTTTGGAAGACAAAGAGGTCGTGCTGCAGGGCCCCTGATTTATGCATCGATATATTCGAATAAACGCAAACATTCCAGCAATAACTTCGGACGGTAAAATTGATATCCGCCATCAATCTGAAGTTACTCCGCGACAGATATATATGTATGCACGAGTAGATGAAGAGCGTGGGAGCAACCGAAGTGGTTCATCGAGCATCGGAGTCTTCGTCTCTCGTGAATGTGCGACAGTGAAATGTATGAAAGCAGCAGTCCGTGAAATCATCGGAATCGTTCGACGTTAGCGCGAATGCTGTTATGCTTTATCTCTTTCCGTTTCATCCGACAGGGGGTTCGAACGAATCTCAGACAGCGTTTCTTACCCCGAGGATCGTCGGGAAGATGTTTGCTCAGTCTAAGGGTCGATACCTTGCCTCCTAAGTTCTCGAGACATGAATGGGACTCGCGCTGCGTTGAAACTGTTCTTTCTGAGGAACGAGTGTGTCGGGCAGCATTTTCTGTACGCGGAACATGTCTAAAGTTACTATTTTTTTTACAGTAAATACAAGATTTAATATTCCCTCTGTGTATGGGGAGTAACTGTACTTTAGGCTGACAAAAACGAAAATAAAGGGATGCCGAATGGAAAATCTCCAAAAATGTTTTAGAAACTCTATCTGCAATATGTGTCAAATATTTAAGTATTGTACACTTGTCTTTTAAAAATCAATAAAATTTCACAAATACTTATACGGGCAAAGTTTTTCGTTGAAAAGCACCCCAGGTTGACAAACACGGAAATGAAAAGTCGCCGAATGGAAAATTTCCAAAAATGTTCTAGGAATGTTATCTGCGATATCTGTCAAATTTGTAAGTATTGGATACTTGTCTTTTAAAAATCAATAAAATTCCACAGATACTTATGCGGGCAAAGTTTTTCGTTGAAATGCACCTCAGGCTGACAAACACGGAAATGAAAAGTCGCCGAGAATTTCCAAAAATGTTCTGGGAATGCTATTTGCGATATGTGTCAAATTTTCAAGTATTGTATACTTGTCTTTTAAAAATCAATAAAATTCCACAAATACTTATGCGGAAAAATGTTTTCTTTGAAATGCAGCCATAAGGATAATATCAAAAAATTGTCTAGGGATGCTATCTGTACGTGTTCCAAATTTTTTAAGTATTTTATACATTTTCACAAATATTTTTGTAGACAAATTTTGTCTTTCATTTTGCTCCAAAAATATATGGGGTCCAATTATCCCCCTGTACACGGTTAATATTAAACTAGCAATAGACAGAGAGAAAGTTAAGTAATCAACACAATCAGTTGACAAGCTTGATACAGCTATAGATATTAAATTTTTGTATAAATTCAATAGAAAACCCTTCCTCGAAACGACCATGCACTCATTCTTCCCGCATCCCTTGTTTTGATGATCCCGCGTTCTGGAGGTTCCCCGAATCCGCACCGCAACTCGCAATCAGATCTCTCCGCATGTACAACGTCACCGTAGTTTAGTTTGACAGGTAGTGGAGCAGGCTGACGTAACGCTCACCACCAAATGTAACCGGCGGCGGACGAACTGCGGCGACTTCGCGAGCACACGCAGAATTTGAATAATCCCTATTCAAAATTACGTCACGTACGACGAAATTGCGATGATTATGGAACTTGAGAATTCCCGGAGAATTCATCGGCGTGCTCGCATTCCGCTGGACGTGGACGAGAACTGCAACGCGCGCGTGTCACGGCCGTTTCCCGCGGAAAACTTCCGCGCCCTATATTCCGCAACGATCACACGCACAGCACCTCCGTTGTTGGTCCGATTTTTTCCGCTGCTTAATTTTCAGTTATTTCGAACGCGCGCTCATTATCCGCGAAAACCTCCCTATTGTCACGACATTCAACCACCGTCCCGCAATCTGCTCTCTTATTCCGGAACGCTCGGCATTTGATAATTATAGCACTGCACGATGGATTATAATAGGAATTACGACGAAACTGGGTTGCAATTTTTGGGACGAAGCTTTTACGTGCGAGCGTGCCATTGCCATCGCACAATGAATAAATAGAGTGGGCTTTTATACCAGAATGTTTTCATGCAACCAGTCTTCATGCAAAATTAAATAAAATTTTCTACCCGAATCGCATCGAAGTGGAGTAGAAATCCATTTTCTCTGTTACTATGTTTAATGCGTTCGTAATAAATAGACAACGGATTTTATAAATACTCTTGTTTTATTTTCAACCTATTAAATATATTGACAAAGAAGATTAATGTCTGCTTCTCTTCGGTTTGTTGCAACTCAGGTAGAAAATTTGGATTTTAATTTTCTCTAGTAATAAAACGACAGGATTTTAAAATTTTTAAAAGCATTTTTGAGGATACCGATACATTGACTTCGACCCATTTGGCTACTGTTTTTTGGGATTCAAACGCAACTTTGCATTGTTAAGTTTGAACTACATATGTGTATACGAAGTGGTAACTTATAATCGGTATCTCAATTCATTCCAACGTTGTTGTTAATATCGACATCGCCAGCGTTCCTTTTGACCCGGTTAAATTCGGCACACGAATTGCGATCATCGGGGACGTTACAAATAGAAACGATAAAACAAATTCATGGCGAAACGTGTTTACGAGTAAAAATAATTGACCCAGAAGTCTGTCGTGTCTATAAAATGTCGCGAGGCTGAACGAAGATGGAAGATCGAATAAAACGAAACGGAGATCTCCGGACAAATCGGCGAAAGCTGCTGACACGACTGTTTCGCAATTATATTCGGTCTGAAACGTTTCATCCCTATCGGTATCTCTGCATCGAGCAGTTTTGGCAAGGCGATGTGAACCTCTCGCAAACGAACCAATCGTAAAAACTTCTCCAATAGGATTCTTTAACCAAAGTAAGCGGAGCAAAGGCGGGGTATGGTTGGTACAGTAAAGTCGTTCGGCGTGGAGAAGAAGGCGGGCGCGGAATCGTCTGTAAGCTTCGCCGGTATGGCTCGTAAAACTGAAGCCCGCTTCTAGACTTCGCGCGGTCAGAGAATTTCATTGGCACCACCGCCGCCCCTCTCTTCCTGCACACCCTCTCTCTCTCTTCTCCCGTGAATCAGTCCCAGGGATTCACGAGAACTTTAAGTGATTTCCTATTTCTGCCTTTTTATTCTCCGCGCTATATTATGATGTCCCCGGCGAAATAACTTTATCGTTCGGCTGCAGGACTACCCCGAATATTCCCGAGGATTTGATATTTTATAACACGCGCGGCCGTCCTGTTTCACCGGGTACACATGTTAAGACGCAATAAAACGGCGAATCGTAAAATCGAGGGATCTCATTTCAGTGCGAACATTTTATACAATTGAAGCGCCTGCGAGACGGTGCCCGGCCCGTTCTATTAACTGCAAATATTCGGGCCGAGCACCGTGGCCGATATAAATCCCATTCAAACCTATCTGCTGCTCCTATCTCTCGCATGAACTGATTACAAAAAAGTCCCCGTATAAATCGCGCTTCGATGTACTGCAGTTCGTCGCGCGCTGCCGTTCAACGTTTTACCTCTTTCGCGTCGAGCTTCGGACGCTATTTTCTTTCGAGCTAGTCGCTGTGCTTGTTCCTCTTCAGGATTACGAGACTACGGATTTGATGCATTTAAATGTATTAAAAGAATTTATGAACATCAATAGATTGCCTTCAATGTATTCAAGTCATTTAGAAAAGGTTAATGAAGGTCCACAGTCTAAGAGCAGCGAAATTGTACGGTAGAACCTCGCTCGTTGCACGAAGCCGGACCGAAATGCGTGCAAAAATCGAGGTTGCGACACCAAAGAGGTAACCAATCAGGCAAGATAAAAACATAAACGTTCGCCGCACTTGATTTACGAACGCCATTATCCCGGCGAATTTTATTTTCAGGCAAAGAGTTCCTCTAATAACTGGCGAACTGCCGCCATGAAAAATCCTGTAAAATTGAGTAGCTAAAATTTAAGATAGTACATGTACTAAAAGAATTCAAGAGCACTAATAGATTGCCTTCAACGTATTCAAGTCATTCAGAAAAGGTTAATGAAGGTCCACAGTCTAATCGCAGCAGAATTGTACGGTAGAACCTCGCTCGTTGCACGAAACCGGACCGAAATGCGTAAATCGAGGTTGCGACACCAAAGAGCTAACCAATCAGGTAAGATAAAAACATAAACGTTCGCCGCATTTGATTTACGAACGCCATTATCCCGGTGAATTTTATTTTCAGGGAAAGAGTTCGAACGGAGAAGAACTCTAATAACTGGCGAACTACCGCCACGAAAAATCCCGTAAAATCAAAGTAATTTGGCGAATGAAACCGAAACTGCTGAAGTTTATCACGATGGCCGTTCCCCCAAGTTCCTAAGAATCCCACTAAAATTTGACATACCCAAAAACGTGGCGACGAAAGAATGAACAAAGTCACCGTGTTGAAAGAAAGAATGGACGTGCGCGTGTGTGCGATTTTTTCCTTGTGTTTGAAAGAATAAAACACGGTGCCAGCAATTTCGTCGTACACCGTGCACGATTGCGGAGGTTCTCGAAGTCCAGCAATCGTTTTCTCTGATTTCAAGGATCGAAAGTCAATCCCCTCGACGAGCTGCTGCGGATGGCGCGGGAAAATATTCGAGGCCCGTAACAGAGATGGATTTTCTTGCGGCTAGCCGACGGAATTGTGTAGCTCCCTCGCGGGAACGCACTTTGAGCACGCCGTTTTCAAGTACAACGGTTCTAATTAAGTGTCAGACACACCAGGCGGAAGCGACGCGTACCCCGGCGCATTAAGGCGGTTAAGGGGTTAAGGCTGCGGCAAGTGTCGAAAAAAAAGAGAGAGAGAAAGGGAAAGAGGAGAAAGAGAGAGAGAGGAAGAGAGCAGGAGAAGAAGGTGCGGCGTCTGCGGAGGAATTAAAAGCCCAGAGGGTAAACTCTTATCCACCCGACGAAACGCGATAATGGTTCAGCCGTGCTGTAAATCTTTCGAATTAATCCTTCGCTCCTTTACACCGTGTTCACTTCTCTCTCCCATTGTTCCTTCATCGGCTTTTTACTTCTACGCCTTACCCTCGATATCGCCGTTCCTTTTCAACCTAATCGCGTGTATTACCGGTTATCTTTCGTCTCGCGCTCACCTCTTATCGATCACCGCGCTATTGTACACGCGAGCCGATCCGATGTTACCAATTCTCGTACGAGCTTCATCATTTCTCTAGCAGGCTCGCCACGGCTCTGTTTAAATCCTTATCGTTGATCTACTAGCTTCATCATTTCATCTGCAGACTCGTAATTAGACTGCCGATGTTTATGCAATTTTTATAAACAAATTTCAAGAAAGTGGCGTGAAATAAAATCTTATTTTTAATGGGAACAACGTTTGTAGATCCAAAACATATAAAAATCTTACTAGATTCTATCCATTTTTATATTCCAGCATTTTTTGAAAATTTTTATACGCCATTGATGCATAAATATCCGAAGTCTACTCGTAATTGTGGCTAATTACTTATTTCTAATTTCCTGTAGGACTGATAGGACACCAGTTTATTTCAAGTGTAAACTTCAAAACCGAGCTGTATGTTTATTTCATAATTTTACTGAACAGTTAGGAGCAAAACTGATCACACACACTTTCAATCAGAAGAACTTTTTTATGAATGGACCAAACGACTTCAATTTCTCTGTAAAGCTAGATGAATTAGTTGAGTAAATGACGTCTAAAAAATATGTTGCAAATATGCATTTGATCGGAATTGTGAAACACAATAGTAAAAATTGATTTTTACGACTTTTGCTAGCTGGGTCCATAACGAAAATTTAAAAGATGTGTCTGGTCAACTTGTATAAACATTATATACGCTCCGAAAATTTCATTGAAATTGGTTAATTGGTTTACGAGTTATAATCGATCAAAAGTGGTACAAAGGCCAAAAATCTTGAAAAATTGCCATTTTTACCACCTCTAATCGTTCATAACTCGTAAACCAATCAACCAATTTCAATGAAATTTTCAGAGCGTCTATAAAAATGCATTTTTCAACATATTTTTTAGAAGTCATTTACTAAACTAATTCATCTAGCCTTACAGAGAAATTGAAGTCGTTTAGTCCATTCATAAAAAAGTTATTCTGATTTAAAGTGTGCGTGATCAGTTTTGCTCCTAACTGTATATTCAGCTGTGTGTATTAAATACTTCAATTCAAATTTCTTTGAATACTTTTATTCAAATTTCAAATCCTAGCGTACCTATCTTTGTTCAACCCTTCAAGTGGCTGAACAATTACGAACACATACGAAGAGCTGGTCAGAAACAAGTGGAATTGCGCAAATAAATAATTGACTTCGATCAACGTAAACATTTAGATAGTATGATACGTCGAAGACAAAGAATTAGATTAATGTTAAATCACAGACACTTACCTTGATTCGACCGATCGGTGTAGTGTTGGTTGGCGTAGAGGGAAAGACGGGTCCAGAAGCAGTCTTTTTAATTTCCCATTCAATTATTTCGCTGTTCGCTGGCTGCACTCCAGATAGAACAGTGGAAGTTGACGTAACCCAGCAATTATCGCTAATGCGCTTTCTCGTTGCCGCTTAAAGCCCACGAAGAAGTTCCTCCCCGACCGATCCACGTTGACTCCTGGAACCGAGGGACTACTCAGGAGGATTGCCACCTCGAATGTCACGGATGCCGGCAGACACGTTTGCAGGTGTAAGTGCACCGAACCCGGAAACGGACGCGTCTCCAGGGTGAAACGAATGCACGTCCGAGGTCTGTTAAATGGTGCCGCTCAAATCGCCGCTTTCCCAACCACCGTTTCGTTCTGTTATTTACGCTTTGATTAACTAGTCGCACGACGCTTTGCCGTCGCCTCGTGTCGGCGAAAATCTTCCTTAAAATCTACTTCGCTCGACGGATTTACCGGCATTCGATGACACATCGTCGGGGACAATGGACAATCTCTTTTGTCGACGTGGACGAAGAGGCAGAATCTTGGAAAGTGAAATCTCAAATACGAGAGACTGCCTGAAATTGCTGCGATTTAAAATTTTGAGAATTGCTCCACCAACGTGACGGTAGTGGGGTAACTAGTAACTCACCGGTCCGCAGAGGTCTTGCCCGATCTGTGTTGGCAAAATTATTTTTGTGCTTTCATTGCTCCTAAATATAATTACCGATTTATAGAGAACTGGGTATAATACTGGAAAATATTGGCTAAAGAGGCCACACATACTGTGGCTCTCGTCCGGACTTGCTCAGGCTGACGTAGCCTATGACGTCAGAACTTAAACATTGGGACTACGGAGGAAGCGTTCGAGGTGGGGATATCCGAACCTAACGATGGACTCCTGCCCTTGTGGCGTCCCAGGGCTATTCTCATCTCGCCACAATACTTGCTTCGAAACTAAGCACAATTTGTTGATGTAGAATTTAGAGTGCTCGAAATAATCCTGAATTTTCACGAGAATCCCGATGTTTTCGGGTTCTCGCACATTTGACAAGAATAGTTCTAAATCCCAGAAAAAAGGAACGCCAGCTACAAAGATATGAATTCGGTTCGCCGTGTGTCGTCAAAGCTTGAAAGAGGAACGAGCTACCGGACGCATCCGGGATCGACGGCTGGGATAAGCCTTGTCACGTGTTATCGAGTTAGACAGCTGGCAGGAAAAAGTTTTGGGTGCTTGACTCACTTCAATCACTTGGCCCGTTTAAACTCGGTCGCGCGGAAGCGGTCGCGTCGGTCGGATGTCGACGTGACAAACGAAAACGGTTGAGCGGTAGGTCCCGTAGACACGGGCACGTTAGAAATCCATTTTGCCGGGGATCAGAATAATCTAGGTCGAGGGATTTAAATAATAATGTAACCGGATCCCGTGCCGACGGTTTTCGCGCGTCGCAGCTTTCCGTCTCGCTACTCTTGTCCTCTTTCTACCGTGTTCTCTGTCTCTGTCTCTTCTCGCCCGCCCCAAACTCCTGTCGTTCGCCCGGGACAAAGCAAATTTGCGAGATTGCGTTCCAACGAGCACGGGGAATGGCCGGGTAAGGGTAGACACGGGATTAGAGCGTAGATGTCTACACGGGAGAGAAAGAGGACGGTCGCGTTCGTTCGGGGAAGAAACGCGGCGACCGGGAACGAGGGCGCGCGCCGGTAAAGAGGCAAGTTCCATTCGCGGGCCACGCGACGGATGGGCCGAACTTTTAAATGACTTCGGCATTAAAACTTTGATGGCATTTGTCAGTTTCCCGGGGCTTCACGAATTGTTTCGCAACTCTTAAGCCATTTTAAAGCGCCATTATTGACTGGTCGTTCCCCGGGCGGCTCCAAGCCCTCCCACAACCGACCGCCACCTCCACCGCCATTTGAATGGAGGACGGAACGCTGTTCTAGGATTGAACGGTTTTCATCGAACCTATTAACACGTTAATACGTTCCTCTGATCGACTTCTCTTCACAAAACATTCTTCAGGAATATACGAATAAAATGGACGCTTTGCCATGCAAAATCAGCACAGGTAGACCGGTCTACGATTTTTCTCCGCAAAGTTGCAGCAGGTTCAGGACTTTTCATTCACCTACCTAGCACCTAACTTTTTCACCCTCGTTCTGCGACGAAAGTATTATTCTGAAAGACACGGTTTAAGGCAACGAAAATACAGACTTCGCCATGCAAAATCAGCCCAGGTAGATCCGCCTGCGATTTTTTCCCGCAAAGTTGCAGCAGGTTATACGAGTCTTTTAATTCAGACCGTTTGATGGAGCATGTACCCAGCTTTTTTCGTCGTCGTTCTGCGACGAAACTTTTTTGAGGAGGATACGAATAAAATAGAGGCTTCACCATGCAAAATCAGCCGAGGTAGACCGGTCTACGATTTTTCTCCGCAAAGTTGCAGCAGGTTCAGGACTTTTCGTTCAGACCATTTGATGCAGCGTGTACTTTTTCGCCCTCGTTCTGCGACGAAAATATTTTTGAGGAAGACACGATTTAGGACGATGAAAGTAGAGGCTTCACCATGCAAAATAGATCCAGGTAGACAATAAAAATTTTGCTGGACATCTGGCCGCAATCCTTTATACTTCTAAAAAAAGAACTGCATTTCCGATTCAAATGCAACGCTTGCCATGAGCACAGACTACATTTACAGCTTCCTGATTCGTATTTATCTGCGAGATTGTCAAATTGTACACGTCAGTCTGAGAATCGTGATATTACAGAACTGCCGCTATACAAAATCCGTCAGTCAAGCGACTCGACGCCAGCGACGTTTCGAGGCGAACAAGTGTCTCCGCCGAGATTGAAAAGGTTAATCGTTATCGACAAACGCCAGAAATAATGTCCGATTCAGAGGCTCGTGCTCCTCGCGGACTGTTTAGATGTAACACGGTGAACGACAAATGGATCATTCCGGAGGCAACACTTAAAGCGAGAACAAAACCGAAAGACGATTCGCCCGGCGCCCTGCGCGTCCCCTTCATTTACATTTAACCGCGGCGGACATTAATTCCGCTCCAATTAAACCACGATACGACGCGCTCTTAGACGGTACTTGCATTTTGTCGGGACGCGAGAACCGTATCCTCTTTTACCGGAGAAAAACTGCTACCACGCCTCGAACTCTCTAATTAAGTTCCATTTAAGCCCCGCGTGTATTTCGCGACCGGCCTTCCGGTAACTTATTCAGCTCCGAGGCGACCCAATTCCTTCTGATATCACTTCCACGGTGGATTGACTCGCTGATATTATTTCTCAAAGGCAAATCCCGCCGATACATTTCGCGCGTCCACTTGCTCTCGCGTAGATGTGCGCTCCTAGTAATATTTATTGGTCCAGCGAAATCATTAACGCTAAACCTACCGAGCCTTAAAAGTAAGTGGTACGTGTTCCCTAATAAAAATTGCAAGATTGATTTTGATTAGACTTTGCGCGGTTCCTATTGTAATACTATTGTAATAGAGATATCTATACAATAATTTGTTATGAAATCATTTTTATTATCTCAATAATCGTAAAATAAAAAATCTGGAGCTGGTCATTTTGACCTATATTATAAATCGCACACTTCTATAGTAGTTCAACGAAAATTTCAAGATTCACGAATTTATCGGGATTCCCGAAAAAGGTAGGAATTCCCTAAATAATTTATTCTTTATATATTTAACATGCTACAAATATTTAATTATTATACAAAATTCTTTTCATTGAAAGAATGTTGTCGTTTAAAAGAATTATAGTAGATATTGTGGTGAGATGACAAGAAGCTGGCAGCAGTGTCGCCAGAAGGGGTGGGAGCACGAATTGAGGGGAAAAGTTACCCTCCCCGACGAAACACGTCACGTGACTGGGCGGAAGCGTGGGAACAACGTCGTAGAAGGGGAAGGTAGAGTGGCATCAACTCTTTTAACACGATTTTGTTATTTCTCAAAAATACACGTTCAAAATGCTCTAACTTCACGAAAGAACGTCGTAGAATATTCGTTCTGGTCTCATGTTAAAGCTTGAATATTCTACTCTCGACCAGCCTTATTCGTTTTCCTCGACAAAATTTTTAACTACGTAACGGATAAGAAAGTGAACATACTTTTCCGTTTCGAAAATTGTGCAGATTCAAGCGTTCGTGTGTCTCGGTTAATCAACGATCGCAGGCGGTTACAGTCGGAATAATATAACAAACACCTGAAAGTCACGTCGATAGACGAAGAGGATTTTATCCGGCGGGGTGACCTTATTCCCGCGACTTTATTACAAAGCGAATAGCGCGGTGTATACCCGGGGCAGATCTATTAATTAGCCAAGAGAAATAAAGCGAAGACCGGCTTGGCGTAAAACTTGGAACCGTTTCTTTGATTATACAAATCCGGGGAGCTTTCAAGAAAATCGAGAACGTCAACCACAGAGAGCGAGAGGTGGGGGCCGCTGCCGGTCAAAGGGAAGAGGAATAACGAATTCTTACGGATGCGGGGGTGGGTGCGGGCACGACGTCAGCTGGAAAAAGAAACACATCGGGTCGCGATCGTTTCATAGAAGAGACCGGATCGGCGAGCTGCTTGGCAACCTGGCGGTCAAAGGAGGCCCGATATTATTTTAATTAATTTACGGGAAAATTAATTGCTCCGCCAATTAAAACTTTGGTAATTTGACTCGGGGCTCGTCCCCTCCGGCTAACGTTCGATTCCGTTTCGCCGATAAGACACCGGGCACACCGGTATCCTTCGATCGATCGGCTGATTCGCCCTGCGAGTTCGTTCACCGTAGACAGGTAAACAGTTTATGAATAAAACAGAGCCGTTCGCGGTCCCACATTGATGCACGAGGAGACCACCGGTAACGACGCGGAGGACACTGACAGCTCCCCGATACCACGGACAATCCTAATCGCCGTTGCTCTCCGCGGCGGCGATTAATAATTCATCGGCCGATCCGAGACAAATTCATTTTTACCGCCGGGATACTGGAAACTAAAAATGGATCTGCCGTCTGGACCACGGCGGCGACGATCGAGATCCTTCGAAGATTCTCAACAGAAGATGTGTGTAATTAATAGACAGTTTTATGCATTTATGACAAAAATGAGTACGTGCAATCTAAAACAGTAAACACATTGGAAGATTTTTGGTAATACTATTAAAATAAATTCCTGTTTCACTCCAGATTGTTGCAATTCATTCATTCGCTGCCTGCTGATTAACCTCTTCTTAATGAAAGTCAGGGAGACGTGACAAAAGACAAATAATAGTTTATACTAATACGTACAAACATTATCTACAAGTTTCTATTTCGAGAATTCTTTTCGTCCATCGCTACATTTTTTATAATATTGATGTAAAAGTATGTAAAGATTTTACCGCGATGCTGTTATTAAAAAAGGAAACACGCGGGTAATATAACAATGTTTTAAAAAATGAACGAGGTTACGTCTTCGAACGAGCTCCAATTGCGAGCTGTAAGGGCGGAAATTAAAAGTTGGCCAATGCTTTAAAACAATCAGCGGCGTTCAGCGGCGCGTCACAATCAGGCTGACAAAGGCCGATTCCCGTGGCCGAGTGAAACGGGAACAAGATACATTTCCCGTCTCTTTAAAGTGACAGCCGTCGTTTCATCGTGAAAGTAATAAACGAGTTCTAGAATTAACAATTTTATCCTGCTTCGAGATGTCCCGAAACAATTTATGTAGCTAATTGAACCGTCATAAGGTTACGAACTCGGTAAGAAAGGGGCGGAATCGAAGCAATGAACGGTGATCGAAGAACCATTTCCATTAATGAAGATGTTCGTTCATTACGCTATATTTTGTGCTCGTATGTATTCTAATAAACATTCATACTCCACGAGTTTTATGTACAAGTGAATAAATATTTATGTACTAGTAGTGAAAATCTACAATTATGACAAAATTGAACATCTTAATCATTGACCAACTACTATGTATTAAGTACAAACAAATAAATATAAACTTTAGTAATTTTTGCAGGTTTTATTTGACATTGATGTTCTAGTAGTGAGAATCTACAATTGTGACAAAATTGAATGTCTTAATCATTGACCAACTATTATGAATTATACAGGGTGCCGCAAAAATGTCGTACTTCCTTGAAAGTGTTGAAAGGGATGATTCCTGAGTTGATTTGACGAACAAATTGCGGACACATAATCTCGCGACACTCGAATCGGTGATTTGGAAGCAAAAGGAACCCTAGAATGCAGAAATAGTGTTTGCCCGCGAGCAACGTCGATAAATCAAGGGCTCCCTTACCGAAATCGGCCGCATGGATGTATAGATATTATGTACAGGCGTTTCTTTATGAATTGTCGAACGCGAAAACTACGAGCGGCCGGAAACCTGCGTTTTCATTGATGGCGGACGTTATTTGCCAACGATGCATGGCTCGCTCCTCGTATATGAGGGCCGGTTGCAAGGGAGAAAAAAAAATAAATCCCCTCGACGAATGCGTTTTCCGCCGATGCGATGGCTGGATAACCCAGATACATATGTTGCCTTTGTGACTGTGAAAGAAAAAATATATCCGCGACGGAAAGGGAACAGGAACACGACAACGACGACGACGAGGAGAGAAAGAACGCGACGACGGTCTGAAATATGTAGTTGTCGGCGACCCGCCTTCGATTCGAGGCTTGAACGTCGTATTTTTTCGTCAATTAATCACTTTCGAGTGTATTTGCGCTCCGCTCGACGGCTGTTATTTTTTCCCCCAGTTTCCTCTCTCTCTCGCTTCTCTTTTTTTTTGCGTGTGTGTTTTTCGGTTTTTATCGGTGGATTCATATCGCGATACGAATAACATCGGCGAAAAAGGACAATACTCGGGGATATCGCGGGGGATAAAAAGCATGGCGGACGAGCACGGCCACTGAAACGCGCGAAACGACGTGCAAATTGCGATGGAAGAGACAAAGGAGGCGGAAGAGGGATGCGCGGAATTACGCTCGCGGTCACAGTGCAGTATAAATTAACTGATAATCCTTTTGATAACGAACGTTGCCGACCCAGTTTCCAAGTTAATACAATCGGAAACCCTGTCGTTGGTGCTTAATTGCCAAGCGTATCTACGTATGAACCGCGAGGAAAATTCGAGACTGTTTGGATGTAGCTCAATTGATCGAATTGTCTTCGCCCGGTGAATGCAGTAATGAACACGCCGGCAAACGGTCCTGTCGTGTTTTCCTCTACCAACAAAGAGAACAAAGAAATAAAGAAAACGCACCGGGTTTGTCGCGAATCGAAACGTTGTTCCAGCCTCTCGACGTTCATCATTGAAGATTGCCAGCTCGAGATCCTATTTTTGTTTGTTATCCCCTTCATTCCCTCCATTCAATATTCCGATTCATTATTTACGGAAATAAAACTTAATCTGCTGTTTGACGATGAAAATGAAGCGTTGTCTCTCAAACGCCGTAATTCACCGAACACTCGACGAAGCGAAGATTAATTCATTATTTCGTCTGTTTGAATCGTACGTCGCATAATCCGAGGAAATTAAATGCGACCTCCAAACGTTTCACGAACTGGAAAATTATTTAATGTTTTTTATATAAAAATTCATCTGATATTTCGTGATCAATGGACTGGCGTTCTCGACTGCTTGTGACGTGAAAAATCATTTGTTATTGTACCCCGAAAAAACGGATCCGATCGAACGTGGGAAAATGGAATATCTTCTCGAAACGTTTATCGAATTACAAAATAAAACTCGATATCTCCGTGTTTTTAACGAAATATTGGTTTTAATTTATTATATGTTTCCATTAATAATGAAACAAGGGCAGCTTAATTGAATTGTTTAATTCGCCCGGTGGCCATTCCGAACGCGTATTTGCATTCTTTAGCTATTTTGAAGCGCAATAAAAATTTATACCGTTACACGTTCATTGTGTACGTGAATTATACGTAAACGTTCTCATAATATTTTCAGCAATCTCGATATTCGCGCCCGGGGGACATCTGTATAATTCCCGATTTAAAAGCGCAATTCTGTTCGACCCGGTGTGTTACAATATATCATATTTCACTACACCGATATTCCACTTCACCTTTGGTAGGCGACAATCGAGCCTTATAAAACAAACGCTTTTTGCCGCGACGAAATCATACACGGCTTTATGAAAACGACAGGCAACAGCCACATGGAAGTGAAGCGCCTCGCTCTCAAAGGAAACGTACCCTGTTCTACATTGAAACGCGCAATTTATCGCGTAAATCGCGGCAAATAAATCGGCGTTTTAAAAACACGATAAAACACGCCGCGCCGTGCCGATATTTCATATGTAAAACATCGAAAATGTTAATTCATCTGTCGATTTCATACGATTCCAATCGCGTTCTCGAAAGAGCTTTTCGATGAGAGCTTGCCTAATTGATAAATTATTCGAAGCCGTGCAAATCCCAAAATACAATCATCATGTGCTTAAAATTTCCTTCCTCATAAATTGTTTTTAAAACCATCAGAGAAAACCTGAACACAGCATACTTTTATTGTATACAGGGTGTTCCAAAAATATTCCTTAGGTCGTTTGGAGTAATTTTTCTTTTAATAAAATGTTCTCCGAAAACCACGGACCAATCAGAGTGTTTTTCGTTAATAACTCCTTAACGAAGCTTCAGAGTACATTTTTGCAAAGGAAAAAGTTATTTCAAGTTACCTTAGAGACCGCTCTTTTCAGCGAAATACATTTTTGGGACACCCTTTAAGTATGAATGTACTTAATTCTGTACGAGCAGATCGGTAAGTCCCATATAAAAATGGTCCAATCGGTTTATAATAAATAAATTACCGCGGATCGATCGGCGGAGGAACAATAACCAGAGAGATGTAGGAGTCTAATTAATGATTTAATTATAAGGGAAAGTTTCGCGGACGGCCTGGCGTTCCTTGGGGAAACGAACCGTCCCGTGGATAATTGAGGATGTTAAGGTAAAGTCTTACGGCTAACCACGAGGCAACTAAGGGGTCCGGCTAACCATGATCTATGAGCGTTCAACATATGAGTGACCTTTGTACGGGCACCGGCTCCTCTGGGAATCAAAAAGGGTCGGGGCACTACCATAATGAAGAAAAACTCTCGGCGGTCGAGCCCCCCCCCCTCCGTGACGCAAGAGAAATCGACTTTCGCCTTTTGCCGGATCGATTACCGGTAACGATGCTCTTAACAGCGTTAAGACAAGACCCCGAAAGTTACGATTAGTTCAATGTTCGTCTATCGAATTGTGGTTTCCATGGAACGGGATAGGAATCCGGATGGGGCGCACAACTCTTGTTCTTCTCCTTGGTCTTTGCTCTTTGGCGAGCTGTAATTTTCTTGAGAGGCGAAGGAGAATGTTCAGTCTTCGAAAATTCATCGAGAAAAATAGCGAAGTGGATTGCAGAATTTTATGTGAATTCTAATTTCCGTGCATAATTTCAATGACATAAGGGAAGAATTTCTTCGACTGGTGGTAATTTTCTTGAAACGTAAGGAAATGTTCAGTCTTCGAAAATTCATCTATAGAAAAGAAGAATTTCTTCGACTGGCGGAAATTAGAAATAGAATAAGAATACTGTTTATTAATGCACACGTTTTGTATAATTTCGTGAAAATCCATAAAAATTGATAGAATTCTGTCTCTGTTTAATTGACCGATAAAATGCGGAACAACCGTCAAGGAAGTTTTTCAGGTTTGGCGGGACAGATTGAATTTCGCTGCCGAACCGAAGTGTCCCGAGGAACTTTGATTTGCCGGTGCCTTAATTAACGTCGCCGGGGTCCTCTAAATTTTTTAAGAGAACCCCTCGGTTGCCCGGTACGGAGAATGAAGGTTTCAATGATTCATCGTCACAATGCGGTATTGGGGCTCCGGTGTCCCGGAGATAATATCCCTTTAAACGAGCAAGAGGGTCGGGAAGAGACGGCGGTTGACTGACAGGGCAGTCTTGCCGGAAAATCTTATTCTTCCGCAATGAAATGAGAAAAGAAAAACGACTACGAGAGACGCCACCGCCGCGCAGCAGCTATGGGGTGAATACCGACTCCCACCCTCACCCGTACTGAGATATTTAAATCATCGTCGGCCTAGCGAAACGTCATCCCTCTCCGTTACCACGCAGTATCGGTGTGTTTCAACGAATGATAAATCGTCTTCCCTCGAGCGCGATTCCCGCTCCGATAAACATTCGCTTCCGTCCGTACCATCTTGATTTACAATTTTGACGGCAGCTTGATCGAACGTATTCTTTCCGATGCGTACCGAATAAAACAGTTTATACAAGTTTACGATACTTTTGCAAAATATATCTGAACTAGGTGTATTAATACATTCGTCGTAAAACGATGGAAAATGGATAACGTTGTAAATGGTTCAACTGGTCTTCAGATATGGTGTAACCTTCACGTGACTTTCAATGAGAAAATCATGTTTTGCGTGGAGGAAGGTATAGGTAAGATTTATATTTATTTGCAAATTAATGTATCGCACATCGTTGAATTTGTTTTCTTTTTAATCTTTAGCGGGTGAATAAAATAGGCAAGATATTTGTGATACACTGTATAATCAAATGGATTCGAGAGAAGTAATATTTGTCGTCGCAGAACATGAACTGTTCAAAATACATTTTCTAGAATAATTTTCCAGGACGCCCAAGCGCCTCCACAAGATTCGAGAAGCTCCCTACTGAAGTTAATAAGGAGCAGAGGGTGAATTCGTCTACATTTCCATGTAATACGCCCCATATTCTTCAGTAGACTTTTTGTATCTCTCGCCTAAACGACGGAAATAAGATTACTCGCAGCAGCCTTTTTTCCCCACTTGTCTTTGATAATATAGCCTGAACAGGTTTTCTTCGAAACTGCAGAAAACTTGTGCCATCAAGGGGAAACGCTTGGGGAACCCGGACGAGGATACTTCAATTTAAGTGCAGTTGAAAATTGAACTATGATTTGCATCATACAGAGACATGTTGTTGGTTCGTCTCTTAGCATAAAGTTTAAAAATCTAGAAAAATCTGAATGCTGTTTTTGCAGCAGTGTCTAAAGTTAGTGTATAAACTGTATAAATTATAAATTCATTGAAAGAGAACACTGTTGTCAAATATTGTTATAAATGGTAGTTGTTCAGTTTTGAATCATGAATATTCTCTTCCACTTAGCTGACCAAAGTTGGACTCAAAAGCATGATTTGCATCTTACAGAGACGTATTGTTGCCTCTGGTTCGTGTTAGCATAAAGTTGAAAAATCTAGAAAAATCTAAATGCTGTTTTCACAAGCAGTGTCCAAAGTTAGTGTATAAACTATATAAATAATTAGTCGAATAAGAATAACAAAATAGGACACTATTATCAAATATTGCTATAAATGGTAGTTGTTCAGTTTTCATTGAAAATAGCTTATGATATACTGTCCACGTCTGAATCATGAATATTCTATTCCACTGAGCTGACCAAAGTTAAACTCAATCTACTTGCCACGCTACAGGTTGACCTATTCTACTTGTCTGTACACACCGTTTCTATTTGCTTGTTCATGACTCGTCCTATCTGGACAATGGAGAATTCAGATATCGCTCACACACAAGAAGAACGCCATAAATAAAAAGATACAAATTTTATAGTCGAGCGCTTCAAAGTCCTTTGATAGTTTAGCTGTGGCTGCAAGTAAAAGCAAATAAAACCTAATAAATATATAAAAGGATATTTTTAACTAGACTTGTGATGATTTTCTACATTAGAGATACTAGGTTAGAAGAAATGTGTGGTTTTCGTGTTAAAATAGTTCCGAGTGCAAAGGGTTGTTAGTTTTATCAATGCAACATGGACATAGTTCAGTGTAATCGCGCAATTTCGGTTACACGCATAGTCCTGCAAAATTTTCGGGATTTTACGTCACCTGTTTAAGAAATGCGGGACCAAAAAATGACGGATCCTACGGAATTGCGGAATCCCACTTTGTGGGATTGCAAGCCCTACATCTGACGAAGATGGACTACAATAAAGTAATCGCTCCTCTCCGAAAAAATGTCCGAAATCCTCCCGAAGGTACGGGAAACTTGTAACTGCAGTCTGTCGAAGTGGAAACCACTTGACTTACGTGTGGGTTTCGCCTTAAAGCCCAGGGCCACGGTACACACCGCAGTCGGCAGACAGAGGCGCTCACCAAAAAACATCAATATTTGTACACCATAAAATCAAGCGAAATAAAAGGTACGGGCCGATATATCAGGCGATCCCGACAGGAATTTATAGACTGATATCGATAAATCTCCGACGGCCCAATGGTACATCGCATTCAAAGGGTTACGGTGGCCACACTTGCCGCAATTTGTTGTCGGCCGGTATATCGATATCCCCGAAATAGTTCGCGGGCCGATCGACATTCTTTCGAGATGCGTCGTAAAACAGTTTCCCGGGGGGGGCGAGAAGTGGCCATTTCACCGCGAATCGAGGGTGGAGGCCGATCGGCCACTTTGTCCGTTTCGCGCAGGGGCGTTTGATAATGCGCGAGAGGTCGAGCGACACGGAATCGATTCGGAACCGAGAGCGGTCCTTCATTTTTCGGACGCTGGACTATTCCCGGCACACTGTGCTTCGAAATCGTAAAATCCGTACTGAGTTCATAAATCTCTTAATTATAGAGAATGGTAACTAAATGCATTCGAATTATTGCTTTAAACGTTGGTAAACTTCATTGAATTTAACAAGTGTTATGAATATACAGCGGATCTTTATGCGAAATAGAATGTTTGTACATCATTTGTGTGGGAACGAAGCTTAACAAAGATTGATTTCTTATGGAACTAATTTTATCCGATCGTTAATAACGTCTTCATATTTTTACATTTTCAAATGTTTTTACTGTTTCAAGTTTCGCCTACTCATTTTTGTCATAAATGCATAAAATCCGTTGTCTAATTATGAAAATAAATCCTTTTTGCACCCTTGACAAAAATCGTTCAAAATCATTGTTTTTTGCAAAAGAATATTTAATTTTGTCCTCCGAAATATGGATGGAAGTGAGATTATGCAGTCCGGGTTATCTTCGAATTTTCTATCCGCCCCCGCAGATATTTCATCGGCAAAGAGTGGAACTCTTTCGTCGTAAACCTCTTTTGAGTTTCGCGCGAGCCGCCAAAAGTAACGGAACACGCGCGAAATAAATTCGATGAAGAATATGTTTCCCGAGAAGTTCGCTTCCGAAATAGCTATTTTTTCCGGTATGCATCTGCATTCTGGAGCGAGCTACAGTGGAGAAGTTGCGAACACTTCCGGAAAAAGTTGAATACAAGAATGAAACATTGAAGAGGTAACAATATTTTGATTGCTTATGTAAAATTTGAAGTTCCAATCATTTTTTAACGAAAATGCAAAATAGTCTCTTAATGTCCACCAGATCAATAATAAATAGAATTAAGATGCTAGATGAAAACGTGACCATTCTTTGAAAAACTAATTTTAGCTAGTAAACGAGTTAACATGCATAAAAGGTTCAAGAGGCCCAGATCCTAATTTTTGTACGATTATACATAATGCGTTAAGTTCGAAAAGCTGTTTAAGTTGGAGCGTAAGTATAATTTGGGGATACGACGTGGTATATTTTAAGTCTTCCAGCGATGTTTCTTTGAGAGAACTTCAAAGCAATTCAACGGTGGAAGTGATATTTAAATAATCGTGTTAAATTTCAATTTTAAACCCCTGAAACTTTAGATCTACACTTAACTGCGAAAGACGTAAATGTGCCGTTTTAAAAATCTTTGAAGTTGCTTTAAAGGGAAGTTTTATGTTCAACGTTGGCTCGCTTTCCTGTTATTAAAAAAGTCTGAGAAAAACATATAATATTTCATAAAATAGGTGAACCGTTTGAAAATAAGCAAATAGCAATCGGGAATCGTTCGATCGACTAACAATGAATACGAAATGGAACGAAGTAATGTCTTCTCTATGTTGTATCAAGAAATTCGGGACTGCGATTCGATAAGGAAGTACAAATTTACCTTTTATTATCGAATACGTAAAGTTCGTGCAACAAGCCTGTCTGCTACGTGTCTAATCCGAGAGGAAGCATCGTCTCGTAATTTAATCCCCCCGATTCCGCTTGTAATTAGCGTTCAGACGTGTAAGGGACTTCCAATCGTCTGTTACTATGCAAATATTGGAAATTTTCAGCTTGCATCTCCTCATCGCACGTGTGTTCATGCTTTCGAAGTTCAGACTTTTCCTTTTGACGTCAGAAATACTTGCAAAAAGAAAATAATGCAATCTCTACTAATTTCTCCAAGATTTAAAATTATAAAAATAACCCACGAACAATGTATTTACCCACAACAAAATTTAATGTTCTATAAAATCATCATTTTCATTGGTTTTCGGGAAAGAGAATACATTTCCCCGTTGCCTTGTCGAGAGGAGACGAGGAAGGGTGTAGGATGTGTTCCCATTGGCCAGCCTTCCAGTTTCATGGTAAAACTCGTGCGAACGTCGGTGCGAGTCTGGGAACTGCAGACAATTTCGTGATAACATTAACAAATACCGGGTCGAGGATAGGTGGTAAGCCTCGTGTACTCGTCCCGCACCGTGACCGGAAATTAATACGAAATTGCTCTGTAATCCGGATAGTCTGCACACCGTAGACGCAAGAAAATGATCCTCGTACACGTGGCATTGCGTGCCGGAGTCACTAGTTTAAATACGATCACGCAGATTATCCCCCTTGTGCTTCGTCCCCACGTAATACTCCGACTTATTTATAATGTATTAGTATCGTATTCCTGAGGTTCTATTATACGGACGCTCGGGCCGGAATATTCATGCCTGGCCGTGATTTAACGATCCTTATCCCCTATTCTGGAAAAAGGCTCCGAATACTCTACGTACACACACGTATCACCGTTTACCACGATTTCTATTAATCCTTCTGGACTCGGTCTTTGATACATGTCGCACGAAACCTGAGGGGAGGCCAAGTTTCAAGTCATTAGATATCTCTGTGATGAATGGACAGATAGATTACCGGTATTAATGAGCCTCGAATTTCTCATGCATTCGAACGCTTGTTTGTCCTGTACACTCAGCTACAGTTCTTTGTAAGAATGTTGAAGAACGCTTCTGCTCAAAGAAAATACAAAAAAATAGATTTTTGTAGATTTACATCGTTAACAGCCCCTTAAGGGGTAGATTCGTTTCCAGGATTGCAAGGGTGCGGGTGCGCCTTCTCGTTTCTCGATAATGCAAAGATGGGGTTCTTCAGTAGTAAGAAAAACTTGATAAAAGATTAATCTGGGCCGCAGTCGCTCCCAAATTTCCTATTTCTCCGTTTACGAGGCGTAATCTGTCGTAGCTTTATGAAAATAGCTACATGCGCAGCTTTAGCTTTCGAATAATGCAAATTACGCTTCGTAAACGTAAAAATAAGACTTTTGAGAGCGACTCCGGTCTAGATTGATCTTTTATTTAGCGCTTTTGTCTACTGAAAAACATCTCTTTGCATTATCGAGAAATGAGAAGGCGAATAGCGCACCCTTGCAATCCTGGAAAGGAGAATACCTCATTTAAGGGCTCATTTGCGCTTCTGCTCGAAGAAAATAAAAAAAAACAGATTTTTGAAGATTTGCATCCGTAACAACCCCTTAAGTGGAAGCATAACTTACGTGACACCTAGTATAACGCAAGAACCGAATTTACAACCAGATAAATGCTACGGTAACATTCCACAGATGCAAAATAATGAACATTATAGTCGAAGGGGTGAGGTGGATCTTTCCCGTAGCGCGGCGGCGGATTAACGTCGTAAAATTTCCAATTACAATCTGTTTCCGGGGGAGAATACGTCAATCTGTTATCGATTATGAGCATGATATTAATTTACCCATACACCGTGTCAATGTCACCGTTTCATGGTGCTCGGCATTCAGATTCGACGTGTTGCGTTCCCATAGGAGATCGATTCGCGTTGCAAAATCCCGCTGGCAGCCGGAAGGGACGAAGGGGTGGGTGAGGTCAGACAGGGTGGACATCCATTGCATCGATCTGGGTCTGCTCATGCCACCGCAAAGAGCAACAGTTGGTTTTTATATAGACTAATATTCGGTGAGCGTGACAGGGGACGATTTCAACTTGGAATTGCTCCCTTGTAACGACAACGTTGCACCCCGTGCTGCTTCTATGTCCGGCGACGTCTTTCGAACTTTCTCTTTCGCACGTTTCAGGGCCGACGATAATGGTGTCTCATCGTTACGTGCTAATCAAGCCATCCTGCACTGACTAAAACTGCGGATAAAGCTGCTAAAGAAGCCGTCGAATCTACTACTGGGCGTAAGTGCTTGTAAATCGCCAACGACAAAAAATATTGAAAAATGGTTCAAGTGAAAGTTATATGTAAACAGCGGATCTTTATGCAAAATGAAAATTTTCGAAATGGTAATTTCGTGACATGTTTAATAGGATGAAAATCATAAAACAGAATTTTTAAATTCTTCTAACATTTTTACTGCTTTAAATCATTTTTCTTATTTCTAAAAATTTGTTCGTGATTTGTTTCATTACCTGTAACATTTGCAAGACTGCAGGAAGTATTAAAGAATGGTTCGAGTGAAAGTTACATTGTGTCTTTAGGCTCAAAAGGCTAGTTTTCTGAAGAAACAATTTTTCCTATTTTTGAACATTTTTCCGTGATTTGTTCCATTCCCTATAACACTCGTCAGACTGCAGGAAATATATAAGAAGTGAATCTCTCGATTATATTCGTATCATCAGTCTTTCGAAAAATCGTATAAACAAATGGAAAGCAGCTCGATCGTGAAATACAAAATAATCCAGGATGAGCAGGAGCGAAGCAGCTTAAATTAATCCATGATGTGCAGCGCCCGTCATAATTAGCAATTGTAGTGGTCGTATCTTGAATATCTCAAATTAATCTTACCGGGAGTTTACGTTTGTCATGTGTTAGTGTGCTCTAATTAATGTAACTAAACTTGAGAGTTGCAACATTCGCTGGATGAAGCCGCCACGCGGAACTGGGTTACGCAATGGAAAAGCACCGTAAGTAAAATGCAGTGGTTGGAGTGTTACAATCATAATCGTCGATCAGCTATAAAATGCTCGAAACTAAACCCTTGCTTCAAAAATATACAGTTTCTATTAAACCATAAATTTATCCAACTAAGAATAAATTGTTCTACTTAATTCCAGTTTCTTCAACATGGTAAAATGTAAATTTGTGTAACCCTTCACAGTGCTGCTAGTTGCGAACGCACAAACACGCTGTGCTTGTTTGCAGAGCAGAAACAGAGGGCCAGAAAATTTCGGGGGAAAGAATCGTCTGGTATTATCGCCGAGGAAATCGATTAGAATCGCTGTCAGCGACACGTGGGGTGTGACAGTGGGGGCGACTCCGAAGAGATAGATTTTGGACGAGTATCGTAGGAAGAGTAGTTTCACGGACGTCATGTTACGTTTGCTGTCGATCTCGAGAATTAGGGAATTAAATCGACCTCCCTTCCTTCCTCCCCCATAGCATATCTGGTGCTCGCCCCCTTGCACCTGACGTATTTCAAATACGGGCATCGGGAAGGAGAGTCGGACGTCTGACAGTAAGTTCACGAACACATAGCCCAAGTCGCTCGACGCTGCAGGCGTGTAGTTACTTGCCGGCTCGACGGCATTATTGACAGGGGTGGGCCAAGTGTGTAACTTTGTTGAGCCGAGACTGAGGTAGCGAGCGACCCCGTGCGCTGAATCCGCAATGGGGGTCGCAGAATTTCGCATACCCGGTAGAAAATCATTTTTCAATTTCCCAACCGCCTCCCGCTCCGATGAATCGACTCGCCGGCGCACACACTGCGACAAATGCCCATTCCAGCTGGAAAAATATCAGATATTGTTTTGCACTTGTTATTGTTCGGCCAAATATTATTTTAGAACGTGAAACTCGGTTTTACCGTGTTTCCCAAATAAAAGAAATAAATTACGTGCGATAGAGGATTTGAAACTCTACTGTACATTTTTTTTATAGAAAGTGATTTGTTTAATCAGCGAATCTTTTCCATTAGTGTGTATTCTCCCATCGTTCCACGAGTAAAATTTTCGTGGTCAAACGTCCAGATAATCTTTTAACGCCCTGAATAATTGCTAATCTTGGGTATGCTCCATAATTTCCCGATTTGAGTCCTTAACTTTTGTACACAGTCTTACAAAAGAATATAATGGAGGATGTACTTATACTTGAAGCATTAATCAGCTGAAGCTATTACAATCTATTCGACAATACGAATGGAGAGTGGTTCGACGAAAAAGGCCCGAGTGTTTCTTACTGAAATCGAGTTTTCGCATCGATTGGGCCGGCAATTCGGCCAGCGAAACAGTTTGAATCGGTGCTCGGGGACGTATTTTACTTCATAACCGAGCTGACAAGGCCAAGTCATTGCGGAGCAATTACAAAAGCATTCGAACATCGTTTACACTTTAGCAGACTGGCGAACGGGGTGGAGAAACGCCGTAGGCGAGAATGGTCTTCAGGATATTAGCACGTTATTGCCCGAGTTTATTGGTTTTATCGATTTCCCCCGTTGCTCTCCTATTCGGACCACGTTGGCCCCGTGTAAAAACGAATTAACAACCGAGTTATTTGCTAAATGCGACGTCGTTTCGCGAAAACTTTCGACAGAATCGATATTTGCTGTCCCGGCGACCCAGCGCCGATGGTCATTATTGCCTGCGTAAATTTATAATATATTTCGAGCGTTACCTTGTGTCACAAATACCCCCGTTTGTGTGTGTGTGTGTGTATCTCAAATATTGACGACCGAATAATGTTCTGTAAATTTAGATCTATAAATACAGTTTCGGTGCTCGCTAATAATAAATACATTTCGTACGCAGTATTTATTCATAATTACCAGATATCATCTGTTATCAAAACTCGAAACTGTCGCAGAAATGCAAGGTAAAACGAAAATCAAGGATTTAGGTCATCGCCGATAATTATCGAACAAAAAACAACTTTCACGAGTCCGACAAATATTTTAATAGCCCCACTATATTTTCCAGATCATCTGAAAATCCGTGATCGAATTAACAGTTTGAAACGGTCCGATAATTCTTTACTCGGAGAGCGTAATGAATAAAATTACGAAATACATTTATTTAATTGATGATTATTTACAGAGTGGTTCTGTTTTCCGATTTCGGTTAAATTTAAATATGTTATTGATCTCGACATTTTCAGTAACATTATTTTTATTACATCCTGCATTCGCGAGTGCGAAACTTCTTCAATTAAATCGAGAGCGTACTATGTTTGAACGACGAAGAATGGAGACACTGTTGCCCCTCGGCGCGGCGTAATGGAGCGAGGGGGACGGCGAAATCGAAGGAATTAGAAAAGTAAATCATGTAATAGACACGCGGCAACTTGGAACCGTAAAAGTTGAGGGCGACCGCGTTGAGAAGCGAAGACAAACACGCGTAAACAAGTATCAAACTCTCGTTGCATGAATTATCGCGCCGCGCGCCTCGTTTACATTCGTTTGTCGATGCCGGTGTTTGCAGCCGCGTTTGCACTTCGCCCCGCTCCTTGACGCCCGCGATGGGGAAAACTTTTAATCCAGCCTCCTCTGAACGTCGTTACACGTCCAGAAATAATGCACGGGACAATTGTAAACCGTCGACAGCGGTGTTTCGCTACGCAAACAAGTCGCCCGGAATCCGTAACGTTCGTTAGCCGCCGATTAAATTAACGCACGGTAAAATTTACAAATCGTTCGGCCATTTTCACGATTCGTTTGTAGTTTGAATTACGGGATTCGTCATTTTACATGGCAAACACCGGGACAGGGAATTACCGAACGGTTTTACAATTTGATGAAATAGTAATTGAATAAACAAAATTGAAAAGCAGAATTGGAATGTTCA
The DNA here is from genome assembly GCF_051020765.1 of Lasioglossum baleicum. Lineage (NCBI taxonomy): Eukaryota > Metazoa > Arthropoda > Insecta > Hymenoptera > Halictidae > Lasioglossum > Lasioglossum baleicum. The sequence goes on from NC_134938.1 coordinate 8,389,411, forward strand.
GATTTACACTTCACAACTAATCGAAATCTTAAGTAGAGGCTCAACAAATTTCGCAAGCGATTAAACTTCACTAAAAAATTCTGATATTGTATAAATTATTGCTTCAAGTATTGGGTTGGCAAGAAAGTAATTTCAGTATTTTAAGGTGAAATAAAACCGAATTTCTTTATTCTAGCAATGAACTTTAATCAATAAAATATATTCTTTTTGGCAAAAGATCATCGAATAAAAGGAAGAACATCTTATTCATTAAAATTTATTGCTTGGATAAAAAAATTGGGCTTTAATGTACCTTAAAATACCGAAATTACTATCTTACCAACCCAATATTTTTTAAGAGACAGATATGGTCAAGATATTTCCCCAATATTATATTACACATTACGATTTGAGAGATCAGCGTGTGTAAAATGAGTCTGACATTTTCAACGCGAAATACGATAAATATTTTAACGAATAAACGGGCAACCGTATACTGGTGATTATTGGATCACAGTGGCAGTATTGCATTAAGAGATCAAGTTTCTTGTTGGTGTATCGTGTTTCACCTACGAACTTAAGTATGCAAGCATTGTAAATAATTCAATCAGCCTAAGAGCTGGTATTCTCGCATCGACGACTGAGGTTCCACGTCTGATTGATACGGTTTGCTGCCACTATTACTAACCTCTGCGTCCCATCTCTAGACTGTCAATCATTCTCTGTTGCGGTCGGCTAACTTACTATACATATGGAGTGCGGCGAGGGAGCATGGCAACTCCCCAGTAGTATTACACCGTATGTGTCAGACCTAAGAGCTGCGTGACCTCAAATTCCATTACCATCTTCTTTGGAGCCTCCTGTGCTATATGTGGGGAATGTCTTGCCCTTTATGGTCCAATAAAAGATACTTTTCACCGGTATAGTTAGTCTGACGAGAACTCCTTTGTAACCTTATGGAGATTAATCTGTCACTGGAATAATGAGACTGCGGATTTGATGCATTTATGAAACAGTAGAAAGGTTAAAATGATTTAAGAACGTCAATCTCTTATTTTCAGCCTGTTAAAAAGATTAAAGGAAGAATGAATTGCAATTGATGCAGACAATTTTTATTTTGCACAAAAATCCGCAATCTATCCAGAATTTCTGTTGAATTTTTATTTTTGCTGCAAACAGGTTTAAACATTTTACTAAGCTATCACACGCACATTAGATTAGAGACTTTAATAAGTTCCACAGAATTTTCATGAATATAATTGGCGAATGTTTGAATAAATAATCATCGTAGGTCTTATGAGAACTGCCTGAATCGTGGGACTAAATTATTGACCACCCTGTACAACTGCAGGGTTACTAGCAGACCTGTTCATCAATCCACAGAATTTTGTCGAATCTAATTGGCGAGTGGTTGAATAAATAATTATAGTAGGTCTTATGAGAACTGCCTGAATCGTGGGACTAATTTGTTGACCATCCTGTACAACTGCAAGGTTACTAGCAGACCTGTTTATCAATCCACAGAATTTTGTCGAATCTAATTGGCGAGTGGTTGAATAAATAATTATCGGAGGTCTTATGAGAACTGCCTGAATCGTGGGACTCATTTCTTGACCATCCTGTACAACTGCAAGGTTACTAGCAGACCTATTTATCAATCCACAGAATTTTCTTGAATCTAATTGGCGAATGGTTGAATAAATAATTATCGGAGGTCTTATGAGAACTGCCTGAATCGTGGGACTAATTTGTTGACCATCCTGTACAACTGCAGGGTTACTAGCAGACCAATTCGTACGACAATAAATCACAAACGACCCGTGAATCAGTCAGCCTTCGAAATTCATATTTCCAAGGGAATACGAAATCTTAGGAGGCATGCGAATCAATATGATCATCCCCTGGGAGAGGGGGTTAGCGAATTCCCGCATGAATCCATCCGATTCGTATGTATCAGCGCGGACGTAACGTCCGCGAGCGTACGTCTAATTTATTCGAGCGCGCGGGAGAGGCCCGGGCCGAGCGATGCATTGAATTCTGCGGATTCTTTGGGAAATTGCTCGCTGGTTCCAGTCCGTCAGCCAGTCGGCAGCACGCGGCGGCCGCGTTCGCATAGAAATGACCGGCTGGATCTATCCCGGCGGTTCCGCCGAAATACGAAAAATTCTTATCGCAAATAATATTCATCACTCGGCGCGCGAGCATCCTCCATTGCCGGGAGCGGTCCGGCGAACCGATGGAATTTCGATGCGGCATTATCGAGCGCGAAAAGTCGAAGGTTATCGAACCACCCCGCGGTTCCTGAAGGAAAAGTTACGTCCCCTTTCGTTTCCTTTATTTGTCTTTCCTCTCGCTTCGCCGGTTCTCTTTCCATCTCTATTTTCTCTGTTCTCTTATTTTTTTTTTGTTGTTTCCGTGGTAATGTCCAGCTAGTTCCCTCGTCCAGTTTCGCCCCCCTGATCTTCCATCTTGATCTCTGCTCCGTCTCTTGGCCCTCTTTCGGGAATGGATATGTTTTCTTCGAAACTCTCCGCCCACATCATAGAGCAGAAGACGACCGGGCTATTACTATGCCTCCGCTGACCCGTACAAACAATGACGTCCAGAAAGATATCGCCCCGTCCCGTAAACAGGATGAAAAATATCTGGCCGACGAGCTTTCCCAGCTCTCCCCTTTTTCCCGGGGAACGCCACGACGTTCTTTCGTTAAGCTGATTGAACCCGGCCAGGGAAATTTCAAATTGGACTTCCTCCTAGTTCGTTATACGGTCGAAAGGATCAATCGTAGTGACTGCTATCCGCTGGTTTTGGAAAGGATTCCCTCGGAAAGTAATCAAAAGTTTGGGATTAACTGGGACATCGCAGCCGGATTTTCGACACGTGAACGATCCTTGTTGGCGATACCTTGTCTCGTCCGCTTGTGTTCCCTCCGCCCGGCGTACGTGTAACTTGATAATGAGATAATTGTGTCTCCGATTTTTTGCCACCGTTTCGTTCGGTCTCCAGCTCTAGTCGGAGTTCCGTCTCGTTTTATAAATAGACACTGGTCGACGGAGAATTTTGTTACGGTGAAAAGTTATAGTTAGAAATGACGACTAACATTTACGAAATTAAAGGAAAATACTTTAAGTCCAAGCAAACCACATCGAACAACAGCTGTATAGAGTTTGTTTGGATTCCGTTCCATTCTGGCATTGTTGGAAATGTTGAGGCTGACGCTTTAGCTAAGTTGGCAACACTAGAACAAGCTGATAAACGTATTGTCAGTGCCTTCTCTGATTTACGTGAATCTTTTAAGCACAGATGTAGGCCAGTTCAGAGGCGAGAAACACTTTCATTATTATAGTAAAGACAGTGCTGCACCGCGGTTCTCAAACAGAGGTCTGTCAGGAGAATTTGTTGCATCTCTTTCACGCCTACATGTATAATAGTAACTGCGGCAATGAGGTTCAAGATAACGCTGATATCCGAGATAAAAAAACTCTGATATCAAACTATTTTACTCCGAATTTCTTAATAAGAGTAAAAAGAGTAGTAAAATAAATCGTAGTACATGATGTTGAACATTGTCCAACTCTGCCACGATCCCTTTGGAAACGTATCATCCCTTTGTCGCGTCCTTACCAATGAAAGCCGTTCGAATACGTGAAACAAGGATCGACAAAGAGCCGAGCAAAACGATCGCCGATGATCGAGATTAAACTCGCATAAATTCCGCGGCGCTGCTTCCACCTCCAGTCGTAAATAATCCGAATATTACGTTGGTCGTGTCGAATAACCAGCCCCTCCGCAGAGAACGGAATCCCCAAAGCGGTAGCGACGGTGGATGCAACGGAGAAGTGCGATCGGTTACGAGAGGGAACCGTTGGACACAGGGGGTGGATCCTGTTGCCAGGGGTTTCATAAAAGCTGTTTCGCAGGTGCTAAATCCTTCAGCTTTCCAATCAGCGGCGATCGCGATACGGCCGGTTCCCGTACGCTTGTGGACGTCGTTGACGGGACGCGACGGTGGAGCGCGTGTGTCGTGGTCGTCGTCGCGATTAATTAGGCTCGTAGCGGCACCCCACGGAGACATTCGTAAATTTTTGCATAAATCTGGTTCGCGTGGCGCGGCCCAAGGACGAAGGGGGGCACAGGCTCGATGGCCAGCTGAAGTACTAACTGCTGATTCAAACCTGGAGAACCGAACGAGACCGGCCATGGGGTGGACACCGTGAAACATTGTTTTAGGCCTATAAATAATCGTTATTGCCGCGTTAATCATGGATAGTCGAGAGGCTCCATTATTCGTAGTGCTTCAGGGGTGGCGCACGGTATGTTATTGCCCCCTTGAACGAAGGGGTCGGCATAGCGCCAACCCTTACGGTTTCGATGCGGCTGGTATTGCTCTGCTCGGAGCATGCCGCGAATTGCTGAGAACGAGCCGATCGAATCCTGCACGGCGTCGGATGCTACGGCCTAGTCTAGAATCCCTCTTATTGATATCTGCATACCTGATGAGTTTTACGGCGGCCTATCCACCCCAAACCCCACTCCCTTTCTCTTTCTGTCTCCCAGCCCACCCTGTTTCGTGGATTCCCATGGAAACCCGGTTTACGCCGCGATTATTCCACGGTCGTTAACTAAACCTCCAGATCGTTTAGATCGCAGATATTCTAGGAACGGAGACGGATCGAAGAAGTTCCCGGTATTTCGGGATCGGGACCGAAACACTCGCGAAGCCACTGTTTAAGTGATAATTGCTGGCCCGCTGGACTTTCAGCAGTTTCTAGATCTGCGATTTAATTATTATTTATTCAGGCAAGTCCAATTTTTATAACGACCGTTTTCTGCGAGAAAGTTGTCGAGATTTGTTTGAAGGGTTGTTTCAGAATTTGGTATTGTCAAGTTTAAATATATCTATTTTGTCATTTTAATTTGTGATTCTTCTCCTTTATGCAAAATAAAAATTAGCTGCACCCAAAAGATACCTTTCTTTTTGAATCATCTTAATTCTTCCCCTGGTTTAAACTACACCGACCCATGCTTATCATAAATGCATAAAATTCGCAGTCTAGTGATCATTATTGTCGCACCGGTACACAGTGGGCCAGAAACCGATCTTTTTGGACAAAAATCTGCCGACAACTCAGTTTTTCATGGATCCAATTGGAATTTTTTTTAAAATGTTCGTGAATCCGTTTTCTTCGAGGAGGTTGTCGAGATTTGTTTCAAGGGTTGTTTCAGAATTTGGTATTGTCAAGTTTAAATATATCTATTTTGACATTTTTATTTGTGATTCTTCTTCTTTATGGAAAATAAAAATTAGCTACATCCAAAAGATACCTTTCTTTTTGAATCATCTTAATCCTTCTCCTGTTTTAAACTGCAACCATAAATGCATAAAATTCCCAGTCTAGTGATCATTATTAATCGCACGGGTAGCTAGAAGGAACTTTGAACATTATAATTTTTGGGAGTTCGATATACACTTTATGCGGACAAATTGCAAGTAAAATAATGTTGAAAGTACGTATATTATACACGCTGCCATGTACATACTTTAGCCGATAATTAACATTTTACTGATCGATAGCCGAAACAATGCGGGGAACGTAAATATTGCTTTAATGCGATTTATGTTAATAATAACCGCGGAATGATTGGAATGACCATAATAACGAAACAAATAAAACTCTCGTTCGAAATTGATTTAATTTGATTACCCCCCTCCGGAAAGTACGGATTATTAATATCAATTTAACGTTAATTACGAGCACACAGTTTGGAAATCGCTGGCGAGCTTCTTCTCCAATAATATCATTTTAAATGAATTATCGAGTACCGTCATTATTAGCATATAAATTGCGTAATATGGTATTACCTGGCCACAGTAAGGCTCCCCTCTACCGGCTACGATGTCTGAAATTTTTAATTACGTTTCGTTCGGAATCTACTCGCGGCGGAGCAACTTTAGTTTAATCAATCGATATAACCGAAGCCGCAGAAGTCGCCGTCGGGGCCGATACTGCCATTGAATTGCAGAGATTGTCACGTATTCCAGTTTATAATTACTTCAGAACCCTTCATCTTCAGCGCAGTTGTGTCTAAATGAATTTTCACCGTCTACAGTCTCATTAAGATTCTGCGTTCTAATTGCAGTTACAACAAATACGGATTTAATCAACCTTGCCACTAATTACCATCAACTAAACTAAATTGTTTCATCGCCGCCCTCGATTTATCTTCAAAGATCTCTCGCCGATAACTACAGTGCAAAAAACTTCCTAGACTTTTAAACTCTCGTCCGCGACTACCCCCCTCTCCGGATTATTCAGTCGTAAATATTTATAAAAGCGAAACTTGGTCGATTTAATTTAGATAGACCTTGGATTCGAGCTGGGGATTTTTAGAAACTTTTTATTTTTTCCTAGTCGTATGAGAAAATAAGAAGTTCTGCTATTGTCGAGCGTCTTGATGAGTCAATAAACAAATAGTTTCCGATCGCATTTGATCGAGGGCGTGCGGCACAGTCAATATGACTCGGTGGATCTTCGACCCGAGCTAATATTTTTCTCCGGCGGGGTTCCAGGTTGTCACGTCACGGTGCAGAAGCTTCATAAAAGGATCGACGGGCAAACAGACGCATTCGAAATTCGATACGGGGCCATCGCGCGACACTGATCGACGTTCTAATAAATCAAAGGCCAGTGTCACGAGCAGCCGGAGAAGCAGACAGGGGAGATTAACTTATCGAGGCGAGGACCGAAGCCCAATCCCGGATGACCTTTCGCCTTGCCGAAGTTGACCGAGCACCGAATTTTGCGTGAACAAGCGTAACCAACAGCTCGACTGAAGCCTATTGTTCCAAACAACGAGACTTGGCTGTGACGTGTTTCCTCGAGCCGGGAAACTTAGGGTATGCTAACAGCCAACACCGTGGGCTCGGCTGAATTATTATTCATCTGCCACTTCGACCCGTGATTCTTAGGGGGACGAAGATTGCGAATGTCTTTTGTGGACAAACAGCGAGATTAGAATGCCAAACTGTGGGTTCATTTCTAGTATTTAGCGGTCCTGAATTATGATGGTTTCGTTTCTTTTTTGTTAGATTTATTCTAGATAATTGAATAACATGTACGGTAACCATAAATATTTCCTACAATTACTATAGGACGTTTTAAATTTGATAGTCCCTGCTATAAATGCACAAATCTCGCAACCTTGTAATTAAAGTTTATATTTTATTACTGTGAATTATTTGATTATGAATGTCCATTAATATCCACGCCTTCGCAAAACAATCTCCTAGATTCGAAACGATACAAAATATGTAAAAGTGATTAAGAAATAATTGAATAAATTTCAAATTGAACAACAAAGTAAAAAAGTTTGAGGGAAATGCACATTTCAGGGTTGTAAAGTACTGGGTAATCAATCAAGAGTTGGGACGTGGTGCATGTATTACGTACAAAAGTGTAGTAATTTGATAGCGATAAGAAACAATCAATTATAATTAGCGAATATTCCGCTTTCGTGACAAAACTGCCACCACGAGAATTTACAGATGCAAGGTACTCAAATTATTCAGTGTGACCGAAGATATTTATCATTGAACTGATCATTTGTGCAAAACGCTATTAAATACGCAAATTATATGAATTTTCTGTATGTTCCAGGTACTTATGGAGCAAACCGTGGACGAGACTAATTTCTGCGTGGTCAAGATCGCCATGAACCAGGAAAATCTCGGTGCATTTGTAGTCCTGGCTCGTGTGTATAGTAGTCGTGGACACGGCGGTTGGCATTCTATAGTCGGGACACGCGCCAGTTTCGTTGTTTTAGGACCCGCGGTCCATCGCAAGGGACGAATCCTTCGTGCGTATACCGGCGTTAATTGTGGAAAAGCGAAGCGAGAGGTAGGTTTACCGTGTCGGTTCATTCGGGATCGCGTCGGAGAGGCAGGTACGATCGGGAGCCCCTCGGCCCGACGAGATCCGACCGGGGAAGGAGGAAACACATCAACTCCGATCTCCCGGTTATTAGATTAGTTCGGTCCTACCATCCGTACGGAATATCGTTAACTATTCGTAATCTCATTCCGCTACCTAAACCGTGATGTGACGTCGGCTCACCGAGACATCCGCATGGCTTCTTTGCAAACTGTCGTGGAAAATCAGCGCACGCCCTTGGGCTTCCGTTGCACAGCTTTGACGAATTCTAATTGAAAATTGTGATTCGGCCATCAGGTCAACCCGAACTCGTTCCTGAGTGCTCAAAAAATTCTGGGAAACGAGGAGATTCATTTTCGTGGAGAATTCATATGAACGTCTACATGCCAAATCTAATTTTTGAATAAAATTTTAAGAGTCCATTCTAAAAAGTTCATGCTATAACAGAATAAACAATTTAAAAAAAAATTGATTTTTCGACTTCATCGAATATATGTAACACCTTAAATGTGTAAAAAAAATCTAAAGTTGTAATAGACCACCGATGATTTCATTGTCTAGCCCACCCGATAAAAAGTTACTGGCGAGCCTTATGATCAATACTTGTAGATGAATGACACTCGATTCGCGATAAAAGGTAGTAGTTATAACGAATAAGCGCGTCAAAGCGACAGCTCCGTTCTTGTACGTTTTTAGCGGGCGTCTCTTTGCTGTAGTCATGATCGATTTTCCTCTCCAATATGTGCATATCGGAAACTCTCGACAAATATGTATGCACGAAGGGCGCCAACGCCACTCAACTTCCTTGGAACGCTGATCATTCGAGGGGCTCGCGGTATCGATGCCAATCTATCGTCTGGATATTGCAGATCGTAATGTACCATTTCGTTACTGATAAAAGCTTCAACATAATTCGGCACTGGACCATCATTCTACCAAGCCGTAGCACTCGAGTGGCCACTCTGAGACGCCACCAAAAATGACTATGTACATCGTTACCTAAAATATTCTTCACATTATTAAATTATTTAACATTGAAGTATTCTATGAGCGAATTCCATTAGTTTCGTATGCACAAATGAAGGATGTCACTATGCTGCGGATGTTTAGGCAATTTTTAATTTTTGCAGGCAAATTTCAAGAAAGTGGGCACAAATGAAATCTTATTTTCAGTGGTAGTAGCCTTTACAGATCCGAAATAAGTAAAAATCGTATTAAATTCTGTGGCATTCTACATTCCAGCATTTTTTGAACATTTTTAGAAGCCATAAATATTTCTCAAAATATTATTCACATTATCAAATACGTTTGCATTTAATAAGTCACATCCTTCATTTATGCATAGGAAACTAGTGGAATTTGAATCAAATTAAACTAATGAAATGTTGTCACGTGCAGGCAAAAAGTTTGAAGTAAGATTAAGTCGATTAGATTATCAACGGAATAATAAAAAAGGTGATGGAATGGCGCAGAACGAATCGTTACATCGAAAGTGCAATATCGCAAACGAGAGTCGATATCGTAGCAAAAACGAATCTCGTCGAAGACTGGGCGATCTGAATAAAAAAGCGCGGAATGCAGCAGGAAGTTGATCGATTAAATCGGATTCGTATCTCCGATAAAAACTATGATCGGGGCTATTCGTTGGATAGGTAATCGGTGCGCCGATAATTACGCTAATCTGGAAACGGTAACAACATGATCGACGGCGGGGAATCTCTGGCGCCAGGTAGAGGGTATCGGAGGCAGGCCGGGCACGTCATCATCATCAACACCGGGTGCACGGCCGGGTCGTACACGCCGGATAATATTCGTACATATGTAGCGACGCATTATTACGCGTTATTAGTCGCGCTGTGGGCGCATGCGGCTCGCATCGATTTCCCTCTATTATTGTCACTACGAATCCCGGTAGATCAGCCGTGTGCGAGGCCGGGTCCTATAAATACCTGCGCCTCCAGAGAGGCCGGTGATTCTGTTTCCAGCACGGCCACGTCGATAAACGCATTCTCCGGTGGCGTGCCACACCGTCGCGTCGCCTCGGACGTGAACAGGTGAGTAAATGACCGCCGCGCACCTGAGAAACCTGAGCTAACAAGCAGAGTGCACGACCTTCGGGTCACCGATTTATGTATTTGGAACTTTGCGCACTTGTGCTATTCGTTCTTCTGCTTAGGAGTCCTGTTCATAAGTCAACGGACACTTATTCAGGATATAGACGATGTTATTGACGGACATATATTATGAAATAAATATGGTACTTACTAATTCTTTCTAATGTAGGGAACATGTAAATCAAAAATCTGACTAAAATATTCTATATTTTTCTAAATTTTCATTATTATTCTTATATTTTCTAATTTCTAAAATTTAAGTGGGGTAATTGCTTTACAATATGGCTTCTACAGCTGTGTCCATAATAATCCCACAATTTCTCGTATAATAGCTACATCTAATCAAAATGAAACAATAAAATCAAGCTGGAAGCTTGTATTCATCAATTACCATTTTGTTGAAGATAAGTATGTGTCCGGTGATTTATGAACGGGAGTGTATGTAGGGGGAATATGGTCAGTATTGTTAATACAAAATAACACGTTTTAAAATTTCCATTTCTCTTGTTCAGATTATGTACGTAATACTGTCAGGTTTATTATACAGATTCATTTGAAGTAACGTTTTGCTTACGTTTGTTAACACTAACCGTACCAAGGACAAAATATGGCTGTCGTACGATGTGTTATAAAAATTGCAAGTCTGAATTTATATGGATTCCTCACAATTTTTATAACAATATGAGCTTGTCAAAGAAAGACAACCGTCAACCCATAACCGTCATCTGGTAGACGATATAATCTTGGAACAAGGCATGTTATCTGAAACCGGGTCCATAATGTATGCCCTAAGGATGTTCCCTCAAAGGTAAGTACGTGTTTTTATTTGCATTTTCTTCATTTGATGACGTATTTTGTGCAGCGAACGGACGTGTACCGTCAGCAGCATCGCTGCTTAAATTACAGGAAAAAGTAGAAGATAGCTGTAACGAGATATGGAACGTATTTGATAAATAACAGAAAAATGCCGCAGAATCAAGCGAATTAACGTAGCGCCAACTTCGCATTCTGTCTCCATAAAGAAAATTTGTATGCAGTTCGTTGAAGTTTAGCGGTTTAAATCAATTCCAGCAACGCTCGTTGCCGCGTGTATTATTTTATACAACGAATATTTCCTCCTGTATAGAAACCATAAAAACAAGGTGTCAAATATTTTATTTCGGTGAAAAAAGCCGAAGTGAAAGATAGTGGAGGCAATTAATACAACGACGTATAATTTACGGAACGGACAATGCATCATCATGGGGACCGGAAACGGCGACCGAAGTGTAGAAATGAGTTATCCCCACGGAAACATCGTGAAAACAAGGGGCGCGGGAATCAAGGGACTTTGAATTCGCGGGCGAATTTCGCCGAACAAACTAGCAGGTGAATCACGTTCGCGCGGCCGGTAGAGGCGAGAGAAAAAAAGATTAGGCAAATTTCCTCGGGAAATCGGATGTCCGGCTCCTCCAGCGACGACGCGACGTTCCTCGCGCGTTGCGTGCTTTTCCGCCGGAATTATTATGGCCCGAAGCCATCCGGGGCTCGCACGTACGACAACGATAGAGAAAGCAATTACCGCGGCCGCGCCAGTTAATTTTACATTTTTTTTCCGCCCGCGCGATAATGTAACTTAACTGAGCGACGAGCAGGCGAATATTCCATTACACGAGCAATTTCCCGAAAATTATTCCAGGGCGACGCGTAGCTAATAGAGCCGCGAGTGCGGCAAAGATGATTGCCTTTTAAGCGGAAAATTCAATTATGCGCACAAGTGACCCAATTTGCCCGAAGAATCCGGGATCCAAAATCGAACCGCGCCACACCGCCGACCGCCATTTTGACGTCGCGTAAACCGGATCACCGTGGAACTCGATCGGATCAGCGCCAGATTATCGCGTTCCCCAAGCTTCACCTTTTTGCAGTTATTATTTCCCGAAAATTAGTTCGTCTATACATATACGAATTGTTTCATCTTTTTAAACGAAATGTAACAACAGGAATAATGCACGTCATTTTTCCCTAAAACATTTCATTGCTGAGTTGTCAAATAGAATGATATCATTTTTTAAAGAACATAGACATTCCACCGAGAGAAACATTTATACTCATTTACATTAATTCACACGTGGAAATGATACATTAGGACCCTAATGTAGAACGTTACATTAAAAGCTGAAAGGAAACATTTTTTTATGAAAATGTTTAAAAAGTATCTTCGCAGTGAAATATTTGAAGCCAGAATCATTTTTAATTCGTCCACTGTTCCAGTAGAAAATGTTGCAAAAGGTAATGAAGATGATGAATATAATAACTGCTTGTGTAACGGAATAACTAATCACGATGAATAGATAGATAGATGAACAATATTATAATTTATATTGAATACCATATTAATCATACGCTACGCATTGCAAAAAATTACAGTGTCGTTTATCAAAAAGTATGAATAATTGGTTCATTAAAAAACTGAAACGAAGATTTGTGAACGTTCGCAAAAATCAACGTTTTCAAGGACGTGTTACCGGAGGCGGTAATTAAAGAAAAATTAATTGCACGCGATAGGGACTCCATCGAGTTACAGACAGAGTAAGAAAGTTTTCTGTTCGGTGTTTAACATGTTGAAGCTGGTGGTCGGACGCGGGCGAAGATGAATTTCTATTCTGTTAATGTTGTGGACGTTGTCTCTTATCACGGCGGAATAAAAGATACAGAGACGGAATAAAGTTTTCCGCATGAATTCCAGACACGTAGACGTAAAAATTCGTAACTGAAACTTCGCGGGACTCTGGCCACAACTTTATTTCGATTATGGAAATGTCTTATTACAGAACTTTCTGGAATATTTCCAGGAATGCACGTCGGCGGAACTATAACGAGCCGGTACTGGGTCAAGTGTTGCTGTAATCGCGCAATCTTGGCTCGTAAAGCCACTGCCAATTCACGTTACCCCGGATTATGCGCCATTGCAAAAGCAACCCGCGATAATTTTGACCGTCGCGTCGGATCGGCGGGTAAATAAAGTCCGATGAAATACGAGCACTTTTCAACATTGATAACAGTCTTTCCCCTGTCGCCGTTCCTATATATCATTTTACGTCGCGTAAATCTTAATCGAAATTATTCATTAACCGGCACGGCAGAACGACGTTCTGTTCTTTTTTTCGTTTCATTAATATTTCAAGCTCCCGACGATCGATATCTCGTGTCGTTGGATCATGAATTGAGAAGATTGAAAACATTTTTAACGTACAGATCTCCGCTCGTTTGACTCAATCGGACATATCGGAACGGGGACATCAAATTTCGTAAATTTTTTAATGAACAAATATATAACTGACGCGCGGCAGTGTTTTTGAAGCCCCGACAAGGGTGTATTACAATGCGCGCGGGCTGTGAATAACGAGATTCAAGCATACTTCGCTCCCGGAACTATATCGACAATTCAATACGGTCAATGTGTGCGAAACAGAAAGCTGAATGTACTGTTCATCGGAACGTCATCAATTGATTGTACAAAAATGCACGAGAGCCAGACGAACACCGAGCACGATTCGAAAAATTTCTGTAACGGAGTTACGCGAACACAAATTTGGCGACGCGAAATCCGAAACCGATCGGAAATATTTTCCAGCGATTAAAGGTCGAGATTTAACTTTGTAATAATGCTTTTACTGGGAATTTTAAAAGCTACATCTGCTCGGTAATCATTTATTTAGGGGAGTATCGTGTATTCACAGTTTTAAAAGGGTATCATTGAACTTTCATTACGGGATCTATCAAAGTTTGTGACTGATTACTTTTTTATAAATAAAATGCATATATAACATTTTTCCTTTGCGTAGTATAGTATAAGTGACTGTTTTACGTTCTCGCTAGCGATGCAGCCAATTTTTATTTCGCATACAAATTATACGTTCCAGATAATAGAACCAATTCGATCCTAACATTTGGTAAAATTTAGTAACGAAACAGACATCTCCCAACCCGATTTAGCAGTGCAACGTGCACTCAATTCGACGAGTACAATTACAGTGGGCATTACGTGTAACACGCCGTTTCTCAGATCTCAATTAGCAGTGAAACAGGCGCATTGTTCACCGGGCCGATACTATCGCAAATATTGTTATAGGCAATTCCGTTTTTTTTTCCCCCGACGTGGCTCGCCAAGAAGGAACGGCGTTCCAGGTACACAATTATTTCTTCCTCGGGAGAGCCGCAGGAACACGAGGTGAATAACCGCGGTATAAGTTTCAAACAATCGCGTGCGCAGTTCGTGACCAACCTCGGCCCCGGTTCCGAACGCGTGTCGCGTCCCCAGTGTTTGATTCGATTTCCAATCGTACAACTTCATAATTCTAGCCGAGGTTTATAGCTGTCTTAAATCTTTCAGCAGGCCGATCGAACGAATTAAGAAATTTATTGCGAGACTGAAGTACAAAACGTTACCTTCGGTAATATTTCATCGCGCTCGAGGACCATTCTCACGGGAAACTGCGCGCTGATCGATTTATGGCAACTGAATACATACTCTGATTGCCGCGAAAACACAGGGAACCTGTAGCGCGCTGTCGAAATCGCATTTCATATCTTTATAGAAAATCTACCATTGATAATTTTAATACATTGAAAATAATATATTATAGTAGTTTATTAGAGGGAGGGGAGAGGTCAAATGACCTCCCTTTCAAGGAACTCGAACATTTTTGGGACATTCTGTGTAACACCATTTTCTGTGTCTAGTAAACGCTCGAACAATTCATTCGGTGACTTTTTAAACAGTACATAAAATCAATGACATTAAAACAGCGAGAGGATCTGTTATCAAACAGCCAGTAGATTATTCGACAACTCAATTTCCGCGGAAAATTCATGGTGGCGCATGTGCGGACGTTACCGCGTCTGCCGGTAGATTTATCCTCGCTATTGTATTATTATTTTTTGGAAAAAATGCCGCGGCGGGAAAAACCGAGAAATAAAGAATCTCCGTTACAATTTATTCACGCGGTAGCGGTAATTTCGCAACCGGCAAAAAGTGCGGCTGAACGCTGATTTATGGCGTCGAGCCGTGCTATCAGCGACGCCGGGCACTTCCGAAAATACAAATCGGTTTAATTGCACGGAAAATTTTTGGCCACGCTGGCACGCTCGCAATGCGCATTAATAAACTGACGGAAGGGTGCGAATAAAGGATTCCTCGGGGGTGAGCCGAACATTTCGCATCGCCTTTCCCCTCGGTCCCTCCGAAAATTAAGCTTTTGTTTAATTACGTCGACCGTCACACTTCGGTGGCCCGTTGACAGTAATACTGCACGCGAACGCGTCCCAGGAAACGGGAAACGTAACACAATGTTGCGGAAAGCTAGACCAGCTCATTGCTTCGTTTCGCCGGAATGGATTTTTGGTTTTCTTTTTTTCTTTCCCCTTCCCCCCCACCCTTTTTGCTCGAATTGCGGCTCGCGTTACGCGAAACACCAGGCGATTTATTTGAAGAGATTCCGTAGCCGTGGAGGAAGGAACGTAATTGTGTAAAGCAAAGCGAGTATAATAAATATCCATGCAACAAAAGGACCGAATTTAATCAACGAAATAGGGTTGGGAATAGAATTGAGACTAACCTTTTATACTTACAGCCACGTCATTGCTATCATTTCTATGTATGTCTGCAATTTGCAGTATTTTTTTGTGTATTGAATTTTATAGAATGTTTAAAACAGTCTGACAACATGATGGTATCGTACTTCATTGTACATTTCTATATATTTTTATGTACACATATTTCTGGAAACCGTGTATGTAGAATTTTAACTTGAAACTTTAAATTACATTATTCTGATGCTTTACCAGCTATAATTTTAACACTGAACAATTATTATATTTGGTAGATTGAGAACATATTTATTTTCATCTCCTAAGTAAGATTCTAAAAATTCATCCCCAAAAAGTTTCAAAATATTCATACAGCTCTTATGGTTAATGTACATGCACATATTAATGGAAACAGTGTGTTCTTGGTAGAATGATAACATTTTTATTTGAGCTAAGATTCTCAAAATTCAAAAATATTAATACAACGCTTGTGGTCAATGTACACGAAATTCTTAGAGTTGGAGAAGCGACTTTCGAATTCGTGTTGAATTACGTTCAGGGTGCGCGAACAAACATTTTCCACCGCAGCATCGCTATGAAAAACAATTCACGCGACTCCAGAGTACCATTCTGACGGTTGATTAAAATTTTTCTTCGAGCACGCTAGATTTCCGTCATCCAACCGGAAGATAATTTCAAGTTAACGTAATTGTTGCGCGAGGCGGGAAGGAGAAACGGAAAACGGAGGATAGAAGGAAGGCGAGTCTCGGCTCGTATATCCCCGAAGCGGGTATATTTGGGAATTTTTAATCTCGTGGACTTTACACCGCCATAAGGAACGCCGCCAGCTGTATTTAGAAGCGAACTGCATGTAGTACGTTTATTAAACGCCGCGTGCACCCCCGGGGCCTGTCCCTCGAAAATATACGGAGCGATTCGTTCTTATCCCGTGCTACCGTGATTCGCGTGAAATGCGGAATCCAAACTTTCGCGACTCGGCTGCGTCTTGCGCCTGCGATTAAACATTTCTTGCATCGCGAGCGCCGAGTGCACGCGATTTCTAACTCGTTAACTTCGGTTTGTTCATCTATTTTTGCGAAAGATCTTCAGATAGTTATCCAAAAATAATTGCTGTAAAATTAATGACACTGAAATCAATTTATTCTTCATTATCAAGTAATCAAATTAAATACACTTTTTATGAAATGGCTTTGGTTGTTTATTGAGCGGTTGATGTCAACTTCATTTCTTTAATACCCAATTTTTCATGCTGCTAATATCGATAGAATTCAGTTGTATTAAAAAATTATTCATTTTATGAAATATTTGACGCAGCGCGAGCAACGAACAATTAATTTAGAATTTTTGGTCGGAGTTAAAATTCCGATAGTTTCTACGCGGTCGATGAAATTTCCACGAGCACACGATTAATCACCGTAAAAAACAATTTTTTGAAATATAGATAAGACATTTGATGAATGAATGAAAAATGAACGAAGGCTCGACTACATTCTGCAGTTGTTGCAGATTGGGATATTCGAGGTCCAATGACACGCCAGTTCGGCGATTAATGGTGTAATAGAGCTTCGACGAAAAACCTCGATTATTGGTTTTCGCTTAACCCCACGGATATCCCCATAAATATTTATCGAGTCGCTCCCATGAAAGTCAACCGATTCCATCTAATCGTTCTTCCCTCGGAACTGTTCGAGAAACATCCTTGCCGCTGTTCCTCAAACTCAGTCGTATCCACCGGGGAAAACTTTATCCCCGGAAGTGGAAAACTTGTCGTCGGGTCGATTTAACGGTGCCGACGATCGTCAGATTTCCGCGAAAATATGTGCTCCTTGCGGACCAATCGCTTTCAATTAGTTCTGTCCAATACACGTCGGAATGAAATAAACAGAAAATTGAATTAACGCTGGCATTTATGACAATACGGAGTAGATGTAATTTAAAACATTAAATATTTTTATATTATTTTCAACCTATTTTGAACATATTAAGAGAGAAAATTTTCTATGTCACTGCGGTTTATTGCAGTTCAGGTGAAAAATTTCTATTTTGCATAAAGGTCCGCTGTCTAATCATAAGTGACTGACGTGTATTGTGTTATAAAAATAATAAGATTAAATTCATTTATATTTTGTGCGATTATTATTATAATATATACTGGAATAAAAAAATGTATTCAATCGATTCTCATGAAAGCACCTTTATAATTTCCGGTCAATCAAAATGAAATAAAGGAAGAACAGCGTACATGCTAACTAGACAATTTAGGATTTCCGAGTTCAACATAGAATAGCAAGGTAATTGAATTCGTATATTCAACTTTTATTCGATCGATCGAGTAAAATGCCAACATGGCAGGCCTTATAAAAAAATATATAAAAAAAGCTTTTTAAAAACCACGCTTATATTAAAATGCACTGAAAAGGAGAAAATAATTTTTTGCTGGTTCTCCATAAAATACCGAATCCAGTTAAATGATTAATAATATATTTCCCCAAAATTTTAAGCAATTAGTTCAAAATTTCTTCTGTTATAAAATTAATGTCGGAATAGACAGAAAAATTTAATATAAATTTAAATAATATCAAGACATTAGTGACTATAAAAATAAAAGCGCGGAGCGCGCACGAAGATTACGTCAATATAGTTTAGCGATCTACGCTTTTATGTTTATAGTCACTGTCATGATTTTATTTAAATTTATATTAGATCTTTATATCTATTCCGACACTAATTTCCTAACAGAAGAAATTTTGAACTGATTGCTTAAAATTTTGGGGAAAAATATTACTAATTATTTAACTGGATTCGGTATTTTATGGAGAACCAGGAAAAAAATTATTTTCCCCTTTTTAGTGCATTTTAATGTACGCGTGGTTTTTAAAAAGTTTCTTTATATATTTTATTTCATACTTTTATTGTGATCGGAAGCAAGCGTGTACAAAATTTCAGCAAGATTGGACTATGGGAAGAGGTTTGAAATTCGATTACAAGATTTGACGCGTACAAAAACACGGCAAGTTAATATAAGCGTGGTAATAATGATCTATGAATGATTTCCACCCGGAGTGTTGCCGGTTCGTTCGCGATAGAACGAGGAAAATTGAAATTTCGATGAATCAGGCTGTTTCTCGGATGAAGTGGAGGTCGGCCGTGATGCAAACGCGGAGACCTTTATCAGGGCAATCGCATTATTACAAACTAGCAAACACGGCCGAGCACGGCGGCAGTAAAATCTAACGGCTGCTTGATACTTTGAGCACGTAAACGTCTCTTAGCGTATGCATGGACTCGTCGAGGAGAGAACGGTCGTCAACGCCGCGCCGCCGCGTGATCCTGTGCGCTCACGCGACAGCTTTCGATTATCCAGCTAATAAATCGTGAACGCGCTGCTGCATCGAGGCCACGTCGCCTCCCCCGCGAAATTTATGAAAACCAAACTATAACATTCTTATATTAAGGCCCGTATCGGTTTACGACCTCGTAAACTCGGTATGCATCGCGGCAGGTGCATTATAATATCGTGGCGAAGGTCCGTCGGTCTTCGTGTTGGACCTGACACAGCCTCATCTTAAATAAAACCCGAAGGAACCTCGGATAACTTCGTTCAAAGTAGACTCCACTCTTTTCTTTCTTTCTTTTTCTCTCCCGCTCGATGACGTGACCGATTTTCTCTGTGTAAACATTTCAATATTAGCCGCCGGATATCAGCGAAATAAAGTGCAAACTCGACTGTTCAGCGAGTCTTCTGAGAAATGTCTAGTCGGACCCAGGATTTTATGCATTTTTAAAATGCGACTCTGCAGCGCCCGTGATAAAATGTTTGATACCGTGTCGTAGAATTTTTATTCTGCTCAGATGTCGATAGAATTCGCAGACCGCCGATTCACGGTGCGTTTTCATGTCTTTCTTTAGATAATAACAGCTTCATATTTTTGATGAATTTTTCAAAAACTTTATTCAATTTTTACTCGAAGAAGTAGACGAGTTAGAAAATATTTTATCATTCGATTTACCAAGAAGGAAAGACATTTTTCAAAATTTCTATTTTACTTATAGATCTAGTTATGACAACTATCCTGATAGTCTTACAAATCTAGAATGATCGGAGTGAAAAAATTATACCTCTTGGAAACACAAATTGCAGCAACCTGTGACTGTTTGTCAACTCAAATATTTGCTAGTTACTTGTGGATAGCATTAATTACCAAAAATATGGCGTCCAACGAGTCCCGTACGCTCCAGAATCGACCAGAAATTCTATTTGACTAAGGAACCAATCCAACCTAGTTTTCCAAGCAAGCATTGCTCCAAACTACGAATGTACGTTCAAGTTTGAATTTGGTTTCAATTTACGTACTTTTGTAACTAGACTGCGGATCGTTATGCGAAATTAAAATTGTTTACCTGAATTGCTACAAACTGGAGTGAAATAGAACATTATTTTCCGACTTGATATGTTTAGTAGGTTGAAAATAATAAAACAGTATTCTGAAATTCTTGTGAATATTTGTTGCCTGCACAAAAGTATTGTTTTCTTGCGGCGCGAGGTACGATGTTTATTCGCATGTTGCCACGAATCCGGTGAATTCAATTCAGCCACGAACACTTAAGGTGTGTCTGGTAGCCATAAAGAATTACTGTCAACGTCCGGGTTCTCGTTATCTGATAATTAAAGCTGTGTCTAATTGCAGCGAGATACTAATTAAACAAGCCGGTGGCGGGTTACAGGTGCCCATGCATATTAACGTCTCGTACAACTATAAAATAACCATTATGATTTCAAATCAACTAACGATACGTTGTCGAGCCTGCATGTAAATTAATCAGATACACGATGAATTATGCGTCTCCGGCGACCGGTTTTAAAATTCGTCCGACATTAATGAATAAAATGGAATGTAACCCCAGTGACGGCGAATTAATGCTTGATAATTTCTGTCACACATTTCTCTCCCGCGAACATGATTTGCCTGCCTAACGCGGACCCATTATAACCAGCATCTGATAAGTTAATATCCACACGACTTCACCGTGCACGGTCACTTTTCATTTGCATACGTGTGTGACCAGCTTTGCGCTTGCACTTAACGCTGTTCAATTTCAGAGAAACCAGAAAATTATCGTCGCGTCACATTTAATCAATCTAATCGTTCAAATTCTTTTACGGCGGCGCGACTCCGTTGTTCGCAGCGAGAACGTTCTCGAAATTTCCTTATATTTTACAAATTAATTTACAAATTAATAAAATTCTAAGTTTTCCTTATATTTTACAAATTAAATAGCAAATCCACACATTTCTACGTAACTTTACCTACTTGAACCAATAGATAATGAAACAATATCTAAGTCTACTAATAAGTTCCGTAGAATTTTGAAGATTTTTACGAATGCAGACATTTTTGGCAGTCCAATAGATCGAGAGCTCGACGGAGTCGAGGCATGGGCGACTTCGGGGGTCGAACCGAGAATCACAATCGATTCGAGGAGGAAGAAACGCGTGCGGTGGAGTGTATGAATATTCATTTGTCGCGAAACAATAAAAGGCTCGCAGAATTAATACTCGGCAAAGGTTGTATTGGGACAAAGAATTTCGGGCCGGACCGGGGTTGGAAGGGCGCGGGACAACTGTGCCGCGGGATCCCGGCTAATTAAAGCATTCATTCAACCCTATGGATTATTTAAATCAATGTCACGCTGGTCCTCCGGAGACTCGTTAGAAATACGGGCCAATTACCATTAAGAGGTCGAGCCATCAGCCGAAGGGGATGTATTCCCATGCGAAGGCGAAGGAGTCTAAAATTGCTTGACGCAACGGTCCATCCCTTTCGGCAATAAACTCGCAAGTCTTGTAATAAGTCCACCCTTTCAGACGCCGAATTCCGTCGAACCCCGTGCACGCAATCCTACAGATTCCCGGAACTCTCTCAATATTTTTGTAATCAATGTTTCGAACGCTTGGAACTTTGTCGCCGACGAAGCGCAACTCATTGTCAGTAAAACAATTTTACTAGTAATACCTTAGTAATAATTTACTAGTAATAACTAAAAGTAGTAGAAGAATTTTAAAATAATTATCTTAAACTTGTTGGACATATTAAGAAAGAATTGTTGCAATTCAGCTGGAAAGTTTTGATTTTGCATGAAGATCCGCTGTGTCTACTCACAAGTGTAAAAATTTCCCTTAGCCAAGTTCCATTAACAACACCGCAAATATTTTAATAAATAAATATTTTAATGCAACTGTTCCATAAATTTTTGTTACTAAAAGCCACATGAAGAGGTCGTATTAATTATACACAGTGCCCTTCGAAAAATATAATTCTCAAAATCGTGAGAAAGCAAATTCAAGAAAAAATGGGCTTCGTGAGAAATATCAAAGAAAATAGCTCAGTTAAACGATCTCGAAATGTTCATAATATTAAGAAAAGGTCTACAGAACATCTCGTTAAAAACATAAAGTTCTTGTGAAATTTCTTGAAGTTGAAGAAGCGACTTCCGAATTCGTGATGGTAGGATCATTCGTTTAGTAAAAGCTTGCTAACGGAAAAAGCGAACTGTTAACCTACAAAAAGTGCTATAATTCTCTTTACGGCTCGGCTTGCACACCGTACGAGAAATATGGACGTTGTCAAACATAATATAGTACGTGGGTACCTAACACGCGTAACGTTAATGTGCGCGCGTACGTGCAGACGCCGAAATGGTAAAACAGCATCATGTACATTATGCACATAACATATATACAAGGGAATGTGACACAGGGCGGTAATGGCCCTTTATGTAAGTCCCCGTTACCCCGCAATATCTGGTGGAATTAGTTGTCGCCCAGGTTTCAGGGTTAAAGGGATTGCTAGACAACTCGTTAAAAGGATTATCCCCGCTTACGTTACTCGGGCCGACTAATGCTCTACACATTATTAAATCATTCCTCGAGCCGTAGTTGGGTGCGCTCCTATTTCGCCGTTGTAAGACGTTACCCCTCTTATGGTTGCCTGTTGGATATATCCAGAGCGACGCGGATTCGCCGAGCAGAGAAATCCGCGGCCGTAGAGAAATCTTCGAGGAGTGGCTGCCAGAACACTTGGACCTTTAAGTTCATAAATATTTAATGCGCGACGCGGAGGACCCTCGAAAAGGGTAAGGTCAAATGCAATTTCAATGGGGAAAGATAACTTCGCAGGGCAAACTTCATTTTCTTGTCCACGGGGGGGAACCGCTGTCATTAGCATCGATAAGCTTCTAAAGTGCTTGCAAATTTTTCGGCATAAGCACCGCCAATATCAAATGGAGATATTAGAACGCTTCATTCTTTTCCATGATATCGTTGGTGAAACGATTAGGTCCGTTACAGTCCGCTGCTAGGCTTGCACGGTGATTGATCGTTCACCGAGAAGAGAACCGGCTAACCTTTTATGATGGATGATAGATCTGATGGTGGGTGGGAACGCGCAGGTAAAAGATTTTATCTTCACTTACTGGCCAGGTGTAACGATATCGTGGTACACGAGAAAGATTTCGTTCCTGATTGCGAGCTGTAACGAGCCTCGTTCCTCACTGATTTCGAAGACACTGGTTCTCCTATCACCAATCAACAGTTTCTAGAAGTTGCCCTTTAAGTGTGACTTTATAGTGCAGATGTAGAGCAATGCAGAATTGAAATATTTAACAAGTGACGAGTCCAGACAATTTTGCAGCAAACAACAAAAGCTTTGAACACAAGGGAAAATGGATGTCCAATACTTGTAGGCCCAATCATTGAGTCGTTCTACTTTTATCTCGGCGCATGGCGCTGTACTACATGTCTGAGCAGGATGGATAATGCTACTTACTTGACTAGGCATGAAGTATACTGTCTGACCAAATACGGATAACACTACTTGCTCGATTGTGAATAGAGAATACCACTTGCCTGACTAGACGTGTTATTTCCTTTGCAAGCAATAAAGCCAAATTATTTGTTCATCCACATGCAGTGGAAATAATTATTAGCGAAAATTAACACTAGGTTTAATAATCTTAATTTGCGATTACTAAGATTATAAAGATGCTTTCTAGAGGAATTATTTACCAAATTTATTTCTTGGGGTATATTGGGTTGGCAAATAAGTTCGTTCGGTTTTTGTGATTTATTCCAATGTACAAGACCGAACGAACTTATTTGCCAACCCAATACTATTGGAAAAATGGCCAAAAATTTGGATAGACACATTCTCGTTGTGTTTATAAAATAATGTGAAATATTTATTTCTAGACCTCCGTAAACCTAGTGTTAAAAACAGAAGTTGATAAAAGATCACTACATAAAAGTTAGAAACAGAAATTCAACAAGTGCCACATTATTTTTTACTGGTTACACAAATGGACTTCTCGGTGCAGCACAAAACAAAATGGTTTCATTGATTGTCATACTGTGTAATGGATTTAAATTGTTTTTGCAAATTCCGACTTGTTCCGATTTAACAAAGACACTTTTTAAATACCGTTGGGATAAATTGTGATCGAATTCGTTTTGTTAATTCGTTCCTGAACTTTCGCGAGCGAGCGTACGTCATAATTACGAATTTGCTAAAATACGTCGTCTACGTCTCGCATGTATTTACACGGCAGTATAATTCGAGCAGCCTCGATCTCAGTCAATTTCGTGGATTCACTATGTAAAGCGAATTTCCTTATCCTTACATAATAATTATAACTTCGTGCACACTAGAGATTTCTAGCTCGGTTCCGCTCCTTCGACAATGTAACCAGGCTACAGACTAAGTAACTCAAATAATTTCATTTCACGTTTCAGTAATTTCTTGATAGCGTTTCGGCTTTGCGAATAAGAACGACGGTGATACTGCCAGTAGTTCCAGCCAATTACCAGCACGTTAAAAGAACCTATTACCTTCTCTCTGTTCAATTTTCGTTGTTTAAACTTGAGCTACTATGAAGACTAACTACAAATACATTGAGACATAAATTATTTTAGAATGTTCTAAAATATGAGGTACTCGACAATGTCATTATAATTATTATATCAATTTTTATATCTGGAAATCTTCCTTGAAGATATCAGAAGTATTTTAAAGATCTTTTTTAGTAGCATTCTATTTTGATGTTAATATACACACATAATAAATGTAAAACATTTCATTATACAGGGTGTTTCCGAAATCGTGTTAGATGCTGAAACTAGTTGAAAAA
The DNA here is from genome assembly GCF_051020765.1 of Lasioglossum baleicum. Lineage (NCBI taxonomy): Eukaryota > Metazoa > Arthropoda > Insecta > Hymenoptera > Halictidae > Lasioglossum > Lasioglossum baleicum. The sequence continues at coordinate 8,414,210 of NC_134938.1, forward strand.
AAGCAATAACATTTTTTCTTTTAACTATTTGGTGATTTATCTTAGAAAGTTAACAATTAACGAGAAAGTGATTGGAAAAAGCTGCGCGTACTCTTTTCCAAAGAATAATAAAGGTATCTCTGCCATAATACATGTGTTGTTAGCAAGATTTAAACCAGCCTCGATAGATGGACCACGCTGTATATGGAATAGACGTGAAGCTGCGATTGTAGAGGTTGCAAGAAGCCATAATCTCGTGGAGAAAAATGAGCGTCCTTTTTCTATCGGCCGGCTCGCCGGTATTGATAACAAAATCAACGTGGATAAGAACGAGGGAAGGGTCCGCCGAGCGGAAAGCCCGGTAAACGTCAACGGGGAAATATATTTTTACTGTGCTTAATCCGAATATAATTCGGCTTTATGGTGACATTTAGCCGTGGCGGCGCGCATTCAAGGGAGACCGGCGCGGCGTCCCGCGTGTGCGGTTAATTGTTAGACGCATGTGTTGGAGTCCAATTAAACCATTATACGGGGGCGCGAAAGGCGAGCCGCAGGGTCGGAGGGCAAGGGAAATATAAAATCTCAGCGGCGTGCAATATTTCACCACCGGTCTCGCGTCAGGTTTCGCTCGCCTCGGCGTTTTACCTGGTTTTTATAGTTCCTCCCGTTTCGCGTGTTATACTATCAGGACTTCGCATTTGTCACGGTGCCTTAAGCCTAACCCGCATTCGACCGCATTGTTTCGTAACGTACTGCTGTCTCTATTCGCGGAATCACAGCCGCAAATACACCGCGAGCTTATTAAAAACCGAAGCGACCGATTAAAGTGCCGTTTTCATCAGAACTGTTGAAAAATTATCGTAATTATCAAAAGGTACAGAACAAAAATGAAAATTATGAAATCATTGAACTTTGAACACCAACTACAGCAAATAAAATATGATTTACATAGTTTTAAAAGTTCACTTGCCGGTTTTATTCGATTTTAAACTGATTCTAATAAATTGAAAATTCCAATGAATTCGTCACAAGATTATTATCTTTTTCGAACATTTGAAACTTTGAAGACCATCTACAGCAAATAAAAAATTCTCTTGCTTGTTTTGTTCGATTGAAAAGCCTGTCTCACGCAGTATCGCCGCGCGCCCATCAGTCTCCGGAAATGCACAATCAAATTTTCTGTTGAAACCGTATCCTTTTAAACGGTTGCAACAATTATTCGATGAAATGTAATACCATCCACGGAAACAACTCTGAAATGTTATGTAACAGTGGAACATATTGCTAAAAATCGTTGAAAACGAAAATAAAAGCGACAGACAAATGACAATATATAAAATTTCGTGCTATAATTCTTCTTTGGGCGGCATGCGAACAAACATGTGTGTCACTGTGCTGGCTGTATCCTCGAGTGTAATATACCGTGAAAATTATTCATACGGAGTTTCGTTTTAGATAAAATGGGCTTTGCAATGTTGTCCCAGGACCGTGTAATCGAACCCGTTTTGAATAATGTATCAGTCTATTTTACATTATTTTATATTACATTAATGTGCGTAAATGTTCACCGTGTCGCGTCAGCTGGCCTCCACTTGAATTATTTACCGAAGTAGTATTAAAAAGAAATATCAGAAAGTACTAAATGCAGTTGCACCTGTGATACTGCCCATAGACTCATTTGATTTGAAACAAACGGAGGCTGAAAATTATTAAAGGGAAGAAGGAACGTCTACTTGAAATTATTTATTATAAACTTTCGTAATCCTGCGACAGATTTGCAAAATCAATTTTCTCGCAATCGTCTGAAATGCTGAAAAGTTTTGTAAAAACGCATCGAGCTTGCTATATTTTAATCGCCCCTTTCGCAACACAGGATGCAGAATTAATAATTCACGATCACAGGGAACACGAAGCGGTATTACAAGCATTATATTGGCAGTGTAATTTATTTGAGCTTGGTGTAATACATCCAGGGCCGTTTCGCGCAAACAGGCGAGCGTTTCGCAACACAGTGCGACGTGTCACGGATAATCAAATTTCGAGAAACGTTTTCACCGAATTAACGCTCCCAAAGCTAGCAAAGGGACAATTCCATCGCGTTAAAAGCACGATGAAACGACCTATCGATCGGTAACACACGTCGTTAATAATTGACGTCTCCCTTAAAGGCCGTTCTCTAAAAGCGCGTCAGCTTTTACTTTCCACTCGAGTCTCGTCAGAGGCGTCGTCTCATAATCGACTGACAAATCCCTTATGCATTTGTTCGTTCTGCGAAGTGATCCATTCTCCCGAGCTCTGCCGCGATACAAAATGACAAAAATTGATAAAGGTTTGCAGAGCCCGGTGCTCGACGAGTGACGTGAACCTTGGTTTCAGGAAATTTCATGAAAAATTGAAATCGAGTCGAAACCAATGGAACACGACAAAAAAAATATTAAATCTAAAAATACTACATTTCAGTTTTCCCGGTACAATTGTTCCTGTTCGCTAAAGGAATTTACATGCAATAGAAGAGATCAACGTCGAATAAGCGCGCAGGCCACAATAAAAACTGATCTCCCTTGACAAATCATACTTTACAAAAGACTTTAATGAATGAAGAGAAATTGCCATTTCCGACAATCTAAAATGTCAGAGATTAAGTCGTTTCCATTGTTACTGTTAGCAAGAAGAATTTACAAGTCGCAATAAAAATTTACCTCCCTTGAAAATCATATTTCACAAAAGATTTTAATGAGTGAAGAGCAATAGAATGCGTATAAAATGTTGAACAATACAACGAATTGTGCAAGATGGAAGGGCATCTTCGCAGAATTTGATGCCTAAAGCTCTATACGGTGTTGTGGCAAGAAGAACAGGCCATTTCTGACAATGTAAAATGTCGGAGAAGTAAGTCGGGGGCGAAACAACGTAAGAGTCACCGGCATGAAAACACGTTGCCCGTGAGGTTCTCCGGAGGAAGTAGACGGGAAGAGGGCGAGGTAAGGTTGCAATACCCGGCTACGCGGGGTGCGGCAGTCGTCTGGGAATAAGTTATGAACTCCATGCATTTTAAATGACTAAATCTCTGGACCGAACGTACTCTTTGCTGGATTTTTCCGCGAGAAATGCATTATTGGCCTGACAATCTCTCTGGGCGACGCGTCGCGACGGCGGCGCGTACGCTATACGTGCACACCCTTATCGCGCATCATAGCCCTCCCGAGGTTTTGTCTCTCGAAGTAACATTACGCACCGTTCTTTCTTCCGGATCGTTCGCTGTGTGTTTCGTTCTCATCGCCGTGTCTCGCCGGCCGAAATTAGTTTTCGCCGCGCTCGAACTTCCCGGGCGAAGTCGAAGAACACTCGTTGCAGGACTTCGAAAAATAATGGAAGCACCGAACGACACGATTATATAGTTCCCGAAGACGGAGGAATGAATACGGTGCCGGTGTCGTGTGTTCTGAATTTCATTTTGCCACTGCGAAATCGTACCAATGGCGCGGCAAACTTTTTCTATTGCTCGCGCGATATTACCGGCGAAGTTCAGCCGTGCGAACGCGGCTTTGGAACTGAGCAACTTCATTGAGAAATAATATCTTCAGATTTTGCTGCAGTGAAAAATAAATTTTTAATACGAAATGTTGGTTCTGATCGTACAGGGTGATCTATATGAACAAATAAATCGAAACTAACGAATAACGTTATTTCAAATCGAGTTTAAAGCAGAAAGTAGAATTGGTCGGCCATGATCAGACACCGTCAGACGATTCTTGTCCAACGAAACCGAAGCTGCGAATGAAAAAATAGTGTTCAAAATGAAACAATGACTTCCCAGTCCACCCAACCGGGCCCTCTTGCTCCAGCTTTAGTAAATTACGAAAAGAGTAAAATGCTTGAGAGCCGGCGGAGTTTCCTCGCCAATTAAAGGTTCCGAATGCCGGGAGGTATGAAACAAAAAAAAGATCGCAACAAGATCTTACGTCGGGTGAAACAGTAGCGTGGAACAAGGAAACGGAAGTTCTCGCGATATTTCGTCGGTTGAATCGAAAAATCGAAGGGAGGTCGAGCGAGGGAGCACGGAGGCGGCAGAAAAGGACGAGAAAGTAAAAGTTCTAGCTCGGGGGAAAGGGGAGTAAAAGGACAAGTACGAGAAAAGGAGGAGGCGAGGTGGAGTATGAGGTGGCCGGTGCACGGACCGAGCGATTTCTATCGGCGGCGGTGGTTCCCTTCGCCGGTTTAAGTCGAATCAATTGGAAAAGTTCGATTTCCACTCGTTTAGAACCGCCGCGTTCCACCGGATCGCCGCAGCTTTCCCTTTGGTTTAAAGTAGCGATAGATCAGAGAACGTTTCCGCGTGGAGGGCTGCGAAAGCCCGAAACTTCGTCGCTCCACCGCGGCATCCGGTTCCTGTCCGCTTCCTGCCGGTCTGCTTTCTTTCCCGTGGAACCGCGGCCGCTCGAGAAATTTCGTCGAACTCGGACGATTAACCCTTCGTGCACGCCAGCTTGCCGAAGTTTCCACGGGCGGTACTGCCGGTTTTTCTTGCCGTGCCGACGCATTTAGGGGCAGCGGTATGTATCGATTTGTTGGCTTGCATCGCCGCCTCGAGCTAGGACTAGAAGAGAGCCAGCGGAAGAACGGACTCGTTTCGCCGAGCACGTGGCATCGTGGATCCTCGAGGACCTCGGATTCCAAATAGAGGTTCAGAATTTAGATCTGGGGTGAATGCTCGGGACAGTGATCAGTAGACTGCGGATTTTATGCATTTGTAACCAAAATTGATATTTACAATTTAAAACAGTAGACATATTTTGAAAATTTAAGAACATCAACGTATTAATTCCAGTTTAATAAAACAATTAAAAGAAGAAAGACATTTTTATTTAGCTTCTGTGTCTTGGAATTCTAGTGATCTGTCAATTATAATCGCATAATCGATTTTTACATGTTTTATAAATTTAACAGAATAGAGCCAGCCGAAGTTCTAACTCGTATCGAAGTTCAGAATTTAGATCTAGGGCAAATGTTCCAGAAACTAGCCAGCTTAGAGTAAGATCGTGCCGAATTATTTATAACTCGTTGCCTGTCGGCATAATTAAATAAATAACGTTTCTACATGTTTTATAAATTTAACAGAAGAGAGCCAGCCGAAGTTCTGACTCGTATCGAAGTTCAGAATTTAGATTCTAGAGTGAATGTTCCAGAAACTAGCCAGCCTAGAGTAAGATCATGCTTAGTAATTTATAACTTACTGCCTCTGGACATGATTAAACAAATTTGTACATGTTTTATAAATTGAATAGAACAGGCAGCGAACCATGGCACGTACAATAATATTCCTGTTTGGAACGTCGCCCGTGTTAGAAATTTAATGAACTGTGTACGGTTGAAATCATGACACGTCATCTGTCTTCCATCCTGATATTTAATAATCTCCTTCAACGGGCGAGTAACCGTGGAATAATTATTTTACTTCAGCCACGCGTAACCGAAGTTCGTTTATTCGCTGAACGCGAAATCGGCTTAAAATGGTTTTATTGATCCCTAGGCGCCGGTGCGTACGCGGTATTACGTTGTAACGAGCTGCGAGGGTGCCTTTAATTCTCAATGCAATTAGCTTTCAATTTCCTATATATTGTCGAATATAATCGCCACCATTGTTGTACCGTAGGCCCCGCCGTAAAAATATCTGCGGTTCCAGTCTTCGACTCCATTGGCGACGCTTGTAGCCAATTTCTATACGTACATATTTGGCACCGATGTGACATAATTAGCGAAAATTAATTTATCGCAAACGATATACAGTCACCCGCATTCAATTTGTGAAACAAAGATGTGACTGGAAATAATAATTTCTCTTTGTGCTGGACTGATTGTACACACTTTTATGAACTTATGGAATGTATACAGAGATTTAGAGGTTTTAGAATCTGAAATTAATAATATAAGATAATAACATTTTACAAAGCTCAATTCAACCCTTACGTGGATACGCAAAAATTGCTGTGACGTTCTATTGAATATTATTATTAGACTACGAATCTTCCTGCAAAATAAAAATGTTCTGCATTGATTGTGGGAAGAGCAGGAATAAAATAAAAATTGATTTCATCCCTTGATGAGTGTTAAATTTTTCTAATCCTTTTCTGTGTTTTATATTTCACCTAACCAATTTCTTTATAAATGTATAAAAATCCCCAGTTTAATTATTACATTACACCCGTTATAAATTGCATCTGAGAAAGTAAGACCCTACAAGTTAGGAAAATCTGTAAAAAGTTGAAAGTATCGAGGTACCCTAGGCTAATAAGGTTCAAACCCTGAAGCTGAAGATAAGACGCGTTGGCCCGGCTAACAATACAGCTAATAACCGACGGTGTGCTAGCTCTAGCAAGAGAATCTGCCTTCATCAGAGGCGTGCCAGGTCGAAAACACTTCGGATGGCCGTCGGAGCGATTCCCCTGATACACTGTCCCGATCGTTTCGCCCTCCCTTCGATCTCCGTTGTCGCGTGAGTGATTTGTGCCTTCGGAGCCGACCGCCTGACAAAACAAGTCGTTACACCGCTGTCGGAACGGCTGACCCAGCCAGGCTGCTATCTACTGTCACTGCCGGCACTCGTAAACCGGCAACACGTTTATCTCGCAGCTCGGCGCTACCAGTCGTCAAAAAGTTCAACTCGTTTCTCCCTTATCCCTGGTCTTCCGTCCGTCGTCGTTAAGCCGCCCCTGGCGCATCGTCCGTCGACGACGCGGCTCGTTTTCTCCACAAAAATCCATAACTTTTCTTGTCCTTTCCACGAAAACACGTCGTGGAAAGGACGTTCTCCAATCGTGTTTGGGTCTTTACAAATTATTACTACATCGTGTTGCTTGTATTTATAGTTTTAACATTATAGTTTGAACATATGGTAATGTATAGGATTTTACGTGAAAATACTCGAAGAATTAAAAAATGCTGTATTATTTTCGACGTATGAAATGAACATATCCAATTTGAAAATCCTTTTGCAAAGAATTAAAAAATGTTGTATTATTTTCAACGTGTATCAAAATAATAAAAAAAGAAACGAAATAAATATGTAGCTCTCGCATCTCGTAATTAATGCAGACATTTTTCATTTGGCATAAAAATCCGCGGTTCTCTAATGTAAATGTGGAACAACATATTCAATTTGAAAATTCCTCTGCGAAGAATTAAAAACTGCTGTATCATTTTCGAAGTATCAAACTGATCAAGAAACGAGATAAACATGTACTTCCCGTATCTGGCAATGAATGCGAACAATTTTTATTTCACTTAAAAATCCGCAGTCTACTAATGTACAATCTGAAGTGACATATTCAATTTTCGTGCATGCGCATTATGCTGCGCGTTCTCTCCCCAAGGCCCAGTAAATCGCCGCACGACGATCCTTTTGTCCCCGCTTCCGCCGTGCAAACTTTCGGACAGACGAGCTTTTTCCGTCCGCGGCAAACTAAAGCATCGCCTGGTGTAGAGAGCGGCGCGACGAGTTTCGCTAGCGAACACTTGGCCGGCAAGGCCGTTTCGTAGGAATTTTCGTCGAGTTGCGTCGTGTGCAGCGCCCGTAAACTTCGCCGGACGAAAGACGCTTCTCCAGCCAGCGTAACCGCGCCGAAAAAGTTCCCGGACTAATTAGTAGCGGTGGTTAGTTCGAGTCCACCCAACCGGCAGTCTCTTTGAGCAGTCCGGCGATCGATAAGCCGCTGAAAAGACGGATTTTTATTTTTCTCGCATTTATTTATTCACGTTAGGATGACCTGTTTCGATTATTTTGGAAGAAAGATGGACAAATGATTTATTTTGATGGTCGATGTTGGACTGTCTTGATGTTATAGTTCAGTTTTAGATATTACAGTTAATTTGAACCATTCAATAATTGAAAATCTTTACGAGACGCTTTTCTGTATTGGTCTGGGTTATTCCACTATTGTATACGATTTATGATTTATCGTCTTTGTAAATTACAATCAAAGATAATTTTAAAGTAATATTAAAGAAAAAACATTTAAGGGACGGTATTTCGAAGACTTTTATCATACTGAGAAAATCTACCGCAGATTAGTCGGGATCCACTCGAATCAAGGCGAATACAGTTACCCCCTCTCTGCCAGTACCCGAGAGTCACGTGACGTTCCGACGCAAGCGCGATGGAGACGAAGCGCCTCACGTGACCTACCGTGGCGAAAGCGTGGAGGAATAGCGTAGTAGAAGGGGAATGCGAAATTCTGATATTGCCAACAAGAAATTTTGGTTGTATTTTTTGATCATTTCGCCGTATAGATCTATTAATTCACGCTTAAGGGATATCTAAGGGGAGGATTTTACGCATTCTTCGTACTCCGAGAGAATCAGAGAATATTCTCGGTTGCGGGTTGGTTCATAGTTCGTTTAACAGATTCCACGGTCGGTGGCTCGGCACCGCGGTTCTCCTCAATAATTTAGAAATCGGTGCTGGTTAGAGGCAGCCCGACAGTGGCCGCCATTCTGTCGGCTCGGATAGAAGGGTGGGCACGATCTTCTTTCATTAAATCCCGTACAATTCACGCCGACCGCTTTGTTTAAAGTACAATGGCCATCGACGCGGTGCAGCCGGTGGGCGTGGATACACGACACGGCCGAAGATCGAGTTGGCTCCGGTCGAATCCTTGAGAACTGCCGGGATTCCTTCGAGGTGTAGGGGACACTTCCAAAGGGAATTGGAGAACGGTGATAAGGCAGCGTGCTGGAACAATGCCGGCTCAAATTCGCGCACTCCGTCTCGGATTAGGTGCAGATATGCTCGCGTGACATTTCGCCGCCAGTTTTATATTGCTTCCCGCGCACTGTGTCTTCGGGAACCTCTTCCTGGAAATTCCACCACTCGAAAATTATTGGTGACACATACGATGATTGAACACATGATGATTGTATTTGTTTGACATTGGGGTAACCTTGAAAAGCTCCGTAAAGATTCCAATTGAAATTATCAAAAGAAGAAGGTATGTGTTTCCTGGACAAATTGCATCCTTCGAAAATTTTTGGTGACATATGATGATTGAACACATGATGATTGTATTTGTTTGACATTGGGGTAACCTTGAGAAGCTCCGTAAAGATTGCAATTGAAACTTTCAAAGTGCGAAAATATTTTTCCTGAATAAAATTCCATCACTCGAAAATTATAGGTGACACATATGATGTTTGTATTTGTTTGACATTGTACTAACCTCGAAAAGCTCCGTAAAGATTGCAATTAAATTTTCAAAGGAAGTAATTATGTCTATTTTCAAGTGTACAGAAATATTTCGTTCAAGAAAAAGTAAAAGATTTATTTAATTCAAGAAAAAGTATGTAAAAGAAGAGCATTTATGAAAGAGCTAGTGAAGTACTCGAATCTATCTGTAGACTCTAATGCTGAAGAACGGTTTAGGAGGTCAAACTTCGTTAAAGTAAAGTATCAAGTTATACGAAGCAGCGGATTAACAGAAAAAACAGATGGAGAGTTACCGTAGTAACAAGCTGCATTCGTGGGCGAGTCAACAAAGCGCAACAGTAACCGGACTTTAGAATCAACGACATCGCGTGTTGCATAAATCCGTGGCGTTTTTGCAAATAAGCTTGAAGAATAACAGTTATCCCGGAAATTGTGAAACGCTGCATAAAACGCGGAAAATAATGCTAGCCGGAGACGGTTTCGTAATTTAGATGTTGCGCGACCTACATCTCGTCCGAGCGACAGTTCTCTGCGAAATTGATTTGTTTCTGCGTTTCACTCATTCGTTGTTCATGATTATTGCTCTGCAGAACTTTATGCTGATATAAATTGTTTTATGGAAATTAGGATTGAGAGAAAAATTGTCAATACTCTATTAGGTTCTATCATACGTCTTGAACGTATGCACTTCCTTGAAGTGCAGCTCATTCAATTCAAAAATTTCACAGAATCAAAGTAATTTAATGAAATAAAAATTTTACCATAATTCTAAACAATTTTCACGTTATGAAATTCAATATTATAATAAAGTTTGCTTCAGTTGTTAAGCCAAAAATCTCTTGTACATTTTACTTGATCGGATAAGATGAGAAATGTTACATTTCCAGAGTTCTAGTTGAGTTCAATGACCCGATGGTACGTTGTTAATTTTCGCTACGACATCGGCGCATTTTCGTAAAAACTCTTGATGCGATGTATCGCGATATATCGCAGCCGAAAGACTCCCGGTGCACAGCTGAGCCTCTGGCCAGCGTCGTCGCTCGACGAAGCGGATAATACGGTTTTAACGAACTGTTTTCCATAATGCAAGTAAAGCATTATCAGGCTGTTGAGTGCAGTACAGCCGTATACGTCGGATATTGGAAGCCGTTAACTTTAACGCCCTGATCCACGCCGCTCGAGAGCGACATTATAAATTCCTCCCACCCGCGCTGCAAAATGCAGGAAGAAGCGCGAGAGGAATTGAGCGCGACGTCGACGACGATCGACGAGTGGGCTGCCGCAGAAATTAAAAACACCGTCACGGGAGAGAGAGAGCGATCGCGAACGGATTTTCTGACGTCGGCTTTGCTTGATGCGCGATCCAGATTAAAATTATTTCAACTGCACACGGGCATTTACGAAAATTTATAATATATTTTCGTCAAGGTTGCTTAATTGAACTGCATATTTTGTTTATAGCTAAATAAACAGCTTGTTTGACGACCTGTAACACTGTCCAACAAACTTCAAGATTCTTTTTGCGTTTCCAGAACGATTCTCATCGGTTTTGGTGGGCAGAACGTGAATTACAAGTAGAATAGATGGTCCATGGTCAGACATGTAGGATAAGACGACATTCAAGTAGAATTACAGTATATTGAACAGCAGAAATGAGGAGGAGAATTGAAATGCGATGAGTTATGATTAGTTAAATGAGATAGGAAGAAGATCTGAGTTGAACTAGAGTTAGAGGAACGGAATAAGGCTGATTGTTGGGTATAAGTTAAATAGTTGATAACACGATACTCGAGAAGAGGTTATAACCCGGCTAGGATAGTTGAAAAGTTCTTCACACGTCCAATTCAACTGTTAGACTATGCACAGTGTGGCAAAAGATCGCGATGGAATCCCAATAAATTTGAATACGACTGTTCGACGATTATTTACAAATTAAAAACTCCAAGAAACAATAATTTCCTGTAATTTCTGTACAAGGGAAAAAGTTATACAACGAGGAAGTTTACATTATGAGAAACAGCCATTTTCTCGACGAGAACCAAGCCCAACCCAATTATATTTGCACACATCCTCGCGGGATCGTGTTGTAAGGTTTATCAAACGAATAAGCTTACGAACTTCATCGCGTCCATTCTGAAGTAGGATTCGAATGAATGAAACCGAGCGGGATTTCAAGCAGCCACGAACAAAAGGAGAAAGTGGCGGGAACAATGAAGAAGAAAGCGGCCGGAAGTATAGTAAATGAAATGGGAAGTAAGTATAGTTTGAAAAAGAGCCTGACGGCGGTGGGGGGAGAGACCGATGGCGAACAAAACTAGAGAACGGAAATTTAATTAGCGGCGCACACTCGTTAGACGTACCCATTCGTATTTTCATTGGTTTCTCGAGGCTCTGCCTTGGGCGGACTGTTATCATCTGGCTGAAAGCTACCGCGCGGATTCAGGCCATCTTGAACCGCCGGGCCATGGTCTCGCCGAGTGAATTATATCCCGAAACGGAATCGAAAGATAAATGCCGGCAGACGAGCCCAATGATTTACTAATGGATGGGACGTTGAGAACGCGCCATTCTCGAACGACCAATAAAAAATCGTTGCAGCAGCGAACACGGTAACCGAATGACCGGCCTTCAATAAACCCTGTTTCGATGGGAGCTCGCTTATTTTTATTGAAAGCCGAGCCGGGGTGCAGTTTATCGGGAATATTTAATTGGACGCTCCTATTTTTCCCCGCGGCGATAACGATATAGATATATTGTATTATTCTGCTGCATAGCATTCACTTCGGATCCGGGAACAATGGACACAATTTCTATTTAAAGTGTAGAATATATAGGTAAAGATAAAATTCTGGAAAGCAAGTTCCAGTTCGAACGGAGTTTATAAAATACGATCAAGACGATTTCAGCCGGGAGAAATTAACGTGGATAAATACATAACAGAAGAGACTTGCCTAAGTCAGTGGAACGATTACAGAAGCCCTTGCAAACCCACTGAAATTTATGAACCTCGAGTGAAATCTCTCGGTCTTATGTTTTATGCATCCTGGTGTGCTCGAACGCGCAAAAACAGTGGTAGGTCCGCGAAGATTTGTATTTAGGTATTCCGAAATGATTTCGGTTTAAGCACAACGGGAATATCCCCGGGAAAGTAGACCTCTCCGCGTCGGGCGTATGTTTTCCGCGCGGGAGAGCGCATAAGTAAGGGAATATCCGCAATATTTTATAGATTAGCCAAGCCCCCATAAGATTTCGCGATTCTCATAGAGCGGAACGACACGCGGTGTACGTCATACGATAAAGCCGGCTTAAGCGGCCGCCGCGGTTTCGAAATATCTCTTGGAATTGATTGCCCCTACCGTATGCACACGTTCCTGCGGCGAACCGTTTGTCTTACACCGGTCTTGTTACGGGAAGGGCGTTTCTTTTTATTGACGGTACTTACCTAAACGTTGTTGAGGGGATGAACGCAGCTTTTTTTCCGGAGTAATAGCCTTTCCGGAGAGCGGTCGGCCCTCTTTACGACTGCCTGGTCCAACTTCAAACCGAGACCAGGACCGCACGGTCGCGTAATTTCCGCGGAGAAACAGCTCACGGCCGCCTGTGAGTTATGTTATGCCGATTTTATCGTGTTTGCCCGGAACTTTTCATCTCCGCGCTCGCACGCCCCACCACGTGCATGTTTCTGACGTATACGGTCATCGAATCATTCGTTTCGCTTCATGCATCCGATCTTGTAATATTGGGTCAGTACGCCGACCTACGAAGTATTCGTACACCTTTTAAAAACGAATAACTTTCTCCAAATTGGACCCGACAGCTTGAGTTCTTTTCAAACGTTAGAAGAATTAGTCTACTAGCTAATGTGTAAATCATTTTTTAAAAATTGTTATTGGTCATAATTGCGAAGGAAAAAGTGGGGGTCTATAATGAAAATTAAAAAAAAAAGTAAGTTATATTCTCTTCTTTTAAACGGAAGTACAATTTTTTATTTCTCGGTTATCGATACAGTAAATTTTCTATAGACGCAAGGGCCTCGGGGTCATTTCTTCGCATCTATCGCATATGGGTACCTATTTTTTGAGCTTCAAAGACCGCACCGATCGTACAGAAGGATCCAAAGGCCGAGCCGAACGTAGAGAAGGACAGCGCGTGTAAAGAGAGATCACGGCAACTGTCGATGCGACGACAACTGTCCGCGTCTCTATCTTTCTGATGCGCTGTCCTTCCTTGCGTTCGAAACTCTCATCATCGATTCAACCACTAAATACAGTTGAAATTATATCGTGTTTGGTATCATTTTGCATTAGAAAAATCCCAGGAATATGTTGCTGAAAGTTCCATAAAAAAATAATGAAAAATAAAGAAGATTAAATATTGGTGTTACATTGTGATGACGCACGGGCGTTTGAACTGTGCCGACGACTGCGACTCTCCGCGTCGCGTTAGTAGTGGTTCACACCGATATACCGAGCCGAGATTAGATTACTAAGTTGGGGGGGTATTTTTTTCGCATCTATCGTACAAAAATTTTCGCATCTATAGAACATTTACTGTACTTAACACATTACCGACCGGTGATCATTGCATAATTTTGAAAAATCTATGATTCATGGCTAAACACATTTTAATGAAACCTTCAACAATGACAGCAATTTTCATTGCGAACTAACAAGTCACCCTCAATAACGTCATTTAATACTTTCATTTAAGATTGTAATGTGAAAGAAAATTGCTATGCTTTCTTTTGGTACAGTACAATTAGTGAAATTAGTATGCTTCCGGTAGGTAAAGTGTTAAAAGCTTAATCCAAATATAAATTATGATTATGCGGTCAACAAACGACAGTACAGCACGATGCATCGACCCCGTTCGATGAACTTCACGCGTCGAAGGTGAATTTCATTGCGAAAGAAGTAAAAGTTGAGCAACTACCGCGTCAACCTATAAAGCCGGGAGTTTGCGTGAACTTCCCTAGTTTGTCCGCGCTATGGACAAACAGATTTGCGGGATTGTTTAATTTTTAATCAGTTCGGGGCCGGACATCAGATGCGTTCTTCCCACGACCTTTCCGCGCGTTCAAAGAAGCTCTCGACGCTGTATTCGCTGCTAGACGGACAATCAACCCTGTCGTCTATGACGACACAGTCGCCGGTCGATCAGGTAACTCTGTAATAGGAACACGGCAAGTTCTTCCCAGTGACGTCGTTGCTCTAATAGTTCTTGACCCGTAGCTCGACGATGACGTCTCAACGGAAGCGTAAAAGTCAACCGCGACAACGACGTAAGCTTGACAACGAGGACGATGCGGGGGACGGCTGTTGCTGTCTATAGACGGGGGTGCATAACTCGCACGGAGTTAGTAGTTGCGAGTAATTATTCAAACTCGGGGGATAGCCTGAAGTTCAGGTTGCTCTATTGATCGGGCAATGGTCGAGCGGGGGCGGTGGAAACGTAAGTCTCGAGTACGTTGCTCCGGCTGGATTTCTCTTATTGTTAGTCACAACTCTGTTATCGGGAACCGAATCATCGCCACGGCTCTCCGGATAAATTAATTCGCGGTAGTTAGTCGCGAGATTCTTCCCCTCACCCCCCGGCCTGTCTGTCTGGTCGTCGTCCGTGCAGCTGACTATGTACTCTGTGAATTGTTTTCCTGCATAGTGCAGGCGGCGGATTGGCGACCAGGCATTATCATTCATTTTATTCGTTTTGTCTAGTTTGTTTCGTTTGTCACTCGCCCCCGAAACTTGAGTCCATTTGATCGATTCGAATAGATACAGGCACCTGCAGGCTTCAATTTTATTTATTTTACTTGAACTTCTATTTTTATAATTATGATTAGACTGCGGATCTCTTCATGCGTTTATAGGAAAATTGAGTAGATGAAATTGAAAAAATTCAAGACGTCAATGTATGATTTCTCCTATAGTAAAATCATTAAGGGTAGTTTCTATGTCTTGCAATCGATGCAGACAATTTTTATTTTGCATGAAGATCCGCAGTCTAATTGTAATACATAATTAAGGAAATGCACTTACCTTCACTGTATATTTGATGAGTAGACTGCGGATCTCTATGCAAAATAAAAAACACAGAAGCCAAATAAAAATGATGTTCTTCTTTTAAGTATCCTATTAAGCTGAAGCTAACAGATTGATGTCCTTAATAAATGCATAAAATCCGCAGTCTATCGATGAGCATGGTGCGCAGAAAGGAGGGGAGGGCGAGGTTGTTCGCGCAGAGAAATAGCACATACGGATCCATCGTTTATTAAAGCAAAACTTTATTATAGCAATAGTGAACAATGGATAACTATTAAAGATTTTTAACATATTTTTTTGTTTTTTTGATAAAAATAGCGATTGGATGTTTAGGTTTAGGTATTAGGTGAATATCTAAAGGGTCTCTTACCGTACGAAGTTGTTCGGAACTAAAAGAAGTGTCTACAGTCGAGTGTGTTTCAACGATGATGATAATCGCGCGCGCAACCCAGTGCGATATACGTGTGTGAATTTTTCATTAGCGGGGCAAGTCCACCGTGAATCTGGGAATAACGGTATTATCGAAACAATTCCGTCGATAAATTCCTCGATTTTTTTGTTCGGTTCGAGGGTGGTCAAAGAGGGAGTGGAACTGTGTTCGTCATCCCCAAACCACCCGGCCTCGGTCGGCTAACTGATCAAAAGCATGAGAACCGATGTAACGCGCTAACGAATCCAATAAATCGCGATTACCGTCGAAAATTGGAAAGCAGACAGTAAAATTCCTCTGGTCGTTCATACTCGAAATATCCTCGATAAACGAAAATGGAAGTTCCCGCCGAATGAAAGCGAAAATTTAGTCCGCAACGTTGCCTCGCCCCGAAAAGTAATACCGATCCGTCGAATCTAATTGCTCGGATCGTTGCCGTACGAACGAACGAGAAAAAAAAAGAAAGAGTTCAAACAATTGGTCTTAAAAAGCTTGAAGCTCGCTCCGCGTAAAGTAAAAGAAGAAGAAGAAGCCCCGGATTCACGGTGTACTTTGGTCCGACCCTAATTTCTACCCTTGATCGCTGCAGTCCAGAGAAGGATGAGCACAATACAAACAAGTGGAAAAGAGCGGTACAAAGGAGGAGGGAAAACGAAAAAGGGTGGAATAAAACTAGACGCCGATGACGCCCGCCTCCCCCGGTAATAATGGCGGTAATGAGAAATGAATTCCACAGATGCGAAACGATTAATCTCGCGCGGGACCTCTCTACAGCTCTGTCTTGCTCCCGGGATTTCTCTCTGTCACGGTCGATGGGGATTGTCATCGAAACGATATTAAAAGGGAAACGACGCAAGAAGACAAACGGCGGCGCTGCGATAGAAGAAGCTAACGAATTACGCGAAATTATTGGACTGTTGCTTGCGAGCAAGCCCCGTTTCCACCATGAAGCGCATTCTCTAAAGACACTACACCATTTTCAATCCTGCAGAGCTATTGGCTCCAGCTGATCATTATAAAATGCATTTTTAATCTCTGTTCTCGTTTCGAACGTTCGACAATCTACAATTCATTTGCTACCGAGTTGCATTATAAAGATTATGAGATTCGATTTATTTAAAATTCATTCAACCAAGATACAAAGTAACAAAATACATGCAAAACCGAGGGAGCCCGATCGCAAGCGAGAGTCCAGCGGAACAGAATGATGGAGGAATGATTGTTCTAACCGGTATTACAAGAAGCACGGTAAAAAGATCGGCAGATCAACCCGTCCCACCCCCGACACCCCCGGAGAAACAGAAAACCGATTTCGTACAGAAATCTAGAGAACCTAAGACAGTCGTCGGCTAGTTCTAATGATATATTTGAATTAGTCGTTACCGGCTATCCTACTCTCCTCCTTGTATCGTAGTAATAAGTCATCGTAGTTTACGTGTTTTTATTTAGGGCATCTCTCTCTCTCTTTCTCTTGCTGTTCCTCCACTCCGTTCGCTCTTATTACTTCGAGTAACTGTCGTCGCGGGGGACGTCATTATTCTTCTGTTTTTTTTTTGTTTTCGCACAGCGTACACTAAATCGATCTATAACCTATCTGTGGTGGACGGGACCGGCACCGTTGGATCCGATCGATCGCGATCTCACGATGGTCCCCGAGCCAAACGATCCACGTACAACGACACAAGTCGGCTCAAGTCGCTTTTCACGTTATTCTGCACCCCCTCCCCCCCGGATCCGACAGCGACGATCATGTCCACGCAATATACAGTACTCCGATAATCTTACAAATAATATATCTAACAACGTTAGGTTCATCTTAGATTGCTTTCCGTGATCACTCCATATCTGTCTCGAGAGGCTGAGCGTGCACTGGTCGCGGCCGGAAGTCGTCGGACACCTTCACGCTGCTGACGATTATTACAATAGCGTTGTGTCTCGCAGAAAAAAAAACTGAGACAGATGTCGATGTTGCCGGTTTCTGTCGGCCATCGACCGGTGCACGGAAGACTCCTGGGCCAAAGATCATTGCTACCATAGTGTTCCTCTGTGTCTTTGTCCTTTTCGTCTGCTTCGCCTCCGCGATAATACGTCCGCGATTTTCCGTAAAATCGGCGCCCCTCCCTAATAACTTTCTTCAGAGACGATAGATAGGTTACTGCTATTCTGTTTTTCTTACGTATCGTTTCGACGTGACGCACGCACACCCTGATTCGAACATCCTCTCGCAGCAGGCATCCAAGGAGCCGGTCGCCCCTGGAATAGTCTCGAGCGTCGTCCGAGTCGTTTCCGTCGTCACGAGCGGATCGTCCCGTCGACGGATCGACGCCGGATCCTTCTCTAGATCCTCGTCGATTTCCCGACACGCGATACCCCCTCCCCTTACAATCCGAAACTTAACTCTTTATACCTTACGACGTAATACTATTCAATACTTGTTGAAGCTCATAATAAGTACATATTTGAGGATTAAGTTACCGATTATTGTGTTAACCTTACGCACCTACTCGCAGATTTCTCTCTCTCTCTCTTTCTCGCACATGTACTCGCTCCTCTCGCATTCCGTCGTTCTCACGCACACTCTCTTTCTCGTTTCATCTATATCTGACAGTGTACCTTTGTATGCCGTCGACGCGATAGATACAGAACAGAAAAACGTCGAACTCGGTGTGTATCCAAATATCTCTGTACAAGAATAACTAACGAATCGCGATTCAGTGATCCGCGATCGGCCCGTCAGACGCGGAACGACGCCGATTTAGGGTAACCGGCGTCGCATAGTGATCGAAACGCCGCGGCGGGTTACGAGCCGCTTGGCAGCGTCGCGAGCGTCTCAACGATACCAACGGGGTTTTCTATTTACAAACTGAACGGCAAAACAGCGAAATCTATCACCGACGCGGCTCCGTGTTCTCTCTCTCGCCACCGTCTTCGCAAATTCTCGCTCCGATTCGCGGAGAACCCGAGCCTCGGGCGATCCCCTCGCGCACTATAATATTATACTTTATAGCCTACTCGTACGTCTATTTATGATGACGAGCCGGGTCGCTGCGGAAACAACGACCCTCCCACGGATTGTTTAATACAGCACCGGTAAGCATCCATCTCCGTCAGAGCTCGGGTCAACGAATTGTCTAAACGAGAGCAACGAACACGATCGCTCCACTTTGTCCGTCATTTGGAAACGTAAAGACGACGTTCTGGTTCACGGGAATTTTAGTTGGATTCCCTGAGTAATTTTTGTTGGATTTTTTATACAAAATGTACAGGACAATGTACCGGTCCTATTTTTATTTTAGAAGATAAAAGAAATCAATGTTAATCGAGGTTTTCAATTTCTTCTTTTCGATAGTCTACTGAAACATCATTTTCAAAAAGAGTCTGTTTAAGCACTCCTTAGAAAAGGAACTGATTAATGTGCTTTTCCATCCAACGCAGAGAAACTATCGAGGGTAACACGATGGGAAGCGACCACTATAGTCTGCAATACGCATGATCATGCATTGCCTCGTGGGGCATTGCTGTACGGCTTCGTCGAGGTGTAGGGCAACGTAGCCACGCCCACTCGATGAATTTTGCAGGGAAAGGGCAAGACTGTCTTTTATTGTCGTCGACGTTGAACTGGCAAGATTGAAAGGCAAGAATGAAACTTTGTCTAACGTCGTCTGCCTCGAAGCAGTGCGTATAGTGCAAGTCCCTCGAAAATCAACCAGCGATTGTTGTAAAAAAGATTTCTTGGATCTTCCAACTCGAATTGCACACCGGTTGCTCGAAAGTCTCGTTTATACAGGGAACGTGCCCGACTCTGATCTCCGTTGGTAGAGGCGATCGGCCATCGTCGCTCTACGCTGATTAAAAGTAGATTTAAACTAACGCTCTCGCTACGTGTACGCGATACAAAAACCGATTTCGAAACGATTAAAAATACGACGAAACGAACGGATTAATGAAAGGAAAGATAGTAGCTGGGGTCGAACGAAAAACAAAAACACCGCGAGCCGTTCCTCGCGTTCACGGTCGCGTCGTTTTCCCGGAGAGAGAGGAAAAAATTTGTCGTTCGTCTTTTCCGTCTTTCTTTCCTTTTTTTCTCTTTTGTCGTTTATAAAAATACCATGCGCTATCGCGATCCTATGTACACACAGACGTTCCCGGACCGGAAGAAAAACGATTCCGACGGGGCTCGTTGCCGGACGTTCTCTCGAGTTGGAGAACGATCGCCGACGTCAGTCCCTCCGTCGAGCTTCTTTGCTTCGGCTCGAACCGATCGTCTGCCCAGTTTGACCCGCGATCCACGACCGGCTCTGCTCGATCACTTCGTCGATCCAGACGTAAACGGTCGAGCAAACGAGAATACTCTATTTCTAGGCTCGGAGGCGTTTGCGATTATGGTTCTGCCTTTTTTTACTCCTGACCGGTGAGAGCCGACGAGATCGGCGATTATTCGCGCGTCTACGCGTGCAATTGGAAACGGGAATCAGCGTACACCTCGCAACGATCGGATATATTCGTGAAAGAGGAATGATCGAAGATGTCTTTCGTATCAAAAGTGGAATTATTCAAAATCTTATTTTGCAGTGGTAGTAGCCTTTGAAAAATTCTGTCGAATTTTACATTACAGCATTTTTTGAAAATTTTCATAGATACATAATGATCCACAGTCTAGTAATAAGTAGACTGCGGATCTCTATGCAAAATAAAAAATATTTGCATTGATTGCTGGACACAGGAGCGAAATAAAAATTGTATTCTTCTTTTAATTATCCTATTAAACTGGAACCTTTCTTAAATATTATTAACATGTCCACTGTTTTAAATTGTACGAACCCATTTTTGTCATAAATGCATAAAATCCGCAGTCTAGTAATAAGTAACGAAGAAACTGTCACGGGAAACCGTTTGTGTTTTTCAATGAACTAATTATTCCGTAACGATGCTTATCGGGTGTAAATAAATTGTTTATAAAACGTAGAAGTCTGCAATTCTGCTATTTGTTGACGAGAACGTTAAATAAATTGAGCAGACGTGCCCGAATAGCTGTTCTAAATAATAGAGTTGAATGAATGAAGTTTACGAAGTTTAAAGGTGTACACTTACTTCTCAGTTCCATTGCATTTCTATACGATTATGTGTTCTGCGAATTGTGAACGCGTCCATGGGGTTGAGGAAAGTAGTGCGAACGTTTCGGGATTGTAGGCCTTACCAATTTCCAGCGCGCATCGAACGCACCTGCGTAGCACCTTTAGAGTTGTTGACGATGATAATGGCAATAGTGATACTGGGTAATGTTCTCCTAGTTACAGCGTTTCACGAATGGTAGACGCTCGGTCGCAGTGGTACGCGTGAAAGTGTCATCGGAAGAAAACATCCTGATATGAAATGATGGCATTCACGTAACCTCGTACGCAAAGAAAGAATACATGAAAATTATAGTACAAGTATCGCACGTTTCTAAACGATTAATCGAAAGGAGATTAATCGATCGGATTAAAAAGTGAAGAAGACTAAAACTCGAACCAAACTGAAAGATCAGCGTGATGAAAGACGAAACAGGAGAGAGAGAGAATGCATTCTCGAAATTTGAGAAGTCCGAATTCCTTACTTGCTAAACCGAACCTGGAATCTCGAGCATTGAAAATAGGTTCAACGATTCGATTATCTCAGATCGAAAATTAATTTCAAGATAAAAAAATACAGAATAAAAGGGTTAATAAATTCCGCTTACAAAACTATATCCTTATCAAATGAATAAAAAAACTTACCTAAACTATTGTTCACTCGAACAAGCGTCACTCGAGCGTGTATTGTACGCTCTTCCTCGAAAATTCCGTATTCTTACTCTACTTACTGCAGCAGTGGCTCGAGAACTGATCGATTCGGGAGATACGCAATGAAAATTCTCCTTCATACCAATTGGCTCACAACTAACAAGAAATTACAATTAACGAGCCGCTACTGGGTACTGACACTAAACCTACCGATCACTGAAACTGACCTCCGCGCATTGCTTTATAAAAGTGACGAGATTCTTATTAAAATATGTGGTTGGATTAAAAAATGTGTTCAATCGTTTTGGCATCAAAAATGGAAAAAGTTGCCAGATCCTTTTCATATTTTTGAACCCTCGTCTCAGATCAATGTAGATCTTATCGAGCCTGATACAAATGAATGTCAACTGAAAGTTAGAATTCAGCTGCTGAAACAGCAATTCTGGTCTTCTATTGTTCCGAAGACTCATCCCCTAAATTGTCTTCCACCTGATGCCGAATGCATAAAACCGGTCGTTCGATGGCGGTAGGTTCAGCGTTAAAATCGATAGCTCGTCCGAAGAACGATAACAGTCCTTCCGCACGGGGACACGCGAGCCTGTATTCCCGATTTCGAGTACGTGTGAGATACACGTCGGGAATAAAGTGTATCCGACACGTGTGTACGCAGTATACGATACGTACGCGACACGGGAACCGTGGAATCGCGTGTCCGTGTGCGATAGAGCTGAAGAATTGACCGATTGCGAAACTAAGAATGACCCGCGCGTTCAAAGAAGCCCAAGGAGTGCCGGGTCTCCAGCGAACCACTGCGAACGGGCCGCGATATGTTAACCTACGGGTTAAGCTGGGTGTCCATTTCAGAGTAAAACTCTCGCGAGTTGTCCTCGACAATGTTTCTCACTTAACACATTACCGACCGGTGATTATCGCATAATTTTGAAAAATCTACGGTACATGGCTAAACACTTTTTAATGGATCCTTCAACAGCAATTTTCATTATGAACTAGCAAGTCACCCTGAATAACGTCATCTAATACTTTCATTCCATATCGTAATGTAAAAGAAAATGTCTATGCTTCCTTTTGGTACAGTATACGTTAAGCGAGAAATCCAGCGAGCAACCGGGCGAGTTTAACGCTGAAAGGGATTCCTGGCTTTAGGAACCGAATGTCTGAGTGTCGATCAGTCTACGCCCTACGAGAACACGAGGAAAGTGACCGCGCCACGGCTATAGGAGAGACGAGCGCGTTCGTCGATTCGCGAGTCGAAGACAGACGGCGGTGCGCGTCGCGAGCCTGGCAACGTGATATGGAAAAGCTAACGAAGCCTAGGGTGAAAGGTCGCAGCTCCGCGACCAGGTCGCCGATAATAATCTCATGTGTAACCTGCGTGACGCTCGGAAACGCGTTCGACGCCGCGTTCTTCTTGCACCCGGCTTTCCATTCATCCGCGAATGTACACGGCACCATACACACACGCAACACACACTCACACACACGCACACAGCCTCTACTTACAAGTCACCGTTCATCGCCACCATCACCAACACCACCACCAACCACCGTCATCCATTACGGCGAGACCGCGCGAGGCCGAAAGCTCGCGCAGTTTTCCAGGACACGTTCTTTAGAAACGGATCGGAACGGAAATTACAGATTTTCCTCGTTAGCGTCGCGTCCCTCTTCGTCCCTGGCCAATAGGAAATGGCGTCCACTGTTTGATAGCGTTACGCTGTCTGTCTGCCGAACCGTGCGACGATAACGAGATAAAACTGCTCGCGCTCTCTCTCTCTCTCTCTCTCTCTCTCTCTCTCTCTCTCTCTTCTTCAACGTGACGCAACCGAGCACGTTCGTCCGAGAATCCCGTCGTTCGTATCACAGATCTAAGAAAACAGGAGAACCGATTTCCGCTTGGTGAACGGTTCACGGACGGGCGCCCTCGGCTCGAACCTCCGCGGATTCTTCCGGTAAAAGTCCCTCACCGAGTACCGGATCATCTCTGTGATAGAAATGGTCCCTTAACGTCGTTCCTGGTAGTACCATTAATTGCGGAAGAGTTGTTGAAGGCTCCCGGCAATCTTGAGGTCGCAGGACGTTAAAGAACGATCCATGGCTACCCTTGAATATGGAGAAAACAGCGTTCATCCACGTGTCCGCGTGGTCGCTCGCACAAGAGCTCGCCGCTTAAGCCTCCTCCTCATCTCCGTTCGAAGAGAAAGTAACTCGCACCGGTCTCGAAAGGACTTTTACCGTTCCGTTCTCGAGAGTCCTCTGGAAAGGATGCGACGAGCCGTGGTGTCGTCCTCTAAGCGCAGTTTCCCGCCCGGCGAGCCTCGTCGCGACCATAACTCGCCGCGATCCTTCGTCAACTCCGGGCTATGTACAGAAACGAGAAGCGGGAACGAAAGCGAGTCTCCTCGAGGTGTGTGTTCGCGAGTGGACCGTATGCGCGCGTGCACTGCTCCGGGAAATAGAAGACAACGACGACGACGACGCAACGTCGAATGGCAGTCGCTGTTCGCGACGAACGCCGATCGAAGGATGATCGCGTCGATCGGGTAAAACGTCCGTGGATGATCGGTGATCCGAGGCGCGAAGTCACGTGGGCGTTAGGGTACGAGAGGCTCGTTTGATCGATCGAGGATGGACGTCATGGTGGACGAGGCGATCCTCGCCGGTTTCGGACGTACGGTTTTGCCGGCCCTCTTGATGCGGACGCGTTTCGCTCGTCGGTGTTTCACTTGGTCGAAAGCCCGTCGGTAGCAAGGAGGACAAAGGCAGTGGTGTAACCGGTCAGAAGGAGAGCGAGGTAACTCGTCCGACTGATCGTGGATGGACCGCGATTCTTCGGCAGGACGCTTGCACGCAGCACTGCGCCGGGGTCTCGGCTCGACGAGGGCTCCAACGATCGGCTCCATCAGACCAGGGGTGTGCCGTACACCTCGTTCGTGTGTAGGTTTTGATTGCTGTCGTTCAGCCTCGAGGCGCATTGCTGCAACACAACGGAAAAAAACGATTCCTCAAGCAACCGGTCCGTTAGCAGTTCCTCTCGGTCTTAAAAAAAGGTAGTCTCCTTTCCAGCAGTCGCCCTCGAAGGTCCTATTTTTACGTTTGCGAGGCGCAATTTGCATTATTCGGAAGCATAAAGCTGCGAATGTAGCTATTTTCATTAAACTGCGACAGCTAAAGGGTCTTTCAATAAGCGATAGAACTCTGAATTGAAATAAAACGAAAAATACGGAAGATAATCTAGTAACACATAATTAAATACAGAAATTACCATCACGACTGCGTTTGGTGGAGTGAATACGACAAATCCAATTTTCTGAACTATGTTTCTGAACTATGTTGTTTTCAGAACGATGTTTGCTTTTAGATCATTAACAGTTTGTGGTTTATGGGAACAAACAAGAGACTTAACGTGGCTCCACAAGAAAAAGTCTAATGGCGTCAAGTTGCAAGTTCTTGGAGGCCAATTGACAGCCGCATTCCTCAAATTTCATATTGGCTTTATCGTATTCAATCCACCAAACGCAATCGTGGTGGTTATTAATATGATATTGTATTTCATGTATAGTGCTATCGGATGTACGTTAAAATAAAGTAGTGAGAACTAGCAATGAGTTTCATCTACTCTTTTGCAGTCTTGGAAACGAGTCTACCCCCTCAAGGATTTCCGGACAGGAATTATTCATTAACGAAATTCCCAATAATCCTTTTCAAGCAGGGATTTAAAAAAGCTACTGTCAATATCAGCCCCGCAAACGTTGATCATTTATTCTGAGATACTTATTCATTATTAACGATCTCCGTTAATAAGCAATAACCGTTACTCGTTGAAATTAATTCACGCGGGGTGCATAAATGTATTATGTTATTCAAGTATTTACTATAAACTTGTTTGAATTATGCATGAATTTAATTTACAGCCTCGTTCGCAGTTTACGGAGTCCTTTTGAACGTTTCTGTCACTTGAGTTAATTAAGTCGGAACATAATAATTACCATTGTGCAGTATAATTAACGAAATTCATTGAATTGCGTGTAAAGCTGTAGGCTACAATGCAGGATAAGTATTCCGCATAGTGAAAACACACTACTCCACAAAATTAGGGAACATTGAATTATAAATTTCAACGAAATGGTTACCAATCTTTGAACTGTCGTAGCTTCGTGTAAAAAAATCTTACAATGTTCTACCTGTGCTCATTTTGAAGAGTAAAATCTCTAGTTTCACATCCGTGAATTCAGATTTGTGAAAATCTCTTTATAAAACAAAGCAGGAGAGTGAAGTTACTTTTCTCCATTAGAAAATTTATAAATTCAGTAGCTTCAGCGAATTTAAACAATTATTTCGCAGATTCACTTCAATGTGAGATTTTGAAGGGAGTTCTACAATTCGGAAATCTTCACAGTGATCTCTCAAAGGTAAATCAGCATGAAAATCAACATTGAACTTCAGAGTTGGCACTCAACACGTTAATTTAGTGGATTAGTGTGTTCCTCAATTGGGAAGTTTCTACGTATATCGTGGACGTGAGCTTACCGCTTGCTTCCTCTCCCAGCTCTTCATGGCGGACTTGTATTTCTCGAATTCGTGGCACCAGTCCGAGTATATCTTCTGATAATCGTTCGATTTGGCGGGCGCGGAACATCTGTGGGCGTCCACGGTGATGTTGTACGAGCACAAAAGCGAGCCACCGAGCCAGCAATCGTATCTTCCGGCGTCTTGTTCGTTCACGCCCACGATCACCAGACCCTTCTCGGACGTCTCGATGAACTTGTCCCCGCCAGCCCCGTACTTGTAAGCTATCTGGTACCTGCCCTTCTCCTTGCTGTAATGGTACCATCTGACTTCCTGGTTCGCCAACACCTCCGGCATCTTCACGAAACAGCCCAAATGCACCGACTGACCCCACGTCACTACCAACTTCCGTTTACCCACGCTGCTGTCGCACACGTCCGCCGTGCTGTTCGACACATCCTGAAGAAGTCTGTAAAACGCACACATCCCACCATGAACAAACTTCATCCTTATTTGCTCTACTCACAGAAATGTACATGTTCATATAAAGGATTATTCTGCCATTCGTAGAACAGTTGATGCGAAACTTTATTATTATTGGGTTCTTTTTATTCAAGCTATGCACTTTAATCAATAAAATATTTTCCATTTTGTTCGATGATCTTTTACCATCTTTAAAAACTTCTGTCTCCTATATGGCGGATGTGACATCACTTCACGACCAAGTTCCAATCATTTTTCACGTGTTACCAAAGATGTGTGAACACGTGAATCTCCACCAAGTTTACAAATCTCTTTGAATGGTAAAACATTCACTAATGATGATGACCTGAAGTCGCAGGATCAGTTTTTTGCCGATAAGTTCCAGAAGTTTCATGAGCGCGCAATTATGAAGCTACCAGAATGATAGTGAAAGATCATCGAAGAAAATGGAAAATATTTTATTGATTAAAGTTCGTTGCTTGAATAAAGAAATTGGGTTTTATTTCGCCTTAAAATACCGAAATTACTTTCTTGCCAACCCAATATTATTATTATTATATATTTACAGTTTATTTTAACGTGTTCGCGTTAACAGCGAGGTCATTAGTGACCGCATGATTTACCAGTAGCTAGTCCGGGACCGGTTTAGCGAAAATGTAGTTAATTTTGACGGACTTACCCGGGTTCGTAGGGCTTGCAGGTGTTGGTGTCCTTGTCCCATCCGCAGTAAGGATCATGAACGCAGCGAAGACAATTGTCGTATCGGCGCGTGCACATCACCAAGTCAATTTGCTTTATTCTATGATCGGACGCGACATAAAGGGCCTTGTGCTCCTTCGAGATTTCCATCGCCTGAATCGGCTCGCCCGGCGTCACATCAAAAACGTCCAACAGGATGGACTGCGAATCCCCGTTGTTGTCTATCCATTGAACTACCTTGTGTACACGTCCGTCGCCTGTAACACGAGGCAACGATGCCTTTGTAAACTACTACTTCGGACAGCTGACGGGCCGCGATACGGTCAAATTTACATCGATATAATGTCACCGACAGCCTCGTAATCTTCGGATAACAAATTTACTCCTGTCAAACGACCGGCATACATACACCGTTACATTCCATTACCAGTCTGCCGATTTTATGGATTCGTCACCGGAAGTGAACGACAGAAATGCCAAAGAACATAAGTCAGCGATATTCCAATTCAAAACGTACTTTGTTGATTCGTGAGTAGAATTACTTATGCTATCAAAAAATTGATCAAAGTCTTACTAGTGGTAAAAAATATGAAAATAAAATCAAAAGGATTTTAATCCACTGCTTGGAGACCATCAAAAATTAATTTCACGTTACTATTGAAAAATTGATCAAAGTCTTAGTAGTAGAAATGTAAAAATAAAAGAAAAGGATTTTAATCCACCGCTTGAAGATCATAAAAAATTAATTTCTTGTAAAAAAAGACTAAAGGAATTAAAAATGAATAATATAAATATAAAAAATAAATAAAATTAAAAGGACTTTAATCCACTGCTTGGAGATTATCAAAAATTAATTTCACGTTACTATTGAAAAATTGATCAAAGTTTTAGTAGTAAAAATATGAAAATAAAATGAAAAGGATTTTAATCCACTGCTTGAAGATCATAAAAAATTAATTTCTTCTAAAAAAAAACTTGTTAAGACGCTTCTTTCTGTGTCGCGCTTCTGTGTTTTGTCATGACAACGGCACGATTCCTGATTATGTCAGTTTTCGATGCAATAATACCGGACCAACTACACAGCTGTGAAACAGCGCCAGCGATAGTGAAAGCAGATGATACAAGTCAGCTGCAAGAACCTCCGAGTTAGTGATTATCTTGCCAAGTTCGCCCGCGACAAATCAGGATTAAGATATTTCGCGCAAAATGGTTCGCAGACATGTAATTCCCATTAAATCCCCTTCCGTAATTTAGCTTGCGTCACGGCGATTGCGAATTTGCTGTCGCATACACGACTGAAGAAAACATTCATGGCAAACTTGTATCGCTGCTGAAACTAGTGTTCGTTTACGCACGTGTTAGAAAGGACATTGAAATTTTGAATTATTCGATTGATTCAATTTCTGTCGTACGATTATTATCTCTACGATAAAGTACTCTTGTTGGATCTATTTTCGAATTATGCTATGTTAGTTGCATGCTACTTTCAGATTTTGGAAGATCTTCACGACGTCGTTTGTCTTTTATTTTCAAATTAATATAAGGCTGCAACTATATCAATATTATTTTCTAACCTTCGGTTATGACTAAACTGCGGATGTTTCTGCAATTTTCAATTTTTGTAGGCAAATTTTAAGAAAGTAAATCTTATTTTCAGTGGTAGTAGTCTTTGTAGTCCTGGAATAAATAAAAATCGTACTAAATTCTGTGGAATTTTATATTCTAGCATTTTTTGAAAATATTTGGAACCCATCAATGCATAATGATCTAGTTGTGACAATGGGCCAGCCAATTAAATTTTCAAACAACTGCTGTTCAATAATGAACAATAATATTGAACCGAGAAAAATTAGGAATGTAGTTCGAACATCACCCAATTGCTAAAAAGAAAGTTAAGAATTTCAGACCTATAATGACAATCGAGGGCTAATAGAAACTTTAACTGACGTAAGAATCGTGTCGACGCAATTCCGGAAAGAGGCCCGACCTATCGGAACGCGCGAGCAGTTGGAAAAACGAGGCAATCGACGTCATTTGAATTTTTCAAAGGGATTGTTTGAACACTTACTGGAACCGGCATAGTAGACCGTGTAATCCAGATCCAGGCCAACGAAATCGATGCGCAATTTATCCACGACCAATCGCGTGAGCATCACGTCGCGCTTATAAAACACCGGCTTCTCGTTCTCGTGCGATATCGCGGAGTCCATTAGCGGGTGAGACCGTATAAAGTTCAAAACGGTGTCTGGGAAGGTCTCCGTGTCGTTGACGCACTGGCCGGGTCGCGGGTCAGGAACTTTGTTCGACAGCACCGGAAGCCAGGCGCTGCTGCTGGTCGCTTGTTCTTTGAATTTCCCTCGGAACGCCTCTTGGATCGCGTCGATATGAAACGAGCAGATCGCCGAGCCCATTAATCCGTTCGTCGAGGTGGTGAACGTCCCGTAAAAGTGCGTGTCGTCGCCGGGAACCTTGTAAATGCTCTCTGGAAAAATACGAATGCCACGGTAATTAATGATCCCTGTTCCAGGAAGAACATTCTTCGCCCTCCGACCGCCTAAGGCACACTACAAGCGAAAACCGTTCATATATGTTCAAGAAATTGTGTTAGTAGACCGCGGATTTTATGCGTTTATCACGAAAGTGATAGGTTGCGTTTCAATTGAAATCTTCTAATGTATCAGATGATTGCATAAGTTCGTGCTCCATTTGAAAATAAAATTCAATGGTTAAATTTTAAAGAGCTTTATTAATTAATTATATAGTCACCATTCTTTTCAACCATTAGAAAAGAATAAGCGAACTTGTGCAATCATCTAATATTACTCTCAATCTTCTGGAATTGTTGATAAAAGAATGACCATTCGGAGTGTCTCCTTTCTCCTGCGATCGTTGCAGGCAATTTTCATTTTGCATAAAAATACACAGTCTAGTAATAATATTATAGAAGTTTCCGACCAACCGGAAATGTTACTTACGTATCTCGTTGAAGTAGAAGGGAAATTCGCCAGGTATCGAGCAGTTCAGCCGAGCCTTCAGATAAGTCGACCAATTCTGCGACAAAATATTCTTGCCGCCGGTGTCCCTTTTGCAAACTCTCGCCACACGGGAATAGACGCTTTTGCCGCAGTTTATGTACTCCACCGCGGTCTCGCGGAAGAAGAAGAACACGTGGCTTCCGATGTCGTACGAGCCCACGAAATTCGGCTCTGAAACAAGCAAACAGAATATTCGTGTGACCAAAAATTAATTAGCGATATTCAGCGATTGAATCTTTTTCATCTTCCGAAGCATCGATTTTATTTATATTTATGTGTACAAACTCGAGTGTATAAATCAGCACGCTGCCCCAATTATATTAAATGATTTTGCTTAAACGACTCCGAAATGAGAACGAATAAACGTCGAAACGGTTGAATCGAATTTTCCGCGCGGAAGGACCGCCCGAAGCAATAAAATCGCGTCGATTTTGGCGACGTATGAAAACGAACGGCATGAAAAATTGAGAAACCGTGTTGCACGTGCGTAGGTACGTGTACCTAGACAAATTCAATTCGCAGCCGAACGCCGAGGACGCGGCGGGTTTTATGGAAATATTAAAGTCCCGCGTAAAAATAAAATTGAATCCCGTGTTCGGGGCGGGAACAGTAATTTCAATGGGAATTGCCGCGGTAAGATTCCGCGTTGATGAAATTCCGGCGCGAAGATTCCCGCCGAACGATTTGCTCTTTAAACACAATCAAGCAAATTAAGATGCAAATCCGCGAGCGGTGTTCCGGGCTCTTTCACTCCCGGCTAAAAATCAACACCGTGTCGGTGAAAGTCGCGGGAGCCAGGCATTTTCTCCTGCGGGATTGGGTGGGGGAATTAAAAGATCAGTTTTCCGGGGGCCGGTGTAATTTAGCATTTTCTTTTCTGTTGCCGGATCCCCGTCTTTTAAAAAATCTACCCGAAGAGATCCTATCTCTTTCAGATTGAAGAAACCAGTTGGAAAACTATTGGAGACTATTTTGTAGAATCACAAGTTTACAATCAATATTCGTAGAATCGCAAATAATTGAATAAGCAAGTACTTTTGCTTGCAAATCGTGATTGGGAAACAGGAATTCACGGATTATCTGAAAGATGGCAACAAGCTATTACAAATAATGGAAATTATATCATAATATAAAACATATATTCGCTCTCCCCAAGCTAATGATTGAGATTCATCGAATGGTGCGTCTAACAGGGGAACTAAATAAATAATCAAATATTTCGAGTGAAAGCTGTGGTCCCGGCGATACAGGAGAGCTTCGTCGGATGTAACAAGGACGGTACCGCGGGGTGCTCGTTACGAAAACAAAAGCGGAACCCCGTGAAATTACGCGGAAGGGTTACGGGCCCGGAAAACGATCGTCGGAACTCCGCCGAAAACTTTGGAATTCGAAGGAATGCCGGCACAATGAGAAAAACTATAAAACAGACGGTCGAACGAGCCCGCGTTACGACGCGACGAAGTAAGTTTTCCGCGCGAAGGAAGAGGAACGACTTTCCAAGTTTTCATTTAGCACCCCCGGACGGTTCGTCCCGACCGGGCGCATACTTAACGACCCCCACTTTGTCCGTTTTTACGACCCGCAATCGTAAAACTGCTCTCTCGTCCTCTCAACTGTTATGATGGCACCGCCGTACTCGCTCGTTCGTCGACCTTAATCGTTATTCGAAAGCAAACTTTAGCACGTAGCCCCCACGCGGTCGCGAACACAAGTGATCCTTTAAGAACTATTCGAATTAACACGTTGAACGCCACCTATATTTCTTTTGGTCAGATTTCATTTAAAGGCACCAAAAATTTTCAACTGTTTCTTATAGAATCCCACAGATGTTGACGAGAAAATGCCAAAAATGTAAACTCACTGGTTCTACAGTTTTAAAAGTTGCATTTGACTCAAAATACATAAAAAGAAGAAATCTTTCTTTGTCTCTTGCTTCTTGCAATTGATGCGGAAGATTTTACAAAATGAATTAAGTCCACCTAAAACTCTCTTCAATATTTTCTACAGAAAGAATGGAATGTCCAAGAGTCTCCTGTTATTTTTCATAGAAACCCGCAGTGTACTAATTACCAAATGTGGCAGATTCGTTACATCAGCGATTGAGAAAGGATTGGTTACTGAAATATTAGGAGAAAGTTTTCGGATGATGTGCTTCTCCTTTGTAGACGATTCGAATACAATTGAGTCTGTCTCTGATCGCGAGTCGAGACACTTCCGATTTCCGACTCCCTGTTCCCGTCCGCGGATCGTCTCCCCCTTTCTCCCTCATTTACCCTCTTCCTCCCCGATTCTCCGCCCTCTACACCCTCGTTTCCTCGTCCTCCACCCTTTCCCTTTCGCCCGTTGCACCTCAATATATCAAACTTCCACCGGCGAAGCGTCAGACAATCGATTTAATCGGTGAACTGTGAAAGAGATTGCAGCCTCTTCCTCGCGCCACCGCATAATGTAAAATCGACAGAGGCTGTGCCGTTCGCACGGCGCGATTTAAGCGCGGAGAAAATTCGATTTCCGTCTGCGTCGCGACGTCATCGGATGGCGTCCTTGTTTCTCCACCCACGCGGCGATAAACTACGTCGCCTGAAATCGGCTCGGTTTTAATCGGCCGATTAGTAGCTCCGGGCTAGATTGGAATTCGGCACGGTATTTCGTTGCAACGACGAGCGGTGTGTTTATTTAAATTTTAATTAAACATCGCGACACTGTCCCTTTGTAATACGAAACTTCAATCGTGCATTTTTGCTGTTGCGATCCGGATTACCGCGTGAGCTCCGTTATGGATACTGCTGAAATGGTTCCAGCTAAAGAAATCATAAAAAAGTTGTTGAATCGAAATAAAGCGAATTGTGCGTATAAAATTACGATTTGCACATTCAATCGCCCAAGGAATATTTAAATAAAACGTTTAAGATAGCGATCTTATATCGTGCTTTTAAAAATTGCATTGATCTCTACATCTTTGAATAAATATACATTTCCCCTTTTAATAATTGTAGCAAGCCGAAAGTAATACATCAACGTCAATTCTTCTAATGTCTTTGTGGTTCTACATTTGACCAGTCCATTTTTTGTTATATTTACATAAAATCCACAGTCCATTAATTATAGACGCTGTCCGATTTTAATGTACAAGTGCAATCATCTTCGCAACGATTCGTTATTCGAAAAATATTTCAAGCGCAATTTGTCCTGCGCGAAGAGCCGGTAATTTAGTGCACTTAGTTCATTTTGTGAAATGGGAATATATTTTTTGTTATACCAGAGCCGAAGCTGTAGAACACACTTTATAAAAAAAGTATTAACCCACGCATATCGGCAGACCATTAGCTTAAGAGACTTTTCAATTTCAATATTGCAAAGTGGTTTTAGCAAATAGACCTATCGGCACCATTTTGCAGTATCACGATTAAAATATTTCCTAATCTTCGCATCGACTGGAGTAAAACAAATTGTGAAATCCCGATTGAGAAGTGTAGTTGACTTAACGAAAGTCGAAAATATCGAATACATTTTTATCATATGTTGGGCCTGGTTCTCGAGAAAATCGAGTTTGAAAATTTAATATTTCTCGCGCAGAGTCACCTGTCCCTCGGTTGTACCATCAATATCGAGACACCCTGTATGTACAAAATATCGAAACCTTCCTCGTTCTAGTTCGAACCTATTTAGAAGAATGGCATCCTCGAAGTGCTGGGGAAACGTTCGAAGCTATCAAGCCAGAATCAAACCTACTTACAACGTGCTTGATCCCATCAGCAACGCGCGTTTCAGCTAGGCGTCAAGTTTTGATTAGATGGAGCCGCGCGCGTTCGTTGAAGCGAGGCGGTATTCTATGCAGACGCGGAGCGGAAAACGTTCTCGCGGCACTCTCGATTTCGCGTCTCGCGCTGAAGGAATAATGAAATCACCCCTGGGGCTAGTTTCGCGAAGTTTACAAGTCGCGGGGTTCGTGTACCGGGGGGTGGTGGTGGGTCTAGACCGTCGCGCGTACAAATACGAAATTCTATTTTCCGCGGGTCCCTCGCGTTCGCTATTAGACACGACGCCACGTTAATAAATACGGCAAATTAGTCTGGTTAATACTCTGAGCCCCCGCCTCGACAGCGTCTCCGCAGAATTCCTAAATTAACCGTGTCAATCTTTTTCCGTGTCCTCCCGCGCCTCTCGATTTTCGCCGAGCAAGTTTTCGGGGTAAACTTGTACTTCGCACTTCGGCGGACACCTTAGCCTCGACGCTCTGACTTCCTCGCAGAATCCACGTTCCGAAGACTCAATTAGACTTGTCTGGTCTTTGCTTTCGACGGTGTATACGCCGGCAGACAGGGGAGGACGACTGTGGGTAAACCGGAGAGTCTGACAATAAGGGAAACTTCACCGGTACATGATGTTCGCCGCGCGGATGTAGCCTGACTCCGGTAGAAAAACTTTCTTAATTAGGATTTGATATGCTACGCGCGGCCCGGGATACGAGGAAGGCGAAACTGAAACGTTAGACTGCAAATATTGATAATTAGTGCGGTGAAAGGGGCGTTGATTGCTGCGTTTGTGCAATATTTCCTGTTACTTAGCGATTCTTAGACGGGTTATACGATCACTGTTGTTTATAGTGCGTAAATTGGGTCGAAGGTGGCGTTCATTTGATTGCAGAGAATTTCTATTGTCGACCCCGTAGTTCAAACGTATAAAAAAAGATTCGATCGCAGTGTAATGTATAGGGAGCACACTTTATTAGAAAAATGGGTAGATGTAATTTAAAACAATAAAACCATTCTTCTTATACAATAAAAGAATTTCTCTAAAAGAATTGAAAAATACTGTTAAATTATTTTCGACCTGTTAAACTTGTTAGGCAATGGGATAAACTATTTCAAACTAGTTTGTTGTAATTCACGTAGAACATTTTTATATTAAAAATGCTGTTATATTATTTTCGACTTGTTAAACATGTTAGAAAACGGGATACATTTCTATTTCACTCCAGTTTGTTGTAATTCATGTCGACAACTTTTATATTAAAAATGCTGTTATATCATTTTCGACATGTTAAACATGTTAGGAAAGGGATGAATTTCTATTTCACTCCAGTTTGTTGTAATTCATGTAGACTATTTTTATATTAAAAGTACTGGTATATCATTTTCGACCTGTTAAACATGTTAGGAAAAATTCTATTTCACTTCAGATTGTTGTAGTTCCCGTAGAACATTTTTATTTCGCATAGAAATCCGCAGTCTAGTAACCTGGATTCGAAACAAAATCACTACTTTAGGGTTGTTCGCCGTGTAGGGCAGTAGGTACTTTGAATCTGATCACACTTTGATCCACTGGAAGGTCGGCAAAACGATAAATCAGTATCCGTGCACCCTCCGGCGACTTCCGACGTAGCTAACCAGGCGAGGAGTACCCAGGATCTAGGTACGCAGGATTCAGCAGGATCGCGAAGGAAACAAATGAACGCGGACCGGCGAACGGTCGTTTGACAGGCGCAAGGATCCGTGAAAGTGGCCGGTCGTCGGTCGGTTATTCAGAGCTTGTTAAGCGCCCATCTCTTGCTCCACCACCTTATCCACCCCGGCGTTGCAACCCCTCTCTCTCTCTCTCTCTCTCTCTCTAATCCTTTATCTCCAGCCGACCCGCAAATCGCAATCAATCTTCATTCCACATACTTTACCCCGTGAACGCTGAAGAGCAGGATGAGAGCTCTATGAAGTGGAGCCGGGAGAGAGAGAAACACTCTCACAGGCATACAATGTCACTATGGCGACCATACGTCCTTCATTTAAATGGACAGTCCTTCACTTCACTGCTCTGTTCTCCAGATAATTTATTTCCTACGATTTTCTAAGATAAAATTGAAGACAGCATTTTGTTCACTCATTGGAATTTGAATGTGAACAACAGCGAACTGTTTGATGGATATATTAAAGTTGTATCACGAGTGAAAAAATCGGAGAATGACGACGAAACTATCAACCCTGCCGACATGGATGGATTAGGTACATCTTTTGAAAACTGTGGAATTTTCTGTGGAGGTTTCTCCCATTTATGACCTTGTATGACCTTGATAAGACCCTAATCATATAAATATCATACAGTATAATAAAAACACTCAAAAAAATTAAGGTCACCTTTATTTCCAAAAAAAGTAGTGCAAACACGAAATTATATTCTAATATTTATTATTAGACAGGAGACCTCTGTATGGAAAATAGAATTCTTTTAACCTGATTTGCAACAAACTGGAGTGAAATAGAAATTTATTTTCTTTCTTGATACGTTTAATAAATTGACACTAATGTAAGAGTATTTTTAAATTCTTTTAATGTTTTAATGTTCTAAATTACACCCACTCATTTTTGTGATAAAATCCGCCGTCTATTTACTATTTTGAAGAAGAACGCCGGCTAGTAATCGCGCGAACACTGCATAATGGAAGCTATTAAGAGAAATAATAAGAATTTTCTGGGCGGAAATGTTCGAGACAACAGTTAGCTGAATGAAATCCTGGAAAGGGCGAGAGGGATGAAGAAAGTGGCGGTAGAGGTGGCGCACGCGAGCTTATCCGTCTCCCCGGGTGTCTCTGCTGCATTTAATCAACGCCGCTGTTAATAGACAAACCCGGGGTACGTCTCTTGATGGTAACGTCCCGGTTTGGATGG
This sequence comes from Lasioglossum baleicum, assembly GCF_051020765.1. Lineage (NCBI taxonomy): Eukaryota > Metazoa > Arthropoda > Insecta > Hymenoptera > Halictidae > Lasioglossum > Lasioglossum baleicum. The sequence goes on from NC_134938.1 coordinate 8,451,021, forward strand.
CGGTGGGATGGGGTTGGAAAGGGCGTCGCCTTCAAATTAAACGACGAAACAAACGGCTAATCATGCGTCCCTCGGGTGTCGGGGGACGCGGGACGGGTTAGAAAGATACAAAATGGGGTCGACATCGGCCTCCTTCCGTCTTGTTTTAGTTCTTCCACCCCCCGCAACCCTCCGTGGGAGGGTCGTGTAGCCGGAGGTCGGACCCCGGCACGCTTCCGAGGGCGGGAAGCAGCACCCTCCTGAGAAATATAAGGCAACTACTTCACTCTATGCGCCGCTATTATTCCGTGCCACGTTGCCTCTCTCGCGAAGCACCACCTCCCCTCTGTGCCCCCACGCCAGAGAGAGAGAAAATTACCGCGGACAGGATACACCGGGTAGAAGGTGGAATTAATTGACAACTTCGCCGGGGATTTATGACTCCATTGTATCATACGGCCGGGAGAGAGAGAGAGAGAGAGAGAGCCGCGGACGAAATTGTTTCGCGACTGATTACGTGACTCGGTTACACACGGATCGAGGGGGCTACGGCACCCAACGTTGCTTTCGCTTTCTTTTGTTGTTTTGCGCGAACGCTGTCGGGCTGACTGATCACCGCCTGGTGTCAAGGTTGAAGGGCGTGTTTGCGATTCGCGACGGTGCGCGAGTTTGTTCCGAATGTTCCGGGGACGGGCACCCCGTAATTGCGACCGTTGCTCGCAGCAAAATTTGCGAGACAATATTAATTCTGTTGGCTTCACTGACGAAGAGCCATTGCGCACCGAAAAACTCAAAAAAACCTTGGCACTTTCTGGGGATACTGAAATGTGAAATCTACATTTGAAAATTCGACTATTCTTCAATTTTTCCGAATTATTATAACATAGCATTTAAACGGCATAGAAGGACACTTTTTCGGAAGTTTCAAGGCCTCCTTGGTCCTTTTTAATGAGTGACTACATTTTCTATCGTGAATCGAGTATCAAATTCCGGCGAAAAAAATCGACCTCCACTCGTCCTAGACCTAATAGGATAATACAAAATGATACACGAACTTTTGCACTGACCTAATATAATAATTTCTTCGTGAAGAAAATTTTCAATGTCAAAATACTGGCCCTCTGATGGATTAGGAGCGAATAATGTCGCGAATTGAAGAGCAATTTTTGCGACGTCGAAGCGAGAAAACATGGAGAACCCTACTCCGAACCCCTACGAAAGTGGGTTGCTCCGCGTACCAGCATTTAGTTCGGCGAAAATTGTTCCGGGGTGTTATTTTATTACTCCGCCTTCTTAGAGGCAACACCCTCTGCAAAGCCTGATGGGTATTCTACCGACGAGGCCGCCCTTCGAGAACCGCTTTTTATCTTCCCCATACCCACGACACCAGAGTTTTTTCACGGTTTCCCCTGGAAAACCCCCGGCACGCTCAAAGACTGTCAACCCCCACCGCTTTATCGAACAAGGGAACTGGTGGCGGCGTGGTATCGGCTTTATACGCAACTATTTAAGCGGGGTACGTGTTTCTTGCAACGTTCCGGCTTCAAAGAGCCTCGCGTAATGAAGAGGCTTTCTCAATTGCTCGGCTGCATGCGTTTTTTTTTTTGTAAATCCGTACTTCGACCCTAATGAAAATTCGATGGTGAGATTCGTGCAGTAAATATCTCCGTTTAATCGTCGTCCGCTACTCCAATGGAAACTAGCCCAATTTTAACCCTTAGCTCTCAAATTGTGACTCTCATTATTCAAAATATTGTTTAAATTATTAAATATATCGGTATCGAATCAATTAATAAATATTCAGGTTCTGTGTGAGGTATTACACCAATTTCATATTCATACAATTTAAAAATTTATAGGAAATGGGAATATTCTAGATCGGAAGAGAATCGTTCAATTTTCGAGTTAAAATACCTCCGAGTGCAAAGGGTTAAGACACAATTAGTTGGATAAAAGTGTAAGACGCATGACATTAACATGTCAACTTGTCACCGACGAACAAATTAAATGAAAGAGCTGAATAAATCAGGACGACGACCTCGTTCGGACGACGTTTGAACTGGAACTTTAATTTTCTCACTTTACAGTATTTTCAGATTTGAAGTGGTCACTTGAAAATGTTCGATAAAGCTTTGCCCTCCCATTGTGATAAGGTTCGACGGCACAAAAGTTCTTGGAAGGCAGACTACTAATTCCTGAAGCATTACCTTGTTCGAGAACGAGAAAGAGATAGAGATAGAGAGTTGAAGAAATCGTCGAGTGTAAGAGTACTTACTGTCCAGCCATTTCGAGTCGTACTTCAGTGTCCTCTTGAAGGTGAACTCCTTGCGACCGGTGGTTAAATTGTAGAGATCCGTGCGGAAGATTACAGTATCGGCTTTCGTGAATTCGGCATTGGTGCCGGAATAAAGAGCTGGCAAGTCACCAGGATTGCCCTTTTCCACCCAGACGGCGGTCGAATTGTCCGCAGGATCGTAAGGACACTTCGCTATACCCATTCCCACGCCTGGGACGTACTCGTGGCGGGGCAGATGGGTCAAATTGCTCTGTGAAAAGAACGCCCAGATTAATCCATTATCGACAAATTATCGTTTAACTTCGTGCCGGCTAGTTCACAATCTCTCTTCGCTGTAACTTTTGTCCTCTAATCAATTATGGAGGTCGCAGAAGTCACAAAAATATGAATTGAAGACGCAACAAGAAGGTAGTCGACCTTGAGAGGCCAGGAACTATCTTTACTATTTATTATTGAATTAATATCATAGCATGCAATTACTATCTTTATCTAAAGTTATCGTGTTTAACTTCGTGCCAGCTACTTTACATTCTCCCTTCGCTGTAACTCTTGTCCTCTAATCAATTATGCAAGTCGAAGAGGTCACAAAAATATGAATTGAAGATGCTACCAGTAGGTAGTCGACCTTGAGAGGCCAAGAACTATCTTTAGTATTTATTATCGTATTAATATCATAGCATTTAAAGACAGTAATTACTGTCTTCATTATTTAGTATTGCTGATAAGGGTCGTCCAAGTAATCCGGGAACGTTCATTTGGCATTTCGATTACGCTCCCGATGGGGGAGGCTCGGTGAAAGATGCGTCGCGCGCGCACGCCGGAAAATTTGGGGCCGGAGCGACGCGTTTCTACGCAAAAGCTGCACATTACCGCGCGAGACTCTATTACACGCACGGGAGTCGTAATTTTCGACAAAGCGAGACCAATATATTCTTTGACTTCATTACACGGGTACTTGAACGCGCGATTCATTTACCTTGGTGCATAATTCCCATCCCGTGGGCACCCGGCTCTGACAGAATCAAAGCGAAAATTCAACAAACACGACCGACTGACAAGACTCTCTCGAGCTACGAGAAGTTTAATAACCGACGATTCTTTACTTCGAGTTTATCCTTTTGCTTCGGAACTTTAGAATGAATTCTATTCCGAATAAGATTGAAATCAAATTCCGAGTTTAAAAATGAACTCAGCAGATCTGCTTGGAAACTGCTCTATAAAATTCAGAGTGAGCCACAAAATTACACGGTGACAAGATCGAAAGTGAATAAGTACCCGCAACAACCCTAACGCGATCGGAAACTCGCAACCTCCCCGTCAACCCTACAATATCCTCGATCGCAACTCAAGCATTCCAGGCAGACGTTCTGTCGAATCCAGGATGAACAACAAACGACAGCAAGAGATACTTACATAAATCACCCAATCCTTGGGCGAGTGAGCGTTCGTGCCGCACATGTAGAGCCGATTCCCGTCCGCCATTGGCTGGATCACCCTTATGTGATTCCGGCAGTCGAAGTGCTGCGAAAGAAGGGGAAGAAAATTGAATTTTCGGTTGATACGTGCAAAGAAACGCGGGGGTAGGGAAAAAGGGGGTGGGCGTGAGAGGATGGCAGAGGTAGGCGACGCGGACAGAGGCTCGATGCGCGGACACGGATTTTTCGAAAAAATTATATTGAACCGGATCGGAGCAAAGGGTTGCTCCGTGATCGATCACATCGGTCCCGTATTTCGGGCGAAATCGCCGCCGCGCGAACGCGAGAAATAAATTGGTTTGGTCGTCACGTAGAGAATATTTGCGTGGACCTTACACCTCGACACGGTGCGTGACACCGTGAATACGAATGAACCGGTGATAAGCGGTCGCTTGCGAACGAATGACCGACGGACAAGCGAATTTTACGTCGGCCTTCGCGATAATCGCACGAAACGCTCATTATTATTAGACAAAATAACACATTAATTTCTCTGTGATAAATAAACTAATCTTTGTGCAAGATAAAAATTGTTTCTGCAGGTTCTTCCATTCAGAAGTGTTATTTTAACTTTTAATTACTCGCATATAGTATTTACAATCTTAAAACTTTAATTCTAGTGTTTCTAGCATAAACAGAGGGGGTTCGACGAAACTATCAAATATTTATTTTGCATTAAAGTGGTTATTTTATTGAAAAGAAGTTCTGTTTTCTCACAATTAACAACTTCACATTTTTTAACAGTTTGACTAACCACGTGTCGAAGAGTGCGACTCTAGTCTTCACGAATAAAAAATACCTTCAACAATATGTTACACAAATGAGTAATAAATGCACCCTAAACATCGTCAACCTCAATTTAACGAGGAGCTACATTAAATTGGCAAAGTCTACTTGATAAATAAAAGTGGGAGAGATTTTCATACCGAAAATATACCTCTGTAAACAGGTGCATCGAGAATCGATAAGTGAAATAAATAATTCGAATATCGGAGTACTCAGCAAGGAACATTTATTCGAAAATAGTTTCGAAAATGACTATTGCACGAAGGGAGTTATTTAAGGCGCGGCATTCAATACTACGTTGATCGGGCGTTGCTTTTGGCACTTTGTTTCATTAAAAAAGAAGTGAAAACGGCACCCTACGGGAGAATTCAACGAGTCCGCTCGATATCAAATTTCGAAGTCTATTCTTCCACGGTCGTGGAATTGAAACGTACGGTCCATTAAACGTGATCTCTTTTCGATTCTCTCACGGGTCCATTTATTTTACATGAAAAACGAGGAATAACAAGAGTAACGAAGGCATTGTGTTACAGGTGCCTTCAAATGAACTCGAATTACTTTGATTCACAAAAGAATGTGCCGGCGATCCTCTGCGAGCGCGTTACCCGACGCGGTTTCTTTCCTAGTTTTATCGAAAATATCATATGCTGCCTCAAAAACGGACCGTTTCTCCGTATGCTTTTAATTGTGCCTTTAATTCGAAATACATCTCGCCCCTTTCCCTTTGAATCGGGCCATTGCGGTCGTCAAAGGACGAAGTACGATTCGCTTATGTTCTCTTTACCAGAAAAATCGAAGAAATTCTTCTCCTTGACTTCAATTTTCTCGCATCACCGTTGCTGTTCCATTTCAATACACAAAATTTATATATAGTTCTCAACAAATATAAAACCTTCAACGCTAAGCTCGCTACGATCAAATTACGAAGACGTTTCCTCGAGAAATTGATATTTTGCATTATTTTTAAATTATTTGAAAAATGGGTAGGTAATTTTATAAGCAGTGGAGGATGGACATTGAGGGGGATGTTATCTTCTGCAATGAAAAGAACTCTGCTCACCTCTGACTTCCCTTTCGACACACAATTTGCCACATTGCTCGGCTCCAAGTTCAGCACGTCCCTCTGAAACAGAAAAGAAACAGGAAGGTCATTTCGATTCGATTTGCACATGCGTAATTCAATGTTTAAACGAATACATTCTTCCACTGTTTTCTACCATGTTGGGAATCGTATTAGACGAGTCGAATAACTCTGTTAGATTCTAAAGCATCGACAAATACTAGAGCCTATCACAAGTTCGGTAATCCTCGCTGAACAGACTGATTAATTTATACTTCTCATCCGCGATTCGTACCGCTGATAATGTTCAGAATACCGACCACCCCCGGTAATATTCGCGCTGCGGTCTCGTTGCGAGATTCTCTAACAAAGGACTATTGCAGCGAGGCGTTATACTGCATCTTTAGGCGTTAGTAATAGCACCACGATTAAATGCTTAACGAGCCTCATAATCGCCTTTTAATTGATTCGTTCAGCTGAGGTATTCCGTCTGTGACTGCAAGAAATTCTGTTTCTACATAGCGCGACCGGCTCTCGCATTATCCAACAGATACGCATCATTGAAAAAGTTTTATCAATGTATATTTTTCTTCATTTTCTAGAATCCACAGAATTTTACGTGCATGACAGATCTTTTGTTCATTGATATTAAAAAAGTGCTGAACCATTGTCATGTACTCTATGAATATTTTTACTTTACGATTATTGAGATTATAAAGATACGAAGAATTATTCAACATTTCGTACATGTTTAAAAAATGGCTTGTTACTTTTGCAAAGTAATGCAGAATATGTAGTCACTTTTGTGCACATATTTGACAGTTATGCTGAAAGAAAATGCAGAAAATGAAGATGAATTTGATGAAAAACCAGAATATCCACTTAAACAGAACAATTTTAAAAACGAATGGCAATTAGGGTAAAGGTACCAGTAAAACAAATTTTTTAGAAATTAATAAAAATAACATGAAGTATACCTAGCATTACTTTATTTTTAAAAAATGAAATTGGTGTTTCCCTTTCGCATATAAATCAAAAGTATTACAATAATTTTTGTTTAACATATAGAAAATCGAGTCAAATAGAAAAGGCCGGTGAGAGAATCAGCGAGAGCTGACCAATTCCGACAACCGCTGCTGCCAGGTTGCTCGCGAGGCGTTCAAGGAAAGATTAGCCGAGTCTTCATCGCAGACGGCGAAGGTATCCGTCCTGGGGCATTCCGAGTGCCATTAGCAGAGCCAGTTAGAGCGCGAAGGGACGACGAAATTCCCGATTAAAAGCGCTCGGAGAGAGAGAGAGAGGCGGGAGATTTAATTTCGCTTGTCGTTGGTAGTCGAGCGGAAATAGGGCGATCAGGAGGAACACAACCGTCAAACGAGCCCGTCGGACTCAATTACAACGCACACTCGGCGCGATATACTTTTGAAAGTTCGTTAGCGCCGTCCATTTGTGTCGTCTTCGGGTTCAGCGAAGTCGTCGTCGCGTCACCAGGGGGGGGGGGGGGAATGAATGTTTCCCCATTGGCACGGCCGTTGAATGGCTCGCGGAACGTCGTCGTCCGTCGAGGGAAATTCTATTTCGGCGCCGGTTGCCATAATTACGAGCCTTTCGAGACGAGGGACGAAAGGATCCGTGGCTGGAACACCGGTTTCTTCGCTGGCTCGTTTCACGCTCGCAGTCTCGCCTGGCAACCGGCTTCTCTCCATCCTCCTTTCTTCGGGACCAACTTCAGCCTGCCCCGAAGAGGTGTCGCGAGTGCATGCTTCACGTTCTGCAAGCGGGAAGAAGAGGCCGCCAGCCGCCACTCGTCTGTCATTGTGCGAATCGCGACGACGATGACGAAGACGGCGACGCGACACGGTAAATGCGATGCACCACTCGCCTTTCGAAACTTTTCTGCTGCAAATGCGCCGCGGAATAAGGTCAGCAGACAGAGACAAGCAATAGGCAGCTCGAGGAGCCATCAAGACACCCAGACGTAACTCTTCTCTCGACCAAGCCCCACTCTTTGATCCGTCGACGCCGTTTCCGGGCTACGCCCGCCAGACTTCGCTAATAAAAGTTCCCTGTTCGGACGACCGTGGCTGCGACAAGCTGTTTGTTTATGGAGCAGCAACTTTCCTCGGTTCCCGACTGGGTAAACGATTTGTACGGCTTTTTATCCATTTCTGACGGGGACGGGTGAAGCTCCGAACATCTCTACGTTGCTTGCGACTTATTCAAGCAATTAATGAAATCGTCTCAACTGAAGTTAATGAATGAACATTGAAAAAATGACATTGACGAACAATTAATAATTGTGACATGTTGCAACTGTTTACAATTACTTCGTCCACTTTCGCATGGTACGAAACGAGACGTTCATTACAGAAGTCGTACATGTGCTTTTTAGTGGGGAAAAAGGTTAAAAACGTTACACGTTCCCCGGATGAGGTTACACGTAATTAATTCAGCACACTGTGTCCTCTATTTCTGCCCGGATATTTTAGAGAAATGTATCAAGTTGCGACACAACCACAGAGAATTCAAAGATTTTATAGCACCTGTAACGAAAATGAATTTCTACTATATTCGCAGTTGGCTAAATATGGACAAACAATTCGCACACGTGTGAAAAAGTCGAATCGACCCGGAATAAGTGTGTGCAGCAGTAAGTTGCATCGCAGAGTCCGTTGTAAATCACGATCGAGGTCCGGAATCACGGTGGTGTTCACCGGGAAAGGTCGAACATCCTCCGGGCGCGGGGCACGTACGGGTCTAACATAATTTCGAAAAACGGAAACCGCGCGCTCGCAAACCGTTCGGCCATGCATTTCGACGCCTGGGAAGGGTCTGGCCCCGGTCGCTATCTCTCGGGAAGCAAAAGCGTTTCGTGCGGCTGCGGAGGTCGTGGACACGATCCGGAAAAGGAAGTGGTTCGTTTGCACGGTCAATCGTCCGAAACGCGTCGGCCTTAACGATCGATCTCCTGCGGACGTCGCGTGCCGTTCCCCGGGGCCAGTGTCACGGCCAGGAACGGCGTTGATCCTCGAAATTGTCCTGGTCGAACCCGTCGGGGAGCCCGGAACGACCCGAAAACAGCTCGTCCACCCGACGCTAGCCCGGACTGACAGTGATCTACGACTAATAAATTAACGAAAGAATTGTTTTTGCCCGGCGCACGCGACGATATCTGTTATACGAGCGATGCGGAAGACAGCGAGAGGGAGGACAACGAAACCCGCTGAAACTGCAGGATTTCCGGGCTTCATACATGCGCCAGACAGACGTCCGCGGGAGTTGACGCACCGTGAATAACTTTCAAGGAGGAGGAGTCCGTTTTACGGCGGAACAGATATTTTAAAGATTGCACGGTCGTAACTCGAGCCGGACCTGTCGCAGACTGCTCACATACTGTCGTATTTTCTACGACAACGGCTGAAATTGTAGCATGCTGACAATTAGTTGAATTTGTGTTAAACTACATTTTCTGTGGAACGGAGCCGTATTCAATTTTTAATTTATTCCGAACGAAAATATCGATGCCATCGCTTCAAACGAATTTTGTAACACTTGGTGTTCGTCTGAACAATTTTATTCATGTCTCTGTCACTGTAGATACGATGATTTTTATTAATTCAACGAATTGATTCTCCGAACGAAAATATCAATGTCATCGCTTTAAACGAATTTTGTAACACTTGGTGTTCGTCTGACCAATTTTATCGATGTCTCTGTCACTGTTCCTGGTAGATACGATGATTTTTATTAATTCAACGTATGTATTGATTCTCCGAACAAAAATATCAATGCCATCGCTTTAAATAAATTTTGTAACACTTGTTGTTCGTCTAAACAAGTTTATCAACATTTCTGCCACTGTTCCTTGCAGATACGCTGATTTTTATTATTTCAACGAATTGATCCTCCGACTGAGATTCTGAATGTATTTCGTCGTAATAATAACAGGAGCTGATCATCGTATTTAACCGTAAACAACGAGATGAAGCGTAAAATCATTATCGTTCGTACAATTATGAGCGGTATGTAAACATCTCCCTCCCCCCATTATATGTGTATACATCTATCATAAAAGGAGAGAGTATTCAAATCCAATGAAATACAAATTTTACGAGAGTCTATTTATTCTTTGCTTCGCATAAATGGAAGGAAGATACGATTTCGCGATCGCGAATATTGCGCTTGTAAAATGAACCTGCGTTTACGATCAACATACATCCTCCTTTTTACGCTAGAACATCGTTAACAACTTCTGCGAATCCGACAAATGAAGCAATTAAAGGTATAACAATGAGAGGATTTTGAACGTCCGGGGAAACAGATACATAAATTCATTACTGAATCTCCAGTTAGAAATATAAATAATCCTCAATTTAACGTGTCTGACTGCAAAATGCCGTTACTGCTGAACATTCTTTGTGTTCTTGAACAGCAAATAAATAATTCCATGCACAATCTTTAATGCTTACAATAGAGAATCCGACAGAGCGAACTTCCCAGAAAAATGTCGCGTTACAGGTTTACGAGTTGTTTTTACAAGGAGAATTATTTCCGTCGCGGTTAACTCGAGTTAGAAATATGAATAATATATCTTTACATGAATATGCGTCAATATATTTAATGCGTCTGACCACCAAATGCTGTTTCTACTGAACGTTCTTTTGCATGATTAAGGCCTTCCCACGACCAGATAAATAATTCGTAAATACATACAGGAGTTTTTTTCATGCACAATCTTTAATGCTTTGAATGTAAAGCCCGACAAAGCAAACCTTTCCCAGAGAAATGTCGCGTTACAGGTTTACGAGTTGTTTTTACACGGAGAATCGTTTCCGTCGCGGTTGTATTGCTATTTTCTGCGGGGCGACATATTTCTCGCGACACAGTGCCGCTTCTTCTCGCAATATTTTACAGAACGCAGACAATTATTAATATTGGATTCCGAGTGTGTATGTGTGTGTGAAAGAGAAAGAGCGAAAGACGTGGTTTTCGTCCGAGGCCGGACTCGACGAAATAAATAACTTCAACCGGAAAAATTGTTGGGCGCGCCGTTTCGCGATAAATCGCGTACTTTCTTTATTTTTTCGCTAGCGCGTCCCCCCTCTTTTTCCACAATGTTTCACACGTCCCGGACAATTCGCGGCGCTTGATTTCGTAACAGGTTTTCGGCGAGAGCGCGGGAAAATTATTTGTTCGGTCGGAACGATAAAATGAATCTCCTCGAACGGAATTGAATCGGACCGGGTTGCGGGAACCCGGGCGATGTAAAATGGAATTCCTACGAGGAATTCTATTCTACAGCACGTTGGAAGTTCGCGGGGCTCTGGGCGGCAGACTTACGGCGGGCCGATTTACAAGCGCCGATTCGAAACCGGAAACGCTCCGATACTCGGCCGGAATTGCAATCGTTAAGTGCGGCCTGAGCACGCCCGCCGAAAATGTCGGTCCGCGGATTCCGCCAGGAGAAGCGAATCCGCGGTGGAGCCACGATTGAACGTTGTTAACGTTCGCTCTATTTAACGGATACTGATTTACAGCGTAATGCTGCGCCGAACAGCTGCTTCAACGCATCTCATCCGGCGATTAAACGGTAAAAGTTCAGCTTCCGAATCGCCACTCGAGCGGCGCCGGCTATTGTTGCCGGATCTTCGAAATGGCCTACAGATTATGCGATTTATCATGTCCCTTATTTCGCTGATCTATTCTTTGTTTTTCTGGCCATTTTGTCAAGTATTTTGCGAATTGAAGTAAAATTGATCGTCGACACACTGTACGAAGATCGACGAAAGCATTTTGTTCATTTCCAGTTATCCCCCGCTTTATTTAAAAAAATTCATTCTTGTGAACAGTATCAGAAATAATTTCTTTTTACACACAAAACAATTCCTGATTTGTCCATTATTTTTTCCAAATGAAGGGTAACTTTCGAACAACCCATTTCAACACCCATAAATATGTCGATAACAATTCATGCAACGCTGGTGAAACATAAAAGTGTTCGTGTTTCTATGGATGAGTGTACGATGGTCGATGTAAAAACCTAGAAATGTTAATTAAAACTTTCGCGTAGAAAATTAAGAGTTTCCGAGTCGCACGACGTACACCTGTCAAAGTTTCTGATTGCTACGCCGGATGTGAACAATCGAAAGTTAGGTCACAATAGTATCGCTATAGATGAACAAGTTCCTCGTAAGTAACACTCGTTCTCTTACCGTACTCCGTTATTAAACACGTGGGCAAAGTACTACTCTGCGAGTAATTACCTTTCCTTCATGGTTCTCTTCAAGTAGAAATAGAGTTCTTTCCCCCACGGTGAAATAATTAATACCTTCATTTTTTCCTTGACCCGAACCGATTAAGTGTGCAATTTTAAAACACGATGCGAACATGCAATGCAAATTGACACGTTTTATCGATGTCACCGTTAACATACGGCACTGCGTTTGAAAATGGCGAATTCTTATGCATTCGAAGCGTCGGAAACGGATAAAGTCAGAATTTCAATAGAATACCGTTCACATTACCTTTACGCTATTCATGTAGAAAATAAAATTTCTGTCTGACTGGAATGCGAAAGGTGTCAGGAAATAAAGGGATACAAAACATTGAAACCTACTTGAATGTGTCACATTGGATTCGCAGAACGTGTCGATCTGTCGATCTACAAAAATAATTACGTACGTACGGCTCACATCCTGATATAATTAACGTACATAATAATTAAATCCATCCTCCAACCCTTTAGTATCAAACGTATATTAGAACATTTCGTAAAAACTGCGATTTTCTTCTCATATTTTTAAGGAACAGGGTAGAAAAATATTTCCCTCCCTTTTTACATTCACACCTTAATATTAGTATATGATTAACGTACATAATAATTAATTCCATGCTCCAACCCTTTAGTATCAAATATATTTTTAGAGAACAAGGTAGAAAAATATTCACCTCATTTTCTACAAAAGGGGCTACCCTTAATAATTTCCGTTCACTCCTCCAAGATCCTCGCCGAAGTATCACCAAAATTTCAGCAAAAATACTGTCTAATTATCAACACACCTTCTAGATTTTGCAAAAGCAGTGTCAGAACCGAACGACTCTGCACAGGCAAGTCTCCAGACCATTTTCGGATTAACAACAACAGAAACTTGGTCCTGGCAAGTTCACCTGCGCCTGTTTACACGGTCCAAGGTTCCGCAATAATTTCATAACGATCGGGGGGAAGGGAGAGGCACTGCATAAATTGTATTCGCGCGTCATGACTAAATAAATGATCTAAGGCCTCTCGGAGCGGATCCGTTCGATTGATACATCTGCGACAGCGGGTAATCACACGCGTACGATCACACGTATACGTCCCCCGAACACGTGATACGCAAACACTTGCGCGCGCGCGTCAACAGCACCACCGCGTACGTGTGTAGACGCGAATATATAATGATACACAAACACATGCGGCCGCGCCTGTGCGAATCACGCGTCTGCGGGAACGAGTAATAGGACAAGGGGGCCACAGGTGGACGCGCACGCACACGAATGCGTAATCACCTGCAAACGCACGGTGTCTAAACAGACGGCTCCGCTCTGCATCGCCCTGCATCGCCCTGCATCGCCCTGCATCGCCCTACATCGCTCTGCATCGCTCTGTTCATTCGCTCGCTCGCGCACAATTGTCGCGATTGTGCGATTACACGGTCGTGCTCCTGCGAGCATGGAATCGCGTGTACACATCTTGTTCTCCAAGTAGTCACTACATCCTGTCGGTGCTCAGCGGTCATCGCCATTTTATTGCTACACGTCCTTCCGCGAGAAGAAAATGGTCGGATTCTGAAGGCTTATCCAAATGCGACGGCCAGATGTCAGCACTGCATAATATTACGTTGGAGGGAAAGCTCTGTCGCGTATTTTAAATAAGCAGGTAATTTTGTTTGTAAATCAAAAACACATGTTGCTAGTGAGTCATTGAGAAATAATGGAGATTACATCATTGAACAATATTAAACATATATTTTTATAAATTGATTCATATGTTTTCTTTCAAATACGACAGAACTTTCCCTCCAACCTGATATTTTATTCGGGGTCAGGACTACAGCAGTGCTTAGAAAATGATATCATGAAGAAATTAACTGGGTGAAATACAAAACGGTGAGAAACGTAACAAATCTAAGGATATGGTTACGTTGTTTTCGAACGTAAACAGACTATTAAGGGATGAAATTTATTTTTATTTAACCACAGCTTCGCACAATCGATGCAGAATTTTTTTCGTTTGCACGAAGATCCGCAGTCTCATTGCTAGGAACAGAATATTTTTCGTTGAACCAGCGGATTCTTAACCCTCATACACTCCTCAAAGATAGTTGCATAAAAATGACTTGGATAATAATTCGCCCATGTTTGCTCTACACGTGAAATCAACAAATTATGTTCCATTTGTAATGTTACATATTAAAGAAATACATCTCACAACATAGTCATAGGGATCAATGATTTTTCAGTACTTTTGTGAAAATGGTAAATGGGTGAATTTTTACCCCGAGGATCGTATAATGGTGAAGGGCGTAATGTTCTGGAAATATGAATTTGTACTAAATTGTACAAAAAGATCGAGAATTAAATGTCACGTATAATATCGTTTGAGGGTAGCCAGTTTTTCACGGTTGGGTCCCGCGAAATAATTGTTAACCATGGAGGCGCATTAGCGCGATAATAATTTTCAGGGGGGTTCCGACCGCGTATAAAGATAATCTACTTACGAACTACGTTACGTTCGTTCGCTCGGCACAATTATTCTCCAAGTACCGCACACGTGGCTGTTGAACTACTTCGTCTCGAAGTGGCTGATATACGGCCCGCATTTCCTATGCAAAACGACCAAGAAACTATAGCACACGTATGTACAATACATGTATGTACAATACTGTATACGTAGAGCCCCACCTATCGTTCCTTCGCTCTACAGTTTCCATTCACCGCCGATTTTGGGTTAACTGTTTCGCCTTCTGTCTCTTATCATCCGTCCATTAAGTCAAGATATTGATCACCGGTCTTTCTATTATCTTTTATACACTCCGGCTAATAGCTGATTTATTCTCGGCGATATTCCGACGTGAAATATCCCGGTCCCCGCGTTCGCTCCGATTTCCGCAATGTCGCTGATTTAATCTTATTAGCCTCGCGAATTCCCATATTTCGTTCGACGTAATATTTCTATTCGCTTCGAATCCAGACGCTGTTAAAATAGCGGTAAACTTTCGCGTGTCGAATGAGAAATATCGTCTTTTTAAATGCGCGCGATGAATGGCTTTTCAATAACTATGCTTGGAAATCGATATTCCCTGTTGACCTATCCCGCTCGGGGTCGATCGGGGCGCAATCTGCAAAAATTCTCCATTGCTCGCGAGATACTCGATGTTGTCGGTTCTATCTCGTCGGAACAGAGACGAGCAGAGTCTTCATTAAATAATAATAGCTGGACCGTTGTTTTTTCCGAGCCGAACGATCAATCGCTCCACTAAATTGTTTATAGCACACGTTGATACGTTAGCAGCTCCATACAATTCGACAAGTAAATGAGCTTTGATAGAAACTTTCCACTTGCAGGGGCGAAAAGTATCCAGGTATAGTTCATACTTATTTATCGGTTTTACTATTTTTACCACTACCTTTGTAGAAGATATCTGGGAACACTTCTACGAAGGTTTCAAATACGAATATGAAAGCTAATTGTTTGATATTAAAACTCGCATCCCGAATATTCCCGATTCAACCCAAGGATTCTTAATAAGAAGAAACCCCTCCATTATCCATGTAATCTAATAAAAACGCAGCCCTTCGCTCGCGGTCGCTGGCATCCCCAGAGGCCTTGTATCATTTTTTCGGGGGAACGCTCGCATACCTGAAGACCGTAGGAGGGCTCGATACAACCGATCTGCTTTTGATTCCTCATTTCTTCCTGTCTATTGTTTTCCCAAACGTCGTTTTTTCTTTTCAGACGCTTAGTGTGTGTGAGTCTCGTGGCTTCCTCCCTCCGCCCAAATATTCCCTTCACTTGGTTGGTTGTGTTATTATATTTACGCGTTCATAGTTGCTAACTAAACCCAACAAAATCATCCTGTAAACAGGAGCCAAGTTCCTATGGCCGTAAAAAGTTGTGAGATCAAACAAAATACGGCCAAGTTCATTAGCTTAGAAATACCTCTTCCAATACTGAAAAAAGCGTTTGCAAAAATTAGTTTCAAAGAACGCTATTTAATGTTTAAAGAGTTACATGGAGGGCTAAATTATTCAAACTTGACCATTACTTTTTCAACCAATGGCCATAAAAGGTGTTGGGTAGCGTCCAAGTTTGAATAATTTAGCCCTTCATGTAACTCTTTAAAAATTAAATAGCGTTCTTTTAAACTAATTTTTCAGTATTGCAATAGGTATTTCTAAGCTAACGAACTTGGCCACATTTTGTTAGATCTCACAACTTTTTACATATCTTGGCTCCTGTTTACAGGATGTTTTTGTTGAGATCAAGATTAATACGTTCAATCACACACCACACACTTGCTCTAAAGGTATAAGGCATCCACCTATGTATCTATCTACAACATTAACATTTTTCTCCATTGTCAACGCAGTGCGACATTCAAGAAGCATCGTTTCAGCCCTAACGCGGATTCGCATGTTTCGCCTGGTTTCTACGTTCCGTTCAGCACCGTTGCGATGCACCAGAGAACGAGTTAACCGTGTTGCAGGATGGTTGACTGTAGTTGTGATTGGCCCGCGTAAATTCGCCCGAAGGGCGTCTCGTTAAAATCATATAACAATCCGGCCAGCTGGTAGAGTCGGTTCGCGGACCCTGATAGCGACGTATTACTCGTTAAGCAGTCCGTTGCATTAAGGCCGCGAAGTACACACCGGTTCGCCGGTAATTAAAAGCGGAGCCATTCCCGGTATCCGCACTTAACCGTAAGCCAGGCAAGGATCTCCTCGTTACACTAATCATTACTATCCGTTGCGAGGTGTAGAAGGTGTGGGGGGTGAGGTTTGAAATAGCCGAGCTGCCCAGCGCGTGTAAATGCTGCCGGACGCCGCGCCGGGAGGCGTGGATCGGAATATCTTTGTAGAGAAGAACGGGAAGACCGAAGAACCAGAGCCTGCGAGAGACCATCGGGTTCTTCTTCCTCCCCTACTTTCCTCGACTCTTTTTATTCCGTGACGAAGGGTCGGGTGAAATGAAACATGTTAATGGTATTGGCAACACGGAAAGGGTGCGACCCGTGCAGCGCACTTTGTGCGAAGGAATCTGCCGTTCGGGTCATTAATCGACCCCAAAGGATTTATTTTATACCTTATCGAGCCTACATTTCGGTCGCTGAACACCAGCTCACCCGTCTCTCCGCGTAAAGAGACTTTTAACCCTCAGTCGTCGTTGTCCTGGGGCTCCGTGATTCACAGCTTTACTTTCAAAACTGATATCAAAGAGATTTTTACCTGATTATATATTTTCAGAGTGGTGTCACTTTCAAAACATACTCGATCTTCATACTACTACACTGTTGCGACCAAAATCTGTGCAGCTGAAGGGCCATTTTAGAGGCCGGACTCCATTCTTCAAATCTACGTCGTTCTTCAAAGAATTTTTTAACGTCTGTATGATCCTTTGAATTTACATTTTCAAAACAACGAAGTATTTTCACTTCCCACCTGTTACATAAACGACTTTGTTGAGAAAAACAGACAATGTTTTCATGCTTTCAATTCGATGCTGTTGTTCAAAAATTTCGAGATCCGTTTACTGAACAAAGCAGCGTTGGGCATTCATCAATTAAAATTTTAACCAAGGACAAGAAAAATGGACGATTGATTCAATTGATTGCAGAAGTTAATCACCAATCGTTGATTAAAAAAAGAAATCATCGAAAAATCGGAGACTGATTTAATCAATTGTTGAAGTTAATCGCCACACGGTCTATCCATAAATTGTAATAAGCAATTAATGAATAAAGTAGGAGGTTAATTGTTAATTGCAATTAACGATTGAAGTAGAAATTTATTCGTCAAATTCGTTGATTAAATTTTTGCCCAACTGTGCAACAAAGTCGTTTATGTAACGGGTTGGAAAGTAAAAGTACTTTCCAGTTTTGGAAATGTTGCAAATTAGAAGAATGAAACCAACGTAGATTTGAAGAATATATGTAGTCTGGCCTCTAAAAAGGCCCTTCAGCTACATAGATTTTGCACGCCAGTGTAGTATGAAGATCGAGTATGTTTTGACAAAATGTTTTAGTAGGTCGTCGTAGTCTAAAGTGGTCGTTCATGTAGATTTTTATTCGGGCACTATAAAATTTTAGACTTGATATGTTAGACAGTTTATATGTTTACAAATTCATGCTGTTCTAAAATGGAAATATTGAATCTTCTATTTTCGAGATCCATTGTTCAACATACCAAGTCTAATTTTATAGTACCCGGATAAAAATCAACATGAACAACCACTTCAGACCAGGCCACGACCAATTGAACCGCCACCTATTAATTATGCTGCTATAAATCCCGAACCTGTTCGAGAATTTCTCCCCCGATAAAATCTCTGCAGGGCTAAAAATAATCAAGGTCAAAGTATGGCATAAAACGAATGCAAAGCGGACCGAACGCGACAGCGCTCCAAAGCGGACCGAACGCGACAGCGCTCCGTATCTGGGATCTTGTGTACCTTATAAATAAAGTTTATACCGCTTTTTGCCGAATAAGACGCTGATCGTAAAACATTATGATTTCGTGCACGCACACGCGTCGTTAATTAACCGAGCTCATAAATGAGCTATGCTAACGTTGAATTGTTTTCGAGAAAATGAGTCGTAGAATCTAATGCCCCACCTTTTTCCATTAGCGGCGGCCGGTAACATAAAAGTTTATGCAACTCGTAAAATTTTCCCGCCATTACGCTCCGCGAATATTAGTAACGCCGTGCATCCCACTGTCCTCGGGAATGTAACTTAATAACCGGCGGCACGTTGCGTAAACTCTGCCCTCTTCGCCCTTTCATTTCCTCGAGTCCTCATCTCTGATCCAGTTTTTCGGATCCCAAACCCTACAGATTGGGCGAAGTCAATGCAATTTATTTGATAAAAACAAAGAGGATAAAATTTAGGATATCTATTGACCAAAACTGATTTTATGAAGGTCTGCTTCGTATACAAACATTATCGTTTCCTCCTCTCTTTCTTTCACGCCCGGATTTCAATACAAGCGGGATGGGTCCGCGTACCCTTGGCAAATAGTTCTTTTGTTATGAGGACGACCGATAAGGTCGGTAAATACGCGGCGAATTCTTCGTCCACGACTTCCAGTCTCCGTGTGTCATTCAACAAGTAAAGACGTGTCTTCCTTGGTTTAATAGTGTACAAGGTGAGGACTTACACCGAAAATATCTCCGTTGTTTTTACTAATACAAGAAAATGTTTGGTTCAGTGTGGCAATTATTGTGACGGAGAAGTTCTTTAGGCTGCTCTTTACTTTACCGGACTCAATATTTGTGCCTTTCTCCTATAAATTTGTATTTGGTATGTAATCTAGTAGATTTGTACCCGGGGCGGCTGCAGATCAAAGTTTCGGTCTTGTAGGATCAAAGGTTCAGGAGTTATGCTTGCTTAAACTTGAGCAATCTGCAGTGTTTTTGACAGATAAGGGCGCCGCCATATTGGTAGTGACGGTCGCGCGCCGCTTACCGAGTTAGTTGGTGATTAGGCAAGGACCGGCGGTTCTGCTCGGTAAGCGGCTCGCGGTTGTCACTACAAACCAATATGGCGGCGCCCTTACCTGTCAAAAACACTGCGGATTGCTCAACTTTAAGTAAGCATAACTCCTGAACCATTGATCCTACAGGATCGAAACTTCGATCGGCAGCCACCCCGGGTACAAATCTACTAGATTACATACCAAATACATCATAATAAAAATTTTGAGTCCGGTAAAGTAAAATTTACCCGTTTTTTACCCTGGTGGAGTACGGTAAACATGAACATGGTCTCCCTACGTTAAGTTATGCTTTTTGATGAATAACTCCACCGAAGGTCATTCGAAGATCAGCATATTATACATGGTTGAATTGAAATAGTGGTTCCATTTAAAAATACGACGATGAACCACTGATCCAAACATTTTTAAAGATAAATGAAATATTATTTGTTCATTTCTAATACCCTAACTGAATAGCTTGAGTGTCGTAGGCGATCGTGACAATTCGTCTAACGGTTGAATTTCAGATTACAACCTCGATATCAGAGCGCCGGGTACGTCGTTTTTCTAACGAACCCCTCGTATTACCGGGGAGCCGTTAACGAGCTCGCGAAATGGGAACGCACCTTAATCTCGCTCGGTTTCTGATTAAAGGCTATGTTCTCCAGTCCTTAATTCACTAAAGAGCAGCAGAAAGTTCTCGAGCAAGTAGACGACGGCGGCCAAGAGACGCTGCGAACCCAGACATGGTGGAAGGAAGAGGGTTGTGGAACACGGGGGCGAGAACAGGTGCGAGTTACCGGGACTGTACACACGGCGTGTCCGGTTGAAATCTATAGTTCCTTAGTTTCGGCGAAGAAACGCCACTGCTGGAATTACAATCTTCCTCGAACCAGGTCGTTATCCGCTCAACGTTCCTAATTGTGCGCGTTTTCTTCGTTTAATTGCTGTTTCCGGCCGATATTTCACCGACAATTCCCTTTGCACCCGTTCGATATTATCCATAGCCACAGTGCGATACGTATTTACCGCGCCACCGGATAAATTACGATGATTAGAAACTGACTATCACGAAATTACAATGGTTCTCGTCAGAGGATGCTGATTAAATGTAGCGAATTCGAGGCAATTGTACTCAATCGGAACCGACACTAATGTGCTATTTGATATTTCGCCGAGAAAGACAAACTCGTATGCGGGATTAATGCATATCTGTCATTATCTACCGATTGAATTCGATACATCGATGATATTCGCGATATTGTAATAGCTGTTATCAGATATTCGTTCTTTAAACAATTCCTAATGACTGGGCTATATTAATTTTTTTAAGAAAGATAACGTAATAACGAAAGTTCTGCGAGAGGACCGTTACTTGTGCTTGGCTTAACTTTAAATTTCAAAGTTTAAATCCTTCTTTAACAAAAAAAGAAGAGCTGAGAGCTTATCCTGTTTCTTCTTGAAAACTCAGAGTGTACTTAGACAACCCTTAACTAGTATAATCGATAAATGAGAAGCTGACTATACGGACTGATGGGAAAGGTTTTAAGGGACTTACGGTGCTCGTTTCGCGGAGTAAAGACTGTTTAATGAACATTTGCTAATTTCCAGAAAATTTTGAACGTAGATCCTCAGGCATTTGTTGCGAATGTTAGGGACTTTGAAATTTAGAGGGATTCAAAACATTATTGAAATCATAAATCTTCTCAGTTTCTATTTTATTAAATAAATCGCTTCACTATTACGAAATTTTTGTGGACACTGGGTGAGCGATCGACGCATTACGCTAACCAATTTACATTGCATTGAAAGCAATACGTAGTATTTTATTTTTCATCGATGCATATTTAGATTTAATCTGAAATTTCGGAATGAAACTGTAAAGTAAGGGATTCACAGCAGGTACTCATTGCATACGCGAAGAAGCTCATCCGACAAGGGATTGAAAAGATTATTTTTATTTCCAACTAATACACCTATTCTCTTATTCTCGCGCCGCAATAGGGTCAACACGATGTACGGGAAGGCTCAATCACGAGAGTCGATGGCTCGTATCACACACGCGTGCAAGATTCCAGGGCAATAATATTCTCGGCCGGCTGCGGTGCATCATTTTATCGTGTTGCCTACGACGCCATTAACTTTACGGCACCGGCATGCCTGCCGGCATGTAAACGCCTTGACTTCCATTACCGGGGACGGTACGCCGACTATTAAACAGAAATATCTCCCTGGGTTAGGTCCCTGTCCCGACCCAACCCCCCAAAACTCTCTGAACCGGGGTTTCCGCGGATTCGTCGGCGAACGGGGTGAGTCTAGAGATAGAAAGAGGAGAGGAAAGAGAGAGGGAGAGAGAGCAGTATCCTCGGGCCGCGTTTACACGCTCGGTAAGCAGTCTGCGAGAGGGAACCCGTCCGCCCGTCTTACAGACGACGAAAGTCGTCGACGCTTGCATTTTGAGACGTTGTGATGCAGCCGAGGCGACTTCTAAGGGCTCGTACTCGGCGCGAGATTACGCGAGCTGATATTTCGAAGACGAATTCGAGGTAAGCCCGGATTTCATTAAGATGCAAGAACGTCGATATATATGCACGATTAGACAGAGGATCTTTATGTAAAATAAAAATATTTTGCAATGATTGTGGGAAGCAGGAATAACATAACAATTGATATCATCCCTTAACCCCTCGCCCTCCAATGTCGTGCCAGACTCGTGATGAAGATGAAGAACAGAGTCTAATAATAAAATTCCTTTTGGTTTTCTAATCTACAGCTATTAGAGAATATACATAGGCATACAATGAATATAAATTTTTTCCTGTTTTAGAAAATTACGATCTATGAAAATGTTCTAATCGCTGAAACCGTATAATAAATCGTAAGGCAAGGGGTTAACGACTATGTTACATTAAAAGCAACATTACAACATTCTTGAATCTTTTAAATCTTTTACTGTTTTATATTCCACCCAACCGATTTCTTCATAAACGGATAAACATCCGCAGTCTACGCACGATGTTTCTGAGGGTAAAATCGAGTTACAACATTTCAGGTTTGAACGTTAACGCGTTCATAAGGCATAGGTTGCTCTGTTTAAGACGATTTTCGACGCTGTGCGAGCGAGCGTTTGATGAAGCTAATACCTCAACTAGACTTAATGAAGGGAAACTGAACCAGGTCTCAGTTGAATCACTTAACCCAGACGTGATTTCACATAATTCGAGGTGACTAACCTAGACCTTCCCTGACTAGCGCGTGTTGATTAGTCTGGACCAAACGCAACCTAACCACAGTCCTATCGAACCAACCTAGAACCCACTTGACCCGAATACTGCAGACTAGATTAGTCTAGACACAACGCCATCCGAGTGCGCAGACCTTCTAAATTCTAATGTAATCTTGGAAGTTGGATGGAAATTAATCAGGCAGAGGTGTGCGAGAGCGTAAAGGTGTCTGGCGGAGAAATTTACTTCGGATCGGGAAGGGTTCTCGAAAATTTCAGGATTCTCGAGAATTTTCGGGATTCTCGAGACCAGATGCTTTCCCGACCATCGGGTGCCCGATATTTCCGGGTCCTCGCACACTTCTAATCACTAGGAGCTAGATGATGCCTTTGAAATGCTGGATCAAAATGAATCCAGGTCACATCGGCCAAGTGTTAAAGATTTAAGAGATCGATTGCGGCGGTATCCGGTGGCGGAGTGGATCGTCGATCCCCAGTATGCGGAGACTGTCCTCGAAGATGATTCTCCTCGGCTAAAAGTTCGAGTATGAGAATCCTCTGCCGGAGTAGGTCGTTGTCTCCGGGTTAATATTCCTTTCGACCGAGCCCGGAGCTTGAAAACGACGTTACGCGCATACAAATTTCGCGTGTCACCGTGGGGAGGAAAGACGCAAAGCGTGTTTGAGATTTACATATTTTTGAAAGGACGCTTGCCCGGGCTTCTCCGTTGATGCCCGCGTCTTTGCATTTCATTAGACCCGGCCGGTTCCTCATTTGGCCGTTAGAAAACAGACGGGACTGAAAACGCGGACGGGAAATAGGTCGCCTCCGACCCGGTGCGGTGGGTCGTGTTGCGGGGTAGCCGTGCCGCGCCGTCAAAGACAAAGAGATTCCTTGCCGAAGAGAAACACTTCACCCGCTCGCTACGTCTCGCTAGACACGTTTTCTGCTCCCGCTCTATCGCGGACTCCTCATTACCGGCACATCTCAAGAAACTCGATCCTTCCACGCCATTCACCATTTTCTACGTAATTCCTCGAATCCGCCAGAAACCTCGACCAAATTCATGTCTCTGTTAATTATACATCAGTCATTATACGCTAAACAGCTTCAGGAGGTTCTAATTCTGGTATTTACTTGCAAAGCTACCCAACCGTGACACGCCGATTTTTAAGAAATTTTGGTAGGATGTAGAACTCGACTTTTTATGCTGCCGACATTTATGTTAAATGCAAGTTCTGCGTCTTCGAATAAGAAAATAATTTTAAAATTAACTTCTTTTTCGGGCTGCACTTTCCCTTAACCAGAAATTCACTTATTAAATTATGGTTATTATAGCTGTGTTACACTCTCTTCTCTCAACACGTTCTGCGAATCTCTTGTATAGGATATCATCTCGTGTTTCTTCACTTTCCGTTGTTTTAAACCAACAAACCATGTTACTACCGCCGTTTATTTCAACAATAACATCGAAAGTGTCGTATATCCCGCGTGTAGCTCACATAACACCGCGAAATTCCTATTTCATCCTGTTTTATCCGTCATAAAATCGAACGTTCGGTCTAAAATATCATTCACAATTGGTCAAGCTTCCCACCGGTAAAAATCCACGTTTCACAATATTTTTCGGTGAAATCGTTCATGGGAGAGCATATTCGAAGTTTCTATCACCATATCCTTCTTCATACAAAAATGTTGTTTTAATGCAAACGGTTCGGGAAATGATTTTCCAGATTCAATTTCATTCGAACAAAAAATCACTCGGATTTTGTGGGACATGTTTGTGTGATAGCGCAGCGATCAACGTGCTAGTACCGAAGATCATCAAAGTCGGTCGCCGTAAAACCAGTCGCGTCGTAAAGAAAGGAATCATCGTTCCAAGAAAATTCCATTTCCAATTCTAATTTTTCTGAGCTCGCCCAGCGAAGGGTACTACAGTCGAACAAATGAATTGCTCTTAGGACTTGTCGTCAGAACTTGTGTTGAACAAATAACTTTCTATCTTGGATCTAATTCGTGCAATGTTAATTCTGCAGAATATTTGTGTGCGGATAGTCTAGCGATCATCGTGCTAATACGAAGAACAGTCTGCAGAAAATTGCATTTCTAATCGTGATTTTTCTGAGTTCGCTCGGCGGGGGGTACTGCATTCGAACCAAGGAATTGCTCTTAAGACTTGTTGTCAGAACAGAACTCGTATTAAACAAATAATTTTCTAGCTCCGATCTGATTCGTGCAATATTACTTCTAGAATATTTGTGCGCGGATAGTCTAGCGATCAGCGCGCTAATACGAAGAACGGTTCGAAGAAAATTGCATTTCCCGATTTTTCTAAGGCGGAGAGGGTTGCTCTGAAGATCTCCGGCTCATGATACGCAATCAGGAAAGAGGTGACCTTCCTCCGGAAAGGTCTGGCCCCGACGTAATCATGACCGTCGGATGCAATCGTTACGAGGAGTGAATCGAGGCGAAGGGGTTGCCTGTGGAAGAGGGTGCAGCGGGGCGCAAGAAAGACGGGTTGATTATGTAGCAAAGGTGAGAGCTTTGAGCGTCAGTGGCAGGCGAACACCGAAAACACCCGAGTCCACATGTAATCACTACTCCACCAGTGGCGTGTCCCAGTTCGGATGAGCCCCGATGCTTTATGCTCCTCCGGATCAGTCGCGGCGTTTCTCCCGCCTCTTCTTCCTCTATTCAAGAGGTCTGCAAGCCACCGGTGGGCGCGCCAGAGGGTGGCTTTAGACTTTCGGCATCCGGCCCGGCTTGATTAAGCTTCTGGGCGAGGTGATGATGTCGCGAGTAGAACGCCCAGAGGTTGTCATCCGCGTCGCGTCGTCTAAACTCCCGCGAACTCGTTCCTTCTTCGTTCCGTTCGGCAAACCACCTTCGACCCCGAAAACCTAACCCCCTCCTTATCATTCTTGTCTCAGCGGTGCACGTTTAATCATCGGTGCAGCCGCGAAACTGTCGCGCCCCGCTGAAAACTCCGTCGCCGCCTCGCGCGCAATTGGGAGCCAAGAAACCGTCAAGGGACTCTCACCCGCTGTCCCGGGATCTTCAGACCTCTTTTCCAGGTCGAACAATCGAACTCCGTCTTCGCAGAAACTTCCTGAATAGGGCAACTTTGTCGTTCGACGCGAACGCCGATTTCTACCTACCCTGCTTCGCCTTTGTGCATGCACGAGATTTATTTCATTTAAACAGGGATTTTCATTCGAGAGATTCTGAAGAAATAACGATGTTGCGGATCATTTAGCTCCGGCAGAGTTGGAACACAACAGCTTGGGAATTTAAAAATCGTTTAACAACTAACTGGCCGATCAATATCGAATCATATTATTGTTATTCTTGATTAAGAGAAGATTTTATTCCTTAAACGTCAGAAATCGTTCGATTCTTCGTTTCTTTGGAAGTTTGACACAACTTCAACGTAAAATATATAAAAAGAAGATTATTCTTTTTTCAGTTATGCAACGAATTTAGTATTGAATCGAGATGTAAGCAACTTTTGCCACAATCACTGACGAATTTTGGATTTCGAGTACGTCGAGTCTCGCGATTAAGTGATTAAGAAAATCCGGGAATCGTTTAATACTTCAGGCGGTCCGTAAAATTGTGTCGTTCATTATTCAAGGAAGAAGAGAGCGAACTGGCGCAGACGACGATACAAATAAACCATCGACTGGTAGGAAGCAGGAACACGATCGGTAATTCAATTCCTCTCACGTAAAGAGTAACTCTGTCTCTCGAGTAAGGCACGTTTCTTTTTCCCCGATCCGAATGAATGATTCAACGATGGACCACGTTCGTTTCGCACATCCGAAAAAGGGCCGGCAATTCGGCGAAAGTGAAATTGAACTGCATTCCTGGAGCAGGATCCGCGTGAAATATTTACGCGATCATCGGGCTCGATTTTTACGAATAACCTTTTGAAGCCGGGGAAACAAGAAAACGGTAGATCAGTCTATACGGCGGCCGGCACAATTTACCGCGTTGAATTATTAAGGGGCGAAGACTACCGGTTTCCCAGGGGTATCGACACCCCCTAACCTACGAAATTCGAGGTCCGTAATGGTACCTGGGAGGCGTGGTTAAAAATTCAACGGGCTGAGCCACCGCGACGCTTTTTATCTCATCAAATAGTAACGCGCGCTGCTGAACTGCTGCAAGATGGAATCGTTTTCTCTCTTGACGAGCGCTGCACGCTAATAATCTCGAACCGGCAAACAAACTGAAATTCCGTCGGAACAATATCGACGTTCTTTTAATTATTTTAATTCGACGTGGATCTCTAATCCTGGGATTCGTTGCTTCAATGCTCTGGTGGCTTCGTTTCATACATTTTCATTATCATGAGAGATGATACATTTTCATTATTAACTCGAAAGTTGAACATCTCTTCTGACCTAGAATAATTCCATTCTATTAGATGATTGCATAAGTTCGTGCCCGATTTGAAAATAAAATTCAGTGGCTAAATTTTAAAGAATTCAGCTTTATTAATCAATTATATTTATTTGTCAATTATGTGGTCACCGTTCTTTTCTACAATTGGAAAAGAATTGTGATTATATAATTTTTTTCACAATCCTCCGTGCAGTACTGTTTACGACATCCATGAAAATCGGGCACGAACTTATGCAATCATCTGATATATCATTTTCCCCATTTTATGGATATGAGATTGATATAACACCTCATACAATACTTGAATGTCTAGGAATTGATTAGATACTAATCGCCACTCGAGTGCTAAGGATAAACCCTTCGGGCACGACATCAGTGCGTCATACTGACTCTGAGAATATTTAAGAATTGATTATACACGGTGAGCTTATTAGACACGATACACCATATTTTATTAGAAGTTGAACATGGTGGTTAGGAAAATATCAAAGAGTCTGGATCACACCAACAGATTACAGCAACATCGCTAATATAATGCAATATTTATCAGTAGACTGCGGATCTTTATGCATTTATAGTCAAATTGAGAAGTGAAATTGAATATTGTTGAAATATTTTAAAAATTAAAGATGTCAATATACGATTGTTGCTCTATTAAAATCATCAAGTGAAGAAATAACATTCAATTTGGTTTATGTTTTGTGCAATCGATGCAGACAATTCTTATTTTGCATAAAGATCCGCAGTCCGTTTATCAGAGAAAGAAAATGACGATTGCGGTCGTCTTGTAAGGGGTGAAAAGTTGTATTTTCTCTATGAAAACAGTTATACACGTACGTACATCATCGAAACATCTCTCAAAGAGTATAGTAAACATTTCTCTCGTCCAAATCTACCACAGATATGTAGATTGAAGTTTCTTCATCAGAACAACCTTCTAAAACTTGATATCCGATTACTTTGTCATTCACTGTAATATCAGTGCGTCAAAGAAACAGATTACGAGGCCACGAACCACACATTTAACAGGAAAGACCGATAAAATATTATCGCAGAACAACGCCAATAAGAAAAGTAATTGGCCGCGGTGTTTCCGGAATGAATTTTCCCGACGAAACGAGAGAAAAATTGTCTCTTAAAACCTCGAGCAAATAATCGCGATTCAAAGGCGGGTAAGTGAAACAGAAGGCAAATAAAATTCAGGAGCGAGTACCCGCAGGCACTAAAGCACAAGAAGGCCGACGACTGCAGCGTCGAATGGGAGCGAATGAACATATAGCCGGTAGGTAATAGTCAAAGCTAATTTCGTAGAGATTCCTGGAGACCCGGTGGAACAATCTCATTCTGGCGGTTCGGTTTCCCGCGAACGTCGTCCTATCTTTCTTGCGTCCCATAAACGAATTCTGCTCCATTCTCGGCGGCGCGTCATATGGCCGTCGATGTCACGCATAAAATGCTCGTCGGTTTGCCGGAGCTAAAAGTGCCTTTCGCTGTCGATCGGCCGCCATAAGTCACTCTTTGCTTAATGGAGTCGTCTGCGCATTGTCTCCCGCAACATAGGAGGACGGAAAGGAAACGCGGAAAATGGAGAAACAGATACGAGGGTTCCTTTCGCGCGGTTGCGCGTCGAAAGGAGAAATCGGATAAGGGAGAAACCGGAGGAACAGAGAGAGAGAACTCGCGGAAGAAGCGAAAACCCGGGATTCAATCTGCATTCAATATTGATTTCAATCCGATATCGCAGATTTCAATTTTTGTGATTTACTTCTTACGCCGCGCACCGCCCGGGACAAAAACTGTCCCGATGAAAAAGACCGGCCCGCCGAGAGCTTTTCGAAAGTCAGCCGCCCCAATGCATACCGATGGAGCGCCGTCATCGATCAGACCCTTGATCCCGGAATTATTTTCAAGATCATCCGATTATAAACGGTGCCGCGGGAGAACCTGCTCCGCTGGGAACCTACGGAAGTAGGGCGTGCGTTTTTGAGAGCTTTTTTATGCTCCCGGGAAATAGAACAAGGTGCTTGCGAGTCTTTCTTGTCTACCCAGGGAGATAGGAATCTGATTACCTGCGGTAGCATGAGACTTTGTGTCGGAGAGATCTTGCCATTTCTTTTTTGAAAGCTTAAGCTTTAAGCTCAACATACAGTCTGGTATACATCAGGTTGATATGACATCTTACAGTTATGCGTTACTAGTTTACATAGCTTTAAATCTTTAAATTACATTGCTTGAAAAAATTTAGAAGAAGATGACATGCCTGAATATTTCGGTTCGTAAAGTAACTATCTGATTTTTAAGGGTGGGAACAAATAGAACTTACCTTTAAACTGACCTTGCTTTATTGTGAAATCGTTAGGACTTTGCCTACATCTGTATTTAAAAGATTCACGTAAATCAGAGAAGAGAAATCACCATTTCCACCAATCCCTGAATGGGGCGGAATCCAAACGAATTCTACACAGCTGATGTTCGATGTGGTTTGCTTGAACGTAAAGTATTTTATTTTCTTTTTTCATAATTTTACACAAGATCTCAGATTGTTATATTAAAATTGGAAAAGTATATCACTGAACACTGAACACTGACAACCAGCATACCCTGGTAAAAATCATGTCGTTTATCATGCGATACATGCGTACAGGATTGAACTAACACGCTGGAAGAACAAGAAGACAAGCGGAATCCCGCGGAAGATGTTCGTATCAATTACGGGAAGTCAATGAGATAGAAGAAATTCGTAACGACCGAAGTTCCAGGACATTGTTGGAGTTTGCGAAGGGGTCGCGCGCGACGCGATGGTCCCGACGCGATGATAAGAAATTATCGATCCGATTTACCGAGTGACGAACTTGTTCGCGCAATATATCTCGGGAAATTACCCGTGACCGTGTTGCCGGCGAATTGTAACGGTGACGCGGAGGAGCGAGGAATAGAGAGAGAGAGAGAGAGAGCCGAGAAAAGAACCTGGTCCCCCGTCAATTGAGTTTAACTTGAAACGAAGAAGGAACGCGGCGTTATAAGGAAAAGTTACGATGGTGGAATTTTCTGATTCGCTGGAATATGGAACAGAGAAATCGCGGAAATGTGTTTCCCCCACCGAAGAATATCCATCCACGCAAGACATGTTTTTTTTTTGGTTTGAGTTAAAACATGAAAGTAAAAACTTTTATATCTGCCAATCTGGCTTGTCTGTAGCTGGAATCAAGATTATTATTCCTGTAGACTAGAAGAAGACTTATTTGCCGAGTTATTTGGTTAAGAATATATTTGTATCCTCTAAGACTACAAAGTAGTAAGTTCGTTTTCATTATTGACAGTCGACTTAGACATTCTCGATTTTAAAACTGAATTCTAATGTTGAGAGTCACTAACAATAACCCTAATTGCTTCTATAAATGAAATAGGCGAAACTTGTATAAAACGCACAAAATTCGCGCTGCAGTAAACGCGTTAAAACCAACATCTGAGCCAAGAATATGCCACAAAATGAGGACCATTACCACCAACCATAAAACATTGAAATGAAACCTGTGAACCACATCTGGTCCAGAATCCACCCCACGTCACCAGACTGCGCATTTTATGCTTATGTAACAGAAATGCGTGGGTGAAAATATAAAATAGTAGGACTTAAGTCGATTTTGTATATTTAATGTTGTTAATTCCTTTCACACGGAATTTCATTCGAACCATTAGCACTCGAGTGAAGACTCTGAGGCAGCACTAAATATTGCTAGATCAGTAATGTAAAATAATTGTTACGTTATTAAATTATTTTATATCAAATAAATTACTAAACATTACTGCATGAGTATATTTCATCAGTTTAATATGCATAAAATGAAAATATTCTAGATCAGAAGAGAAATGTTTAGTTTTCGTGTTAAAACATTTCCGAGTGCAAACTGTTAAAAGTTAGGTTGCATTTTCATAGTGTGCATTGATCGAAAGCGAGAGGAACTTTTGGGAGAGCCTAATATAATTATACAATCGTTTAAATCACTAGATTATAAAATATATTAGATTGTCCCAAAAGTTTCTTTCGGAATGTGTTCCTTTAATGTTGCTAAATAAATACAAACAGTACGATGATCTTTATGTTAATGTCTTAGTATTTTCTAACATGAATTTGCATTATGTGCATGAATGGGAAACCAACATTTGGGAAGACCTAATATTTATTTAGCAATATTGAAGGAACAAATTCCGAAAGAAACTTTTGGGACAACCTTAATAATTATGTTTTGATTAACGCGGAAAATTTATATTTTGCATATTCGCGGTCCACGCATCGCCAATCGAGTAACACCGTGTAGCTATGACGCGCGTGGTAGGCGCCAGGGGGGATGGATATCGAGCAGCCGCAAGAATGAGTTTAGCACAAAAGGCGAGTCTCTTGAATGGCGTCGAAACAATCGCGGATTATCACGGTTCGGCAGGCGGTCGAGCATGTCGGTGTCGTTCGCTTCTTTTTGCCGTCCCGTTCGGCGGCTTAATGCCGTAGTCTGGCAGCATTTTGCGCGACGTCGACGAGGACGCCCGGCGCGGCGTCGCTGGGGCTGTATGGCTATTTGAACACTTTCGCCATAAATTCGCGCGAGAGGGTACTCGAGGCTCGTTCGCGCCGATCCTTCTCCTCCCTTTTCGCATTCTCATTTTTCCTCCCTTCTCCTTCCGTGGGACACACAACGACGCGACGAGTCGCCGCTTTCGATTCGAGACTCGTTAGCGCGACTCGAGTGCCCACGTTTTCAAGGTTAGATGACTGCAATTTTACTATTAGTCCTACTATCCGGTAATTAAGTGTGAAACTTCACAAATTTAACACAAATTTTAAACACATTTGTCAAGTTTTAATGACCTGATACAAACATACGTAAGAAAGAAATTTTCAGCTAATTTATGTAAGCATTCTATGGATGAATGTGTTCTGAATGCAAAAAAGAATTGGTGGCCCTCAAAACCGAATACAACATAAGAAAATATTAAAAAATTAAATCGATAACATTTTGTACGTATTACTGCGGACGAACCGTAGTTGCAATTCATACCGCAGTATTAGGGACATTCCTAGTGATTTTTGTGCCACAGTAATGAGCTCCTCCTTCACTTAAATGT
Organism: Lasioglossum baleicum; assembly: GCF_051020765.1. Classification (NCBI taxonomy): domain Eukaryota; kingdom Metazoa; phylum Arthropoda; class Insecta; order Hymenoptera; family Halictidae; genus Lasioglossum; species Lasioglossum baleicum. The sequence continues at coordinate 8,483,102 of NC_134938.1, forward strand.
GCGCAATGCTGAGGGCATAAATGTTTTTATTAAAAAGGCAAGAGAAGTTTCTTTTTATATTTTTATTTTATCAAAGTAGATATCTAAATAATAATAAAACTTTCCTGTATGTGTAATTTAAAGCAATATAATCTTTGGCAATCCAGATAGAATGTTTTCAAAATATGAGAACAATTGACAATTTTGTTTGCCTCGCCAACGAGTATATACATTGAATTGTACATTCAGGGCAAAACATTTATTTTTACGTATTCTGATCTGATTGGGAAAAAATACTGCAGTAATAGGTACCCTATCTGTCTGGAGAAAACGACGAGGAGAACAAGGCTGGAAAGAGAAGAAGAGATGGAAACAAAGCGACAATAAACAAGAGCAGGCCGGTAATTAAAAAGTTAAGCTGTTAAGTAGCGATGGGATCGCGGGGCGACGTCAGCTCAAGAACAAACACCGCGGACGCTGACTTCTGGGAAACTGGTTGGAACGGGATCACCTTGGGCGAAACTAGATCGAGGAGAATTTGCTGGGGATCGCAGCACGAGATACGGTCCGTTGCTCTTCTTTGTACAGAGGAATCGGGTCGGAGGTTCGTACTGTTTTAATTATTAAGTAGTGTTTGATTCAATTGGCCGGGCAAGGCGGTTCTGTCTTATTATAGGGATTAGTGGAACGTGAACTGGTTTATGAAGATAACTTCAGGTTGATTTGTATACTAGAGCGAAGTACGGATTTCTCGCCGTCAATTGTTGTTTGCGGAGATGTATTATAGAAGTGGTTCTCTGGTGGAGATTGCTTTGTAGGTGTTTGACGTAAGCCTTTGTTCAGAGGTTTCTGTTACGTTTTGATAAGCGCGTTAAGAGTACAATTTGCTGGCGAAATTCTTGTTTCTTTTTTTTTAAATTGTACGTACCCTAAATTAATCTCTGAATTTTTTGTATGTTTACAATGGACCAAATAACACTGTCCAACACCAAATTTGTTTTCAATATACTGTTGGATCCGTCTTATAGAGTTTCTTGCGCTGATTTCGAATCTGTCCTTAATTTTTCTCCTATACGCACAGTTTTTGAGAAACATGGCTTTGAAAAAAAAAACATACAGGAACTGCAAAGAAAATGGTACGGCAAAGGATTAAGCCAGCTGTTGTCAGCATTGGCGTCTGTGGCCAACAATGACACTGACCGGTATATTGGAAAACAAGGTTTCTCACTTATCGAGGTATCGGAAACAAAACCTCGAAAGGTCGGGCATGCTGGACAAGTGACATTGTCACCTTTTAATCGGTTTATTCGACCGAGGTACTTGAAAGTTCGCTTGACTTATCGGACCGCAAGGATTTTTTCCTGAAGTTCCCTAAAAAAATCATTGAGATCCTTCTCTACTATAATATCATCCTTCACTGTATAATATCATTCCCAGGCGTCTTATCGCGGTAAAACAGTGTACGATTTGAAAGTGAAAGAAAAAGCAGCGAGGGTGTAGGGAGCGCGAGGAGGGTCGCATGGTGCGAAACTTTTCCATCGATTTATAACTATTGCGTGGCCGTTGGGGGCTCGAAAGTCGGGCGTTAAGAGGCACCGAACGAATTCATTTCGGCGAGGAGGCGAGAGGTGAGGTCGCGGCAACGAAAAATCAGGGAAATGGGAAGTGTAAACAAGTTCGTTGGTTCGCGGCACAGCTCGGTGAACTGAGAGAAAGAGAGAGAGAGAGAGAACGAGAGAGAAAAGGTGGAGTAGCGTGGCCAGATAAGGAGGATTCCGCGGAGGGAACCGTGAGAATTTTTCATCGCAACTTCCGCGCGGAATTTTGTTTGTCTTTTCTCTTTCCGCAGTACACCCCGGTTGCTCCGAAGCTCCGGCCGTGATTATCCGAGGAACGGGATTTAAAACTGCGTTGCCCGTTGGACTCGCGGAGCACTCGTGCACCATCGTAATCCATTTATTTACAAGTTTGCCGGGGGAAACACCGTCGCGCGTCCGCACACATACGCGGAAAAGTAAAAGAAACGAGAGCCGGCGCGCGGCCGGGGCCCGCGGAAAGTACTTTAAAGTAATATCCCGGCTGCGTCCCCGCGCTGCCCGCGCGGCAATGGAACCGCGCCCGGGCCACTGTTAGTCAATATTAAACTGTATGAAAATTTATCGTCCGCCATACCAATGAGTCCGAGGGTACGCTCCGCTGCGATTTCATCCGCTAACGACGAACTAGAGCTGTTTTTCGAACACGAGCGATCGCGGATGCACGAGCATCATAGAAAATATGATTTTCAAACTGGAATAACTTTGATTAGATTCTTCCAAGCACCTGAAGACTCGCTTTCATCGGTTCGTTAGACCAGCCATTATAATTAAAAATTTACGTCAAAAATGAGAAAGTATAATTCGAAACAGAAGAATTTTTTAGAAGAATGTGAACATATTGTTATATTAGTTTCAATCTATTAAACATATTAAGAATGAAAATAATTTTCTACTTCACTCCAGTTTGCTGTCTAATTATAATTCAATGATAAAAGGTTCACAACGTTATTTCACAGATCTGTAAATCCAGCAGTTTGTAAGATTTCGAGAAATCCTTAGTACTCGAGTACCATTATTCAAAATATTGTTTACATTATTAAACATGTTGGTGTCTAAAATCAATTACTAAACATTTAAGTATTGTATGAAGTATTGTATCAATTTAATATAATGAAATTAAATGAAGAAAAGCATATGGAATTATTCTAGGTAGGAGGAAATGCTTAATTTCCGAGTTAAAATAGCTTCAAGTGCAAAGGATTAATATAGGTTCATACATCACTACTGACTACATTATAACTGTACAAATTTCGTGAAGAGGATATGTTAAATGCTATTTTTATGAAGGGTTAATATATGGGTTCATACATCACTAATGACTACATTGTAATTGTACAACTTTCATGAAGAGGATATGATAAATGCTATTTTTATGAAGGGTTATTATAGGTTCATACGTCACCAATGACTACATATATGTATAACTGTACTAACTTCAACATGAAGAGGACATCGTAAACGCTATTTCTCTCATTTAATACGAATCATGTTCATTCACTGGACAGGTTACCCTACACGTTGGGAGTACAGCTCGTCTCGAAGCAATTTTTCAAGGTGAGGCACGAATGAGACGAGGGAACGAGGTTGTATCGAGTGGCAGGAGAAGAAGGAGCAGCAAACAATTCTGCCAGGCACTGAAATATAAACGGGCCGGTCCGTTGCTTTCTAGAATGATGGCATTAAATATACATTTCACGGCGAAGGCCACTCTGTGTAACTTCGGGACCGGGCGCTTTGCCTTCGGAATTTCTATCCCTAACACGGCACAACCCTCTGCTCCTCTTCTTTCGCCCTTTCCGTTTCGCCGGCATCCCTCAGCCGACAGGGGCGGTAGGCACTAGTCGTGTACAAGCTGTAACGCGGAGTTTATTGCAACGATGAATTTGGGATAAGACCCCGGCGAAATTTCAGTTTGATGAGGCTCTTCTGCGCCCGGCCCGGCGCGGCGGCCGCCCACATTCGCTGCAGAGAGAGAAAGATAGGTGAAACTCTACCCGCCGCGCGCCTCCCGGTGACAATCTTACTCCTCGAGACAGGAATTCGTGAAAAGGATCCTCGCATTTCCATCCCGAATTGATTACTTTAACGACGGCTCCCTTGGTAATCTATTGGACCTGCGAAATTCTCCAGATACAAAATTGCCGAGCTAGACGATCGCTATTCGCGAAATCGAGTCCCGGCGAAATTCAATTTTGATGATCCGAGGACGTGGATTACAGCACTGAAAAAATCGTGGAATATCGTGGAGCGTTAACACTTTGAGGGTGGATCACGGTCATGATCAAGGAAGAGTTAATGAAGTATTCACAATTACAATGTCTTCTCTAAGAGAACGCGAAGAGGCTGTAGATAATCATAGAGGAGCTTCGTACGAATACTTGTTTCATTAAGACATTTACATTGCAACCAATAAGCAATAAATACAGACAATTTTCGATTACATACAATTTTCGAAAAGGAAGAAAATGTAGAAAATGAAATTAAACAAAAATTAAATAATTCAAGTGCCTGGTTAAATTTTTACTCTAATTCATTAAGCGGATCTGTATGCAAAATAGAAATGTTGTACCTGAATTGCAACAAACTGGAGTGAAGTGGAAGTTTTATTTTCTCTCTCAATATGTGTAATGGATTGTGTGTGAAAATAATGTAGCAGCATGTTTGAGTTATTCTAATGGTTGTACCTTTTTAAATTACTAATTTTTGTAATAAATGCATAAAATCCGCTGTCCATTTATTAAAGACGACACGCAAATATTTTCGCCGCATCATAAATACTGTAAAAACTCGGAAAGCTGCATAATGAATGCAGTAAAGTGGACCACCGGTGGTCTTTGAATTTGGGGCGGCAGCGTGGATGTTAATTTATGAAGCACACTCCTCCGCGGTAGTTTGGTGGAAGATTTTCAAGATACTTGTGTTTCTGTAGCTCTTTTCATGCCGACTTTCTTTTTCCCTCGCGCCGCGCGTGGTTTCCGTCGAAAGATGAGAAACACAGGGAAATAAAAAGTGGAAGATCCCGGCGTTCAAGATCTCTCAATTTTGCGTCGAAATACGGTTGGCCCCACATCGTAATAAGGGCAGGGGAGAAGAAGAAGAAGAAGAAGAAGAAAAAAATAAAAGAACCGAAACGAGGAGTTTTTAATCATCGTCCCGTATTCCCTAGTCGTTGCTCTTTTAGAACGGCATTTTTCTAGGTCACCGCGGTACTCGAGGCGCGGCGGGAACGTTATACCTTACCGAACTGCTCACAGCTCCGCTTTCTGAGTGAGCGTATTAAATATTGTGCATCTCGTTCGGTGGATTAAAAAATAATTCAATTTCCGTTTCTTAATCGACACGTTCCGTTCCTCCTCTCTGCTGTCCCCGGGAAGATTAATCACGACCGCGCGCGGCCCGTAATCAAACCCGCTTTTATACGCGAAATCTAAGCGCACGTCCATTAAATCACTCTGCATATTTTCCTCTTCCCGGTTTGAAATCCGAATACGGTACGCGAAAGAGAAAGATTCGTATTAACTCGTACTGTATTATTGGCAGAAAATTAATGCGACGCGCTTGAAAAGCTGCGAAAAGGAAGCGACTAACTAACGATCGATGTGGAATATTTTCGCATAGAAATACCAGCCAGTAAAAAATCAAATTTTTTCGCATACTCCGCGCAACAAAAGCGCGAGCGGGTAATATTTCCGCCCGCGACAGCGATAAATAATAAACACAATCAAAAGCGAGAGTGCGTGGTCCACGTGTCGCGGCGTAGTCCCACAATAATTGGCCGTGGTCCGATAAAACAATTTCGCCGTGAAAATGGCTCGCACAAATCAAAACGCGCGGCGCGTCGCGTCGGTCGAAATAATTCCAGGGACTCATTATTACAGCGCTCCCCGGGCATAAAAGACGCATAAATATCCGGCCCGGACAAGGCCAATAGAACCCGGGCCGGGGGTAGAGGAGAGCTCTCTCTTTCTCTCTCTTAGCCGCAGCATCAGCAAACTGAAAGCAGGCTCAGCGGTATCTCATCCGCGGCTTTACAGCCGTGTAAATCCCACGGAGGGTTTCTTAATACTTTACTGCCGTCATGTAAACGTAAAACCGCCACCGCGTCCAATCTACCGGAGTTGCAGTCGTCGCTGGAGTTCCGGCTGATGCGATGCGGTTACTCGAAGGCGTGGGTGGTGTATCCAACGGTATCGTGGATCTTGATCTCGTTCCGGATTGGACGTTGTTTTATTGGGCGTACCGGTGTTTTATAGATTCCGATTTTCTCCGGCCCGCTGAAACCACTTGAGCTTACCTCTCACTCTTTCTCTCTCTCTCTCTCGTTCAACCCTCTACCCTCCCACACCCTTCACAAAACCCTTCTTCCATCGGTCCTGTACTTCACTCCGAGCAACACTGGCCGAGCAACGGCCCTCGCTTCCAGATCAACGACGAACGATCTTTCTTCATCAACCTGGCCCGATCGGTGCGCATATCGATCGATCCTCTTTATCGTCAACCCGGAATCCTTTCCGATTTCACCCACCCCGTCCCCCGCTTCTACCATTGTCTTCCTCCGCAACCCCCGAAAGGCCAACCTCCGGTGAAGTATAGAAACCGGTTTGTTTGATTTTATGGCTCGACGCAAGTCTCCCGGGTAGATGATCCGGATACAGGCTACGGAGACGGAGAGTTACGACGTTTTTCTGCGATATTGATTCGTTGCGTTTTGGTGGACCCCGATATGCCTTTCGGAAATTCGCTGGACCTGCATGTTTTATGCGACCGGTTTATGCGGAACCCGTTTCGTATTTTATTCCGCGGATTTATTCAAATGCAGTGGGCTGCATATCTTTACAAGTCGTTCGACTTCGTTAAGAATATTTTCTCACGATAGAAAATTAGGAAAAATCAATTTCAGAGAGTGTATACTGGACAACTAAATCTTGAGATATCATCTGAATCAGAAAAGAAGATTCTTTTACCAGTTAAGTATATGGAAATATGCCTACTTCGAATTTCTACAACTTCATTTTTGCTGACAATTTATAAATCAGTCAATTTTACATTGAATCTTTAAAATATTGCATGATTGGAAAAGTTCCTGACCGATTTTCAGATCTTCTACGAAGGAAAAATATTTACGGAAGAGTGGCGATTCATGCAGCCGATCATTTTAAAATGCAACCACGCTTTACTTTCAGGTCAGGCACGACCTCTGCAATGATCTAATACAATTTAGAAAATCGATTTTACCGGAGTTCTATACCGAGACAGCTCTTAGGGTTGTACGACAGTGACCACGACCGATTTGTCCATAATCCAATCTCGGCTCGCCCCTCGATAGCTCCTCCGACCGGTTCCTCTTCTAATTCGTTCCGGAGTTTACAAAGTCCGAAGTTTTGCGGAGAAACGTTCCCCGGATGGGAATGATTTGTGCCACGTGTTTTTGCGAGCACGGCGGCAAAGGTTCTGCAACATGTACGGGATCCTAAAGAAACCCCGGACACGTCTATTCAAACCACGTACTATAACTCGCGCGTAACGTATGAGGGGGCCCCCGTGGTCCCTCAGGGCTGACGTACCGGACTCGAAACTTTTCTTCCCCTTATGAAATTGTAATGCAGACTCGGGATTAGCATGGGGCCATTGTCTCGGTCGCGGGGGGACAGAGAAATGCACACCGTTGCGTGACGCCTCGACAGGACATACTACGCGCGATGCTATCGAATCGATCCGTCCGCGAGATAGATGGAATAAGACTGTGCGTACACCCGAAGCCCATTCTCGACACGGCGTTCGATTTAAATCGACGAAACTAATGGAAATGGCAATCGTTCCATTTTACTTCCAATTCGGCTAAGCTCGGACGCTTCATTATGGAAACTGTCGGCGAACCGAGCGGACTTCGTCGAATGTAATGGGTATCTCATATTTCTAACCTCTCCTCTATGTGTTTGATTTAAGAAATTTATTCAATCATGTTCTGCGATAGAGACTTTATTTATATATTAGAATTGTGTTAAAATTGTTCGTATTAGAATTGTTGAAATTATAAAGTCTCTGTCCTAGGGCATGATTGAATAAATTTCTTAAATCAAACGTATAGAGGAGAGGGCAGGAATACGAGGCAGATTATTTATATTAGAATTGTTGAAATTATAATCCAAGATTGGTCAATCTGTATTATTGTATTTTTTAGAAGTATAGAATTATTTAAGCCCATTCAAATGATAAAGCTATGACGATCCCAGGAGAATGCTTCTTAAGTCGGCCATTTATTTTATTCCATCGGTTTGAAAGCGCCAGGAGCAAAGCCCATTTTCTTGAATCAATCAATGTAATCTCATGAAAACGGTAGATCCGAACAATCGAACCTCAAGAGGATAATATTAAAAGCTGAATAAGCGACATCGAAATATCAGAGAGCTCATCCTTCAGATTTTTCTCTAATTTCGAAAATAAAATAAGACAGCTTAACAACGCTATTCAACTACCTTGTCCGACATTTTCCGATATCTCGTACAATAGAATACGTTATCTGATCTATACAATATACAACGACGAAGACAACACAGGATACCTTTGAAAGATCCAGGATACATAATAGCCTTATATTAGTAGGTTATATTAATAGGTTGCGACATAATTTAAATACGTAGCGTAATCGATTTCGACGAAAGTCGACAGAATTTCACGAAACTGTTCGAGATGATGTTTACTCGAAAGTTGCAAGTCTTATAGTTTGTTTTTCAATCATTTATTAGGATTGTTATTAGGAGATAACAACATGATAAACATGGCTATGGATAACTTGGGTACCTGCGAGAATATTTGGGTGCCCCTGGGCATATTTGGCCGCCCGTGGGTAGATTGAAAGAACAAATAGGACATTCTGCTGTGTGTAAACGGGCGCCTTCGAATAATTAAAGATGGTGAAAGTTTTTGTAGATTTTTAGAATATGTATAAAATTTTACATTTCCAATATTGGTTCACATAAAAAATTGCAAGAACCAAATTTCAGCATTTTCTGTAGAATTCCGACCAATTGCAATGTTTTAAAAACATTTGTGTGTATTTTAATTATCCGAACCACTAAAAAAATCGAAGTCGTACGGTCCAATATGAACCGAATATGAAATTAAACATTTATTCCAACCTAGAATATTTCCATTCCCTATAATTTTGAAACAATATTTTGAATAATGGTACAGCAATTTTTAGTGGCGCCTCAGAGTCATCATTCGAGTGCTAAGAGTTCTTAAGAGTGACTGTATCTACGGAAAACATTTTTTGAATTTTCAATACAAGCCCACATAAAATGTCCGATGACTATGTGTGTCACTGTAAAACTCAGGATTGCACGAAGGCCCGCCTTCTTACGTTTCCCGGGCCGCGGTTTTTGCTTGGCAGTGCACCACCGCGTAACACAACCCCCTTCCTGCTCCCATGAACGCCTGGGGAACACCCCTTGGGGGTTTGTCAGGGGGATGGACGGCTCTGCGGCCTGGCTGAGCCTGCGCTAACGTTTTACGGCTACGTTACCACGCCACCGCCGCGAGTAAAATCGAAATCCCATTCCCGTTAATTCTCCACGGAATCGAACTCTGCGGTGGCAACACCGGGCATTGCAATGGGATTTCATTGTAACTGCGCCCCAGCGCGCACCAGGGCCAACTTTCCTCGAATTTTTCACGGTCCCGAGGAAACGGGGTAACTAACCCCCCTCCATTTCACCTCCGCGTGTCACCTCTCCTTCCGCAAAGTATGGAAAAGTTCTGCGTAGCCGGCTCTCCTTCACGATCGAAAGCAACGCTCTTTGGTCTCCCTGTTTTCCATGGAAACGCTATAGCCGAACCCTGAAACGACGCCGTGCAAGAACCGGGAACCTCGTGCCGCCGATGGCCGGACGTTTCCCGGTGCAACGTTTGCATTTATTAACGATGGAATTGCGCAACCGCGCGTCGGGAATCCGAATTGTTTGATCATCCTTCGGCAGCCGGATTTTAATGCAGCCGTACCTTCCCGGTGTCAGTTTCTCAGTTTGTCTTTTCGTTTACCCTCGTCCGTTCCTCGTGTTAACCCTTTGCAGTCGGAGCTATATATTTTAACTTGAAAATTAAACATTTCTTCCGTCCTAGAATAATTTCATTGTGTTGTGCTTTTTCATTTTATGGATACGAAATTGATGTAATACCTCATGCCATACTTAAATGTGTAGTAATGATTAGATACCAACATAGTTAGTAATGTAAACAATATTATGAATAATGGTACAGCAATTTTTAGTGGCGACTCTCTCTAAAGAATGAACTATTCTGCCACTCGTGGAACAATTGATCTGAAAAACTTTGTAATTTTTCTTTATTTATCGTGAAATATATACGTACTTCAAATTGTCAATAGAATTCGAAAAAAAGGTCTGTCCTTCCACCCAGCACGAGGTAAAAACATCAGGTGGCGTTTATGAGTCTCTATTGTCCTATACCTCCCTTAAGAAACTTTCTGAAGGACAGACGATGTTTTGCCATATGATTGCCATAAATTCTAGTCTTACAGCGGTCCTTCTCATCTAATTTTTTTTGTTTCTTCAGGAAAATTTTGTCTAAAATCAGTATCGTTCGAACCGCGGTACGGACAACATCTCTAGTGACGTGTCAGTTTGAAGCTTGTGTGTGTTATCTACCAGCAGTGTGGAGTTTATTGACATAACCGTACGTCCCTCAACTTTTGACACTGCCGTATCCTGAAGTCAGCTGTGACACACATTCGGAAGCATCAACTGCATTTGCGGCTGAATAAGTGAGTTCTAATTAAATCTTATTTCTGTTCCTTCTCTTGTTCACTACTTCACCGCGGCACGACACCATCGCTACGCTCAGTAGAACCTGTCGTGAAGCCGGACCCGGCAGGACTTTTACTCAGGGGACCAAAAATTTATACTATTCGACGAAAAAAATGATAAAACTTTAAATTCTAGTGCGCGAATCGAAGTTTCAACGAGTGAAGTTGTTTGTTTTCAAACGCGTTTGACAGCTTAGCCATATTGATTTCCAAATATAATACATTCTTGCAATAGAAGTTAAAGTTTTATCATTTTTTCGTCGAATTTTTTTTGTATAATATTGCATTCAGAAAAGCTGACAATTTTTGGTCCCTGAGTGAAAGTTTAACGTGTAAAGTGTTTATAAAGTGTAATGAGAATTTCGTTTCATATATTTGCAAGACAAAATGCAAAGTCAATCATTAGTCTTCCATATATAATTCTACGGATCGTAGAAAATGAAGGAAAATATTCCTAGAACAGATCGCGATTTTGTCTTACCTTCAAAAAATATGCAACAAGTTCCATTACTCATGGGATCACCTCACATTATCTATTTAATTACCTATTCTCATATCGAAGATTGTTTGAAACATTGTTTGTTTATCCAAAGCATGACATTGAAAAGAAAAATCTCGTCAGACAGAGTTTCATTAATACTAACCCAACTAGCTATGATGAATATTCCCATTTTTATGTACATCAAAATTGAAATTCATGTCCAGGCTATTATCCGCTGTGTGGTAATTGAAAGAAAAGTTTTAACGAGATTACTCTTGTACGATAATGATCGCCGAGGATTTTTTTGTTAGATTAATTTACTGCTTGTCGGGCTGGTGTGGAATTTATTGCGTCATGCGACACTCTGTAAAGCAAAATGTTGTAACTGGATTTCGTTGTGTGGAAAAATGGAGGATCAAGTTGCAACGTAATTCAATATTTGTAAACGGGAAAGCATGATGAAAACGATAAACAGTATAAAAATATTTTACCACATTGGAAACTATATTATTCCTAGTCACTCGATCATGGAAACAGAATTTTAAAAAATTAGACACTGAACTTCAAAGTGAAGGTCAATTTTACAACAAACGTTTGGAAGGGATATACATGTACACTTAATGCTTGAAATTCATCATCAACCTTCAAGATTAAATTTATCTTCATACACACGATCTTCTAAATGAGTTCCAAAAAATTAGTCTGAACATCAAAGTGCAGGTCAATTTTACAACAAACGTTTGCAAGGAATACATATACACCTAATGCTAAAAATTCATCATCCACTTTCGAGGTCAAATTTGTTTCCATTCATACGACCTTGTAAACGAGTTTCAAAAAATTAAACCTTGAACTTCACAGCACCCCTTGCAACGAATGTTCGTCTAGAGAGCATGCACACAGAAGCATTAAACAAAGCCATAACCCACCGTTCCTTTACACAAACAGTGATCATCGGCGGCGCGCGTGCGCGAAAATTTCATAGCGACGGATACGAGCAAGAAACGCGACACGCGAATTTCGTTCACGCCCCAATTTACAGTTGGCAGTGTGCTGCGCGACGATGATAATTAAAGAAAAAAGGCTTCGCGCGAAACCCGATCCATTTTGAAGCGACAGGAGGGATGGAGGGGTTGGGTGGGGTGGTAGTAGAAGGGGAAAGAACGAAACACGAGCGTCACCCCTTTTTTTCGTAGCCCGGGTCCGTTCGGCGATGGCGCGTTGTTCTCCGCTTTTAAATTATTTTTCCGTGTCGTCACAATCGTCACATCTGGCCGCGGAGGCAAGAGAGAACACAGAGTTGCCGCGATATCTCCCCCCTCCTCTTTACCGTCCCACCCGTCTTTCTCTCTCTGGCTCTGTTTTTTGCACCCCCTGGCATGGGGTGGTTTTCGGTTTCGCGACAGGTGGCACGGCCAACGATACGTTGCCCGAATAATTGCATTTTCGAATTGTCGTTTTCCACCCCGCGTCCGCCTATGGCGGAGAGCGTCGTTTCGGCGTTCTTTGTGCCCGACCATGGAGCCCTGCATCGGGAAAGACTAGTTTTCCATCTTTCTCTCGTTTTTCTTTTTTCGTTTAGTTTTGTTTCTTTCGCGTGGAAACTCCTCCCCCGGGGAATCCCGGGAGAGGGATTCAATGGCCAATTTCAATGGACTTGTGAAGGTAAAGATACGTGAAAAGCTACTCTTTCGATGCACGGCCGATACCTCGAAAATTATGCTTTTTTTCAACCCCCTCTGTTGTCGGCCCTCTTGCTTCAACTCCTCGTGACCGTCTCTCTGTCTTCGTTCCGGTTGCACGCGGCCCGAACGATTTGTAGAACATTGCTCGAACATGTTTGCGCGGATCCGCTCGGTTCAAGAGTAACACACTTTTCAATTTATTGGCTGCGCTCTACTTGAAATTTAATAACGTTCCACGCGCTCGTTAGCCCCGGTTGTCATCAATGACTTCGGTTCTTCCAGTCTCGAGCGGCCCGCGTACAATACCACCACCGCATACACTCGTCCACAAAAAAATCGTGTCTGCTGCCGTTAGGATCGCGATACTGCCCGAATTTTCTGCATTCGACCAATCGTCTATCAATATTATCTTTTAGCAGGATTTGTAAGCATCGTTAGAGGGAGGAAGTAATTTCTATTTCGCCCCTGTTGATTGCAATTGATCCAAATTTATTTCTTTGGATATTATATTATTAATACTAGATTTACGAAGGAGTGTTAACCTAGGTTTCTAATATTCTTAATTTGCGATAATTAAGACTGTAAATATGCTTCTCTGAGGAATTGTTTACCAAATTTATATTTCTTTTTAATCTTTCAAATTTATTTCTTTCGAAAAATGGCCAAAAATTTGGATAGACACATTCGCGTTATTTGTAAAGTAAAATATTGGATTGGAACGAAAGTTCGTAACGTTTTTAAATTAAAATTGAAAGCTAAAATTCAGTTACTTATTCATAGAGAGAGAGATTTCTTCAATAACATATTTTCCATTCTGTTCTATTACTTTTTGCCATTTTCGAGGGAACTCCTCGTGTTATTGAATAAACATATGAATAAATACATCAATTTTATCTTCGATTCTTAATTTGAAAACGCTACGAACTTTCTTTCCAACCCAATATTTAAAACGAAGTACAGTGTTAAAGAACAGCTTATTCAGCAAAGTCGTGTATCAAATAAAAATATGCTCTGGTCCTGTGACATTTACATAATTATATTATTTATTTGTAGACTCCGGATGTTTGTGCAAAATAAAAGTTTGTGCAACAATTGCAAGACATATTAGGAGCTAAATATAAATTTATATTTTTCGCTAATAATTTTAATGTAGTGTAATTTTAATACATTAGTACTCGTAAAGTATTTTAATCTCTTAACTGTTTTAAATGGTACCTACTCATTTTTGTCATAAATGCATAAAAGTCTATTTATTTTCAACCCTCGCAACCAGACACGAGCCTAATGTTACTAATACGTCGACAGGTGTCTTCGAAGGATTGAGTATCATGTAATTAATTATTCGTAGAATTTCAACAGACACAAATTCATTTCTACGACATGAACATGCAATCTTTTTGTTCGCGAGTGTATCTCGACGAACACTCACGCTATCCGGTGAAGTTTTCATCACCGAGGAAACCTCATCGATCATTTGACAAAATCATTCCCGTGTTTGAACATTTTGACGTGATTTAGTTGGTAATATTCCGACACGATGCTCTAGTGCTCTCGAAACTCGATTGTCGAAAAATCAACGACAGCCTCCGCGCCGAACGCGCAAAAACGGATCGCATGATGAACTGTCGTTCAGCAGTGTATTGCTGTCTTTATCGAGAGTGCGCGAATGTACCCGGTTTCAAAACGGATTGGAAAACATATCGCAGCGGAGAATTAAAATTCTAATTTGCGCTGTATAAATTTAATGCGAACGGTCGACAGAGCATTTTCGCGGCTTGAAAATCAATATACTGGATCTGTATGTATACTCAGATTGTCCCGGGGGTTCAAAAATAATACTGAAATATCGTGTGACGAATAGTCCATAAATACTTGCTTAAACAGTTTATGGTATTCTAATTCGTGTCTTCGAAATTGTACACAATTTTCTTTTCCCTGCAAATAATTTCTTTAAATAAAAAATGAGACGATGTGCTTACGTCAATGGAACTGTGTTCAAATACTCTGGACGTCAGTTGAAGGTCGATTTATCATTAGCTATAATAATACTGCAGACTTCATGCATTTGTTTCACGAATTAAAGAATATTGTTGTGTATTATTTTCGAAAATTATTGAGCTTGAAAAATCATCTTTATTTTTTATTCCTGGTTCTTGCAATTGACTAGCTGTAACTTTACATTAATCAGAATATGTCACGCCATTAAAAAATAACGATGGTGACATTGAAATATCAGAATCTAACATTCCTTCTTCTCGTACATTTTCTTTCATCGTTAAAAGAATACTTCAGCTAAAAATGTTAAATGCTTGACCCTGTATACAGATGTCCAAAGAGATGAAGTTAAAGAATGATTGATAAAAATACGGAAATTAATTTGGAACGTTTTGAAGTAGTTTCGGTAAGGGTTGGAGCGCCACGAGGACTGAGAGGGATACAGCGCAACGATTATGTGGTAGCAGGTGAAATTCCAGTATTGATAGCAATATCACGAGGCAATTCGAGGTACAAATCGAAAGTCGGGCTCGTTGGCCGTCCGAGATAACCCATTATCGAGCCGGGAACCGGATCGCGGACAAAAGGAGCGACAGAAACGAAGACGACGGGAAAGAAGTGGCGGAATGAAGGTTAATAGCAATTCCGATCGAGGCGTTTCGAGTAACGGGGTAGGAGGAGGGAGACAAAAGGACCGGGAGAGGAGGAAGAGAAGAGATCGTCGTAGGGATCGGATTTCGGTCTTCGTAAAAACCATTGCACCGGACCGAACGGAAGTGGCGTTCGGCCACGGCCATCTCTCGAGCCTTCCGATCGTTGGAGAGGGTTAAAAAGCAATTTTCCTTTCCCGACAGACCCAACAATCGGACTGCAGTTGACCACCGGCCTGGCTAACATCGCCGACACCGACGGCGGCTTCGACAAAGCAATTCCAATTCAATCTGAGCGAACGAACCTGGCCCGTATACGGTGAAAACGAACGCAGTTAGGCCATGCTTTGCGCCTCCGAATGGGAAGCCCAACTGTGCGTGCGAAAAATTTAACGAGACTGATGGACCGACATTCTGCCGGAAACGGATCGCCGAATGGGATAACAAAGGGGATCAACGGCAGATTAAGTACATCGATGCAAATGTTTCGTAACAAACGTTGTTGGGTACACGAAACGTGCTTTTATCGTACTGGTAGATCCTTATGCAGTTCTGAAAGAAATGGATTCGTCAAACGAATGGATATGTCGGTTTTTAAAAACGTCTTAGGATATTTAGCACAGTCTGTTTTAGCCCTTTGCAGTCGGAGCTATTTTAACTCGAAAATTAAGCATTTCTTCCGAAGTATTATAGAATAATTCCAATGTATATAATGTTTGTTCATTTTATGTTTTATGTTCATTTTATGGACATTTTGTATTTTAAACATGAACAAAGGTGTCGGCGACACTATCAAATATCTATTTTGCATTAAAGTGTTTATTTCAGTGAAAAGAAAATTATTTATGTTGGAGTCGTATAGAGTTCCATGTAACCAGCTATGTCATGTGTAGTAATTGATTAGATAACAACATATTGAATAATGTAAACAATATTGTGAATAATGGTCAAACTTTCACTTTATATGTAAGTACTGTAAAACTGAAATTCATGAATGTCTTAAAAGTGCTTCGGATGGATATAACTAATTTTGATATATTATAGTACAATCTTGTACCCAAAATTGATTGTATTAATAGATTTCATCAAAACCAAGTGTGAAAATCAAGTATGAAGATCAAGTAATAAAATCATGTATTAAAATCAAGTACTATTAAGATCGTTAACATGTTTTTTAAAGGCACAAACGCAGACAGTTCTACTTACGAGCGCATCAGAAAGCTCCGAAAAAACTAAAGGAGCGCAGAACAAACAAAAGCGTACGAGGGAAGGGATGCGCAGCCTCTGTGATCTAGCTGAGACGGGAACCGCGGACCTTTAAATACCAAAATTCACGTTGGTTTCGCGCGCATGAAAAACCGGCTTCTGAAAAGGCTCCGCAGAATGTCACGGAATTTCCAACGCGCGAATCCATTTTCGCCGGCGTGCATTAAGCCCCGACGTGGATTGTTCGATACGGCGCACAGAGACGAGCCTGTGTATCCAGAGTGAAAGAAAGCCCGTGGAAAAAAAATCGGGCCACGCATCGTTTCTCCACAATGGATCGCTTAGCGATCCGGTGAGATGGAGAAAGAGAGCGATGGTTATACAGGGTGTCCCGGTATTGGCGACGTAACCGGAGGTGACCGGAACATTAGAAAAATTAAAGACTACTGTTGCACTATTTTCTAAAATTATTAAACCGGGAGAAGTCATTTTTCTTTTTTATTCCTATAATTATATTGCAAGGCTGGGGGGACGTTAGGAAAATTGAAGACTAGTGCTGCACTATTTTCTGAAAATATTAAACGGGAGAAATCGTTTCTATTTTTTATTCCTATAATTATATTGCAAGACTGGGGGGACGTTAGAAAAATAAAGATTATTGTTGCACTATTTTTTAAAATTATTAAACGGGAGAAGCATGAGAAAATATAACCATCGAACGTGAAGGCCTCTTTATCGCAATAACCGCATCACTGGAGCAAATATGTTTTTCCGTGCGTACATTTTCTTTCATTATTGAAAACGACGGGGGAATTTCGAGTAAAAATGTTAGATGAAAAAATCGGACCAGGATGGATCGTTCAGCGATCGAAAGAGAGTCGTCAGCTGTCGCGATGATGCAGACGACGTTTCCACCGACGTGATTGACAGTTTTATAGGGAACAGCGAAGACCGTTTTCGGATTTACGGACAGGACCCTGTTTCAGTGTGAGCCAGGATAGGGTGGGGTCATCGTTACGCGACGTTTGATGCTAATCGAAGCGTGATGCTGCGACAGAAGGCGGTTTCGGGACGTTGCCGATGTTCGTCCGCTCAAATGGAAGAAGAACTGGTATGCCGCTCGGCAAAATCACTGTGAAAGCTCCCTGTCACCCAGCTTCGAGCTCTGAGCAATGATTTATATTCTCATTGCAACCCTTCGGGTAGCCCGCAATTGTGCATGGTTATGAGGAAATGATACTAGGGTTGGCAATTCTAGATTCGATCTAATTTATAATACGTAGTCTATTGTTATCGCTGATGTAAAGCTGTAAATGGGTTTCTACTCCATGATTCAGAGATAAATCGGGCTCGTAATCGATTAATACTGTTACGAGATCCGATACGTGGTAGTTCGAGCACTGATCTAAATTCGATCGCACTGCCTTAGATCGTGGCTCGATGCTTCAATTCTTTATTGAATCTGACTTATGGGAAATATTTCAATTTAACAAATCTTTATGCCTTAAACGAAAGTATTGGATTATGGGTATATAAAACCACACTCTCTTTATGAGAAAGACAATAAGTTTATTAAAACGATACTAAAGGCATGTTGAGAGACACAATGTATATATTTATACAGGTCAAGAGTCTATTCAATCGATCCTTCCTTGTAAAGAAATAATAGATTAGTTTTGTTCTTGATTTACGAGATAAATTCCAACAGAAACTGAAGTCAATAGCTACGAATATTATTCAATTCGATATTCAACGAAATAATACAGTTTGGGAATTCAGTTGGAAATTTTTGTCGTCTTCCGTTGCCTTTTTCTTTTACCAAATATAGCATTTTAAATATAGTTTATACCAACATGTCCATGACCAACTGTCACAGTGCAGTGAAAGAGTTATTCGTCGAATACAGAAGAAAATGAAAAGTTTCTGAACTCGGACGAATTAACACGTTGAACGCCATTATCAAGCAAAGTACAAACAAAGTGAAACTTGTGTCAAACGCGAAAAACTCGCGTGGCAGTCAACGCGTCAATTCCTCATCCGCATCCGCAGTTGAAAGGTTAAATGACTTGGACCACTCACCTCGCAGTTCGAGTGACTGATGTTGCTCAGATTCAGCCTGAACACCTTGTCCCTGTAACAGAAAGAAAAGCTCGTGAGGTTTCGCGTTGCAAGGCGTGTGTGCGGCAACAATTCGCATTAAACGCGGGGGTATGGCCGAAAGCTGCGAGATGTAAATTTTCATTCCGTACGTCTGGGAGATGCATTACTCCGTCTGACTCGACCCTGCCTTATCTACCCACCGGTTATGTATGGTTCTGTACGAGCGTGGCACTTTGCTTACGGCGTTCTGGGTCCCGGGAACTGCCAGCAAGCGCCATGGAATTTCTATGAGCGTCGAAGGGGAAGAGGATCTTTATCCCTCCCCCCGCTCCGCGCTACAGCTGGTTCCCGGATCTCTTTCCCGACGAGGAACGCGCGGACTTTCCTCGTTTCCGTGCCGCCTGTCTGCTTTTATTAGGAAATCTCCCACTTCGAGGGACGAGCCTCTCGCGCGTTCCGGATTATCCATCGAATCAAGTCTACCGGCTGGTTCAGAAAAGGCGAGCGAAAATGTTCGTTAAACAAAGTGCTCCTTGTTCGAAGATTGCGAAACGGAACTGTCAATGCATCTGACAGTGTAACCTACTCCAATCCAGTGTGTTAACAATCAAGTGTCAATTTGGGTCTTCGCTGTGTTCGATTTTGACGCAGCGTGGCCCAAACGTGGCGCCAAGGGCCTGTGTCCCTAAGAGTAATTTATTTCCTTTATGTCCCTAAGAGTTTCTTTAATTTCGCCTATGGGCGGTGCCCTAATTAAGAAACCTCCTACTCTGTTATTAGCTAAGGCCCTGCTTTCCGATATTTGGTGGAGGGAACTTTTCATTCCGACGAGGTTTCCTTGTTCGTGGACCTTCGACGGAAGGTCAGTCGCATCTTATAGTCTCAGTGAAGCAAGTTCACTCCTTTTATCAAAGTTATTGTGTGCCGAACATTCGATTATTGTAGAATGTAGAGCACTGTATGTCTCACAGTTTCCTCGCGGAATCGTCGTCGGAAGAGTCATTCATTTTGGCGCTGACTGGGCGGCTTTTTTTAAATCGAAAACAGGATGACTCGGGTCCCCGCCGCCATTGATCACCCCCGCAAATTGCTTTGGTGGAAAATTTTTTCTTGCCGGCGCGGCGCGGCCCCTCTTGAACGACGTGCCAGCACGTACAAAGAGCCCCCACCCGCCCATCCACCTGCTCAGACCCCCGGAAAAGTTCTCCAGAGCGAGAACTAACTCGACGCGGCTGGATTCCAAAGTACGGATTTGTTTTTCCACGTCGCTATTTACTTTTTCACGGCGGTGTGCACAGGATGAATGAGGAAGGAAAGCCTCGAAGGGTGAAGGAACCGGCTTGTTTCCTACCCTCTCACTCTTCCCCGTCTTTCCGTCACTCTCTCCTCCCCGTTTCCGCCTTTCTTCTCTCGCTTCTCTCGACCAGACAATTCCATCCGATTGCGTATTTTCTATTGAAGACCGATGACGAATGGTTATCGAAAGAAAATTATGCGGCGCAACGGCGTTAATGTTGCGAAACGCCTCCCCGGAAACTATGTAGATTCGATTTGCAGCGGTACGCGGCATGACTGGATCCTCGATTCCAACGGCGTTTCACTCGATTCAGGCTGCCGTTCCTTTTCAACGGAACGCGGAACATTGAATTACCATGAAAACATCGCGATCAGCTTTCTGGAGCGTCGTTCTCCAGATTTTTCGCCAATTAGTGCGCCGTCCATCATTTCTCTCGAGAGCCTACGGCTCAGAAACGATCTTCCCTCTTTTCAGTGTACCTATCCTGTTTCTGGGTCAGACGTCGAGCATTTCCTTGCCGAGCTGCGGAAAATCCACGTACCCCGGCTTTCCGAGATTCCCTTGGAATTTGCGCCGGCCCGGATCCAGACATGCGTCGGGAAATTAAAGATACCTGACGGTACTCTGTAATTGGACCTACTTCGGTGCTCGATTGTTCCAGATTCCCGTTTCACCCGCGGAACCGGCGTCGCGTCGATGCGAAAAATACCGATCGGGAAATTTACGAAATGTTTACCGGAACTGCAATCTGATTGCGGATTGTTTCGGACGGGTTTCAATCATTTCACCGATAATGATTTAATGAATAATTATTTCACCGATATCGCTTTTTGACTTACAGGAATCCTTTAACACTTGTAAGTCAAACGATAACGTTGGTGAAGTAATTTCCGATGATATGATTATCGGCGATTTCGACATTCAGGTAGATTAACGCCGTCGGTGAACTCGTGGAATTTTGTCGATAAAAACATTGTCGGCAGAATGTTAAAATCAATGTTTCTCACATAATATAGTTGTTTAAACCCGAGTTCATTGATCTGATAAAGTTCCAGAACCAATGCTTCTCATTGGAACAATTAGGTTGGGATTTCTTTCTTTGTCTTCATAATTATCTTCAGTACAAATTGGTGAGTGCAATTTCAAACAGTGGAAAGATCCAAAACATTTAAGAGTGTCAACACATTTCTCACGATTCGATAAAGCCATCAAAGAGAGAAATTTATTTAGCGTTGTGCATATTGTAACGCTTGTCACAAGCGTAATTATGGCGGATCGTCTGTCAGGGAGCATAAAATTTAAAAAGAATAAACAGTTCTTTTTCACGAAGCAATTCGCAGAAGCGTCCATATCGAATCGGCCGGTGGCATTCTTCGCGTGTACAGCGGAGGGTGAGTCTGGCAGCGAAAGGGTTAAAGAGAAACGTCGGGGCGAAGTTGTTGCAGCGTCGCGGTCGCAACAATGCGGCGAATGGGGTCGAAAAAGGAGCCAGACAAAATCCGAAAAAACGTATCCGTCTGCTCCGGTAGTCTCGCACAACAGACATCTCCGACTCTCGATGCATTATCCATCGCGTCAAGGTCCAGCCCCATCCACCTGCTTAAATTTTCGATGGAGAAACGCACGAACCGAGAACCGCCCGGAAAAGGACGCTTTTGTTATTTACGGCGGCGCGGTTTAACATAATCGAAGCGATCTTCATTATTCCGGCAATGCATCAAATTCGTGAACGAAATCGTGTTGACCGTCGGTGAACTCGGCGAATCGAGCAGCAGATTACGTAATTCATATTTCACAACGCTGTCCAGACGCAGACGATTATCTGTCGTTAATCGCGGATAAAACGTATCACGTTTTCAATTATTCGCGTCGGACGTCGCGGACTTTTCGCCGGTTCCGTGCGAGCCTCGAGGAAATCGATTCGATATAATTGATTCCCTGATACTCGGACGGCGGTTCATGCTTTATTCCTCGTAATGAGTCTAATACGGTAGAACCTCGCTCGTTGCAATCTCGTTTATTTCGCGGAATACTCGTTCGTTGCATACTAGCGAGGTTATACAAGTTCTGGAACTCGTGGTGGGGAGTGGGGAAACAGATCGCGTGATTGGTTACCACTTTCATAGCACTACCTCGATATTTGCACCCATGTTCGCCCCTGTTTCGAGCAACCAGCGAGGTCCTACTGTATTGCAGATATTAGCAGACTACTTTGGTGTTTCGTATCATGATCAACAATTTATATATGCTAATTATACGTCGTGTTACTCATCTTTGACTTCTGTATTTCAGTGAGTGGATCGTAATACGCTGCAAACAATGTGCAAAGAAAATGTGCTACCAATGTTGCTACCAAGAGACACGTTAAATTGGGAAAAACGAAGACCGACGAGTAGACTGCAGATTTTACGCATTTCCACAAAAATAAACCGGTAAGTTCGTTAGAAACATTTAGAAATATTGTAAAGTTATCCTCAAGCAATTAAACCTGTCAAGTAAGGAAATAAATTTGTACATTTCACCGGTAAAATTTTGATTTCGCATGCAGAGCTGCATCAAAGAACAATTTCAAGTAATTGAAGTAACGCACACGTTAATCCGTTAATCCATTATTTGCAAAGATACATACCTATCAAGACCTTTAGGCGAATAATTATTGCAATAATACCGTGAAACCCGCGCATTCCCTAGAATCGTTTACGGCTATTAATTTTCAATAGACCGGTCGTATCATGCCAAATCAATCGCTAAAACGTTCAGTTCCGACCGCGTATGAAATTTAATCGCATACGTCGGACTACGATTGATTCGCTAAATGCATTTGCCGTGTTTCCAGAATCGGGCCCCACCGCCGCTGCCTGTTTAATTATGTAAAACACAGCGGAATCGAAATTTTCTATTGACATTGTTTCTCCACTCGACTCCCGTGAACCTCATCACGGAATCCCCGAACCACTCGCTTTAAATTCTATAGCGAAAACTCTCTCTCTCTCTGTGTCTGTCATAGCCATACTACACATTTTAATTGTATATATTACATAACGGCCTCTAATTTATTACTAGACTGCGGATTTTTATGCAATTTTCAATTTTTGTAGACGAATTTTAAGAAACTGGGACCAAATCATATTTTATTCTCATTGAAAATAGCATTTGTAGATCCAAAATAAATAAATATTATAAATGCATGAAGATCCGCAGTCTACTTATTACGTAAAAATGACAATAATGCGATGTCACGTTTACTACAATAGCTCCATAAAATTATCAACTGAACATAAAAGTTTGCACTGTGTCTAGTTAATACATTAGGTTGGAGGGAAAGTTCTGTCGTATTTCAAAGAAAATATTTAAAGAAAACGTTATGCAATGATATAATTTCCATTATTTATAACAACTTGTCGCCAACTTTCAGATAGCCTGCCTATTCATGTTTCCCAATCACTCACTGGCAACATGTGTTTTTGATTTACACTTTTGATTTATTCTTTCGATTTACTCTTTCGACTTACTCTTTTGATTTACACTTTTGATGTACATTTACTAATACACACTTACCGGAAAATGCATACATTTGCCGAACCAAATTGCTACAGCACCTCATCTAAATGTAAACATTGAAATAGAACAATTGAAATCAAGTTATCCGCGTCCATTTACCAAATCGGATCTAGGACGTGTAAGTGTCAGCATTTTTTAGTTCAAGAGAATACATCAGCCTGGACGCGACTACATAACAAATTGGCGCACGCACACACAGTAAGCGTGGACGTTTGCCGAGTTACGGTTCCGCGTAAGGCCGCGTAATTTATTAAAATGGCGTCAGGTCGCCGGTACTACGGAAGCGTGGTAAAAATGATTACGGTAAGGAGTCTCTGGAAGTATTACGGGGGCAAACTAATCTACGCGATGCATAGAGAGTGCATTAACACCGCGCTACGTCAACATTCTATTAGCGGCGCGTTCGTGTTTATTACCAAGATCAACCTAATCGATGCACTCCTTTCGCGACGCAACGCTATCGGCGGGAGCGCGGGGGTTAAGCTGATAGCAGCGTCTCGCAATTTCGAGGGACTTTTTTACCGGGACCCTCATCCACCACTCATTGCTCCCATAAACTCTTATCTCAGCCCTCGATCGATATGCAAAAACGAGCACACCCGAATCCACTGCATAAAATATAGTCCATAAAGACGGGGATAGGGGGTGAGAGAGCGAAGCGAGGAGGGTCTGCGAGAAAATAACGAATAGACGAGGGTGAAATGGAAAAGAAAGAGAACGTGGAACCCTCGCGATGGATAATTTCTATGATATCGTGGAAGAAAGAAACGGGAAGTTTTCTTGTAGAGCAGATGATTTTTGCCGTTCGAACCTATCCGGGACGTGTTCGCGGAAGATTTTCGTGACACGACGCCATTCTATCGGGGTGCCGATATCAGCGAACACTAGTTCTTTCCTCGCGTTTCGCTTTTCTTTTTGCAACGGTAGCTCGCCAACGACTCCCACGGCCTGATAATTGGAAGCGTTCAATTAACGTCCTTTAATTGTGGATCGAGCCGCAACACGGCCGCCGATTCTCGAACTACAATTAATGGGTATCACCTTTCTAATTAACGAGGAACGATGCTCGCACATAGTATCGATCCGTGCCGGTGATACCGCGGGTATAAAGGGATCATAAGGGTCGGGAGATGGGGCGGAATCGAGGAGGGTTACGGATAGAAACGTGTACTCTGTTGTCCGCAAGCACTCCGACACTTGGACGAATCTTTATAGATATCTTTATGCGCTTACTCGTGCACAGTCGAATGGAAGAGAAGGCGGTAAACTTCATTAAGGGTTTCGTTCACGGTTAGCGAAAATGGAGGGAATAAACGACGTTGAACTTTTTTTAAATTAATGTGTGCTATGGTTGCTCAAATCTAATGTGGTTGTGACGTCTCTTTCAAACAATAGGACGAGTGATCAAGTCATTCTAATCCAGCCGTGTTTCATCTGTTACGAACTCTTTATGTTCAAAGTAAAGTATCTTTTGAAAAATGAACAAAAATCTTTCTACACACTGGCTGAATTCTTGTCGAAGAATCATTAATTAATAGACCTTAATAGATCTTCATGCATCGAAAATATTTGCACATTTTCAACATGAAAGAAAATAAACATTAATGAAATCTCAATTCTATGCTTGCTATAAGAAATCTTCTAGCAGATCAATTGAACTGATTCACCGTACTGATTGTTCTAAAACAATCGATGAAAGTTGGATTTTGCATAAAGATCCGCAGTCTACTAATTATTTAAGCGTAGAACCAAGTAAAGCCTAATTTATAACCTCAGATAAAAACATTAAAAATCGTGACCATTATTTTTTTGACGTTCAAAAAACTTTTTGGCTCATTATCCAGTAAATTCGGTCCAGTTTCAAAGAAGATATCCCGGTTTGAAGCGATTCTACGACTTCTAGGAACAAAACGATCGCCTAACGATCACGTTTAATCACTGATCTTTCAAGGAGACGTTGTCAACGGTCAAAATACTTACGAACAACGACGTACACAGGGTATAGGTCGGGGGATTCGCGTGGACGGGGAAGTGTGATCGCCACCACTTATCACCATCAACGACGATCTGCAACGTGCGTCGATTACACGCCGTTTCGCCTCCATTCCGTACTTTTTTTTTTCTCTCTCTCTCTCGTTCACATTTTTTCCCTCCCGTCTACCGATATATTCTTTTTTTTATCTTACCGACAACGTCCACGCTGCATTGACTCGAACCTTACACGCGTGCGCTCGCTAGAATTTATTATCGGCGCGCGCGGAGCAATAGGTCGAGGCATTATCGAGCAATTCGTTTTGACGTATCGATTTAACTCCATCGCGGTTCGCGCCCCCTTTGTCCATTATTCCGCGCGGATACGTTTATCCCTTTTATTTTTCATTCGATCGACACGGTATTAGAACCGTTCTGGTTGTTTTTGCGAAATTTCGCCCGCAAAGGCACCTTATTTTTCTCTGTTCCACCGGCCCCGCGGCTAACACGGCCGATCATGCTTTCGCACGGAGACTGGCTCTACGAAACACTTCTTTTTCCTCGTTTTTTAACAC
The DNA here is from genome assembly GCF_051020765.1 of Lasioglossum baleicum. Taxonomy (NCBI): domain Eukaryota; kingdom Metazoa; phylum Arthropoda; class Insecta; order Hymenoptera; family Halictidae; genus Lasioglossum; species Lasioglossum baleicum. The sequence goes on from NC_134938.1 coordinate 8,509,024, forward strand.
TCGCACGGCCGTCGCCGGGTGTTTTCGGACCCAGAAATCACAGTTTTCCTGTCTACGTTTTTCTACGATGTTCGACAATAAAGTAATTTTTAGTATCCACTGGAAAATCGATTTTTAAACGACGTCCAATTGGCTTATAATTTGATCGGCACCTTTAGTGCATGTATCGCCACAGCTCGTATATCGATCTCATTTTTTGGTGCTTGAAATTGTCTGAAATTTGATTTTTTCAAGCGTCAAAAAAATCAACTGAATCAAATACGAGAATTTTCATCCGAGACATTCATTCATCTCGGTTGATTGTTCTCGACGCTGGCTTCGCCGAATTTAGAACGAAAACTGTTCCAATTAGGAGTGAAATACACAAAAAGGAGAAATGAATATCGGAATTTTGCCGACTGAAATCGTCGTTGAATTTCCGCGGGAGTCTGTTTCCAAATAATTGGACGCAATATGCTTTCAATTGGCTTAAATCGCTCGAGGGAATGTTCGGAGACTCTCAAAGTCAATTGTGCTAATAAAAATGTTGCTTTTCATGCTTTGGAATATTAAAATAGAAACAGGCGAACAAGTCTGAAAGCGTCGCCATTCTTGTGGCACAATGTTCCAAACAAAATTGAACCAGCCTTAACTTTGCGGTAAAAGAGTTTCTAAAAATGTTTATCAAATACATTCAAAATTCAAAAATATGTTTCTAATCGCCGAGCTAAAATGTTTTAAAGCCGCGTGCTGATCATGTTTTCAAAACAAATTGTCAGCGGATGTGTGAGAAACCTGTTCAGCCCATGAATTCAACTTTCGAGCGAGCAACATCCGCCGCAGGGACGCTCTAATTCGCGTGTTCCGCAAATTAGTTAATAAGCTTCTAAATTCGAGTAAACAGCCTCGGTCTAACGACCGCTAAACCAATTCGCTGTCAATATAACCGGCCTGCCGGCCGAAATTCAATTCGATCGTTAAATAAATTAGGTGCAGGGAAATCGCGAAGACCAGGAGCGAGCACGAGAGAGCCCAGCTGAATTTTACATGACAATGAATTTCGACGCGGAACGAAGCGAACATTTTCGCATCTATAGAGAGGCGTGGGGGTGTTGAGCTGAAACGAGATTACGGGCAAAATAAATCGGATCAGGGTGACAGGGTGGGGTAAGAAATGACAATCGCGTAAGATGCTTCTGCTTTTAGAGTGACTCGGTTTCTGTAATGAAATGATCTCGGCGTATGGGGTCGGAGAGGAGGGTCGCGGGCAAAGACGACTATACTTCCGGTTAAACTGCATTTCCCGGTGGGAGAGAGTGGTTCGATTTGAACATTTCCTGTTTTCTGGCTTCGTTCCATGGCCCCGTTTCGCGGGCGCTCGTTTCTCCATAGCTATCCGCCGACATAGTGAACCACCGTGACCGTCCTCCCGTCCTCCAGTCCTGCTCTCGTCCCATGCAATATCGGATTCCGATAAGAATTCTGCGCAAAAAGGAAAACGATCCCCGACATTCCTTTTCCAATGACGTGAAACGATTAAGCTCTATGATCTTCGAGCGAGCGGGCTCAATGATGTGACTCTCAATTTCAGACGAAAGGGTGGCCGGCTGTAATTTAATTAAAGGCTGAAATAAAATGCTCCGCGCGCGTTGCTCTCGAACTCGAGAACGAGCCGAGCCGAGCCGTGCCGAACCGAGAACCGATGCTGAGAGCGCTCGGCCAAAAGGAAGGCCACCGTTCGAATTCTATCCGTTGCATTTTTCAAAGGGGAGCATAACGTTTGTGCATAACGCGCGAAACAATTGCCGGGCCAAGCTCGCGCTCCGTTCGCCCCGTGTAATTACTTTGATCTTTTCTTTGATACGTTTCGACGCAGCTTAATGTGCGCGCCGACAGACAGACGAACATGGCCGAATGTTTTTTATTGCTAAATACCTCACGGCGAAAACATTTCCGCGCGCCGTTTCGCCAGTTTTTGTAGGTCCGAGCAACGACGGTGCGCGCGCCGATAGCAATATAGCGAATTAAACATTTCAACGAAGGTCGCCGACAGGTTTTACTTCCTTCTACGCTCGCGAGAACAGTTCGCCGAATTAATAAGCCTCTGTTAACTGTCCGCTCCCAAATATCTCACCGCGAAAAACGCGAACTATTGTGGGGAAATAATTGCGTTCCGTTGGGGGCGAGCTAATTACATTTTCTTTGCTCGTGGTTAGCCTTTTCTGTAATCTGACGATGTATTATTAGTAAGTAGTGTGAACTTTTTGGTTCAATAAATTGATTTTATTCTATTGCACGAATAGTTAACTTGTGCAACCTCTTGATCAAACACAGCGTGTTAACAAAGAAATCACATTTTTATCATGAGCACACGTCATCGGAATAATTCAACAGCACTAGAACATTTTTGGCGATTTTATTGAACTATTTGAACAATTTCCGTGCTGTTCTTTCACTAACTGTACTTACTATGCTGCCCTTTTAAAATTCATGAAGAGAGAAAGTAAAATTCTTCTCACAATTCGTCCATCACCTTTAATTTACAGAATATCGAAAGAAATGAAAGATAAAAAACATGTGTACCGCTAAAATGTACAAAAATTAGTGTAACTATTAATTTTGTACACCACAGTTGCGACTGCATGTAAAAATTGTTCAATTTCAGCGTAGAGCGAAAAACCTCTGAGAGTGTTCGTTGAAAATTCGACTACATCTCCGCGCAGCAAAGTGGGTTAAAGGTATTTTGTTCGGGGAATTTGTATGAGCAGAGGTATAATTAGAGGGAAATGACAATCCTAATTTCCCGTGAATACTCGAAGCAGAAAATTTCGATATTGGAGGCCTCGTGGCTCGGCGTTGCGAGCCCAATGCAGCGTGAAAGTAAATTTATCGAGCGACTAAATTTAATAGTTTGTTTAGCGGAACGCTTTGATATTCAATACCCATCGGTTATATCGCAATTACCTTTTAGATTAGCATAATACTACTTTATTGAAAGCCGCCGCGATTAAACCTTCATTACCCTGAGTAGTATTTGGCAAATGGAAAGCGCTGCCGCTGATAAACTCGGCAAATATAAACGAAATGAATCGTGCTTGTAAGCGTCGTCCACTCGATTTGGTGATTATGACAATAGCTTCTAACGAAGAGCATCAACGGTGCATACGCATCCCCGACCATAAGTGTCCGCAGATTGACGGATTCGCGTGAGTATCTCTCGGATAATGAATTTAATCTTTCCAAGCCATATTTATCCTGAAATAGTGATTCTATTATTCCATTGCCTACGCACTCATCTTTTTCATGAATACATAAAATCTTCAAGTTACTACAATACGTTATTGAATTAGATATTCTTTATATTCTTCGTAGTTTAACAACAGGGTTGGTCGAAAATTTTATTGAAATAGAATTATAATATAAATATAAATAAAAATTAAATCATTTTATTAAAAATTTCGAATAAAGTGGATTTAAAACCCACTCTATTTTTATTGAATTATTGTCTAAGAATTATAATCTAGTTATTGAATTAGTTACTGTTTATATTCTTTGTAATTTAACAGCAGAGTTGGGCAAAAATTTTATTGAAATAGAATTATAATATAAATATAAATAAAAATTAAATCATTTTATTAAAAATTTCGAATAAAGTGGGTTTAAAACCCACTTGGAAAAAACCCACTCTATTCGTAATTTCTATTTAAATAAAATTTTTGCCCAACTCTGTTTGACAGTAATTCTTGTTTTGCATGAAAGAATTGTCGGGTAACGCATTTGTATTCTATTATACATATGTGCCCATAATTATGAAAGTGGTCTAAGTCAGAATTTAAAGAAAAATGAGTTTATCAGTTATTTCACGTCACATTATTTTAAACTAAATGAATTCAATGTAATTTATACGACATTGTGAAAAATGAACCGTTAGATAGTGCTTGTTATTTCATATCCTTCTCCTTTAAATATCTGGAAACAAGAAATATATGACTTAATTGATAATGTTAAATCGAAAGATCTGTCCTTTAATTACTCAATACAATTTAATCATTAGCCTGCGGATCTTCATGCATTTATGAAAAAGTTGATCGGGCGAAATATAAAACAGAAAACTTTAAGAACATCGTGATATTGTTTTTAACGGCGATAAAACAATTTCAATCAATCTAGAACATCACTCACAACATTGTTTCTGTGACTCGAAGACAACATAATTTCCGATGAAACTTTTCCTGCCACAATGAACGTATCAGACTGTTTTTGTGCTTCAACGTACGAGAGGTTCTCCCTGTGTATCCACTAGCTTTCAGACGGTACCCTCGCTGTCTCTCTATTACCGGAGCCGCGTAGCATTTTGTTGGCATTTACCAAATTAAGAAGGGAGCCTCACAAAAGAAAACGCTAGTGAATGGTCGATGGTATAGCGTCGCGGGACGCAGCGGGGAAAGGTTGGAACCGAATCAAGAAATAATACTTCGGTAGTAATGATGCTAGGGGCCCCTTCAGGATCCTCAGTTCGCCCCTGAAGGAGCTACCCCCTTTTCACTCTACGTTTTCAAGAAGTAACGATTTCCCGTGGATTTTATTAAGAGTAACGGTAAGAGATTTTTAGGCTGATTATACGAGGAGAAAATACATCGAGCGACGGTAAAAGATTAAATTTGCTGAATCGAGGTGATTACAGATTCCTCCTGGGAATGCGATAAAAGAAGTGTATTTTGAACAGTTCCTATTTTCTGAATTATGTAAATTAAATGGCATTCTAATTGACTGAGACTGGAAGGAATCAGTGCGAGTACTTAGACAGATTGCAATTAATTATGAATCGCAGCCTACTTCAGTCAGCCTGAAGTAATAACATGTTTAATTTACATAATCTCGATGTAATCTATATATATAAAAGCGAAGTCCTGACTCACCTATCAACGCCCAGGCTAAACCCTTGGACTTAGAAAGCTGAAATTTTGCACAGAGGTTTCCCTTATGATCTATACAAGGGATAAGAAAGGATATTTCGAAATTCAATCCCCAAGGGGGTGAAAAGGGGTTGCAACGTTTGTATGAGGAATATTTTGTTCGTGGTCGGATTTACTTCATACTTGGTCTTAATGCTCTTTGATATAATTAATCAAACACCTGTTTCGGCATTTTGAAAAATTCGACCTCTAAGGGGGTGAAAAGGGGTTGCAACGTTTGTATGAGGAATATTTTGTTCGTGGTCGGATTTACTTCATACGTGGTCTTAATGCTTTTTGATATAATTAATCAAACACCTGTTTCGGCATTTTAAAAAATTGAACCCCCAAGGGGGTGAAAAGGGGTTGCAACGTTTGTATGAGGAATATTTTGTTCGTGGTCGGATTTACTTCGTACTTGGTCTTAATGCTCTTTGATATAATTAATCAAACACCTGTTTCGGCATTTTAAAAAATTGATCCCCTAAGGGGGTGAAAAGGGGTTTTGAAATCTAAGATTGCGGCATGACATAAAATTAAAACTCTATAGGGGTGAATGGGGGGTTAAAAGGTTTTATATGGAGAAACAATATCAAGTTCCGAGAGGCATTAAACGGTTTTCTGTGCGAGCGAAGCCGCTTGCAAAAGCTAGTCAACTATAAATCGAATAAATGTACGGTCGCAGCGAATTCTCATTCTCTCGAATCGCAGAGGTGCACCGGAAAAGTGGATAATGAATTCTAGCAATGACTATTATTCCAGTAGTCGAAAAGAACATGCGAGAATTTCAAGACGCCGGAATTATGTCAAGAATGCAATTTCACGGCGGATGGTAATTGAACGTCCGAATTAATCACGGCTACGCGAGAACCTTTGTTCATTTCCGTTCGATCGCGGAGATTAATCGGAACGGTTCTTAAAAGTTGCGCCGGGTTCCGGACGGCGGCACTTGTTTCGCCCGGTTCGTTTCGAACGCGGCGCCGCGTGCCCCGAAGGTTTCAGTAAATTACCTTTCTGCAAATTGAAACGTTTAGCAAACGAAACCTGGTCATCCCTTCGTGCGCAGGGGGAATGATCCGGTACATAAACGCGGTCTACATATATGTATTTCGGTGCTCGAGCTAAGAGTGCGTGCAAATACCGCGGAGGGAGCCGATTACGAAAAGGAGCACAGACACACTCGACAGGCTGCTGCGCGATGATGGGTCTCTGCGCGGACACGTCTAGACGAGGGAGAGAAAGCAGTCTAATCAAAATCGAATTCAGTGAATTACCGATCCGATTAAAAACACTCTCGATGATTAAACGTCGAAATGCCAGAACTAAAATGATTATTTTTCTATTTTCGTCGAGATTCTGGAAACGAAATTACTCGAGGAACCACACATGTTGGCGAATACTCCGACATACTTAAATTGATACACTTCAAAAACTGCGGATTTTATGCATTTATGACAAGAATGGGCACACACAATTCAAAGCAGTGGACATGATAAAAATATTTAAGGACATCAATGTATCAGTTTCAGCTTAATAGGATAATTAAATGCAGAATACAATATTTTTTGGTTCCTGTGTCTTGCAAACAATGCGAACATTTTTATTTTTCATAAGGATCCGCAGTCTAATAATTAGCTTGATTAAATTATTATTAAAATTATTTTACAGGATTTAAATTGGAGGGGAATAATATTAAAATTAATTATGTGAAACATTGAAACGAATTACTCAATTATGTAGAAAGGAACTCGTACACTTGTCTGGTTTGTAGGTTGATTCCATTCTACTTTTATGACAATAAACTATACCTATTCTGCTTGTCTGACCATAGATCGTTCCATTCTACTGTGTCTCTTGTTCTACTTGCGTAATGTTCGGTTGCCCCTATTCTGTTTGTGTCATTACAGGTTTATTCCTTTAGTCTGATCACAGGTCGGCTTATTCCACTTACTCCCTTTACCTTCATTAACCATACACGTATTCTTCATTCGACTTGTGCTATGTACATGTGTGAACTTTCCTCGGTGAACTACTGTATTAATAATAACTAGACTGCGATCTTTATGCAACGTAAAATATGTTCGTATCGATTGGAGGACACAGGAGCCAAATAAAAATTGTATCCTTTTAATTATCCTAATAATTATCCTATTAAATTGAAGCTAATACATTGATGTCCTTAAATATTTTTGACATGCCCACTGCTTTAAAATATACGTGTCCATTTTTGTTATAAATGCATAAAATCTACAGTTTAATAATAACTAAACAAAATAGTATATATGGGAGAAAGGGAGTAAATTTCAATAAAAACTGAACGTCTCTTGTACATCGACCTCAGACCGAAATCAGATGCTAAAATATGGAGAATTCGCGAGGATTGACGTTTCAGCAATCGGTGCAGCGATAATTGTGATCCGCGAAAGCCATGTGCGGGCCGATGTAATATATCGAGTATTTCAAAACAGGGATTATCCGATGTTCGACGTCACCGAGAAATTTAATCAATCGGCACGCTCCGCTCTGGTCCGGCGCGTGCACACCGCGCAGAATTTTAATCACGGGAATCAGAAAAATCTGTTCCGCGGCACGTACCCATACACTTCCACGCGCGCGCATACAGAGATACATGTTCTACGTTTCAGGGAGAGGTTGGTGTATCTCTCTGTTCTGGTACGGCCGAATCCTCGGCGCTTTGACGACGAGCCGAGCGCGCAACTTTTACCCGTGGGGATTTTCATCTCGCGACATTTTATTACGTGACAAAAACGGATCAGGGATTGGACGTGGGTGGGGTTGTTCGGGGTACGAGTAGACCGGGGGTAAAAAAGAAAAGTACTTACATTGCGCCAACGTATAGGGCGTCCCTCTTACTGTCCAGGTACAGTGTCCTGTAATACAGCATCCCGCAGCTGAACTCCCTCACGTGTTCTGAAAGCAAAAGTAAACAAAGAGATTAAATACTATGTCGCTAGGAGTGCGCAACCCAGACCGGTTCGTTCCTCTTCTCCCACCCCTCAGCCCACCCCCCGAGGAAATTCATTTCTGCGACCCTTTCCATACACCGGCTGACGGATCGTTAGATTTTCATTACGACTTTTATAATAACGCTCGACCGTCTCTCTCACCCTCTCTCTCTTTCTCTTTCTAGCCTTATATCTATCTTTCTGTCTCTCACTCTGTCTTTTTGTTTACCTTAGCCACGAGATAGGGACGCGCCAGTAAGCCGAGGCAAAGTCGACGAACGACTTATGTCTCCCAGCCAGCTGAAACTCGTTAGAATTGCACGGCACGTAACGCCGCGGACGATGTCTCTCGTATCATCGAGATGCTTTTATTGGGGGATGGGAAAAGCTACCCTGTCAGATCGTTTCGCAGCAAATGAACGACAGCCGAGACGCAAGCTCCCAGGATGGGCTTTCTCCGTCTCGAGTTGGTGCATCATTAAATTTTAGGTTCGCGCAAAAATAATTGAGACTACGTCCACGGAACCCGCGCCGCTTGTTTCGAGGGAAATTGTTCTTTGAATACGTTCGCGTGTTTTAATAATCGAAATCGTACAGTTCGATTTGCGAACATGGATTTTAAATAAATTGCTGATAAGATGCCAGTTATTTCACTCAATACACTTGAATCAAAGCTTTTGAACAGGTCCTTCGTGTATTATTTTTGAGTTGAAGAACCTGTTCGAGTGCTTTGATTAATTTCCAAAGCCATCCCGGTCATTTTGTTACCGCATTGAGTGAAACCACTGGGATCATCATTTTTATTATTATTTTTGAGTTCACGCTTCAAGGCTGCATTTATTTATGCGCCTACGAACAATGCATTTCATTTAAAAATGGTAAAAATGGCAGTGCTAGGCCGAAAATCATGAATTACCATTTTTACCACTTCTGATCGATTATAATTCGTAAACCAATTAACCAATTTCAATGAAATTTTCAGAACCTATATAATTTCCATTATTGGCCCAGCTAAAAAAGTTGTAAAAATCAATTTTTCCTCTTGTTTTTCACAATTTATTAGCCGTCATTCACTAAACTAACTCTTCTAGCCTTACAGAAAAATTGAAATCATTCGATCCATTAAAAAAAAGTAATTCTGACGTAAAGTATGCGTGATCAATTATGTGCGTAACTGCAGATTCATACACAAATGTTCTCCCAGGTGTATCGGCCCGAGTCACCCATGATAATTAAAAGAAAAAGCCAGTCGCCGTCTGATAAAAAACGAGGCGGACAATTGAATTCTTCCGAACAACGCGGAGTTCCCGCTAGCAGCACATTTTTCTATACGCGCGGCAAAGTCCGAGCTCATCGTTCAGCGTAATCTAGCGACCCCGAAGAGCATCCAGCTCATTAAGTCGGCGCAACACAATGGCGCGGAGATTAAATCACTAGCAGTTCGGCGTGCGAGCACGCGGCAGGTTAACGAGCGCCCGGGTTCGGTTAAGTCCCATATTAAGGGGGTCCGGCGCGGCATGGATTCGCCGTTTCGGTCCTGGAGATAAAGCAAGAGAGAGATCTGGTTTTTGCATTCATTCATGGGTTCGTGGCGGGTCGGGATAGCGGCGGCGGGTCGCGGTGTCGGCATAAACACGGCCGGGAGCAAGAAACCTCGACGCAGAAAGAGAGAAAAGGAAGAGAAGCCGCCGGGGGCTTCGACTGTGTCTGGGAACCCCTTTCATTGGACGTCGGCCCCTCCTGATACCGTATAAAATATAGTATTGTTCGCGCTCTGTTAGTCTAGAGTGGCGAACGAGTATATTTAGGAAAGGGCGGTTCTCTTTCATATGTTAAGCAGATCAGTGTCGGGCGACGAGATAGAGAGCGAAAAGAAGTGGCTGGGGTGTGCAGAATGCGGCGAGCACGACTGTAAGCTGCACCCCCTCGAGTTTCACCCCCCGCCATAGTTCTCTCTCGCGCACCTAAATGATTGCCGGCTCGACTTAATGTTGTGAAAAATAGCTGGCGCGCTGTGCTCGTTCTCTCTCGCTCGCCGCATCCGACCGATATTTTTCTTTATAAAGAGCACGGGCCAACGAGATGAAACCAATTTTTCAGAATCGCATAATTCGAAGCTTTTCCCGCGCCCGCGCGATTTATATTCGCCGCGTTGCCCCGCTGCGCCGCGCCGTGCAGCGTCGCGATCTCCGGGACTCTGTTGAATCTCAGCGGCCTGCATAATTCGCGGGAAATCTTTAACGCTCCGCTCTGCTCCGGTCTGCTCCTCGATCTTCTCGGCCGGCATCGAAACTGCGGCCCACCCGGACGCCTCTTTTCTTTAATTTCCTTCCGTTCGAGCGTGCCCGGAACCTCAAGTCCGCTGCCTCTCGGGTTTAATGTCTAGACTGCTGCGAGCGCACCGGAACCGTGAATAGAATATATTACGCCTCGGTAGACGGCCGTTATTATATCCCGGCGTCCTTATTAAAGTTTTATCGCGACACTTATTTGCAGGACGACCGGCGGTTGTTCGTTATTCGCTGATCATCGCGAGCTCCGGGCAACGATCAATCTTCTAAACCACGTGTGCAGTTTTAATCGGTAAGATAAGTTGAAAGCCAACTTCCGGTTTTGGAAGCGCCTGTGTGTCCTCTAATTATTCTCTATTATTATTTTGATTAACTCTCTATTATTATCCTCTAATTATTCTAATTGTTCCGAGTCGAGCCAGCGCGCACATCTGGAAATATTTCCAAAGCAGACTTCTCAATGGGAAAAGATTCCATGCAATATGTAAACCCACCTTAATAAACTGTAGGTCCCGTCGCTAATGACTAGACTGCGGATCATGATGCATTTCTAGGAAAATTGAGTAGATGAAAAATTAAAAATTGTGGAAAAGTTTTAAAAATTGAAGATGTCTCCTCTATTAAAATCACCAAGGGAAGAAATATCATTCAATTTGGTATCTATCTCTAGCAATCGATATAGGCAATTTTTATTTGCACAAAAAATTATTATATTCCGCAGTCTACTAACGACCATAGCAGACTAAAGACCAAATAAACAAAATACATCTTTATTAAATCTTCGCCACGTGACCGTTACGTACAAGCTTTGCATAACACTAAATAAAATACACCATTAAAGAGAGATAAGTATGATTCCATTTCGGAAACAATCATTAAACTATTCATGACAGAATGCTTTAATTCATGCCATTAACAATTTTCTCTTTTCCACAGAATCCAGAGCTGGAGCTTCGGGTTGGAGCCCGAAATTAGACGACTCACCGACGCGGGACCATAATTCACGAAGGCCATTCGGGTTCAGCTACGCCCCCTGCCGTCGACAAGCAATAAAATCATTTTCGCGACTCCTTAACATTCAATCCGAAGGAACCACGGGTCCGCAAATAGAAATACATAGGTTGGACGGTAAAATTAGAGTTAACGGATCCCATACGGGCCGTTATGCTTGACCGAGCTTGCGGCGAAACGGGCGCGTCAGTTCGTTAGATCGACAGGAACCGGCGACCGCCTTGTTTCCCCGGGGGAGAGAGGGGCAACGGGAAATTTATCCTCGCTCGCAAAATACGGAGGTTCATTTTTCCGGCTCGTCAGCGAGGCGGCCGCGTTCGTCGCGCGCGTTATTCTGATTTTATTGCCGCAATAAAATCGTATCGCCCGGCGCGGCAGCCTGCATGGAAGATGATGCCTGCACCTGCCGCTCGTTCGACCAGTTGATATAGCTGGTGCCGGGGGGCAGGGGTGTTCTACCGTGCAAAACGGGAACCCACTATTTTCGACGCCCCATAAAAACGTCTGCCCCGATGATCGTCGGCGGTCGTCGGACGTCCGGATCGCGCGAAACTCTCGTCTTTCCTGAAAACTCGATAGTGTTCCACGGCCCGTTGAGAGTCGCTGTTCATTCAGCCGCAGCTCGACCGTACGGCTGTGAAATTAATTTTACGCGCGGATACGAGACAATGCGACACGCTTCTATTTTCACGGCTCCATTCACCGAATGCTCCGACTCCGAGGGGCAAACGTTATTGCCGCGCTCTCGTCGCGCGTTCGTTCACTCCCCGACAATGTTGAAACTTTTCCTTGAACGGCGAGCGGCCAACGTTTATTCGAGAATGTGGACGCGAAGCCCTATATGCGGTTCGCTCGATATACCTCTAATAGGTGAGTACTGCCAATACTGTTCATTCACTTATCGTCTATTTGCACCGCCGCGGTCGTCGTGCGTGTCAATGCAGTTGTTTTTGTACGGATAGTTTAGTGCATCGAGGTTTTATTGGGATTTCATCAGCACCAATGTAGGTGCTGCTCGTGAAATTGGTTGAAGTAGGTAAACCCGCTGATATAAACTTTTTCGCAAGATATTTGGGCACATTTATGCAAAATTTCGTTTGAGGAAGACGAATATGCGGCGTGATTTTGAGAACTTGGACAAGTTATTGCTCTTTTTAAAGTAAAAATAGAAAAAAGGGCTAACTTCCCTTTACCAGAATCAAAATTCGAAGTTTCGAACCTATAGGATCAATGGTTCAGGAGTTATGCTTGCTTTAAGTTGAGCAATTTGCAGTGTTTTTGACAGGTAAGGGTGCCGCCATATTGGTAGTGACGGTCATGCGCCGCTTACGGAGTTGGTTGGTGATTAGGTCGGGGGAGGGCGGCAAGGTGAGCGGCTCGCGGACGTCACTACAAACCAATATGGCGACGTCCTTACCTATCAAAAACACTGAAAAATGCTCAACTTTAAGCAAGCATAGCTCCTGATCTATTGATCCTACAGGATCGAAATTTCGATCTGCAGCCGCCCCGGGTACAAATCTACTGGATTACATACCAAATACATAATAATTTATAGGAGAAAGGCAAAGAAATTGTGAGTCCGGTAAAGTAAAGAGCTCTACACTAATGTAGAGTAAACACGGCATTACTTCTTACAATTCTACGGATCAACGTAGTAAAGTACGTTTCTGACACAAAATGTTAAATATCTCGCGAAGTACATAAAGACATTTCGATGACCTGGAGTTAGTACTTTTATACGTAGGATAATAAAAGGGATCGATTGGTTTAAGAACAAAAATTGAGTTGCGTTAAAGAATAAAGTGCAATTGCACCTGGCGGGTGCATAAGTGCATCCACATAAAGAATAAGTTCATAGAAAGTTATTACGTACTATGACATGTGATTTTTTCCTCCATCATTTTTTTAATTTTTACTGAAACCGGGCAGTAACTTGTGCCAGTTCCAGGATCGATGAGGTACAAATCCACTGATGGTAAGCATGATTATTCCAGTGATTAATTACTACAGCTTTCATGATAACGGAATATAAAAATTCACGAATGCGCATTAAGTAGATGCAAATGAGTCGGGCTCTCATAAATTCATTTTAATTACTTCGTTAAACTTAACTTAACAACTTCAATCGAATTCATTATGGGTTACTCTCTCGCAGATTAATAATTCGACACTAATTGTCACTGGCACGGGACCATAACGTTCAAGACTGTCCAGCATTCACCACGTGCGTGTCTTAATCGCTTAAAGACGATAATAATCTTCTGGGTACGTATTAAACTTTTCATGAAAAATAGTGTGTACAATTTCATTTATAAAAATCTGCAAACACTCGATTCTTCTATGTACGCTCGTTGAAACGAACCGGAAATTAATCGTTCAAAGTTCGGTTTTGCGCGCGTCGATTATGGAAACTTCAAACAAACTTCCGACCACGGTTCGCATAACTTGGCCGGTATCTGGCGCCGAAAAAATGTGTAAAAATACGCGTTGTTTGCGCTTTACGCGGAAGCGATTTGACAAACAACGGACGCGGCTACATGGCGAATCAAAACGGTCAACAGGCAGAGTCGTTCGAAGTTATTTATGCGACACCCGCGCAAATAACTGTTTACGTTCTCCTTTTCGGACGGCATGTGAGCTCTCGGCTGTTTGCCTGTTTACCAAGACGATAATACACTAACCGGGGAATGTAAATCGCTAATTGCCAAATATTTGCTAGTCGCGTGGTACCTTTGCCAGTCGAAGCTGTTGCGAGCACTTAGGCTTATCCTTCGTATCATACTCCGCGTCCCAACTCAAACATCTCGACACGCAGCCGCAAATTCCTATTGTAAATCGCGACTGTGGAAACGGATCGCGAAGTTTAGTCGCCCGTGGAATACGGGAAACGGAAGTTGAACCGGAAGCGAAGGTGACTGGTCAGAGATAATAAATCCGATGAAAATATTGGCTGGTATAAAACGCCGATAAACGTGGCTGCCTTATCAGCCTGTTGCAATGCATCTTTCTATTTTAAAGCGCATTGGAATGCTTTGAACGTTTTCTAAGTTTCTTTCGTAATTTAAAAATCTATTCTATGTACAATTGAATTCTTGTAACTAGACAGCGGATTTTATACAATTATTACAGAAATGAGTAGGTGTAATTTGAAACAGTGAAAACATTAGGAGAATTTAAAAGTACAGTCGTGTTATTTTCAACCTATTAAACATATTGAGAAAGAGAATAAATTTTTGTTTCATTCCAGTTTGCTGGAATTCAGGTAGAAAATGTTTATTTTGTTATAACTAGATGTGGTATGTGTAACTTGAAACAGTGAAAACATTAGGACAATTTAAAAGTACAGTCATGTTATTTTCAACCCATTAAACATATTGAGAAAGAGAATAAATTTCTGTTTCATTCCAGTTTTCTGGAATTCAGGCAGAAAATTTATATTTTGTTATAACTAGATGTGGTATGTGTAATTTGAAACAGTGAAAACATCAGGACAATTTAAAAGTACAATCGTGTTATTTTCAATGTATCAAACATATTGAGAAAGATAATAAATTTCTGTTTCATTCCAGTTTGTTGGAATTCAGGTAGAAAATTTTCATGTTGTTAAAACTAGACTGCATACAAATTTTAAGAAAGTGGTACCAAATAAAATTCTATGTTCATTGGTACACTTGCTGATCTCCAAACTAAATAAAAATTATACTCAATTCTGTCGAACTTGACACCCCAGCATTTAAAAAAAAATTTTTACAAACTATAAATGCATAAAGATCGACGTTAATGAAATTTTTAAAACATTTCTGCCGCGTTGTTCCAAGATACAGCTAACCAAAAAGTGCTTGAAAATTCATGACATTTTGATGCTGATAACGAACTCAGTTTTATCACACATATACTTAAATTTGAGTGGAACGTCCACAGCTTGCGGCTTATTAGTACAACTTGAGTTCGGTGGTGCGGTGTAGATTACCACGGAGCCGTCGAAAAATTTCTCAGGGCATCGTGCAACGATAAGATCGCTCCTCGGGGGTGGTTAACGCAACGAGATAACGCTTAACGACTCCGGGACCGGAAGCTATCCGTTTGAATTCGGTGGTTCCGGCAGCGGCTTAGCTCGTTTAGACAGTATTTCTCAATTAACCAATGGTTTTCTCTCTGTTTTCCCTTGTCGTTGGCTTCACGAGCCTCGTAATCGCATTCATTAGGCTCGATGGAAAGGAGAGGGTTGCGAGGTTGAAGGGCGCTAAGTAACTGCGACAAACGAGATCCTATCGGCGAAATGTGAATACTCTGTCCTCTCCTCGGCCCCGAAATATTCAGATAATTATTCACCGGCGCGATGCAACTGATAACTTCCAGGCCGCTCGCTTCGTTCAACCAGCCATTTATTAAATTATAAAGCCTTTATTAATCAATTGCTAGCGCGGTTATTCA
This sequence comes from Lasioglossum baleicum, assembly GCF_051020765.1. Taxonomy (NCBI): domain Eukaryota; kingdom Metazoa; phylum Arthropoda; class Insecta; order Hymenoptera; family Halictidae; genus Lasioglossum; species Lasioglossum baleicum. Next base: position 8,524,663 of record NC_134938.1, read on the forward strand.
CGCTATACACTCCCATCCATAAGTCGAACACGTATTCAGATTTGGATGCAGACGATTTTTTGGTACTGAAAGACCTATATCAAGAAATAAAAATGGTACTTGCTAATTTTGTTCCATTGTAGAGAACATATAAATCAAATCTGACTAATTTTTAAAATTTAAGTGAGCTAATTGTTTTCCAATTAGAATTTTTAAAGCTGTCCATAATCACCCCACAATTTCTCAATCTCTTTTTTCCAACATTTAGTCAATGTACAAAGCTACATCTAATCAAGATAAAACAATAAAATCAAATTGAATGCTTGTATTCTTTAATTACCATTTTGTTGAAGATAAGTGTCCGGTGATTTATTGACAGGAGTGTACATGGCTAAAATACGGAGTTCCAAGCAAGATTTCCAATCTCCAGATTGTCCCACGAACAATGAAAATTTTCTTTTACATCTTTGAAAAATGAAATGCAGAGATATCATTGCGCGATTAGTCTTCCATGTATTTTTCCTCGTTTTGTACACGCTGTGGAAAAGTAATGAGAGCAATTACGGTTTTGTATTTCACTTTTCAAAAATATACAACACACGTTGCATCATGGTTACGGCCTATGCAGTGAAAATAATATGTTCCATCTATTTATTTTCGTGACAAATGCGTAAAAGCCGCAATTTAAAAATTCCCATCGCGCCAGCTGTTCAGATTGAAAAATTAATTTCTGCGCCGGCATATAGCGCAGTAAATTTAATTTCTCCAGTACAGTTTCATTAGACGCTTCAATCTTATAGATTTTTTACGGTTACAATCACGGCGTGAACGCGCGAACAACTTTAACGAAGCAATTAAAGTCCTTTTTCAGTTCGCGCAGCTGCGCGTAATTTGAATCCCCGCGATTTCGTCAGGAAGCGCGTGATTAAAAATACAATGCAGTTCGTTCCGAAACTTGCCGAGCAGTTTACCGCGGGAAGGTCTTAGCGATTGATACCTAAGTAGACAGCGGATTTTATGCATTTATGACAAAAATTAGTAGGTGTAAAGGGTCCTTCCGACCGATTTATGTATAATGGCAAATTTATTTAATTTAATTTTCTGTAATCCATTTAATAATTCAATTAGCAAGACACATCGACGTGAAATTCGATCGAGCGCGCTAGCAGTGCATATTAAAATCACCTTTCGCGGCAGTTCATTAATTAATGCAAAGGTTCGTATATCAAATCGCTCGTTAAGCTCGAACTATAGGTTTTTTGGTTAATTATTAACACTAGTTCGTCGGGTCCTCGTTTAAAATGCTTTAAACCGGAGGAATGAAAAAATTCGTTCAAACGGGAGCGACGCGACGAGGGTGGGGCCGCGTAATTAGAGCAGAAAGTACTCGAATTCCTGCTCTCGGTAACAAGTAATGACTGCCCGCCTCTCTCCTCCTCCGTTGCACTCGTTGCACCACCGTTGCACCCCCGTGTGCACCGAGGGAGGTTCATAAAGTGTTCCGCACGGCCACGGGCACAACGGGTCCCGCATTTTCGACGCATCGGGAATTCGTTAACGAAGGTAAAAGTAAAATATGTCTGTCGATCGCGATGTACCCTCGTGTGCGAATTCCTTAAAATCGTAAGGGACGATCTCGGACTCTAAGGGTGGATTTATAGTGGAGCTGCGAGCATCGATGATAGCGGCGCGGTGAAAAGAAACCAACATTCGTGACAACATTTCGACACACATACTAATGAAAAAGTACATATGTATTTTCTTTGATTTTCTTTTTTTTCACCGCACAGCTCACCTCGCTGCTCCACTATAAGTCCACCCTTATCAATAGACAGCGAACTTGTATGCAAAAGAAACATTTGAGGTAAACTTTACTTTACCGAACTCAAAATTTGTACCTTTCTCCTATAAATTATGATGTTATTTTATCGTCTTAAAAAACATTTTGATCAAACTGGTTATTTGATCAGCGGTGATAAGCGTTAATGAAATAAAGAAAGGGGCACGAGTTGTTTCCCTTCGACTGTTAAGAACGTAAAGTTTGCTTAGACAACGATACTGTAGTATAGTATCGACTGAGATGGTTGCACACGAAATTTCGCGGAACGAAACGGTTCTAAATGCTTTCCACCGTCGGGGGTAATTCAGCGACGGACGACCTCCGACATTGACTCCGTTCAAACCGTGCCAGTCCAGTAGAACAAACTCGAGGTTTGCTTTTCTTCCTGTCGGTAATTATCTCCGCGAAAATCCGACACCGGCGCGACAGTGATAATGCACACGGGAACCGGCGGATGTAGAGCCTGAAATCGCTCGAATAAACGGTTTAAATGAAAATGGGCTCGTCGCGAATCCCGGTTCCGCGAATAAGCGCATACTATTCATTTTTCTTTTTTATCTTCTCCTTTCCACCCTCTCTCTCTCTATCTATCTTTACCCTTTCTTTTTCTTCGTACAGCCTGTTTAAACAGCCGACGTTCTACAAGTTTGAGGATCGTTAAAAAATGTTTAATTTGTCTTCAAACCTTCCCGAAGCGGATTACAGGGGCCTGGTTCTGCGAAATTCGCGGAAAACTGCGCGCTTCGGAGTCCGCCGAGTATCGGAATCGTTATCCGAGCAAACGCGATCGCTTGTTCCGGATGAAATTACCGCGATCATTTCACGGAGAAATCTGTGTCAGCGGCGGTCCGTACTATCGCGTTTAGTTCGCGGAACCGTTTTGTAAATTTCGATTCGCAGCATCGACTGTAACCTGTTATCCGATTTCCGGCGATTTTAGTTTTCGCGGGATTAACGCGTCGACAATTGCGCCCCCGTAATCGAATTGTTGCGAGGCGAGCCGTTAGAAATGTTTATTTTCCACTCGAACCGTCTAATCCGGAAAGTAAGCTCTTCTTACACGGTAAATGGTGCGCACAAACACATTTTTCATCGCGCTCTCGTTGCCTAACGGGTAGAAACGAATGAAACAATGGATACACGCTTGTAACCAACGTCGAACAAAGTTCACTTTGTTTTCAACATTGCTTTTCAAAAAATCCTATTGAAAATTTTGGTCCCGGAAGTGCAGCCTCTGCCAGCCTGAAACAGTTATTTTGTTCAACATGATTGGTAGACTGCAGAATTTATGCATTTATGACAAATATGGACAATTTAAAACAGTGGACGTGTTAAAAATATTTAAGGGCACCAATGTATTAGTCTCAACTTAATAGAATAATTAAAAGAAGAATATATGTATACGAATTGAACATTTTTATTTTGCATAAAGATCCGACCCAATAATTTATTCAGCATTCTATGAAATGATTACAATTTTATAATTATACTAACATGTAGACTGTCGATGCCTATGTAAAATAAAAACCGTCCAAGTCAATTGAAAGAAACAGAAATTCAATTAAAATGCATTTCCTCTTGTAATAATTGCAATAAACCGAGAATAACTTTCTCGAATTAAATTCTCGAATTAAAATGCATAAAATCCGCAGTCTGGTAATATTTAACTGCAATAGTTACATAATAATCGTTCTTACTAAGGCATCCGAGGTAGATCGTGAAGTCGACGACATTCAATAAATTTAATAAACGATATTTTATAAAAGCTCAGAGTGTCGGTACACATTTCCGGATGAATGGAAATAATTACACGAAGTGTAAAGAACGTTATAAGCAGATATGAAATGATTCTACCTCGGCTAACCAATGCGAAAGCGCAGCATAATCAAAATATGATAAGAAGATTACAAATTCATGGAGCGCGGGGAAGACCGCGGTAGAAAAGTAGTTAGCGGCGGAGCTAATCTCGATTAACAACGCCTTTCCTATTAAACAACGAATAGTCTTCCATTCCGCGATGCCGAGCATAAACGATTAATCTTCCCATGGCATTATAATACCCGACTCGCGTATCGCTTGCCGTTTAATTGAATTAAACGGTAACTGCGGACGGAGAGCGTAACGCGAGGCGAAAAACCGTGATACAGAGCTGACCAATTTAATCCCACGGTTACACGTGGTAATCTGAAAGCGAGCCGTGTGACAAAAAAATCCGAGGAAAATACCGTGTCGATCGACGGATGGAAAATCGAAATAAATGCAGAATTATGAATCGCGAACGAAACCTGGGGATCGATTCCGCTCACAAGGATCAACTGAAAAAGTATCCAGAGCAACTCGAGAATGTGTTAGTGACTTTTTCGGAGTGTTCACACGGGAGTAGACCTCGCTGTATTTTTTTGCTATTCGATAGCGAACTTATCGAATCGACGCGCGTTACGGTCGAGAAAAATGCAGCTGGGTGAACAGAAATGATCGAGCCTTTCAGAAGGAAACATTTCGACGAGGAGAAATCGTTCGAAAGTACGTCTCGTTTCCTTTCGAACGATTTCGATTCGATAGGAAAAATTGATTCGAGCATCGAAGTAACCAGGTGACACTTGAAACCGATATTAAGTCCGTTGTAATATTTTCCGGTCGGTGGGAAATTTTAATGGATTGTAACGGTGTGGTTATTTCGCTTAAGCTCATTCATAATTCTGTCTTTCATTTTGAATATAATTGTACGTAGATTGTTAGTAATATCATTTTATGACGCAGGCGTTTGTTATCGAAGGACCTATATTATGAAATAAAAATGGTACTTACTAATTTTATCTAATGTAGAGAACATGTGAATCAAATCTGGCCAAAATATCCTATATTTTCTAACTTTTAATTATTATTTTTATATTTTGTAGCTTTTAAAATTTAAGTGGGGCAATTGTTTTCCAATTTGGCTTCTAGAGCTTCTAGTCCATACTCATTTCTCAATCTCCTTTTTCCAACATTTATTCAAACAGTGCATGTATATATTTAATTTTTCATTCAAAATGTTATCGTATAATAGCTACATCTAATCAAAATAAAACAATAAATTCAAGCTGGAAGCTTGTATTCTTTAATTACCATTTTGTTGAGAATAAGTAAGTGTTCAGTGAATTATGGACTGGAGTGTACATTTATATTCTAATTCGTAATATTTTTCCAGGGGCACACTTCACATAAAGAAAGAAGCAGCGGATGCAGTCTACATAACAACAGAAAGTTCATACCTACAAATCATCTAGTCTAACTCAACTGGCTGAATAACTTTTGGACAAGATCGTCGATCACAGAGAGTTTGGAAAAGTTGTATCCTTTATTTAGCAGGAAGTGGCAAACGTGTTAAGAAGAATAGAAAGCAAATGGTTACTAAAATATCCGCCTGTGCACGGTTGTAGGACAAACGATTCACTGGGGGATGGTTTCACGCAAGCTCCGTAGATCCTGGTTAAGTCCCGGGTCATCGTTGATGTCGACGTCAACGAGCATTTGGGATACCAGTCCAGCCCCGACACATTTGCGCGGACACGTTCTCCTATCCTGGTTGTAGCACGCGTTTGCAGGCGACACCTTATCGGCACGCAGACAGTTCGCGTGCCACGTGCGGTAAGAATAGCTCCGATCCCAGGCCGTCTCGTCGGTACCCCGATACGTGAAATGGAAACGGAATTCGCGACGACCGATTGAATTCCTTAGCCCACGCATCTAAGTCGCTTAAATTGCTGCTCGAATATTTGATTCCGTATAATGGAGCTTTTAACGCGCAGCAGCCGGCTGCCGTCTGGGATACACATTTCTTGGATTCCATGCGGAAAATGGCAATAAACGTTTGTTGTCGATATGCTGGCTGTCCTAAAGTTGTTGTACTTGAAAGAGGTAATTCCTAATGTTATTTGCAGTCATTTTTTCCTGTGTGGAATTGTTCTCTGTCGCTTTGTTGAGGAGTTATTATCAAAAAATGTGGACCTTCAGAGCGCGGCTGCAACTAACAAGTTGTAGTAACAACTTCAAATCAACCCAGGGCCCTTTCAAAGGGTGTCAAACTTTTTGGACACCTTGTATAGACTCTATACTAATTTATAATAGACTCTATAATAATTTTGTTTAGACAGAAGATTTTACACATTTTTTTCGGAGAATAAAATTGTTCCTCGGTAGCTGAAGGTACACTTAACTTGTAAAACACATATTAAAGGACCTATATCATGAAATAAAAATGTTACTTATTAATTTTTTCGAACGTAGAGAACATAAATAAAATCTCTCTCTGACCAAAATGTTCTATATTCTTAATTTTAATTATTACTTTTATATTTTCTAATTTCTGAAATTTAAGTGAGGCAATTGTTTTCCAATTCTCAATCTCTTTCTTGCAACATGTGACTGCGGATGTTTATGCAATTTTCAATTTTCGTAAACAAATTTTAAGAAAGTGGTGCCAAATGAAATTCTATTTTCATTGGTAACATCATTTGTAGATCCAAAATAAATAAAAACGTTGAATTTAATACTCCAGCATTTTTTGTAAATTTTTATAAGCCATAAATGCATAAAGATCCGCAGTCTAATTATCGTACATCAGCTACATCAAATAAAAAAAAAACAATAAAATCAAGCTGGAAGCTTGTAGTCTTTAATTACCACTTTGTTGAAGATAAGTAATGCAATTTTGATTTGGTAAAATCAGCTGTCTTTCGAGACCGACTTCTGGTCGAATTGAGATGTAGCAAATGAAGACGTCAAGGTGTTAAATCGCGAAATCCCGACGCGCGCAGCCGGCTATTATCGAGAGCATAAAGAGAACGATATTCGCGGAGCCATAATTGAAAATAAATCCAGGGATTCGTAACGGTAGTGTGAAATTTTATGCATCACGCATTCCGTGAGCCTCGATCCACCCGGCGGCACCTTTATCAGCGTCATCTTATCGAGTAACAGCGGATTTCGCGACACGTGCGGAGAAGAATAACCCCATTCGATCTACCCTCCCATTCGTCTTCCTTCGAAATGCGAGACCATAACGAAGCGCATTCGCGATTGAATAAAGTTAGGCGCCCCAACCCGCTCGCACAATGCCAGATTAGGTATGCGATCATTTTTTTCCCGTTCGGCTGGCTTCGTTCCAGCCGGCACGCAGGCATATGGCCGTCAAAGATTACGAGGGTACCACCATGACCAATCCCCACTATTATTATTATTATTTCAATCCCTTCGGTTCGGCAAGGTGCTACGGTTATGGCAACGCGACCATCATTGGTTCAAAACATATATTCGAAAAAGAGATTGTTGGTAGATATTTAAACTGTTATAATTTCGTACAAAAGAATCGTACAACAACGAATCCAAAAATCAATTTAAAGCTTCTACTAGTACATATAGTTCATCCTTTTCTATTAAGATGGATGGAAAGTTCTGTTGCATTTTAAATAAGCAGGTAATTATGCTTGAAAGATGGCAACAAGTTGTTACAAACAATGGAAATTATATCATTGTGAAAAATATTAAAATTAATGTTTTCTTTAAAGTACGACAAAACATTTCCTGCAACCCATAGTATAGTTTTGCATGATATAGTGGGTGTAGAACAGAAGACACATTTCTCTTGAAAATGTAGCAAACTAAAAACATTTTCACGTCTTTAAAAACGTTTGAACATTTTTTTCCTAGCTAAATCTATCATTGACTTGATGATTGAACTTCCCTATTTACAACCACCCCTTAAAACTTGACACACGATTTTTCTCGACTGTTCTGTGGAACAAAAAATGCGCATCCACTCCAAAAAGGGTAACACAAATAAGATGGAAAGATATAAATTAGCGAGTTAATTTTTCTGAACATCTAACTATATAGTTGATCGGGTAGAATCTTTCTCGCAAGAGTTCGAAGAATTTCTTCTTGTACGTTCACGAGGTGCGCGATTAAGACCGACGCGAGCAAATCAATTTCAATCGGAGCAAGGCGAGCACGATTTCGAAATTTCGATTCCGGAAAAGAATCGACTCCACTTCCTTAATTTGTTTCTCCCCGCGTTATTCTTTGGCCCAGGGGTTCGGGGAATGACAGGCGGAGAAAGGAGACCCGGGGCAGTTTGCGCGAACTTCGAATTAACTGAAATCGAGTGGTCCGTAGACGAGCGATAAAAGATAAGGCAGAGAAACTTGGGGCTTTTCCGGTTATCTCGATCGTTCGCGTCAGAGTTCCCGAAACGTTCACGGGTCTGCGACACTTCCTTCTACGACGTGTGTTCCAGATCGTATCGCCTTAAATTATTCCGATTAAAAACCCGTCTATTGAAACTTCTCAAGCTGAAACTCGAAGAACGAGCCCGAACCCCTTCTGCTTTCTTTCGCGAATTTTTATGTTGAAAGGTAGTTAATTTGACACTCTTTAAAAGAATTCGTGACGGACAACATTTCTTCTTGATTGGACAACATTTCATTCTTTCAATAAAAAGAATTTTGCATGATGATCAAATCATATTATATTATATTATAAATATATAAAGAATAAATTATTTTGAGAAAGCCTACATTTTTTCGGGAATCCCGATAAATTCGAGCATCTCGTATTTTCGTGTTCCCGACCCGATATATCGGATTCTCGCACACCCTGGTAATTAATTATTCTTATTTTATTCAATTTGCTAATTATTCTCTGTACACTAAATCTATACGAAAATATTCCACTCTGTTTTGTTCCATATTCTCCTGTAAAGTTTTTGGCGGTCGGCTTTAGTTTACGAGATGACCCAGAAATGTGTCAAGGTTCCTTAACAATATTTCCCTTTCAAGTAAACCACAATATCGCTATACGCACTACATATTTTTAGAAATGATGTACACCCTCTCCACTATTGTACACGATCAAAAATCCTCTTACCACTCGGTTCAACGACCTCAAAAGACCTAAGCGAACCGACTCGAAAATCCGGCGCTGTAACCGCGAAGAATAAGTTGGCAAACGGCGTCGGTGTCTGTTAATGAACAATCCCGGGGCCGATATAAGCCGATTTAAATGGAACATCGGATCACTTTTTGATCAGGATAGTTCTGCCCGTGGGACTGGGCCTGCTGACGCGGTTCTAGGAGCTTTTATCCGGTCTGAAATGCGACTCTCTCTCTCTCTCTCTCTCTCTCTCTCTCCTCCTTCGGTGTCCATCAGGAGTTCACGATCGAGGGTCGTGCCAGATGTGAATGCGTACACCCTCGACATCCTAGTTCACGCCTCTTCACGGAATTGACATGTTTCCAACTCGTCCGCGTTGATTGCGGATCGGACGACCTCGACACGACAATACACTCTTCTCGAAAGTCCGTCGCCGTCGGGTATCGCCCGCGAACTTTCGAGTGCTCCCTGGGAAACCATAATATCGGAGGGGCTCTCTCTATCTCCTCGCCCCCATGGTTCGCGTCGCGGCTTCCGGCTCGTTAATATACCGAGAAACTTTTAATTGATATTTACCGGTAATGCCGGGAAAAATGCAACGCTGATTGACCCTTTTAGTGCCAGCGCACGGTGCTACGATTCGAGATGCTAGATGGATAAAACCTTCTTTATGATTACTTATACAGAGTACGCAGATATTTGGAAATATTAACCCGTATAGATTTTTATGCTTCTTCACATAACGTATCTATTTCTCCAAAACATATTTATACAATCCATTAACCCCTTGCCGTACCATTTTCTTAACAGTTACAGTGATTTATGCACGAAAGTGTCGTAGAAGGGAAAAGAAAATGTATATTTTTTGTATGGCTACATTTATTTTAATGCTTAAATATTGATTACAAACGAATCAAATTTTATTGCATTTAAAATGAAACGCGTAACATTTATATTTATAACGTTATTTATAATTTCCACAGGACTGTAAAAATATTGCTCGCTGTAAGAAAAACGATGTCGGCAATAGCACGATTGATCCGACTTTAGAAATTATTTTTAATTAAAGAAGTCGCGTGGCTCGGAGGGACTATTTTCGTCGAATCGATTCCGAACAGCAAAGGGCTCAAAAGTGGAAAAATCACCCTTGGGGATCACACCTTACTGAAATAAATCTAGATAAAAGTAGCCTTCAAGGTATCCCCCAGCTCGCTGGAAGACACGTAGGGTGGGCGTTGAAAAGAGGACGTGCTATCACGCACGTGAAACGCTTTCGAGAAACGGGAACAGGGGGTGAGAATGAGAAACACCCCTCCTCGGATCGCGTGGACACGGACGTCGATAATGACACGTTGATTTTCAACTCGTTTGCCTATCTAGAAAACTGCTCGGCGTCTCGATGACTTCGGACACGAAGGTGACGGTTCGTGGGGGATGAAAACGCGTGCAGTTTAAATAATCAATAAGCAGAAGAAGAAGTATTACCTTCCTGAAGAAACTGAACCGTTTTGTAACCATTCGCAAACTAACACTCTTCGTGTGAACAACGGACAGTGATTCAGAATGAAAAAGTTGTAAAAAATGATTAATAAAGTGCATCATAAAAATGTTCGTACACAAGGATGAAGTTTGTCCAATTTAATTTACTAGTTCTTTTATATTGTTGTCATCAAATATTACAAAAATTGGATCGAATAAATTCGATCTGCATGATATGTTAGCGTTCCATTAAAATTGTTTAAATTTGTACAAACAAAACTTGAACCACTTGCTGTATGTTAACCAGTGAGACTCGTCATGACGATTTTAACAAAGTCTAACAAATATGAATGTTATGCCTTTCTGTTTAGATAAAATACAATTTGATTCGTTTCTAATCAATATTTTACCCTTGTGTAGTCAACCAGGTACCCATTTATTGTATTTCTTTCAACAATTTGTTAATGTTTCTTTAAAAAATATTACAAAATTTCTCTGAATATGTCCATTCTTCACTCGCTAATATATTAATTTATAGTTAGTATAGTATAATTTATAGCTAATATATTAATATATTAATTTATAGTCTTATAACGAGAATTTGTGCAAACATGTTAAATGCAGAAAGGTTTTAAATAATCTATATTTGTATTGGTTGACTACGTAAGGGTTAAGCATTAAAATAAATGTAGTCATACAAAGAACACAAATTTTCTTTTCTCTTCTACGACATTTTTGAGGACAAGGACGTCTTAATCGCTGTGACTGTAAAGAAAATGGTACGGCGAGGGGTTAATAGATACATGAACAATATCCATCCCTCTGCTACGCTCAATTTGCGTAATATTTCAGTTTCGCCCGATAGTTGATTACTCCCAACCGAGGATTCAATGCAGAGAAGAACAAAGTGGTCAATAGTTAACTTGGCCATCGGTTAATTCCGCGCGTGTTACAAACTAGGACACCTGTTTCGGTTGCAAGATACAAGTGAGTTATGCAGTAACATCCAACTCTAACGCGCGATATTGCTGCTCGATGTTTGCTCCCCAGATATTTCTGTAAAAGCTCGTGCGAGAGCCACCGTTGAACCCGGTTCGTTCCAATTTCGAGGACTGGGTACGAATTCACTTTCCCCGAATCCTGTAGGATCCATCTTCATAACCGGTGTCTGCGCCTTCGTCTTCGTGAAGGGACGTCTCTCGTTCTCGACCGACCGGTGTGTACAGGGTGTCACAAAATTATATGTCGCGGACACCATAGCGCGATTCTACACCCCCGATTTAGTCGAAGATGACATAAGGAACCCCCAGCAGTCCTTGAAAAATTGACCTCGAACGTGAACAACAAGGTAAAAGAAACCAGAATTTTTTAAAGACTAGATTTTTTAAAGATTTAATATCTTAAAAAAATTATTTCCTTTTTACCTTGTTTTCTCCGTTCAAGGCCAATTTTGCGGGGGGTTCCTTATGTCATTTTCGACTAAATCGGGGGTGTAGAATCGCGCTACGGCGTCCGCGATACATAATTTTGTGACACCCTGTACAGCACCGTCGCGTGTAACTTCATTTCGCCGCTCGGGAATCGATCCCTCCGGCAAACATACAGGGACAAGAGCATTACCAGGGAAAAACGGGCGAGCGGACGAGGAAAAAGACGGCGGGGCGAGCAGACGGCAAGCGGTCCGGCTAAACAAAGGAATCACGAAGTTAAGGAAAGAAGACCGAGAAGCTCTACGGATAGAGCGAAATTAAACAAAGACTGAGAGGGGAAAAGGAAAAGTGAAATGCGGGGGGTTAGTTGGGTGGCGGAGCAGAAATAGAGAAAGTGAGACGCATAGATCGAAAGAGGGATGGAAAGGGAAGCAGAGGGGAATGCAGAGATGAAATGGGGCGAAGCGTGGCTGGTGCGCGGCGTACCGCCACGTCACTCCCTTCTCATTAATCAACCTCCTTCCATCCTTCCAACACTGTCTGTCTTTCTCTGTCCCGCTGTTGTCGGTCCCTTTTTTTCCCTCGCTCACTTTCTCCCGCGCTCTTGTTTTCCCGTCGCTCGGTTACCCTGTCGTTATCTCACTCGGACGAATTCGATTATTGGATATTTTAATCAAGGTAATAGACTCGCGACTTCGGTGCACGCTTAAAGTAACGAGCAACGCCTATTTCGCGATCGTGTAACAGCAGCGAACGAGACACACTCTCCATCTATCGTCCTCCTTCTTCTGTTCCCGCGGGATAATTCTTCATTGAGAACGCAGCTTTTGGACGACTGCATATAGACGTGCGTTACAACAAGATGCTCGTCTCATTTGTGTTACGAAGAAAAGCATGTTTAGGTTGTTATTACTTTAGAAAATAAGTTATGTGCATGTACAATACAAATACTTTATGTATGACTCTACAATGAATAAATAAAGACAATAGAAAAGAGTTACTGCGTTTATGTTTATTGAAACATCCATTCTTCCTGAACTTCCGACTTGTCGTTGAGTTATACTACTGATTTCCGCAGAAATCTACGCCAGTCCTACTTGTCATTCAGAACTGTGCTGATTCGCAATTGCAAAAGTTGCGAAACTTTGAAAAATCAAGATTTCTGGATGTCTGACTTGTCGTTGACTTGTACTACTGAATTTCGTGCCACCTCCTGCGATATCGTGTTCTCCTAATACAGAGTACAATTTTCGAGGTTCTCGAAAATTTTCGGATTTCTACTAGGAGAACATGATATCGGAGGAGGTGGCACGAAATTCAGTAGTGCAACTCAAGAACAAGTCAGACGGTCGGAAATTGGCGAAAATTTTCGAAAATCTCGAAAATTGAACTTTGTATTAGGAGAACATGATATCGAAGGAGGTATCCGGAATTTCAGTAGTACAAGTCAACGACAAGCCAGACGCTCGAAAAATTTCGAAAATTCAGTAGTGCAAGTCAACGACAAGTCAGACAGTCGAAAATTGGCGAAAATTTTCGAAAATCTCGAAAATTGAACTTTGTATTAGGAGAACATGATATCGAAGGAGGTATCCGGAATTTCAGTAGTACAAGTCAACGACAAGCCAGACGCTCGAAAAATTTCGAAAATTCAGTAGTGCAACTCAACGACATGCGAGACAGCCGAAAATTGGCGAAAATTTTCGAAAATCTCGAAAATTGAACTTTGTATTAGGAGAACATGATATCGAAGGAGGTATCCGGAATTTCAGTAGTACAAGTCAACGACAAGCCAGACGCTCGAAAAATTTCGAAAATTCAGTAGTACAGCTCAACGACAAGTCAGACGGTCGAAAATTGGCGAAAATTTTCGAAAATCTCGAAAATTGAACTTTGTATTAGGAGAACATGATATCGAAGGAGGTATCCGGAATTTCAGTAGTACAAGTCAACGACAAGCCAGACGCTCGAAAAATTTCGAAAATTCAGTAGTGCAAGTCAACGACAAGTCAGACGGTCGAAAATTGGCGAAAATTTTCGAAAATCTCGAAAATTGAACTTTGTATTAGGAGAACATGATATCGAAGGAGGTATCCGGAATTTCAGTAGTACAAGTCAACGGCAAGCCAGAGGCTCGAAAAATTTCGAAAATTCAGTAGTGCAAGTCAACGACAAGTCAGACGGTCGAAAATCGGCGAAAATTTTCGAAAATCTCGAAAATTGAACTTTGTATTAGGAGAACATGATATCGAAGGAGGTATCCTGAATTTCAGTAGTACAAGTCAACGACAAGCCAGACGCTCGAAAAATTTCGAAAATTCAGTAGTGCAACTCAACGACATGTCAGACAGCCGAAAATTTTCGAAAATTCAGTAATACAACTCAACGACCAGTGAGAAGATCTACGATTTTTCTGCATCCAAAATTTTCGAAGATGTGGATCTTATTCTACTACCGAATGTTCATGTACAGGGTGGCAAAAAAGAACACATTAACTGTCGTAACTAATATTCTTTATTTTTCACTTAAAATATTACAATATTAATCGTATGTCATGGTAAGATGAGAGGAAGGTCCATTTTATGAAAGTGGTGACGTAAGATGCAGTGTCTGTACTGAACTCTCCGATTCTGTCAAAAGAATGCAAATGTGTATTATCATCACAGAAAATTGTTAAAGGGACTGGACACCGAAATACCGAGGAAACAAAAATGTCTTATTTACAAGTAACACCTTACTTCCTGTTCCTTTTCCATTAAAAAGAGATATGTAATGTGCCCTCGCGTTTCCGCTGAACGGCTGCTTTTGCTGGAGCACGGTGTGCCTCTATTTTCCTATACACCTTCGAGTTTCCGAGGCCAAGTGAAAAAAGGGGAAACAAAAGTCGGAGGAGGGGATCGATATCCGTTAATCCTGCTAAGTAAACTGCATCTCGTTTCAGCCGTTCCACCGGTGCGGCACCGCCGTCCCACTTTCAGCTTGTTCCTGTCAAACTTTAATTATATTAGGGACTTGTTAAGTTAATGACGTGGCCGTTCAAGATTCGGAAGAAACTCAGCCCACGGATCCGGCGTCAAACTTTCTCCACCGCTGAAGAAACTACGTTCACGTCCACCCGCACGCCCGTAAACACCAAGCGCGTCTCACTGGTTTTCCACGAGGAACACCGTAAACTCTCTCTCTCTCTCTCTCTCTCTCTCTCAGCTCGAACCACTTACTTACATGACTGCCTATTATACATATAGTTTCCGGAAGCCGGGCCCGGTCGAACTTAGAGTCGGGATCTCATTCCGGCCGGTTCCACGTGGGTTACAAAAGGGCTTAATTAGTAATGTGATAGTCCCTTAACCAATAATTGGCCGACCGTATACAACAAAGCGAGGATCATTACCGAGCACAATGCGTGCTGTCCCGCGAACGAGGTCAGGGGTGCACTACTGAAGCTGAACGCGTTCCTGCGGATCTACACCGTCGAATCAAGATGATACTTGGAAACTGGAATAGCTCGGTTCCCTTTGCAACTATTGCCGGATTCCTGCAAATTGCTTAAGATTCGTATTTCTAAGAGATCGATTACCCAGCGACGCATTTGCATTGTTATCTAATTATTCGCCTACGTTTGACGCAACAACTGACGAACGCTAAAATTGCCTTGTTTGTATCAGATGATTATTGCATGAGTTCGTGCCCGATTTGAAAATAAAGTTCAATGGTTAAATTTTAAAGAATATAGCTTTATTAGTCTTTATACAGGCTGTTTCACCTCTAACGGTTCATTTTTCACAATATCGTAAAGATTACATTGAATTCATTTAGTTTAAAATAATGTGATGTGAAACAACTGATAAACTCATGTTTTGTAAAATTGTCAGTTAGACAACTTTCATAATTATGGGCACGTATTTTCCAATTATTGAAATTATACAAATTCATCTATAGAACGTAATGCAATAAATTTCCTTCTCCAAAATTGTATTACATGTATTAAATTTAGTTAGGCGACGATATAATGTAATTTTAAAGACATTAAATACGATTACATACAATTTTAAAGACATTCAATACAATTACAATTTTAAAGACATTCAATATAATTACAATTTAAAGGAAATGAAATACAATACAATACACTTGAAATTTATGTGGAATTGTCCAGAAGCTTTCGAAAATAATGGAGAAGAGCAGATCAATGAGGACACGTAACTTTCCGACGGTGTGACCGAAAGTTGGAACGATGCACGTTCGAGTTGTAACTGGGTCGACCGGTGTTTCGAGTTGAAGTAAGAGTTGTATCCAGCGGATTCGGGAAACCTCAGAACGATTCCGCAATTATTCGGAGCGGCGGGATTTGAAGTTGACGCAATCGGGACGCGCGGCTCGGCGTGTCGTCACGTAAGTGATCAAACGTGATGGCCGCTTTCAGTCGGTTCGAACCGAGGGGGGCCGAAGGAAATTCAATTTTGCTGGAACCGGGACCGAAGACGAGCGTGCACGAAAGGCTGCGGACGCGAGACACCTGATCCCGACCGCGCATTCCGCGGCAACCGGCAACGAAACTTAGGGGTGTACGCACGGAGAGAGTCTTTCGTGGAGATACAGTCAGCCGCCCAGCCCGTTGACCTAAATTGCCGTGGTTGATGCATGCGCCCGGCACTGAGCTCGAACAGTTGCACAACAGTTCAGACAGTTGATCCGAATAATGGCGCAAGTTTCTGGTATGTTAATCGTGCTCGCGCTGAGCTAGGAGAGACAGCGGAGAGAGGAGAAGCGCGCTCTCGCCCTCTTGGAAAACTGAGGAGCATAACGATGAATCGCGTGTATCGCGACGCCGCGCCGGATTCCAGGCAGCCGGAAATGAGAACCGTGTGAATTTGGATTAAACGCGATTGAGTTGGATTATTCTAGCCGAGTACCAGCCTTTGAACAGAAGCCGCGCCGATTTCACCAGGACCCCGCCCGGGAGAATCAAATTTCTATCCGGCGCGTCACCCTGGAACACGTACTGTTGCATCCCGAGGAAACTCGCAATTCCGCTTGGTGCATTCCGGATTTTTGGACCGGTCGATAGGTTAATGGCTTTCAAGAAGTTCTCTGTTGTTTGCACAAACCTCTAGCCTGGAGTGACAATCACACGAACGAGTTAATAATTAATTATTGTCCTCCAAACTTCCCGAAACAAAACCCAGCCCAATCAAATCGAATTAAAATTCAACCCCCACCAACAACTTCAAACCTTCTCAAACCAAACCGCAAAATTAGAGGATCGCCACGTTTCAATTAAAAAATTGCCCATGTTCAAAGCATTGTTACTTGAAAACTTCAAAAACTTCGTCTTATCTCGAAGCTTGAAATGAATTGAAATCAATTGTTCGTTTCTCCGCAACAACGTTTTGCACGCTGTTCAACGTGTGATTATAGAAACACATTTTTTTGTTTGAAGAAAATGTTTTCAACGAATGATACCAACGTAGATATGAAGATTGCAGTCTCATCTTTATGTTTACTGTATGTGGCCGGACGTGCTGTACACGAACGAACAAACACAACCGCCAAGCGTGAAATTCACACGTCGACTGGTTCCTCCAAAAAATTTCAAAAGTCGTAGACAACGTTCAAGAGGGTAGTCGCCGATCTCGGAGCGCGTAGACCTGATGAAGGTTGCTGGATAGGTATCCAGCGAGAGTAGGAAAAAAGCGGGACAAGTGCGAGATAGAAACCCTTCACTGTTTCCGACGGGCAGGTTAAACCGATAACTTAAAACGAGAATGGAGCTTAAAACCCCACTCTGCAGTCTTCCTAAACGGCTCAAGAAGAATTTCAGATATTATCACGGCGAAGCCGTACGCGGCATCGCAGCGCGTCGGGCGCAAAGAGGACGCGCGTTTAAATCCCGTATGGATAATAACGACGAAAGAGAAAGAGAACGGCGAGGGAGGCGGTAAGAATGGGAAAATATGAAAACCGAGGGGAGGATTTTCAAGAACGTGGAAAGAGGGGCCACGAGTGAGAGAGGGAAAGAATGAAGAAGAGAAAGAGAGAAAGAGAAAAGAGGAAGACGAAGCGACAGAGGCGGAGAGAAATTACAAAAAGTGTTCGGCCGCGCAGCCAGGGATCGTACACAAACGGTGGGGAGCGGTCGGGGGAGGTAGGAAGAGGATGAATAAAGCCTGAAATAAATTGCGTTATCTTTTCGTTCCACGCGTATGGCTTCCGCCGGTGTATCTAGCGCAGTTACAGCGACTACACGAGCCTCCGCCATCGACTGGCTAATACCTTTCCTGCGTGCGGTACCGCGAAAGGTGCAGTCATTTTTAGAGTACCCTCCAAGCCTTTTCTATGGGGGTATTCTCGTCGGGACTTGGCGATGGTATATGAAAGGATCCGTTCAGGGGATGCTCTCTCTTTCTCTCCGGCTCATCCTTAAGGACCCTTCTCTCTTATTGACCCTTGGCATTTCTTTTTCTACCTCTCCCTTACTCCGACTCTCTCGGCCGACTCTTTTTAGTTTTAAAACCCTATCTCGCTCCCACCACCTGTCCCTCCCTCCTCCCACAATCCCCCATTCACCTCGTCCGAACCTTCGCTCCACCCCACCGGGTTTCCTTCGATGCCAATTTTCGTGCTTTCTTTCATCGGTGATCCTCGAGCGGGTAACGAGCAGAACCAGCTCGAGGGACAGCTTTCCTTCTCGCGAGACAGCGAACGACAACGCGTATCGGCGACCGTTGAACCATACATGATTTAGTCTAGCGTGACAACCGGCCAGCCTTTTCATTCTTCTCGATGCCTGAACTTTCTTCGTCTCAAGTGACCCCGAGGAATGTCGACAAGTAGTCGACAAGGAGTCGGGACACTTGCTATCTATACGGGGAAATAGTTGTACTGGTTCTTTCTTTTTTTTCGAGGCTAGTGATCTATACGGAATTTAGGTACTATATGAAACATTCAGTGTTTCATTTTTATCTGCGTCCCACACTTTTAAAACCCCGCTCAGCTCGCTCCGTATCTCATATATGCACCATGTTTTCCGTGTCGCCAGCGTCGGTAAGATATACGAGCCTGCGCCGGTACAGTCTGTCTGGAAATTCTATTCTCACCTGTTCAATTTCGGACATTGACGAGGGAGCCAGAGTTTTGTGAGTTTTAAAAATGTTTGCTGATTAAATGTGCGTGTTGCTCGGTTTACAGTCAGAGGGACATTGTCTTCTGTTTGTTAACATGTCTTCTGTTGAATGACTTTGCAACAACCATAGACTATAAACTATTACACAGTGGGATGCAAACATTCATAGGAGGAGCATATTAAAGATGACAATGTGGATTGGATTTTCTGAAAGTAATTTTCTAGTCTGTTCGAACATAAATAAATAAATTCATTATAGATCTACGATGCTTTGTTTCATATGTTCGAAATATCACTGGTAAACTTTTGTGGCTGACTGTACGCAGTAGTTTGCTAGCAACGGTCTTTCGCAATATAATACGATAGTTATTCGAATGTTGCAATTGTATACTGACGTCAAATTATCGGGAGGATAGCCGGTTCGTTAATTATTCATCGACGTCAAGGGGTTAACGATCTTCTCGAATGTTGCATGAAGTGCCTAGCTTGTCAATTAATCATTATCGAACCGCAGATATTTATGCAATATCCGATTATTGGTTGTCTAACAACATTGATTTTAAAACAGTGTATATCATGCATTTATCACAACAGTGAATTGATGTACTATGAAACAGCAAAAACGTTAGAAGAATTAAAAAATACTGTTACATTACTTTCTATCTATTAAACATATTAGATAGAAAAATGTCACTCTAGTTATGATTACGTTTCAATATTCTACAAACAAGTCTCGTAAGTTTCCAAACAAATGTACCCAGCACGTAACACAACTGACCCGCCATTTTTGCTGTAACAGCCACCATAATTGCCACTTTGTAACAAGCCGCACAGATAAAAATACGCCTCAAAGTCACCAAGACTTCCCAGCGAATTCCAGAAAACGTCGCAGCCCGAAAATTTTGGGAAGTATGCCAACGGCCGGATGTATAGTAAAACCCACCCCCAGAAGAGGATCGTCCAGTCCGGCGGAGCTTCTGGGAGCAGACAGCTAATCAAGATTGGTTTCCTTCCGGCGTGGAAGAAGAGGATGTGGCAACAAAGACGGAAACAGAGAACCCCGAAGAAGACGGTGGTGAGAGTCTGGGGTTGGTTAAGGACAAGGGCAAGGGAGGGTAAGGCAAGGCCCACGATCGGATCAGCGTGCTGGCGTTTATCATCGCCGGGGAATCTACTGCGAGGCTGTAATCACCTGCCCCTCCACCGTTCCCTTTCATCGCTAATAACGAGTTACAACCCTTCTGCCGACGGTCTACGCTGCGAATGCCAGCGCGGCTGGAAGGAGGCGAGAGAGAGGCAGAGAAACAGAGAGAGAGAGAGAGAGAGAGAGAGAGAAACAGAGAGTTGGTTGTCCAAGGGAGGGTGGGGGTAATTGCCAACGTAATCACACACGTTGCACAAACCAAGCCCGTTTCACCCTTTCGTGGGTCCACGCGGCGCTGACCGAGGCGAGGGTTGCGGACCACGCGTCCGTCACCCTCGTCGGGATCCGTTTTCGAGGATGATCAGATAGAGGGCCGAAACCCCGCAAAATGTCCCGTGACTGCTAGTCCAGGGCCCTCTTCCTCCGACCTCTAGTCGTCCCCTAGGTCTCTCTCGCCATGTACGCGTCGATGAAGGCCATTCGTCACCGAGGAACCAACGACGTAGCGTCGCCGAAGTATCACCAGAGATATTTGCACTTTGCTGCGCGGCAGTTTTTAATGGCCACGGAAAACCGTGGGGCGTTTTTATGAATGTATCCAAGCTTACGGCGCGCCCGTAAATTCCCGATTCCTTTCCCTCGTGGATTTCGTCATCAGGCCCGACCCTCGGTGAGGGTCTCGATCCTGCTCGTCGAGACACCCTGGGTATAAATTACCATCCCCGTGTATTATAAATTCCATGTGGTGGGTCCACGGATCCTCCTATACACTGCTGTCTCAAAAATTTCCGAGCTTGTGTAAACGATACTCTTGAGAGGATTAGATTACTCCTTCAATTTGCAGGATTTTGGACAGGATGGACCTGTCGCAGAGGATCGGGAGCTGCGCTTCGTGTGTAGGGATCTTGTTACTGTTGGAGTTTGAGTTAGGAATGATTTTGGAAGAAGACTCGTTGTTCAGGAAAATGACCAGTTTGGAAATGCAAGCGGTTAGAGTCTCCGCCAGCACTGGAAGCAGCCAAGCGACATCCTGAAGCTGGATGGTGAATAGTCATCTCGCTGCGAAGCGCGATCACTTAACCGTCTGACAGGGCTCAAAGACGCGGGTGACAGGGTCGCGTGGGTGGGACACAATGATCGCGTCGCGCGGGGTGCGTTCGACGTACATGTGGCAATTACGGTATTAAATTACACTGGTACTTGCGGCGGATCCCGATGAAGTTCGTGTAATCGTGCCGCGGAATTGGCCCATCGACGGTTAATAGCTTTCGCTATTAAGCCATATCGCGATATGATTGGCCGGAGCCGGGCCGTTCAGGCTCGTCCACGGGACACTGTTGACATGCGAGCCTGCGTATCGCGGCCCGGCTAACTAACTTCCACACACGGAAAGGTAATCAAACACTGTGCGGTGATTGTAATCCCCTTATAAAGCGACCAGCGAAAGCGGCTCGAGCTCGGCTCCGCTCGGCCTGGTTGATGAGAACGACTCGGTTTGCGGGAAGGCCCTCCGGACAAACACCGTGATTGACAGTGTAATGAAACATCGGCCGGATAATACGGACGGCAAGGCAATCGTATCTGTCACTTACGCTGCAGTTGACAAAGCTACCGCTGACGCGGTGAAACCCATTCGCAGCCCGCGCTTTGTACACCTTTTTTCACCAACCGATAAACAATCGAAATCTCAGACTTGCGAATCCACTCTTATGCGAATCGATCTATCTCTGAACCATCTTATTTCGTACTGGTTGTTCAGTCACGCACTTCTCCAATCGGTTCAACAAGTAAAGGACACTCTCGCGCGTATCGGTTTGCACTTCCAACGCTGACGCTAACAGAGTCGATGAAAGGTGGGTTACCGGGTCCCATGGAAATCACCGACACAGATTTCTCCGACACGGTTTTCGCCGACAACATTTCTCCGACTCCAGATTTGTCCGACAATAGCTTTGGCCGACAACGCCTTTAACCGACAACGATTTTGACCGGCAACGAATTTGATCCACAATGACTTGAGACACAGTATGAAAATACTGTATGATAGTACATATAATAATACTGTATAATACATACTGTGGTCGTCTTAAGTTGTTGTGGATCAAATTCGTTGTCGATCAAATTCGTTGTCGGCCAAAGCTATTGTCGGACAAATTTGGAGTCGGAGAAATGTTGTCGGCGAAAACCGTGTCGGAGAAATCTGTGTCGGTGATTTCCATGGGTTCGTCGACAACTCATTTGACCGACACGATTTGACCGGCAATAACTTTCGTCGACACTATGTTTTCCTCGACATTGTGAAATGGTCGACAAATAATTTGACCGACACTATGTTTTCGTCGATACAAGAAATGTACAGTGATATGGACCTTTTAGGGTCTGGTTAGTTTGCCACAGCCTCCGGCCGGCACCAATGCTTAAGGATAGGGCGCCCGGCGCCGGAGAATATTCAGTGAAATCACGTGGAAGTTGAGAACAACGAGGAGAACAGGACTCCCTCGTTGATTAAATCTTTTGATTAACGACTGCAGCATCAAAAGAACAAGTCCAACGTTCCCCGAAGCGTTCGAAATGTTAAACACCCGTTTGAATTTTTCTGCCTCGGACTGGTCGTGTCTCTGTTTCGTTTTTAATTCGCCTGGCGAGCACAAGCATCGGTGCTCCACAAAGCAAACGGTTCGGTCGGGATATCAATGAGCCGAGCATCGAACCGATCAGCCAGCGGAACCGACCGAAATAATCGTACGTGTAACCAGAGGGTAATTGCTCGAAACTTATATAATCTGGATCGAGCAAATTAAACGTGTATAACAATCGCACGGCTCTCCGGTCCCGACACCGCTAACAATCGACCGCTGCGGTTCGAATTTCGCGTTGCAGTTCATCACCGGACCACGTGGTGTATAACTCCGCCGTTCGAGTGTAAATTCGAAAGGGAGATCAGCCGCAGAGATAATTGTGATCCTATTATAAATTGATTTCGTCCGGTCGTTTCCGCTCCGCGTACCACAGCCGTGGGATTGTGCGCTAGCCGTTACCGCCACCGGGAAACGACTGTTCTTTTCGGTACGCGTCCCTGCGGAACGATTGGCGCGGTGAAAGAGTAATCTAAACAGGTAATCGGTACCTGCGCGTGAAATACGACCGCCAGTCTACGTATAGTCGCGCATGTAAATGGTACACTTGTTGCATTACTTCCGAGCAAATTACCGAATTACCTCGACATATTTTACTCGCCGCGGAAACGCTTCAGATATCCTTGATTAATCTTCATCGAAACGCTGCCTGGAAGTTTAGGATTGTTCCTTGCGTTTACTATTTCCGGAGACTTGGCTGACGGCGGCTCTTAGATGAAGGCAATGATTGATGGTCATCATATAATCAAAATTTTTACAAACTCTGACACAAATTTTACGTCTTAAACCCATCACTAAAATCCATATTTTCATTAAGAATGAAGAGCTGCATAAAATGAAAATGTTTACAAATTCTGACACAAATTAAGCGTCTTTCTATATCTATCTACATGTTCATTAAAACAGTAGATCGTCCTAAACCCATCACGAAAATTCATACTTTCATCAAGAGCGGAGAGCTGCATAAAATGAAAATGTTTATAAATTCTGACACAAAAATGAAGTATTTTTCTATATCTATCTACACGTTCATTAAAACAGCAGATCGTCTTAAACCCATCACTAAAATTCATATTTTCATCAAGAAGTTCTTCAAAATTTCTGTTGTTTGCACAAACGTCTGGCGTGACAGTCACACCAACAAGTTAATAATCAAATACTGCCCTCCAAACTTCCAGGAACAGAACCCAACAGCTGCAACGAATTAAAATTCAAACCATACCAACAACTTCAAACCTCGTCAAACCAAACCCCGGTGGGAATCCTTCAAACCATCGACCCCATAGAACAATCACGACCCAGAGACGTATCCATCGAGTGCAAGGTGCATCGTTTAAGGGGGGAGGAGGATGAGGAAGAGTGGGGGTAACGCCGGCACGCAAACGCAGCTAAACCCTGCCAACAACTTCAAACCTCGTGAAACCAAATCTCACGGAGAATCCTACAAATCTCCGATCCCGTAGAATGTAGAACAATCGCGACCCAGAAACGCTTTTATCCGAATGCAACGCGCACCGCCTACCGGGGGGGGGGGGGCGCTTGGCACGTAAACGCAGCTAAACAGATTGCAACCGCGGAAGGGGTAATCAAACACGGGATAACTGTAATCCCCTTATAAAGCGATCGTAGCAGACCGATATTCGCGGCCGGGATCGGGATGGACGTCTGGTGAAACTGAGGAGGCAGCCGCAGGCTGGAGGACTTGATTGACGGAAAGGGAGAAGCATGAACAGTCGGCTAATGAAACATCAGTATGCGCACACAATGCTTGGCTCTCTCGGCGAGCAGGGTAGCTGGTCGCTATTACGGTGGCGTGTTTACACGTTGCAGAACCGAGCAGTACGGGGCTCCGCGACACGGGGAAGAACGTGTGGTGGGGAGGGCTGTGACGAATGTGACGGGCGTAGCCAGACTCGGACAGGTTGCCGTCGTTCAGGGGAACAAGAGGCGGGGCCATCATCGGAACCAGGAAGGTACCCACCCCCTCCACTTCCCTGACTAACTGGCTGCGACGGTGGGGGTCGGTCGCGGGAACAACGCGGCTCTAAATTATACAGTAGTGCTCACTTCAATTCGATGAGATTTGTAACACTTCAATTGCACGATGCATCCCCACTCTTCCCATTGGCGCAGCCCAATAAAGAAAATTTGAAATTCAGTCGTTTTTATCTTGCCTTTTCAAAGATGAGTTGTTCAGATTTTTCTCAGTAAAATGAGTCTAAACACGACGAAAGTCGGATTAGTTTTGTAGACTTAATGTAGAGAAATGATTAATTACGTCGGTGTGATTGCTATGTATGAAGTCTATAAAAGTAGGCCGATTTGTGTCGTGTTTGGACTCATTTTAATCGGCAGTATGTAAACAATAAAAAGGCACCGCGTTTAACTAGGTCAGACGAAAATGACTGAATTTGAAAATTGTATTGAATTTGAAATGGGTACTTTTAAAATAAAACTATATTTCACGGCGCGGGAGGAAGCTCTTTTACTACACAAAATCTTTTCTTCGACTGAAGGAAACCAAGGTCCCCTCGTATCTCCATACTGTTTATGTTAGGCCCCACAGTCCGGCTCTTGGAACAAAGTATCAAATGGTATGCTTCGTAATCTCTGTTTATTGATACGATTCTGAGAACGTTTCATCGGTACTTCGTAATCTCTGTTTATTAAAACGATTCTGAGAAGGTTGATGCATTTTTGACAACGAACAATAAGTTCATTGTGCTGGTAACTTATTGATACAATCCAACAGTTCCTGGGAGAACAGCGCTATGCTGTAACGCAACAATTCGAGTCCCGGATAACATACTTTGCAAATTTAACTCGCAGCTAGTCGGACAGGTTGCCGTTGTTCAGGGGAACGAGGGAAGGGCCATCATCCAGCAAACTTCCCCCACTCCCCTGACGAACCAGCGGTGTTGTTGTTGTTCCCCGTATAAAATGCAACGGAAGGGGGGATCGGTCGCGGAAACAACGCGCCTCTGAATTATATTACGACGCTCAAGCTTGCGAGCTACAACCCCACAACAGATACGTGGGCGGGAACGGGGCGGACTCTCGGTCCGTTCGTAGGAGAAGGGGGGTAAGTTGCGTTTTGGCGTGCAGCCTGGAGATTGGCCTTTTGTCGGTTGGGACTGCAAGTGGTCTGGCTCGCCGAAGGTATGCTTTGACTACGGCCGTTTCATTTGACGCGGTATACAATTATAGTTCCCCGAGGAAACTTCGAGTTTTCGGGATGGAATGAACGGTGCCGTTCGGACATGCATCGATACATCGGGCTGTGTAATCGGAATTCGCTGATGCGATGGACGTAATAAGATGCGATTGACGATGACGAGAGGCGTCCTGGTGTTTGATGCTGTTTGTGACGCACTATTGAGATGAGGAGTGAATTGTTTTAGGGAATGTTGGGCTGGTTCGAACTTGGTGTGCTAGTGTTTATTCAACGTTCGATTGGTCAGGCAGTTCGCGGTTTATTTTAGACAGTAACATTCTGATGTTCTTTTCAGAACGCAGTCTTCAAACCTTTCGTAATACGTTTTGTTCTGAGTAAATACCAGATTTCTGATTCTGATCACTAGGCTGCGGAAAATCGAGCAGATGAAATTCAAAATTGTTGAAAAATTTTCAAAATTTAAGATGTCGACATATGATTTCTCCTCTGTTAAAATCATTAAGGGAAGAAATAACATTCAACAAAGTTTCTGTTTCTCGATGCAGACAAACTTTTATTTTGCATAAAGATCCTCAGTCTACTTATGAACAACGATCTATATAACCTTCTGAGAAGTCAAGATGGATTGTCCCTTTGTCCGATCACTGTCACATGTTCACTAATTATAAAAAATGAGAAACCAGTGGTCCGACTGGTCTCGATAGCGGACAGCATTGGTGTATCGTAGGAACAAATAAAATCGATATGAAGATTAAAGGCACCGAGAACAATGAGGCCGTAGCAGCATTGTTCCAATTATTTATTCGTTGGAATACTGGAGAGCAAATCTGGCAATTACCAATTCTAATTAGAACACGGTGCACTGCCTGCATCGTGTGATCAGATTCAACGCGCGCGCAGGTGGGGGCGGCTAGTTTTTCTTGTACGGTTCGTCACCGCAACGGGAATTGGTCACCGGAAGTGGTCGGGTTCCGGCATTATTATCACTATTATCATATATATTGGGCGGTGGGGCGGGGGTGGTGCTGGCGCAAAGCCGCGCGGTGCTAACGCATTTGATTTAACGCTAATAAATAACCATTATTGCGCGGGCCGGAGCTGTAGTCCCGGACCCCCGTGCGCCGCGCCGTGCCGGGGCGGTTGCCAGGTTCCCAAGGGAGAGAAAATAGAATCGACGACGTAGTTTCCATTATTGCGCCCCGATAAGGGGATGGACCCGCGAGGGCGGCCGTACGTGTGGATAGGGTTGATTGCGCCACCATAATATCCCCATAGAAGCGCGACAGATGGCCGGGGACCGCCCAAGTCGCGAAATTCGCGGCTCAGTTCTTCCGTTCGATCGAAAAAGACAGCATCTTCCTATCAAATGTCAAAAACCTGACACTCTGGAATAAAAGAGGGACTCAACATGGCTCCTCTAGAAAAAGCCTAATGACGTCAAGTCACGAGAACACCATAGTAGAAAGATTTAACCTTCGCTCTACGTGTAGGGGTGTAAACGCACCCCCGACTTATTAAAACGTACACGATAAATTACCGAATGGAAAATATTTCACGAATATTTCACAGAAAAGAATTGCAATTATTAAACTTATTATTTTTATTTATATATAGAATTTTTCTGTTATATTAAATTTTGCGATCTTTTCATGCATACGTCATGTCAAAGTGTTTTCTTTACATTTTTCACTGAAAACATGCAGGGGTGTGATTGCGTGAAGGTTAAACAAATTCGTTGAAAACTAGTCAGCTAATTCATTACATAGTTGGAAATAATTATTGATACGATCAACGTTGAATTACATAAAGTGCCGCAGATAGTGTTCGACCGTTAAACGGATGGAAAATGTACAGCAGTTTCTCACGGGGAGGTTCGCAACAGCTGCGCAAACGCGCGCATAAAGTACAAGATGTTTTCGTTGACCCCGGTTAACCGATAAATGTAAATTTCAATATATTCCACGTTAATTGAGCGCGATATGCATGGGAATTATCGATCGAATTGTGTATCGGATTGCAACAACCCGACGACAAAATATGCGCAATGTATTCGTACCTATATTATTCGATAACCTACTGAAACACTCTATAAACGCCACTTTCCTTTTTATCAACCACAAGCCGTGTAATTTCGCTACGGTCTCTCGACACGATGGTCTTATGAATGATACATCAGATTCGTGCAGATCGACACTGATTGTTTCGCTTTGCATACGCTGAACGTGCGTCATTGATTGTAAGACAAGCCTGGATTTCGAATCCTTACAGCTTTGCCCCGTTTAGGACTTGGCACTTCGTTCTTTTGACATATTTTTATTAGCATTAGTAATCTCTATGTTACTCTTTCTGCTGAATAATTTCTTTTAAGCTTTTGAACGTAGTTGAAGTCATTTATAAATACAAGCATCCATTAATCTTGTTATTAAGTCTCGCTTGATTTCCTTCCATATTTAAATTAGACGAGTAGAGTCGAGTAATAAGTAGGCAGTGGATGTTTACGCAAAATAAAAATGTTGTACCTGAATTGCAACGAACTGGAGTGAAGTGGAAGTTTATTTTCTTTCTGAATATGTTTAAATTTTTGTCATTTTCGTCACAAGTGCAGAAAATCCGCTGTCTAGTAATGATTATACAGTAGCACTGGACAGTGAGTACTTAAATAGAGTACCCAAACTTAATGTACTGTCCAATATTATCCAATATTAAAAAAGTTATCGTTTTTTTAGAGCGTCCGAATATTACTGGGAGTCACTGCAAGCAACGGTACCTCTCAACCCAAGCTATTCTCTGCGTTTGCCAGAATAAAGTTTACAGTAAAATGTTTCGTAAAAAATCTCAGGCTTACAATCCTCTAAACTCTAAACGATTCAGGACATCCTCCAGCAGCCAGCACCGCTAATTCAACGCGTCGCGCGGGATCGTTTCATCTCAAAGGACTCGTAGTAAAACGTTCTCCGCAACGTTCCCAGTATTTCCCGACAGTCGGAAAATTCCGGAAAATTCGAGCGGACGAGTTCTGTCGGCGCGGAACGTTTCCGATAATCAGGTGGTTGGCACGTTTCGCGGTTCCGTCGCGGTACCGCAGGATGTAACGTTTAATAGTCACTGACCAAGAATCTGGTCAGCCGAACGACAGGTAGCCTGTCTCGACCTTGTCAAAACCACGAATAGCCAAGCCGTGGTGGTTAGCTACGTAGCATCCTTGGAGGAGGGTGCGGCGCTCGGCACATCTGCGGACACCCCAAAGGATACTCTGACGACAGAGGTTCCGGCACCGATTGCTGATACCGTACACCGCATCTGTCCTCCGGTTCTGCGGAATGTTTGCGGCGGATGCGTTCGAACGTCGTCGGTCCCCAGCAACCCTTTGACCTCGTTATCGATGAAGGATCTCTATCAGCTGGCGGTCTTCTCTCTATTACCTGTCAAAGCAGTGCGACAGTCTCTAAGCCGTGATGAAGCTCGAGGATACCTCGGTTTCGGAATGAATCTTATCAAAGGGAGCCGTCCCATCTAGAAACTTGGCTGTTCTCTTAACAATATTTTCGATCCAACTCATTTCTTTAGTCCAGTCAATGAATCCTCGTAAGGGGGTGTAGAGGGAAATGGAAGGAACACAATTTTTAACTTTGAGCCTTTGTTTGGACTAGTTAGGAGGTAAACATATTAAAAGTCCCCACTCCTACGAGGTGAGCGGGGTGCAGGGGACACGTAGAAGGTCCCCTTTTTCGGTTTTCCGCTTATATCTCGGAAACACACAGTTACGCTTGTTAGACTCCCCCGCAGATCGACGAGAGCGAAGATTTTTTTCTCCGGATAAGTTAGCGCAGACATCGATCAGCAAACTTTCGAGGAGCTAGCTGACTCCTCCTAAAAGGACAGATAAGAGAGTTTCATTTCTCTGGCGAGATCCGTTTACAGATCCGACGCAGGGCATCGAGCATGACTAACGCCGAAGCCGGAAGTCCTGCGAGAAGCAGCATCTTAGCAATATACCAGGGACAGACTCTGGCCAGAGAAGGCAATCGAGATGATTTAAGAGGAAGATGGTATTTGGTCGCGGCCGACGTTGTTTTCTTTGTTCCTCCCGGGTAATATCTTGCAGTTTCGTGTCCCGAGCCGAGTTTCTCCCGCCTGTGTTTTCGGGGGTTACATGATTAGTGGCCACTCCGGTTTTCTCTGACTTTCCACTATCGCGATAGCGGAGGTCAAGCCCCCTCTTCATGGCAGATAATTCAATCTGGGGACCTTCGGGCGCAGGACCGAGGGAGCCCTGTGCGACCAACGCGACCCTATAATCCTGCTAGCCGTGTGTCGACGTGTCCCGTTTCTGCTCCCTCGGACCTCAAGCCTTTGTCCTCTCTTTCCCTGGGCCGAGGCTAGAACAGGCGGCTGAGCTATAGGACCGAACGAGGTTATCGAAGGTAACCATGCAGACTAGAGACACCAGGCATCCGATCAGCCCGGCAGATTTCGCATCAGATGCAATATCGTGTGCCCGGGGTTACTAGGTAGAGGTACAATGTGACCAGGTAATGGCGGAGGCCTGCCGACAAGATTGTCCCACGGGAGGCTGGACAACCGCTGTCCAGAACACGCACCCGCTAGTGCCCCAGCCCCGAAGATGCTAGATCGAATCCGCTCCTCGTTCAAACGACCATCGGATTATCGGGGATAAAGGTTTACGTCGCCCTTAAACGCTCGGCCAGCCCCTTTCAGCTAGGATCGAAAACCGTCCCTTTATCACAATGGAATGAAACGTAATTTGACATCGCGACACTTGGGGAGCACGTCCGATGATTAGGAAGATAGTGAGTTACGTTAGACCACTTCTGAAGTTCCTGCTCCATTTTCGGAGACCTCAACACCAGCCGCGGAGGAGATCAGACATCAATAATCACTGTTTTAACGCCAATTAACCTCGCAATTAGTTGTGAACAAGTCACGTTCTACTTCATCCGAGAAACAGAACATTCATCGAAATTTTCCTCATTGTGTGCGAACGAACCGGCAGCATTCCGGGTGGAAATCATTCGTAGATCATTTTATCACGCGTGCCATGATAGCTTCGTACTCAATCGGTCGAATAAAAGTCGAATATATTAATTCAATTATCTCGCTATTTTATTTGATTGTACAATTATTGAAATTATTAAGGTGTTTTCGTGGGAATTGATTGAATAGATTTTTTTATTCTAGTATATATTATAATAAAAATCGCACACAATATAAATAAATTTAATCTTGTTATTTTTATAATACAATACACGTCAGTCACTTATGATTAGACAGCGGATCTTTATGCAAAACAAAATTTTTAATAGATTGAAAAAAATAGGTTGAATAAATGTATTTTTACATTCGTTTAACGTTTTCAACGTTTCAAATTGCACCTGCTCATTTTTGTCACAAACGCATAAAATCCGCTGTCAATTTTTGTCATAAACCTCCATCTTCAGACTACAAAGCGCCGAAACAGCGTCCAAAGAGTGGACACTTGAAACAGTTTTACGATACTTTCAGAACCGCGAAGAAAATGCACAAAAATGATAAACGTATAAAAAGTGAAGAGAGGATACATTCGCGAGGCTCATTTCCCTATTTGAAAAATCCACGAGGCTCCCGCAGGATCGCGATCCGATCGTAACTGGTAGTTCATCTGTTTCGTTACGAGACGATAGCGCCGTGGGACATCAGAATAAAATTCAGGATCGTCCAGGTGCTGCTGGTCGATATCACCGGAAAGTCGGGATTTACGAGCGGCAGTTGCGAGCGGCCGCGGCGTAAAAACCGGAGAACATTTTATGTAAACGTGTGTTTTACATGCATCGACGCATTAACCGAGTAAAAGTAAATCTGGGACAATTTTGTTCTCCACGTTACTTGATTATGAACTTGTTCATGAATTTGTCTGTGAACTTGACTATGAACTTGACTACGAACTTGATTACGAACTTGTTTGTGAACTTGTTCATGAATTTGTCTATGAACTTGTATATGAACTTGTCTATGAACTTGTTCATGAACTTGTTTATGAACTTGTTCATGAATTTGTCTATGAACTTGTTTATGAACTTGTTCATGAATTTGTCTATGAACTTGACTATAAACTTGTCTATGAACTTGTTCATGAATTTATCTATGAACTTCACTATGAACTCGTCTATAAACTTGTCTATGAATTTGTCTATGAACTTGACTATGAACTTGACTATGAACTTGTTTATGAACTTGTATATGAACTTGTTTATGAACTTGTTTATGAACTTGTTTTTGAACTTGTCTATGAACTTGACTATAAACTTGTCTATGAATTTGTCTATGAACTTGTTTATGAACTTGTTTATGAACTTGTATATGAACTTGTTTATGAACTGGCCTATGAACTTGTTTATGAACTTGTTTATAAATTCGTCTATGAACTAATAAGTTACAACGTGGTACAACGTGTCCTACCAGAGTTGTCGAGAGAGATCCTTCAAAGTGTTAAATAAAAATAGACGTGCATCTATGGTTGGTGCCAAGGCGTGCAACATTTACTGTAATTCTGGCTTAACCACTTATTTAGTCAGTTTTAAAGTACGTAGACTTTTCCGAGCGTATAACTGTACATGTATAAAAAACATGTTTAAATATTTATAACTAGACAGTGGATCTTCATGCACAATACAAATCTTTTACCTGATTGCAACAATCTGGAGTTAAACAGAAATTGCTTCTTAACATGTTTAGTATGCTGAAAATAATATAACAGTCTTTCAAAATGCTTCTAATGTTTTTACTGTTTTATTTAAATTACATGCGTTCATTTTTCTCTTAAATGCATGAAATTCGCTGTCTAAGTGTTCTTCTTCTCCTATAAACTTTTACTCACTGTAACCCTAAAATGAATGGCAGGGTTCAGTAGACACTTACAAGAGAATCTTCCAACTAACATCGTCTAGCGAAATAAATTGACGTGGACGATTCTCAAGAAACTGCAACCGGCCGTGTTCTTTCGAGCGACAGAGTGTACGTTCATGTCGCCGGTGTATATGACCGAAAGACTGGTTGCTGAATTATACATGAACGATAAGTTCCCGAAGCGAATTACCGTGCTCGGTGGTCCCCGATAGTTTCGGAATCGCGTTCTTGGAGCCAGGCGGGGTCGTTAAGCGGGATCTTCGAGCGGCGAAACGACTCGCGTGACATCTCACATTACGGTTGAATTAAACATGACCGACAAGTTGAAATTAGAACAGACTCTTAGAAGGTCCTGACAACGTGAGGCGACGCGACGCGTCGCGAGACGACGAGGCGTATCGGCTGATTCGGAACCGGCTGCGGTCGAATCGATTACCCCGTATCAGCGCGGCCACTGGAAGCTGTCGGTTCCAGACTTCGGTCGGAAATCCATTCGGCGAGAATCGCGACTGTCTGATGTGAGTCAAACGCGGTCAAACGCATGGAATTACGAGCCAATACCACGCTTTAGTAGGACCGCTTCTGCACGCGTTCCACCTCTGTTCATGCGCCGCACGTGAACGCTCGCGGTAAATTTATCGGCGCTCTTCTGTGCAAACCTATCCGACGTTGTTTCATCGTACTTTCACCCTGCTGTATCGTTCGATTATTTTAGCCCGATGCGAAACTTCTTTCCCTAATAACCACGCTTAACCCTTTGTCTGGGCACGCGCTGCCCACCGGCGTTCGGGGCAAGATGAATTGGTTAGAGCGAACGAAATCATTTCCAGCCGTTCGCAGAAGCTTCGCGATGAACATTGCTTTGTCCGACTGTGTTTTTTTTTCTGTAATCATGAGACAGCGGATTTTTAAGCACACTAACAATTTTCCAGCTGAATTCCAACAACTGGAGTGAAATAGAAATTTATTTTCTCTTTTAATATGTTCAGTAGATTGAAAATTTCCGGAGACTTCGCTGACGGCGGCTCTTAGATGACGGCAACGATTGATGTTTATCGTAAAATCAAAATTTTTACAAATTCTGACACAAATTAAGCATTTTTCTATATCTATCTACATGTTTATTAAAACAGTAATCCATCTTATAAACCCATCACTAAAATTCATATTTTCATTAAGAATGGGGAGCTGTATAAAATGAAAATTTTTTAGAAATTCTAATACAGAGATTACGTATTTTTCTTTACCTACCGATATGTTTATTAAAACAGTAGGTCGTCTTAAACCCGTCACTAAAATTCATATTTTCATCAAGAAGGGAAGAAATTTCTCTTTTAATATGTTCAATAGATTGAAAATAATATAAAAGTATTTTTTAATTTTGTAGTGGTTTTACGGTTTTAAATTACGCCTGCTCATTTTTGTTATAAATGCATAATTCTTGCTCAGCATTTTCTCGCACGCTATTTCCTACATAACTGGAACTACATACATATATGGAACTTTGAATAACTCCAACATTTAATCAATTTTTTTATTCAGTAAAATAACTACTTCAATGCAAAATGAATATTTCCTATTATATACGGCGTCGTTATTTATGCTTGAGACACTAAATTTAATATTTTGAGACGGTGTTTGAGACAGTGAAACTGCATAGACAAGTTTAACCCTCACCCGTCCCTCATTTCACGAACTGAATCTGTCCCTCGGTATCAAATTGGCACAGTGATACAAAATAAAAAAAATTTCGATGTTTTTTTAGTCGAATTGATGAGGTAACATTTACATCTTAGGTTTTTCGGTTATATGTTCTGCATTAAAAAAATAGAAGTCACACAAAGTTTCGGGAAAATTTACCTACAAATAGAACAGTATAACTTATTTCGGGAAAACTGTGTGAAATTGACACGAGGGACGGATGAGGATTAAACCTGTTCAAACAAATTCACAGTGTTCGAACAGAGTTCAACCATTAAATATAAACATTCCGATTTCCGCCCATCGTATATTCATTGTGGACGATTCATCCGCGATGTACATCCAAAGCGAAGAAGTGTAAATTCGCTGGAACTTCCTCAATTCCAGCAAACATCCTCGCCTCCTCCCAAGACAATCATTTCGTCCGCAACATCCTCCGACATTCCCTTAATTACCTCGCGAAGCATCAACCATAAATTCCTGAAATACTCGAGAAATTATACTAGAACACGTTTCTCGGTGAACCTTCCGCTCGATTAAAAAGACGCAGAGAGCGCGCAAATGACTCGACGGCTATCGGTGTCCTCCTCCAGAGGATTCGGATCGCAACTGGCCGCGGTCGATCCAATATTTACCAAGTAATAATACGAAATCGGCTGCTCATCGCTCGTTGACCCGAATATCGGGCAAATCGAAGCCTCGATAATTATCGAACCTGAGTCTCGGGCCGTTTAGTATTCGAAAATTAGCTGGAGGATTCTCGAGGGCGGTGTAATTCCGTTCGATCCCAAGGGTGCCGTTTCGCGCGGGCGCGTGTAAAAAGCGCCGAAAAAAAGCCGAAGAGGCGAACAGGGAAAAAAGAGAGAGCGAAAGAGAGAGAGAGAGAAAGAATAGGAGCGGCGTTTCACTCTCGACCCGGTCGTTTGATGCGTCCGGCCAATCTCCGCATTCGTGCGTGGAAAATAAATTCTAGAATGCAATTGCCGAAACCGATAGATTGGTAGAACGAGTAGTCGAGGGGGGTTGTGCGCGGGGGATGGCGAAGGAGGGTTGCCTCGTAAGAGGGAAAAGGCTGTAGCATTGGAGGCGGTGGGGGTCTGAAGGGGAGGCATAAAGGTTATTCGCGTCGTTACAGATGTATAGAAAGCGTTTGGCCCCGGCGAAAGGTTTCACGTTTTCGCGGATAGGATTTGTGGCGGAGTGGCGGAGGTGGGGCGCCTCGAGATGTCCTGGTGTGCGTGCGCGTTCCGGTGCGTGTGTTCCCGGCGAACCCGAGCTTTGCAAATAATATATTGCCCCGTGAATTGAAATAAAAATCCACCGGTTGCTT
Organism: Lasioglossum baleicum; assembly: GCF_051020765.1. NCBI lineage: Eukaryota > Metazoa > Arthropoda > Insecta > Hymenoptera > Halictidae > Lasioglossum > Lasioglossum baleicum. Next base: position 8,560,315 of record NC_134938.1, read on the forward strand.
TCGGCTTCTCAAAAGACTTACGACATCCTATATTCCGATTTTCAGGACACAGACTAGACTGCCACCGTGTCGCGACGTCGTTTTCTCTCTTTTTCTACCGTTCTCCGGTTTTCCCGACCTCTTTTCCTCTCGGTGTGCCTTCGGCAACGCCGCCGTAATACCTAGACTGCGCTAGTTTATGCAAATCCACGTTTTTATCGTCCTCGGCTCACGAAAATTGGAATTAGCCCGTGTACACTGTCCGTTCAGAGTTTCATTAGGCGGGGAACGAACGTAAACGTTATTGGACGGTAAAATATTCGCTTTACGATCCGTTCAGTAGGCTATCGCCAGACAGCGATACGAGATTGGTAGTCTCGAGGTGTGGGTGACTGCGGCCTCATACGCGAATCTAATTGTGAAACGAAAGTTGCGGCGAATCTCTCGTGCGTCAACATTTTCTAACATCGGCTCGGTCTCGTGATGGACATTTTGAATGGTTAAATATGATTCCCATTCATTTATTTCAAGACTGAACCAATTATTGAAACAATAAAAATGATTTAGAGCCGCACAAAGTTTGAATAAAATCAATCTTGTTAATTTTATAAGCGAATATGAGCCAGTTACTTTCAAGGCTCGGCAGGTTTAGTGCTGAACCGAAATGATATTTTATTTTATTGTTATCGATATGCAGCCATTGGAGAATATGTAAAGAATACAGCACGAGGCAAAATTCGTGGTAGAAATGTGAAGGGAGTACAGCTAAAAATAAAATGAAAATAAAGAATAATAAAATTGCGTTGCAAGCTTCATTTTCGAGAGAAATGAATTTTGAGGTTTCATAACTTTAACCCTCTGCAGTCGGACTAATTTTAACTTGAAAATTAAACATTTCTTCCGGTCTAGAATAATTCCATTGTACATCATTTTCTCATTTTATGGATATGAAATTGATATAATACCTCCAGACAGCGGATCTTTATGCAAAATAAGAATTTTCTACCTGATTTGTAACAAACTGGAGTGAAATAGAAATGTATTTTCTTTGTTAATACGTTTAATAGGTTGAAAATAATATAACAGTGTTTTAAAATTCTGCTGTCTTAAATTACATCTGCTTATTTTCTGTCATAAACGCATAAAATCCTAGTCGGTCAGTTACTCGCACTCCATTTTCTACGTAACTGTTTACATGGAACTTTATACGACTTCAAAGTAAAGAAATTTTCTCGAGCTAATCAGAGTACACCGAAATGCATTTCGGGTAAATATCAGACTCGTTTCCCGGCACCACTGTCCGCAATGTCAGCTTATCAACAATTTCTGACCGAAAAGACTATAGCGGGGTTTGCGCGTTCGAATCCCGCGAATCCAATGCATTTTTATGGGTTTTTGGGGGTACGAATTTATTGGGGTAGCAGCCGTAGCTGTTCGCCGGTCCTGCGATGTTATCCACGGCCGTGTGTCGTTCTCTCTCTCTCTGCCCCCACCCATCTAATATATTCGAGCGACGCGAGTCAACGAAAATAAAAATGAAAAAAAAAAAAGAAGAGAAGAATAGCCGGGCGAGAATATCAAAACACGCATAAATTGCCCGGTCTCGTGGCGGCCATACGGGAGTATGATGAATGCGAGCGTGTACGCGTTCTACGTCGCCGGATCAAGAAACACGTTCCGCGGGACGGAACGGAAACGTAAATCAGCTCGTTCGCCTATTTTTCCCCTTCCCGTTCTTATCGTGTCCACGTCGCGTTCGAGCCGCGCTATAAATGTAAAACTAAGTGTGAATATCTGCTGAATAAATATAGAATGTTTTGCGGAACAGACGGGGACCGTTTTAGTCTCGGACAGCCATCTTTTTCGCGGGGAAACGCGCGCCATGCGAAACGAGATATCAAACACACTATCGAATTGACTTTCACAATTTACTAGATCTTCTCGTGATGAAGATTTTCGACAAAGTCTAACAAATATGAATGTTACGCCCTTCTTTTTAACTGAAATAACATTTGATTCGTTTGTAATCAGTATTTAAGCATTCAAATAAATGTAGTCATATAAAAAACATTTTTCTTTTCTCTTCTACCACATTTTTCGGGATAAAGGCGTTTCTGCAAAATCACTGTAATTGTAAAGAAAATGATACGGCAAGAGTTAACTTCTGCTTAGGCACATTTAAGCAATTCTTGCAATCAAGTTTTTTCTGTTACCGTGAATTTTTAAGTGACGTTTCACTCTGATCGTCCATAGATGTGCACAAATAGTATGAAGATTACAATAACTTAAGACTGAAGTTTCAGTTCTTATTACTAGACAGCGGATTTTATGAATTTATGACAAAAATGAGCAGGTGTAATTTAAAATAGCAAAAATATTAGGAAAATTTAAATATACTATTATATGATTTTCAACCTGCTAAACATAATAGGGAAGAAAATAAATATCTATTTCACTCCAGTTTGTTGCAATTCAGGTAAGAAATTTTTATTTTTCATAAAGATCCGCAGCCTAATTATTACTTTGTCTGTATTACATTTTTTCTGCAGCAACTGTAGTGATTTGACAATGAAGGATTTTTCTTACAGTACCAACTGAAGTGAATCGACGACGTCCGTAGAGACTAAAACATTTTCTCGGCAGTATTGACTACAGCGAATTGACGACGTTCATCGACTAAAACATTTTCTCCGCAGTATCGGCTACGGCGAATGGACGACGCTCATCGTTTAAGATCAATTGGCAATCGGAAAAAGCGAAAGAGCGTCTTCTAACAGATCGTCAAAACGACGCGAACAAAATGTCTGTCGACGCGTTGAAATGAACGAAGAAACAGCGTTCAGTGTTATGGAGAAGAGTGTCAGAAATACTTTCGACGAGCACGTACAGCAATTCGCGCAGATGCCGGCCCATAAAGGAGGAATAAAAAGGCGCGTTGAGAATAATACGAGAACAGCAACAATCGTGCGCTTGAGAATTTTGTTTTTCGTTACCCTCTTCGCCGGAATTGCTCTGTGAGCGACGAGCAGTCTCTATTAGGTGATATGCATTGAAAAGAAGCGCGACGTATGAGACCGAAGTTGACTTTTCCCGTGTGCATCGCGTTCTCCCTACTTTTGGCACAATTTTATTCGGTTTGTCAGAATTCGTGACGCTTCTCACTGTCTCCCTGCTCTTTTGTTGTAATAAATCTAATTCGAATACCATCGTTCTGTTCCTTTCCTCCCCCCGATCTGGCCTACACTGGAATTTGTAATATCTCTCACTGTACACGCCCGGCAGATTTATTTAAATTCAATGGATTTATTTTAGTTCAATAGATTTATTTTAGTTCAATAGATTTACTTTAGAGTTCAATAGATTTATTTTAGTTCAATAGATTTATTTTAGTTCAATAGATTTATTTTAGTTCAATAGGTTTATTTTAATTCAAGTAGATTTATTTTAATTCAATAGATTTATTTTAATTCAATAGATTTATTTTAATTCAATAGATTTATTTTAATTCAATAGATTTATTTTAATTCAAGTAGATTTATTTTAATTCAATAGATTTATTTAATACTGTACCTACTTCTGCACGCTGAAATTGAAATTGTAATTTTAAGGGGATGATCCGTAACCCTTTACAAAATACTCCACTTTCCACCCTCTTCTATTTCATGTCATTTAATTCAACTGTATTTCGGTCAATTATTATACTAACTTGTTCCACCCTTTGCACTCGAAGCTATTTTAACTCGAACATTAAACATTTCTTCCAACCAAGAATAATTCCATTCTGTATTAATTTATTTTTTGTATGAATATGAAATTGATATAATGCCTCATAAAATAGCTACATGTTTAGTAATTGATTAGATACCAACATATTTAATAATGTCAACAATATTTTGAATAATGGTATTCGAGTGCTAACGGTTAAAATACTAAGGTTCTTTTATATGCAATATTTAACCCTGTAGCTAAACTGGACACGAATTAGGGACAAATGGTTATAGAAATAAAATCCAAGATCAAAATGTGCGAAGATTTACATGCTCGTGCTACGAAAGTCGCGGAAACTCGTGGATCACGGACCACCTTTTCCGCTTGACAATGTCCATAAATACTCGAACAACTTCTCAGCCACCATCCTCCACCATTTCGGTAATCGATACCTCGCGAACATTTCGGCTCCCGCGAAAACTCTGATACGCAACGCCATAAATACATTGCGGGGTTTCATTCGCGCTGGCCCCTAATTCCCCAACTTTTCTAATAACCGGGCCGAATACATCACATCCGGACAAAACACCGGTCGGAGAATTTGGCAACTTCTGATATTATTTCGCATAATTCATCGTGGGGAAGCCGAACGCGAGGATCGAGTGGTATGCTGGGATCGGCTGGTAGCGACGACAGCGCGTTGAAACAGAGTTATTTGTATTTTTAATTAAGGGTTGCATCCAACGATGCTCGAGAAGTTTCTCCCAACATTATTTTCTAGATCTCAAGATCATCCGTATTTAACACGTTGAACGCCAAAGTAGAAGATGATTGCATTAGTTCGTGTCCAATTTGAAAATAAAATTCGATGGTTGAATTTTAAAGAATACAGCTTCATTAATCAATAATATTATACACAGAATTATTCATTCTTTTCTACAATTAGAAAAGTTTGTAACGTCCATGAAAATCGTGCACGAATTTATGCAATCATCAATAGAAACGCAATTCTGGGTCCCCAGGGTCTCATAACAAACTAACAAACAAAAATGTAATGAAATAACAAAACGATGCTTCGGAGTGGCAGTGTCAGTGACGCTTTGTGTGAATATGTGTGGTGAGAATGAGAAAGAAACATAATAAGTGAGAGGCAAAACTGTAAGAATTAAAGGTACTTTGTCAGTCGTTGATTGAACACCGTTTGTGTTACACATAATCTGTTTCGTTCAACACACGGTTCGTTTATAAACATTGATAACGCTATCCACAGCTTGAACCGGCTGTTCGGATGCATTCCGAGAAGAACCAAACTGTGAACGGGACGTATTCTTGCGGAAATGGCGCGGAGGCTCGAATAAATGGCGTCTTGCACGGTAGAGAGGTTCGCGGAATCGTTGGGGCGAACGGCGCGCCGTAGACGATAATAAATCCCGGGAAACGATTAATTAAGTACAAGCCGAAGCTCTCTTGCGCGGGTTAAAGTATGCCGTCCCACTTTTCGTAATGCCGGAAATAATTCACGGAAACGGTTTGGGATTTAGCCGGGCTGCGGGGGTTGCTCTCCGTGCATCGACGAACGACCGTAATACCGTATGCGGCTGGTTTCGGATGGCGAGGGGGTGGTGGAGGGCGGAGGGGGTGCTCTGGTTCGGTCTGGTCGTCTGTCCTTTGCCCGGTGCCTCTCCACGCCACTATTTATTCGCTTTTTAGTCTCCTCCGCCGCTCTGGAACTGACGCTCGCGGGAGACTGCGGCTTGCAACTGCGGATGCAGAGCTGCAACCGGTCAGCGGCGTTGCACCCTCCGCCCGTATATTTCGGGGCTGATTCGCGGCCGACCGGGAACGTCGCCATTTCCTCGGGTACAAAACACAATGCCCCAGCCGTCCAGCCCGCCGAAGACCGGCCTAATATTTCGCTAGGAGGCCAGAGAGGAACGGGCTGCTCCCTTTTGTGCGTTTGTTTGCGCACCTATCCGCCGTGCAACCCTGGCAAACCTACCCCCGATTCGAAACCCCGCTGAC